>NC_137838.1:15787500-16987500 GCF_948465745.1 Chenopodium album
TGGATTGTTCTATAGCCCAGTATACCTGGGATAATTGTGGTATTCCGGACTGTAAAAAAATAAATGGATCTACTTCGCTTCAGGATTGGATTCAAACTTATATCCTGCTGTTCTATAGTCATGATGAAGTTCGTAGCAACCGAACTCAAAAATTTGTTGCTACCCTATGGTCCCTATGGACGACTCGTAACAAGAGGGTCTTTGAAGGTGATAATGGCTACCTTAGATCGTTCTTCACTAACCTCACCCTGGCACTTGATTTTCTTAAAATTTACCTAAAGTCGGATGTTCGTAGGCTGGGGACCTTAAGGGTAGGGGTGGCAACGGGTCGGACTCGGAGCGGATTATGTTAAATCCGACTCCGACAGGAAGTCGGAGGTTAAATCCGACATCCGACTCCGACTCCGACATCCGACTCTGACATCCGACTCCGACTTCAATATCCGACCTCCGACTCCGATCCGACCCGACTCCGAGTTTTTTTTTTCATTATTTCATATATTTTGGGATGTTGGGCTATTTGGGCCTTTATAACCCACACCCAATGCCACCATGACCCACACAAAAATCCACTATCTATTGGAGTCGGAGTCGGATAATCCGTTAAAGTCGGACATTTGTCGGAGTCGGATTTTTTTCTCGGATTTTTTGTAGGATCCGACTCCGACCCCCCTCCGACTCGGAGTCGGATTATTTTAACGGAGTCAAACTCGGATTACTTTTTTCTCGGACTCGGAGCAGATATTTTACCTCGGATCGGGGCGGAGTAGGGTCGGATCCGGACTAGATTGCCATCCCTACTAAAGGGTCTATGACTCGGACCCTCCAATCCCACCTGGCTTCCTACAGGTCTCGATGGGCAAGGAATTCCTTTGCCAATCTTATAGGGGTATCCAAACAACACCAGTAATAAGAGTGGACGGATCCTGGCTCAAGCAATCTGGAGTTTATGGCACGGGGTGGACTTTCTCCTCCCCCGACCAAGTGGAAATAGGGGTGGGAGGGAATTCTGGTCTTACAACTTCAGCCCTTCATGCGGAAGTCATTACTTGCCTCTCAGCCTTAAGATGGGGATCAACTTGTGGTCTTCACTCGGTTACTATTTTTACATACTTAACAACCTTAGTTAACTCGCTCCTTCACAGTTGGAAACAGGCTAATATGGAAATACACTGGACACTAAAGGAGATCTGTAGAATTGGTACCTCCTTTCACCAATGTGTTATCTTAAAGGTTAGTCGAGAAGAGGTTAAAAAAGCTCACCAACTGGCCAACCAATTCACCAATGTGTTATTTTTGTAATCTGCTGTTGTCAAAAAAAAAAAAAAAAAAAAAAAAAAAAAAAAAAAAAAAAAAACATAAACTAAAAAAAAAGGATATTATATTAAAAGTATATGATTAATCTATATTCAATTTTAATTTTATATAAAATGAATACAAGCTTTAAGATTTATAAACCGTGCATCGCAAGGGATTAGTTAGGACCCTAAACCAACTAACGTTACTTATATACTGACCATCTCGATACACCAAGCTCATCTAATCTAATTTGCTTGGGAGATTTTCTTTTATTTTCACCCTTATCTGATAATAAAGTTCTTCCTAAGACTTTTCTTATCGAGAGAGTCTACAGTACATGACAAATATTGATATGTATTGTAAATGTTATGTACTGCTATGTATTATTAAATTATTATTATATATATAGACAAATAAATTTTAAAAAAATAAAAAACAGTTAACCCCTTTAAGGCTTTAATTTTATTTTTCTCACGTTTTTTCAGTTTCCATTGTTCCCTGCTCTCTCATTCAAACCTCTGTCAAATTAACACCCAATTGAGGATTCAATTGAAAATCTGAGTTCGAAATTGCCCAAAATATCAAATTAGGAATAACTTGCAGAAAATTATATCCCATGATTACAAACTTTTTGTATATATGGTCATGTGCATAATTGCTCAAAAAAAAAAAAAAAATTATACGACAAATTAATTGCATTATATTCTCTAATACAATTGATGGTGATTTAAAAAAAAAAATCAACCATAGATTTTCATGACTAGTGATGAATTGCAGCATGGAGTCGGTAGCCGGTGACTAAGAGCTAGCAGAGCAATGTGGAGATTAGAGATGGCGGTTAGGCTTTTTTCTAGGGCTTTGTGTTTTTGATTTTTTGATTTGGCTATAGCTTTTTTTTCTCTATTTTTTAAAAAAAATAATTTTTGTAAAAAAGTTTAAGGTGTATGTGTGCCAATGATTTAAAACACCACCAAAACTAATTTTGCCAACGAATTTGAAGATTGTACAAATTTTGGTGGAAATTACATTAGATCAATAAATAACTAGATTTGAGAATTAAACTAAAAAAAAAAAGTAAGATGTGAGTCAGGTATAAAAATATACTTCGTAATAAGAAAATATGATGAAGTTAATAGTTTATCGAAAAATAAAACATGTAAAATGACACAATTACTAGTCTCAGTAAAAGAACTCAAATTTAGACCACTCGCTAGTCATAACTATGTAAGAAAAAACATGTTTGTGTGTGGTCTTAACAAAACTAACGTTGTATAAATTTTACAATACGAAATTAAAGATACGGATGATTAAAAAAAAGTGCAGTTGATTAGTGAGAAAAGATAAATGAGTACCAAAAAAAACATAGGAAGTAATTTTTTTAATCTTTTATAAGTCAAGGCAAAGATCTTCATAAAATATACTTCGTATTAACCTATTCAAAGAAACAAATAGGGATCAAGGGATGTCTATTAAACAAAGCACTCCTTAAACAACTCATTCAAAACCCGTTTGTTAGTTGATAAACAAAAATTCAAGTTATTTAATAAACAAGCTCATCTAGAACAACTTGGTATTCGATTTTCTTAGGCTCACAAACATCAATTCGTTCGTGATTGTTTATAAGCCCATTAGTTTGTGTTTTTTATTGGCTCATTCAAAATTGTTTAAAACTCAAATTTTAGAGAAGTTTATATTTAAAATATTTTGTCGCTATTCAGCAATAATTTATAATTTTGTTGCCAAACTTTGTTGCTAAAATGCTCTCGTTTTTGTAGTGAATAATAACTTTGGTGGATCTAATACAGTGAGAAGGATTTAAAATTGATAAGAATTTTAAAATATAAGTAGTCCTACGAATAATCTACATAGGTTATATGATGTAAAATAAATCAAACAAGTATTTGATATTGCTTTTTGAAGGTAATTAGAGAGGAAAAAATGGATCTAATAAATTGCAAAGGATTCGAAATTGATAAGTTTATAATTAATATAGTCCAACGAGTAATTTAAAAAGGTTGTATGATGTAAAATAAATCAAATATGTGTTTTATATTTCTTTTTGAAGGTGGTCTAGAGGGAAAAAATTTAAAAATATGAGAAGGGAAAAAAATTTAAAAATATGAGAAGGGACTACGTACATTAATTATATAGTTATCAATTTTCAAAAAAAATATATGAGAAGGGAAAAAAATTTTAAAAAATGAGAAGGGACTGCATTAATTATATAGTTATCAATTTTGGAAAAAAATATGTGAGAAGGGAAACAAAAATATATATGGTGAGCACAAAGATTTGATCCTTAAAACACTAATCAAAACAATAATGCAATTCACCATCTTAGCTAGAGTCAAACTATGATAAAGAGATACAAAAAATATATAATAAATTTAATTAAATTTAATAGTGGTACATTGTGGTACATTACTTTAGTGGTACATAGCGGTACGCGTCATTTACTGTAGAATTTTCGTTTCTTTACCCGTTAGCTTAATCCCTGCACTTTATATTATCAGGATAACTAATTAATCAACTATTTTCTCAATTATTTCACTACCATCACTATTCGTTACACCTTACACCCTAGTAATTATTGGTTTCATCCGAATTGAAGCATTAATAAAAGTCTTAATTTTCTTAACTATATTATTATAAAAACAAGTAGGTCATCAAGATTACAAATGTGGTGTATGTTTTTAATTAGTAACTAGTTTTGAATTTAGCATACAATAGATACATTAAAATTCAATATTGTTGGCTTAAGATGTTGTATAAACATACGGTTATTTGTGATAAATTCAATTTGCTCATTATAGTATGAATTTTATTCAAGAATTATATTTCGCATATTTCTATCTATGATATACTCGGTCCGAGAGATTGATCGATACCCTCATAATTATTTCATATAATTTTTTTTTAATAAGAGGAAGTCAATATGAGTTAAAACTTAAAAGTCCAACTTTTACCCTAATAAGACTCTCCTTGACTCCTTGTACAGCTAGGAGACATAGTCTTACTTCGTATATATTAAGTTCTTTTGATCAAAACTTTTAATTTTCACTTTCCAGAATACAAAAGAATAACCGATCAAGATCAAAACCTTCAAAAAAAAAAAAAAAAAAAAAAAAAGAAAGAAAAAAAAGAAAGAAAGAATGACAATAAACAACAGTAATGGTAATCACCATTATTATCCTAATGATTTCAGCTGCTCTAATCAAACGTACAACGAAAGCTACGGCAATGGCAATGTTTCGAATCATCCGTATTCGAGAAGTGATTCGGAGTTCTTAAACCAGAATTTGGTTAATCCTGTTGTTTCTCCTGCTGCGAATAATACTGCAATTACTTCTGATCAGGTACTTTTTTTTTTTTTTTTTTTTTAATAAATGGTCATATATTTTCTTTTTCTTGGTTTTTTTTTGGAGCTATTTTAATGGCGGTTATTGTGAAAAGAAAAACCCATGAAATATAACGTAATCGTGATTTAAAAAATAAAGAAAAGATAAAAGAAAAGTCCAGGAGAAAATCTCGTTAGGAATATGTTTCTTGTTTAATTGTGTATTTAAAACTTTTTTTTTCCCTCTATATTTTTTTAAGAACTTTATCGAAAAACAAAGATTAAATCGTCATCAGGATTGCCATAGTTCATGCTAAACTTGTTATGAATACGTTTCTTATTTAATTACTCGTATGTTTATAATCGTTAATCGAAAATTATTCTCTAAGTCTTTAAACAATAATCACAATTATTATATTTTAAAGATAAAGTGATTTTTTTTACAGTTAAATTAGGTTTTACAGTTAAATTCTGATACTTTATCTGTTAATGGACAAATTTTGACTTTTTTTACACTTTTTACAGTTAAATTTGACTTTTTTACACTTTCTTACATTATTCATCTACTTTATTAAGTTAAATCTTGTCTATAAAATAAAATAATGATGTATAAAAAACAAATTTAACCCCCTGATTGAACCTCTCAATATGCCTAAAAAAAAAAACCTCTCAAGTAACCCTAGACCGAGTAACATTTTGAGTAAACCCTGACCGGGTATGTAACCCCCTCAAGTAACCCTAATTGGGTAACCCCTCGATCCACGGACCGAACCCCTCATGTAACCCGTAACCGGATGAACCTCTCAAGTAACCCATGATCGAGTAATTTGAGTAACCTCTGCCACACGGATATGGCCGGCCACATACAAAAATTTATAATTATTTTATCGTAATGCTATCGACTTTTTATATTTTAAATTATTATTAATTAGTATACACGTTTTTTTTTTCCTTGATTTGTAGCAAATAATGTCCCGAATAAAACAAACCTTTGTTTCCTAAATACCCTTCTTATAGCCCAGAAATTCATAAAAATAATGCTTATTATCAATCCAACGCAGTTTGCACAATAAAAATTTCATACTAATGTTATAGTTATTGTATAGAAATAACACTTAGCTTACTTATATATGTTTTTTTACTCAACTATTCCCTCCGTCCCTAAATTAGTGGCCTATTTCTAATATTTATTACTCACATACTTCCTCCGTTTTCTTTTAGATGCAACACACCCTTTAGCGTGGTAATTAAGAAAGTGGGGTTTACATGATATAATAAACTTTAAAATAGAATGAGTGGTTGTTAAGAGTGTAATTTAGTGGGTCATGTGCTTTAAATAAGGGAAATAGTATAGTTTTTCCCTAAAGCAACTTTCTTTTTATAGTGTGTTGCAAGTATTGTGACATTTCCTTTTTAGGAAAGTGTTGCAAGTAAAAGAAAACAGAGGAAGTAATAAAGAGAAATAGACCACTAATTTAATTAGGGATGAAGGGAGTATACTTTATTATATATTTAAAATTCCTAAGAAGGGTATCTTTTAGATTAGAAAAGATAAAATACAAGTAGTTAACATTAATCTGTTTAGAATCGATAGTCATAATTTAAGTACCTCCATTTTAATAGTTGCATATTTCTCTATTATATTTAATTACTAATTTGTACTATGTAGTAATAATTATTATATTATTATTTGTTTATAGATTAATATCAATATAATTATTAAATTATTAATTAAATGTCTAGATTATTATCTTGACATATTACACCATGTGAAATAAAACAGTTATGATTGCCCATGCATGTTGCCATGCCCTATTATTGATAATCCTACCTATTTATAATTTTTTGTTAGATCCTCCCTATTTATTACAATATGTTATTAATTTGTGGCTCATTCGTACTAGAAAACATTATACGATTTTTTTCCCTTGGTGTAGGAAACCGATGATATGGCCTTTTGGAGGAGATTTAGGGGAAGTAAAGAGCTTGGTTTAAATTTTACTATTGATAATCAATTGTTGGATTTGGTGAATCCATGTCCACCCAAAGTTACCTCTTCTAATTCGTCATTTAGTTTGAAAGCAATGTCTCTTCAAATTGGAACTTGGGAGGTAATTTTTATTGTCGTCTTTTCTATTTCATTCTCTCAATTTCATTATTAATTATTACTCCTCTCTTGTATTTCATGTTAAAACTAAATGTTACACTTTTTTTTTTTCACATTTATTTTTCATAATACAGAAAATAATAATAGATGGTTCAGAGTCTATAAAGTGCAAAGGTTTTCCCAAAGAATCATATTTCACATGGGATTTGGATGAATTAATTGACAACAAGCGGCTGAAAAAACGAATCAAGTTCAATTGGTCAGATATTGAATGTATGAAGGTTGATATCACGTTCGATAAAAACGACTTAGGATATCTTGCTTTCAAGGTATGTCAATTATTCTAAAACAAATTGTAGATCTACGCTTAACTATATATACGGTAGTTACTTATATGGATGTTTTTCATACTTATATGACTTTTTTTTTAATAGCTGAAGAACAAACCGAAACTTTTCGTCGAAAATGATTCACCGGCACATGACTCACATCATCGTAGACATACAGTTTGGAAGAAGGCACCTTACGATTTCACAGACAACCAAGCTTCCTCATTAGGGTATACAAAATATATGTTCAACTTTTGTACATAAATTTATGTTAACTTTACAAACTAACTTGATCGATCTTGTTTAATTATTTTCTAGCAGTATGCTTGTTTTAAAATTCAAACCAGAGATTTTGGAGAAGTATTATCACTATGTAATGAAAGCTAATCCCGATCCAAACTACTACCGTCCTTTGTTCTCCTTCCACGATGTTAGCGCGAGACTTCGAGACATAGTTAACTACCTTCGTTGTGATGATACTCAAGTGCAAACTCCATGTGAAGGTGCAACATGTACATATCTTATCTCGTCTTTTTTTTTGTTAGAAATTTACAAACAAAAAAAATACGTGTTTTGTAATTGCTTTTGACGTTTCCTAATTATATTAATCATCTCTTTTTTTGTCAATTTACAGATAATGATACAAATAATGAGTACAATCAAAATGATGAGATGCGCTACCTTAATGCCGTCCCAGATGTTTCAAGGGGGATTGACTACGATAGTACTCAACAACTGCCTTCGAGCTCTATGAATGAGGTTTCGTATAGTGGTGTTCAACTTTTATGGGGAACCAATGACCATCAAAATGATGAGATGAGCCACCTTATTGGCGTCCCAGATGTTTCAAGGGGGATTGACTACGATAGTACTCAACAACTGCCTTCGAGCTATATGAATGAGGCTTCGTATAGTGGTGTTCAACGTTCATGGGGAACCAATGACCATCAAAATGATGAGATGCACCACCTTATCGCTGGCCCAGATGTTTCAAGGATGATTGACTACAATAGTTTTCAACAACTGCCTTCGAGCTCTATGAATGAGGCTTCGTCTAGCGGTGTTCAACGTTCATGGGGAACCAATGACTTTTTTTCCAATGGCTCGTTAGGAGATATCATGAGGAGATATTTTTAGAAGTCCCATAACGAAACGAAGATAAACCTCACTCTTTTTAGCTCAAGCTGTTAGATATTAGTTGTCATGGAGAGCTTGAGTCAGTTATTCCATTGTACTCTGTACATCATAATTTTCCTCCAGAGGTTTAGAATTTAGAACAGTTAGAACTTAGAAGTGCGAAATTGAAGTGCATCTAGTGTGCAGTCGTGCAGTTGCAAAATTGTCGCAAAACAGAGAATTCTTACATCTAATTAGCAATATATGTCCTAATTTTACTGAAATCATACACTATATGAATGCGAAAAATCTTATATCTAGTCATCACCATAGGCTCGAAAGCTATAACGCTCCTGGTAAAAGTCATTGAACCACAAGTCAGCCTCGAACCACTTGGGATAGCGCACAAGGTCACCAGCCTTAAAACTCATATATTTTTTGCTCCCTTCTGGAACAACTCTAACCTCTCCCTCTTCGATATAGACAAGCTGGTCCACATGCCAGTCCCAGGGCAATTTGCATTTTCCGGTCTTCCATACTGACCATCTTGATACACCAAGCTCATCTAATCTCTTGGGAGATACTTTTCTTTCTACCCTTATCTGATAAAGTTCTTCCAAAGACTTCTCTCCTCTCATTGCCTTTACACAACAAACTCTGCCAAAATTATGATCACGCCTTTTAACTTCTGTGCTGGTTCGGATAGTTGAGCTATAAAATGTTGGTGAAAACAGAACACTGGCCATCACTGAATACAGCTCCTAGCTTGTTCTGCCAATTTTCCTGCAGCAATTTGAAAGACCAATCTTAGAAATTAAGAGCCCTACAGCATTACTGTAAATACTACGAGCTAGCACCAAAATGGCTAACAATCGAGATAGAGAAGCTGAAGAAACAGGGGCCTATTTGTTTAGAGGGTACAATAGATGACAAGAAAATCAATAATCTTCCTAACTGTTAACTGTTGTATTTAGTTTGAAAATTCTTGGTCTCGTTTCTCTAATATTTTCTGTACAGAATTACCCCAAACGACTTCACTGATTCCACATACCCCACAGGATTTTCGATTCCCCCAGATTTCTCTACATCCTCACTTCTTCCATTACCACTAATCCACCAGCTAAATCTTGTAAAGACCAAACAAGTATAAGAGCTCCAACACATTATGAACCAATTAAAACAGATTGTCTGTAGAACCAGAGCTGAAAAATCGGCTACAAGACAATGTCGAAAGCACAAAACATAAGTATTAACCAGTGTGGATTACAATCAACATTCCATACCGACTGTGAAAAATACACAATATAATCCACAGATTATTGGCAAACAATAGCAGCATACAGCTCAACGAAATGGTATGCATCAATTACATCCAAAACCAAGCCTTTTCATTACTAGAGAGTTCAGCTTGAAATTCTGATATACTACTTTGAACACTGAAACAGATACAGTATAAGGGTACTTAACTAACTGTTTTCATATTACAATTCCTCCCCCTTATATTATCGGGAATACTACTTAACTCACTTTTTTCATATCATCGGGACTACTTAACTATCATCTTCAAGTATTACTTCGCTATCATCACACCCCACAGGATTTTCGATTCCCCCAGATTTCTCTACACCCTCACCTCTTCCATTACCACCAATCCACCAGCTAAAAGACTAAACAAGTATAAGAGCCCTAACACATTATAAGGGTACGAGATTAAGTTAAACACGCAAAACATAAGCATTTGACTACTTAAGATTTATTAGCATTTACATGTGGACAAAAGCAGTGTGAGATATGATCAACATTCCATGCCGAACATGGAAAATTCACAATTCAACCCATACATTGTTATTGGCAAACAACGAGAAGCATCTCGAAGAAATGGTCTACACCAATTACATTCAGAACCAAGCATTTTCATCACTAGAGAGCTGAGCTCAACTTAACCACTACCTCCGTTTGTTATTATAAACAAATAGTATAAGGAGATTAATCCCTCCCCTTTATATTATCGGATTACTACTTAACTACTACCTCCGTTTCTCACAAATAATACTCCTTTGTTGCACATAATAAGAAACGGAGTTAGTAACTATTTTCATTGTCCAACACACCCAAGGAATTGGATTCACCCGATGCATTGGATCAACAATCACTGTTTATAATATAAATCAATGCATAACACTGGGAATTTCCCTAATCTTAAATCAACTATTTAGCAGAATTCCTTCCAAGAAATTGATGCATTAAATTACAATTTTACCCTCTTTCTCTTTCGCCTTATCTGTAAAACTGTAGACCTCGCAAGTCGCAACCACCACTAACACTACTAACAAAGCTAAATTACCACCATATTTCTCAAGAACACCCAGAATTCTACTAGATTAAACAAATAACATACCAGAGTGAACATACTAGATTAAAATTTCAGAGTGAAAATCAACTAAAATAACATGGAGTTTAAATTGAAATAAGCATGAAAATTACAAATAAAAAAGTAAGTAAAATAAAAGAGTGTAGAATAGAAACATACCAGAGCCTTAAATGGCGAGTGAGAGCTGAAAGAGTGAAAGGGTTATCAGTTTACTGGAGATTGGTGTAATTGATTTAGCAAAGTTGTTCAATTTGCTTTTTTTTTTTTTTTTTTTTTTTTTGTTACATCTTGTTTATTTGGGTGGGCTGGATTACCCCTATAAATGCTACTGTATTATGGCCCATTTTGAGACCAGGTTTGGAGATTTTCTTTTTCTTTTTTTCCTTTTTTATAAACACTTTCACAAAAAAAAAAAAAAAAAAAAAAATTTGCAATTTTTTTTTTTTTTTTGAACGGAAAATAATAATATCATTAAATAATAGTCATACGGCATCTACAATAATAAAGATCTATTAACATAGATTTAGAGAAAACATCATAATTTTTACAATCAAAATCATAACTAATGTGCATATTTGGCATAGCTCATACTCCACCACTTCAAGCTTGACGCGAGCAATGATTTTCAATGTCTTTGCATCTTTCCAAGTTGAGACCTCCGCTATCTGCGCTGATGTTTTGATCAACTAGTTGATGACAAATCCCACACCCATAGGAATCCAAATCACCTTCCCAATTATTATAAAAACCCTAAAAATAAAATTCCCATCCATAGATGAGAATCAAAATCCCAAAAAAAATTTCTCTCAAAAAAAACCTAAAAAAATTGGGAAAATCCCAGAAAATTGGGACAAACTCTCACAGATGGAAAAGACAAAACAAAACAAACCAAAAAAAAAAACAAAATTGAATCAAAGAAAAAGTATCGGAAAGAAAATTAGACTATTTTAGGCTTAAACGGCCAAGAAAACAAAAACCCTAGAAGAGAGAGGAGTGAGAAAAGAAAAAAAAAATAATAATAATAATAAAAAAAAAAAAACGGCTCCAAATTTCATTTGTATTTAAATTAATGTTTTGTACCAAGTATATAAATTCAGTATTCCTTTGATGTTTTTTTTTATAAAAAAATCCAACGTTTACAATTTATCCATGCACATTTTATAACTTTAATATACAACATAGAAAATACTTTTTTACCTATTTATGTATAGAGTTCTTAAATAATCTATATGGCGTATATGATTAAAATTGTACATCAAGAAATCCTACCATTCTAAAACTATTTAAAAAAATTTATTCCATCAAATTCACGTGGTCAATTTTATACATTAAACATGCATAACTTCAAACAATGCAAATTCTTAGCAATTTGTCTAACAAAATGTAAAGAACACTTCTATAATTTTAAACCAAGCTCCGTAGCTTGCTTATCTTCTACTAAAGCAAAAAGTAATAATTGGTCCAATCAAAGTTGACTAGATTGAACACAATTAGGAAGCTAGCAGAAGTTGCGGAAATTTGAAGTAGATAACTTTTGCATAACATATTCTACGCTGTTCCTTAATAATCAAGTAGTCTCAACAACCATTCAAGACTTGACTGAATTAAATACCGAGTAATGAGTATACGTCTATTGACGTTTTCGAATTTTGAATTTGATCACATTATCTATTCTTCTCATACAAATAGTCAAGTAATCCGTAAAAGCACAAAAAAGACTCGCAACGGATTTTGGAGACATCAAACTCTTTTTTTTAAATCAAAACAGGAACGAATAAAAAAAATCGGGATATATATGCTGATGAACAAAAGCCTGCCAATAGTCCAGAAACAGGAGAAACCAAACAGTCGAAGAATTTTTCTAACACAATCAACGCAATGAATTTGATAGTAATTTTTCTCTCTATTAAGTTGCTTCCGGAGCTGAAACTGGTGCAGGTGCTGGTGGCTTTAGTAACGGCTGGAGTGCTTTGACAACGATGCTCATGTTTGGCCTAAATTCACCTTCATATTGAACACATAGGGCTGCGACAGCAGCCAGCTGCAAATGTAGGAAATTCCTCCAATCATGTCAGCAATTAGCAGGTTGAAGAACTGAAAAGAAGGAAATAAGAAGAAAGGTAAGAAACAAACCTTAGCAACTCCTTTTGCAGGGTAATCCTTCAATCTGGGGTCAACACACTGCTTAACTTTATCTTCACTAAGCCTTGGAGTTGCCTGAGCAAAAACAAACATATACTTTAGACAACAAGACAGTAAAGCATGCTGAGGAAAAAACAAGCATCATTTCTCAAATGCTGTTGCACAGGTTCAGTAAAAAGGAATAAAGAGATTACCCAAGTAACAAGACTTTGCTGACCACGAGGCATGGTATGATCAACGGGTTTGCGGCCAGTTAAAAGCTCCAAAAGAACCACACCAAAACTGTACACATCACTCTTTTGCGTCAACTGTCCAGTCATTGCATACCTGAGCAATTATCAACAACGCAAAGTAAAAGGTCAATATCACAAGAAAAATGAAGAAGAATATACATTAGTCAACTTCACAATTTACTACAGTTTCACCACCTATATAGCCCTAAAGGGTGCTTTCACAATTGAAATTCAGGATATAAGTTGTGATCCAGCTATCATAAAGTACTCAGAGAACTAATGTGTTCATACTACACTTTTCCTGCCCCCTCCCCCAATGGTTAGACACCTGACTAAGATTTTAAGGGGACAAAAAATTACTCTGGTGCATGATATCCGAAGGTGCCCAAAACCCTGGTGGAATGAAGACGGGCAGCCATATCAGGAGCCTGATTTGAAAGATTAAAATCTGCAATCTTGGCTTTGAAATCTTCAAACAAGAGGACATTACTAGATCTAATATCCCTGTGAATAATAGCAGGTTGAATCTTCTCATGAAGATATTCCAATCCCCTTGCGGCATCAACAGCAATTTTTACTCGCTGCATCCAGTCGAGCACCGGACCAGGTTGCGCACCTTGCACACCTTTCCTGCCTGCAATAAGATGATTCCTATATTACTTTCAAAATCCATTTCACACTATCTTTCAAATTATTTAACAGTCCAATAAGGAATTTCAAAACTGTGAATCCAGGTAACTATCCTTACCATGCAAAATATCATGCAAGGATCCCATGGTAGCAAACTCGTAAGTTAACACCCGCATGTTTCCCTCTACACAGTAGCCTTGCAACTCAACAATATTTTCATGCTTCAACCTTGATACTCTAGAAACCTACAAGAACCAAAAAACATAACCTGCAGATTAGACTGAAAGCCTAATAGGTATTATAAGTAAAACTCCATACTAGTAGTTTCCAGCAGTAAATCACACCTGTGTCAAAAACTCAACATTGGACTCTGGTTCTTGGGAAACATCAAGCTTTTTCACAGCCACTGCCTTCCCATTCTCCAAAGTAGCATAATACACTCTTCCATAGGAACCTTCGCCAATTAATGCTTTGGAACCAAAGTTATCAGTTTTTTCCTTTAGCTCATCCAAAGACAAGATAGGCACTTCAATTGGTGGTGGTGCTGACTTCTGCACATCTTCCTTTACAGGTGCTGTTGGCTTTTGGTTCCTTACAGCTCCTATTTTTCACAATAAATGCAGCAAAGTAAGTTTGGGTTCATCAATTCTTTACAAGAATTTTTTAAAAAATTATTGGTTGCAAGTAATATTCCAACTCAGATCCATCAAAGTATCAAACACTAAAAAATTCATGATAGCACGTTTTATAAGATAAGGTATACTATCTTTAGCCAAGCAACAAAATTTACAAACACATTTTCCATATCATTGACCATGAACAGATCTGAGGCTTATTCAACCAAGGAGTGTTCTATTAAGTCATTGGTCAGAAATTATTACTTCAAATTGATGGCATCGAAAGTCCATGTAAAGCATGCACCGAGACTACAAGCAAATAACACTAAAGCCAAGTCTTTTAAAAAATACAAAGAAAGAAGTAAGAAAAGTCTTCTTGAAATCATTAAAATGAATGCAGCTAATGAAATTTGGCCCATTCATATTTTTTAATCACTAATTCAACTTGGCTATATTGGACATATTAGAATCAGCAAAAAAATGTTTGAACAAGTCAGGAACACCTCCAAGGTTCCAACAATATATAAATATCAGTTGTACATCTGACAGCAAGAGTCCGCCAATAACCAAACAAGGCCACCTCATAAGATGTTAGCTCTGACAGTGTTCACCAACTAGACTTTTAATTCCCTTGTATCAGATATTGTCCTGAGGTTCAGCCATCTTGCTTTCATGTTTAAATGATTAGTTAAGTAGCTGAGGGGACCACTGATGAGTTGGCAAATTAGTCTTCTGCTTGACCCACCGTGTATAACTGTCCATTTAATACCATTGAATGTTTCTATCCAAGCCATTAAATTACAAGTTAACATCAAGGCAACTAGTTACAACCCTCTCGCTTTGATAGTGCTGTTTCACACTCACAGTTCAATATTCAAATGCAACTGTATGCCATCAGAAATTACATTCACTATTACACTGCATATGATTATGCATACTGATCCGGACAGACCATTATTAACGAATTACTAAAGTTCAATGTATAGGAAGAGCCGCAAAATAAATTGTTATTCTTCCCTCTGGCTAATCAAGTTTTTCAAAAGGTAGTACATGGCATCAATTTAAAGTTTATTACAAATGCATGCATGAAAAATATATCCTCAAACATGAATACAGGTTTTAAAATAAGCCATATCAAGTTTACCCAACAAAAATGCATCATCAAAATTCACAAAATCCAGCACTAAACATAAATGAGATGGAATCAATACTTTATTTCTCTAACATGATCCGCAAAGCTTAAAAATTCTCAAAAGTGCATCCAAGGCCAAATCCCTTCAATTATCTAGCTTCAATTATGGCAACATTTGATACAAGGATTGCTTTTCGCAGAAATAAAAAAGTGACTGCAGCATTTAGTACAGGAAGATAGCATCTTTGCCTCAGACTAAGAAATTGAGGACTGACAGCAGTAACTCAAAGTTCATGTAATACTAATCCTACATTCTACTATTTAAATACATTAAATAGCTTAAGCAATAACACCTAAGAAGCTCAAACATCACAATCAAACTCCGTAATCTCTACATTCACAGATAGCGTTACATTATCAAGCAACAACAATATAATAAGCTAATCACAATTCACAAGTATTTTACATGCTGAAAATCCTCATGTTTCATACAATAGCTCATTTATTTCAATTTACACATGATCAATCCCTCCTCAACACCCCTGCTGCCCTGCGCCCCCAAAAAACCGCATAAATCATTATAACATTCAAAATAACATCACGCAAAACAGATGAAATACGACATACTTTCCGCATTGTTCCTCGGGCTTTTAAGGGGTTCATCATTTGATGGGTAAGACTCTTCGACATGGCAAGTACAACAAAGCCACCGCCGCATTCTCGATGTTGGCCTTCTCAAACTTAAATCGTCTCGAGAATGTCCTTGCAATCGTACAAAGTGGCCAGGGGGCGGTGCATGTGCCTATCAACCATTACAAAGATTTCATCATTTCATGTTATTGTGAATCAAATCACATGGAACCACCAAAATGTGTCAATTAAAAACAAACATTTACTAAAAAATAAGATACACTTAAATTATGCAGAACAATATTGTATAAAAATTCACACAAAAACATGCAAAATTCCAAAAACCCATTCATTTATTCAGTCAAATTGATTCCATATATAGAAATTGCAATCAATTGAAAATTAAGCAATTGCATTATAAACAAATGGATAAACAACATGCAAATGAATCAATAACAAATAATCATTATATCAATTAGTTGATCAAAGATTAATGGCAATTATTAATTGAACTTATAAAAAATGCAGCCCCCTGATAAAATTAAAAGAAGCAAAAAAAATTGAAAAATTAAATAATTAAATTTAAAGGGGATCAACTGATCCTCACCACTAAACCACGTCGGTGAAAGTTGCCGTCCATGAATAAATTTCCAAAGTTCAAATTGAATCAGGGGAAAAATTCCAAATTTTCAAAAAAAAAAAAAAAAGAAAATTGAAAATACTTTGTAAGAAATTTCACCTTTTAATTAGGTCGAAAGCAAACAATAGAACCCGCAAAATTAATCACAGGAAATGGGAAAATTCCGAAACAGAAAAAACCCAATTAAAGATTTTGCTTCAAAAACCTAAGAAAAGGAGAAATTTCAAATTCAATTACAATTCAACAACAAAAAAGAGTCAAATTAAAGAAGAACCCCTTTATACCCAGAAACCAAAAGGCACAAAATAATAAAGGGGTTGTTAAAAAACCAACAACAACAACCAAAAAATAAAAATAAAAATTAGATCGAAAATTTGCGAAATAAAAGGGAAAGTGACATCGAAAATGAGTTGTTTGATCGAACTTTTAGGGAGAAAAGGGCATTACCTTACCTGGGTTTTGGCCAAGGAGAGAGAAAATGGTAAACAATTTGAATTTTAATTTGGAAAATTAATTTTGATTTTTCTGGTTCGCTGTATTTTTGGGTGAGGTGGGAGAAAGAGGAAGAAGAAACAAGAAATAAAGACAGATGTACAAATACAAATTAGAGGATTATATTTGAAGCAAAATATAAATTATTACGAAGAAAAATATATGATTTTTATGAAATTAAATAAAATAAAAATTGGGCGGACCAAAAAGGAAGAAATAAGAAATAGGCCGGTGGGTTGGAACCGTGTGGGAGTAGTTTGAGGAATCTTTTTTGGTGTGTTTGATTGATTAATTGAATTGTATTGTATTGTATTTTGTTTCTTTATACTTTGTACTAGCCGTTATATTGAAGGAATGTAAGAAGATGAAAATATCTATGATAGTTAAGAAGGGTATGGAAGCAAAGATTACACTCATGGTGGAGTATGGTTTAATCTTTGAGATCTTTACTTTCTATTGATTTGCATCTTGATATGGTTTTGAGGTTTCGTGATTTTTGACTGGCTTATTTTGGAGAACTGGATTCGAAATTGGTTGTGAATCGAGGGAGGGAATTAATGAAGTTGGCATTCTGTGCTAGGTATTCTACTTGGAGTTTGTGGTTCTTGAAGGTGATTAGGGTATACTAGTTGAGACTTTGGGAAGGGAGATTAGTGTGGAGAAGAGGTAATGGTTTGCTAGGCAAGTTTCGATTTGGTGAGATTTGTGGGTTTTCGATGTGTAGATTCAGAATCTTATCTCCTAAAGAGATCACAAAGAATACTTGGGAGTTGTGACGTTAATTGATTTTTAGTTAGCTTAACCGAAATCTTTAATTATCTATGTCAAAATGGTTTCTTGATTTGGTTATAAGGTTTCATGATTTTTGACTTGCTGATTTTGGAGAACCGGATTTGAAATTGATTGTGAATCGAGGGAGAGGATTAATGAAGTTCGCACTCTGTTCTGGGTATTTTACTTGGAGTTTGTGGTTTCTTGAAGGTGATTAGGGTCTACTTGCTGAGACTTGGGAAGAGCTATGAGTGTGGAGAAGAGGTAATGGTTTACTAGGCAAGTTTTGATTTGGTGAGATTTGTGGGTTTTTGATGTGTAGATTCAAAATCATATCTCTTAAAGAGATCACAAAGATACTCAGGGGGTGCGACGTTAATTGATTTTAAGTTAGCTTAACCGAATCTTTAATTATCTATGTCAAAAGGGTTACTTAATTTGGCTTCTTTTTTTTTTTTTTTTTTTTTTTGGTGGTATGGGAGGAATGAGTTTGGAAGATTGGTTGTATATTAGGAGAGAGGGAAGCGTTAATGGAGCTAGTTTTTAGTGTTTGGTGTTTTACTCAGCGTTTTTCTTTTTGGGAGTGTTACAGGTCTATGGGGTGGACATTTTTAGTGCGACATTTTGGGAAGATGAGTGTTGTTCCAAAAGATTGGTTAATATTTTTTTTTTTTTTTTTTTTGGTGTTTAGAGAACACAAGGGCAGGGGTGATGAGAATCGATCCCAAGATCTCCTGGCCACTTAAGCTACCCCTCACTCTCTTGTTTAATATTTAAAAACTATACGCTGAGAGTCTTGAGACGATTCTAACAAATACCCACAAAACTATGTTTAATCTTATGCATACAGCACAAATATTAGCCAAAGTGGTGCATATGAAAATTGGTCAAGACCACATGTGACAAATAAAACAGTGAGAGTATGATGCAAGCTAGACTATATTGACAACTCTCATGATAAATGTGATACGAAATACTTTCTCTGTTTTTTTAGTTGACACATTTCTATTATGATGCTTGCCAACGCATGTTTTTAACGCTTAATAACTTCAATTATCAACATTGAAAAATTATAAAAAGTGGATATTAATAATATATACATATAGACGATTCAAACAAGATACCTGATGAATCACGTTTATATAGAGTTTATAGGTACATTTATGCTAGTTTTATAGTTGCTTTTTGAGTCTTTTATCTCTTTTTAGGTCGCAATTGCATATGTTGTCCTTTTTGTGCTCTATTACGCTTTGTTTGTGTTTTTCTTAATGTTTCAGGTAGTTTCTATAACTATGTGGACGCTTTCGAAGTGGTTTTGGAAGAATCAGACAATGAAAGGATGAAAAGTCGATGAATCGAGGTTGTTCAATGAAGAATATATGTTTGTGAAATCTTATTTTGAGATTTATATGCATGAGGAATGAATATAGCATCCATAAGGGTCGCTATGTATCTTTCGGAAATGAATTTGAGCTAGAAACGAAGGAAAACGATGGTCTACAGAGTGTTAAAACAGACCTTTGGTCACTCTTTTGATCATAACTTGAGTTCTAAAGATTGGAATGAAGCTATTCAAATTGCATTAGAAACTAGACTTGAATATCTTTCCTTTGATAGGTTGCAAGCCCCTATACGCTTCCTAGATCTGGAGATACAAGCCTTTGAATTCGACCCTGCGAAGCTGCCAATCCATCACCCAGCCATCGGGCGATGGACGTGCTGTGCAATTGGCCGTGAGCTGCTAGTTGGGATGATATAAAATCAGCGCCCGCTGGTAGAACTCCCCCTTGTGCAGCTTGTCCGACCATCGGCCACCCATCGCCTGATGGGTGGGGTGTGCGCGCAAGCTACTAGGAATTAATCCTACATAGATTATAACTCTTTCAATCGACCAATCATATCACGACTTATGTAATTGCTATTTTTCTGATTTTATTTTATTTATTGTCTTTAGATTAGTTTTAGGATAATATAAATACTCAAGAGAACTCCATAGATTCCTCCATGGATTTGTCCTTTATTTGTTACTTTAATTTATAGAGATAATTTTTTTTTTTTTTTTACTTTTAATTATGCTTTCTTTATTATTTCTAGTTTTTATTGTTTATTTCATGCTAGAGTAGTTTATTTCTAGGGTTTGAGAATCCATATTTATATTATGAATCTTGATTGTTGTTTTTGATATTTTAATTATCGATTTCTCTAATTGATAGTGTTTTATTGTTAATCTTGCAACCTGATCAATTGTTTGATTAATTATTGTTAATAAGAGTTTGAATCGAAATAAAGATCTTACTTTTAAAGGCTTACCTACAATTAGCAATCCTGATTATGTTAGCGACCGAACTACATATGTTTAATTGAGAGCGTTAAGACCCGACCGTAGGCTTAGTAATTGCTCTAGATAATTGATGGATTGATTTATTATTTATATTTAATAGATTTAGAACTATGAACATGTTGAACCATAACCCTAGATCTTTTTATAATTGTTTTATTCTTATTTTTAATTTAGACTACTTTTCTATCCCAATTTCGTGACATAGTTTAGTTTCACCAAATTCTTAAAGGTTAGATTAAATAGTCATCTCTATGTGGATTCGACCCTACTTACCCTACTACATTGTTAGTTGGTTTTGTTAGGAATTTATCTTTGACATGTGTACGACAACCTATCAATCCCAAATGATTATATTTCATCGTATCTATGAATCACAAAAACGAGTCAAAGTTTAATGTTTGAATAGCATAAAAGTCAAACAATGTCAACTTAAAAAAAAATGGAGGAAGTATATGTGTAACACAAACATGAATTAGCCTACCTAAAATGTTCAATTCTCCAATATCTTTTAATAACAAAGTATTCCTTTTTTGCCTCAAAGAAGATTTTTTTTTTTTTTAATAACAAAGTATTCCCTTTTTTAAAGTTGTAAATTAATTACAACATTACTATAATTGCTCTCATCATATGAATCATTCTTTTTTCTTCCAAGGATTTTCCGGGATCTAAAACCCAAATCTCTTTTTGGGGCCAAATACCAATTTGTAGTTCCTGATTAGAGGTGTCAAAACCGAACTAACCTGAAAAAAATTATCCGTTTCGAACTGTTACCGATCTGATTTGATCCGAGAAAATCAAGACCCAAACCCGATATGTAACCGAACCGAACTTGACCCGAATCCGAACTTGACCCGATCTGAAATTAACCCGGCACCGGTTTGATCCAAACTGAACACAACCCCAATCCGATTTGACTAGACCTAAACTTAAATCGAACCGATTTTACCCGACCCGAGCTCAGCCTGATCTGAAATTGACCCGAAAAATAACCGATCTAATCTGATCTGTTTTTACCCGAACTGATATCAACCCAACCCGATTTTAACTTGATTTGATTTTTACCCGATCCGAATTTAATCTGACCACAATTAATTATCGACTTTTTTTTATTCCAGTTTTTATACTACTATATTTACTAATTATTAATAAGTTCACTTACTTTACTACAAATAAATAATCCAGAGTAACAAGTTTACTTCATGTACATACCAATTATTTAAAGTTACTCTGTAAGCTTTATATTCGTCTCATGTAAAAGATGACATTGAAGATTGTACAATTGAAGATTTACAATAATCTTAAAAATATGACATTCTTATTTGTATACTATATACCACCATATGTAAATATCATTTGTCAATATATCACTAGCTCATCATTTATTGTTTCAAGCCATCGATAATTATTCAATTTCAATTTGCCTCAAAGATAAAAATTACACTTAACTTGATCTAATGAGAAAACTAAAATTTCGTAATTAATAATCAAACGATAAAAATATATGATACGATTGGAATTAACCCAATAATAAGGTAAAAACTCAATAATAACTCTAGCTTAAAAATAACCTTATTTGGATATGAATTTGGTCAACTCGACCAAAATCCAGCAAAACACAAAAAGGAATTGAATTGAAATTGAACAATAATGAATTAATGGTACGGATCAACCTTATCTTAATCAAACCGACGTTGATCAAATTGAAATCATCCGAACCGAAATAAACTCGACCCAAATCCATCTGACCCGAAATAACCCGGTTAAACATGTTTTGAACCCAATCCAAATGTGAACCGATCAAGAGTTGACCTGACCCATATCCAACCCAGAATCGATTGATCATGACCCGAATTTGACCAGACCCGACCCGATCCGAGTTAAAAGAATTATTTTGACCCGAATATATTCGATCTAAATAGACCCGACTCAAATAGATCCGACCCAAATTTTATCCGGTTATTTGAAGTAACACCTCTATTCTTGATGCTATCAACTCATACCATTTTCCCAAAGAAATGGGATTAGGGCATACCTTCTTGTAGCTAATGCATATCTCTCATCCCTTAAAATATCAGCATAGTTCATCCACGTTGTCAAAGGTGAATGAGAATGCTTTTAAAAGTCTTCATCTTATTTTATGCAATGGACCTAGCATTTAAGTGAAAATGGTCACACTAAATTGAGACCAACCAGATATGGGCCTTATACAAAATTAAATGAAGCCTATGAGATGTATATGTAACATGGACATATTGTATATGGGCCCAAGAAATATACTACTATTATTTATTGAAAGTGGACTCATGAAATAAGCCCCAGCTGAACTCAAGAAAAATAACAATAAGCATGCTGAAATGCTGAATATAATGGGATTAAAGAGTGGAAATGAATATAACTATGTGATTACGAGTTTACAACATGAAAGTTGATTATCTATCCCTACCCCCTAGAGTAGGGAGCTCTACCTACACCCCCCTATTAAAACACTACGTTTAATCTTCTTATCTCCATACTCATTGGCCATTGCACACTAACTGATTTTAGTCATTTTACCCTTATATATACAAAGTAAAAAAAAAAAAAAAAAAAAAAAAAGAAAAGAAAAACAAAACTTGTATTTGCATTTTCTCTCTCCTCACCAATTTCTCAGTCATTTTCTCTCTCATCAAAAGCTTTAATGGCAAAATTGTTACAAAATTATCACAAGAACTTGTTCAATCACTTTAAAATTCATCAAAACAAAGGAGAAATTTGAAAAGTGTAAGTTATTTTGTTCAAGTTTGGAATGAAAAAAGAGTATAAACCCAAGATTTTACTATTTTTTTTTTTTTTTTTTTTTTTTTTTTTTTTTGCGATTGTATTTCAAGAACATAATGGGAAAATCAAGCATGAAAAATGTATCAAGGTAAGTATAATAATATAGTTCTTGTAATATTTGTTCAAAAATTAGTAAATTAAATCAATACGTTTATATTTTTATGGGAAATTCTCAATGGTAGCCTCATGTTTTTGCTTTTTCTCAATGGTAGCCAACTTTTTTTTTGGTTCTCAATGGTAACCCTCAACTTTTTAAAAGTTGCAACTGTAACCTTATTAACTTAAAAAGGTTAAGTAGTTGTTAAATGTAACTAGAGTTAGAGCATTTAACCATGTTTTCTTAAAATTAAAAAAAAAAAAAATCATTTAACTATGTTCAATTTTTTTCTCTCTCCTTCACTTCATGGTTGTCACGATCTTTCCCCCAAATACCCACCATCCCAGCCACCCTCTCCCCCTCCTCACTGTATCTCCTTTGAGGAGATGGTCATGGCAGCCACATGCCACACCCACACAATTCTCTTCCTCCAAACCCCTTTCTACCATTGGAAACTCACCAACAGACCATTTCCATCCCTTCAACTTCGAGATCTGCAACCCCATTTCTAATGTTAGCTACACACCGCCGCTACCTCGCCACAAAATCTCCGGCAACTTCAAGATCAACAAACCCGTTTCTCGCTCTCTCCTTCCCTTCATGGCTGCCAGCTTACCACCCTTCATTTCCCCAAACTATGAGCCTCGACGGCTCAACCCCCTTCCCCCTTCACCCACCACAAGTCGCGCACTTATTAATTTGAAAATCTTAATACTAATTTCGAAATTGAAAACGGATTGTAAATTCAAATTAAGACGTTCAATTTCTCGAATCTGAGGCTCTCTCCCTAGTTTTTGATCAAGTTTGGGGGAATGGGAGAGACAATTCAGGTTTTGGGGAAAGGGGTGGAAACGTGGAAGGGATGGGTGGGGTCTCGGGGTGGTGGTTGTTGTGGTGTTGGGACAGAATTTCCGGTGAGGGTTGGACGGCCGCTAGCGGGCTAGGTTTGGCCAGGCACCGGCATACGATAAGGGAGGGGGAGACGGTGGTGTGAGGAGGCCGGGGTGGTTTTTTTTATTATATATTTTTTAAAAAAGTTAACCTTGGTTTTTTATATATAATAAAAATTAAGTTAACCTTGGTTTACATTTATAATAAAAATAAATATAAAAAAAAATATTTATAATAAAGTTAGTTTTAACAGAAATTTAACGAAAAACCATTATTAAGGTTACGGTTGCAACTTTTAAATAGTTGGAGGCTACCATTGAGAATCTAAAAAAAAGTTGGCTACCATTGAGAAAAAGCAAAAACATGAGGCTACCATTGAGAATTTCCCTATTTTTATTTCTTATTTATTATTTATTTATTTATTTATTTATTTTTTTTTTTGCAAAACAAAGGAAACAATTTCAAAGAAGAAAACAAGAATTCTGGAGAAATGTAAGTATTAATAAATTTAGTTCGTAGTGATCCTTTTTTTTTTTTTTAATGTTCATTTTCATTTTGATAAATGTTCATTTATATATTAGTATACAACCATTAACATATCAATAGATAAATAATATATATAAATATTAGTACATAGTCATTCACATAATAACACGCTTTCATTCTTTATCATAGTTTGGAGTGGCAAAATATTCGATAATTGTTTATTTTTATTTTGGTAGATGTTCAATTACATAATAGTATATGGTCATTCACAATTTCACATACTAGCATACAATTATTAAAATTTTGATAATGTATGTTCATGTTTTTGTCATCTTCTTCAAATATTGCAAATTCATTTCAATTTTGAATTTCAATATATGTCTTTTCTTATGTGGACATATGGTCAATCACATATTCATAGCTTCAAGGGTGTTTATTTATGTATATATTTTATGCATATGTTCATCGATTATGATCTTTCATGGTCATTTTCAAACTAATATATGTTCATGTATATATCAATAGATGTTCATATCCATGTTGAATTACGTAAATATGTTCATTTTTGTATTAATAGTTGTTCATTTTCATATTAATAGATGATCATTTCCACACTAATATATGTTCATTTATATATTAATTAATATATGCTCATTTATATTCTAATAAATGTTAATTTTCATATTAACCATTTTATACTCATCCATGTTTATATTCAAATGGAAATTGGTTCATTTTCAACATTTATTTTTGCTCAAATCTAATACAATATTTTTTTTATTAGTTAAAAAAGAATCGTACATAAAGTGAGTTAGACCGCACAATAGCAAGAAAAAAAAGGAATAAGGCAAAAAGGAGGAAACCAAGAAGGCATAGATTCGCTAAGCGACATGAACCAATATCACAAGCTTGAATTTTTCGATTTGGATCAAGAAGTTTATTGTGTTTGATAATACATGTGAAATTGTATTTGTAGACACCCATTTGTGTCTCCCCAAAACCAAACCTAGTGATGAGTACCTTTCGCGTCGAATCATAATCGAATGAAGTGAAAGTGTGGAAAGTCTAGTGTTGCGGATAATTTTAATTTCTTTTCTTTTCTCTCTGTTTTTGAAAACTTATTTTAAGAAAACAGCCAATCCAGTTTGGTTGGTCCATGATATGGGTCCAATAGTAGTGTAGTTGGATAGGGTTTGAAAAAAGCTTTCCAACGATATATTATAAGCCCAATTCCGATGAATATTGAGGAAGTTATGGCCAATTTACTAAACTGGGCCCGTTTTGAGCCTTATATGCGGCCCAATGATCTAGGGGAGGGCCTAATATGATTTATCATTCCTAATGCAATTAGGAATGGTTTTAGTCTTCTAGATTCTTCTAGAAAGTTCTTTTCATTCCTAATTCAATTAGCATTGATAAATTGACTTTTGTTGACTTTTCAGAGTTTTAATTAAAATCAAAGAGTATTTTTGAGGAAAATACGATTTTATCCTCCTCTGCGGTAATTTTTTTATCTGATTTTAGAAAACGCGTGAATTTCTGAAATCAGCGCCAAACGCCAGCTGTAGCGCCTGGCGCTACGCTTGGCGCCTGGCACCAACAGCCAGCGTTGGCGCTGGTTTGTTTTTCTGTGCGCCAATGCTCTGTTTTGTTAATTTTATCTTTTTGGCTGATTTTTCTATAAATAACGACGTAAAAACTCCGTTTTTCATTAACCTACAACCAGTTTTCATTCATCAATTCTCTCATTCTCTAATCATTCACCATCTCTCTCTCTCTTTTTTCTAAACTAGCCTTTTACATACAAAATTCCGCATTCATTAGATCTAGAAACACCTAGCCATATTCGAAGTTTCCTTCGCCCTAGACGTGAAAGGTTTAATTTCTGAGGGTTTGGTCCCAAATCTCTATTTCAATTAATTAATTTAATTGTTTGATTATTATTTTCCTTGAAGTTACTAATGTGTGTATTTTGTTATTAGAAAGAGGTACGATGCATCAAAGTAAGTGCTTTAATGGTTTTTATTGATGTTATGATGTAGAAATCATGTTTGAATTGTTATTATGATATTCCTAGTATCATGTCTAGGTAATTTTTGATGCTAAATATGATTGTTACGATGCTTCCTAATATTTATGATTGTTAGTATCATGTTAGGGTTAAAAATTTGATTTTTATTGCTTAGTGACATGCTAGGGTTTGCTATTAATCTTGTTAGTATCATGCCTAGGATCTTGCTATTTTTATTATGCTTTAACATGATTTATGATTGTTTTGATTATGATTATAATTTTATTATTGCTATAATTATTATTATTATGATTAACATGATTATTATTATGATTAATATGATTGTTATTATGATGATTATTGTTTTGACGATTATAATTATTATTTTGATTATTTATTAGATTGCTTGATATATTTATTGTTATTGCTTGATCACACCTTTTATGCATGTTTAAAGGGAATTGGTACTTGTAATCACGCTTAATAAGATAATTGATAATCTTGTTTAGGGTTAATGTGATTATAATTTCAAGTGATCGCCAATAATAGTTTTATTTGTGCATTATATTCAACCAGCATAGATAAACAGGTTTAGGGTTAATCCTATTGATTTCATGTTAGCCAGAAAGCGCACATGAATACGATCAGAATAAAGTAGAGGCCTATTATTAGGGCAGATTCAATCTCTTTTAGGTTGGATTTGTACCTTCATCCCCGAACCCTTATTTGGTTCAAGACCTTATGGAGTTGACGATATCTTGGATCGTTAAGGGGTGTAACCTTCACCCTGTGAACGGTTTACAAGTTCCTAAAACTTGTTGGCGACTCTTTTGCTCTATCTTCTTCCCTTTTGGACGCCATTGTACTTTAGTGTATGATCACAGTGGGGTTCAAGCTAGGGGATTAACGCTTGAAATATTCCCTACAGTTTTTGGCGACTCCACTGGGGAGGATTTCTATTTTAATTCCTGAATTTGTTTCGGCAATGATCTAGAATGAGTGGATGAGACTCGAAAAGTTCTAAGTATTTCATGTGCGTAATTTTGATTAACATTATTGTCATATGCATAAAAAAATATCTCATTGGAAAGACCATCCGTAATGAGTTAAAAACATAGGATTTTACACGTAGGAAATTTGAGAAATATCCTTCACAACTAGGACCGAAATAACACCGCGCGAAACTGGAAAATTTAATCGAGCACAGAAAGCTGCTGAGGCATGTGGGAAGTAGCGCCATGGGCCAGAGCATTGGCGCCAGACTTTTAGCCGTAGCGCCAAACGCCAGCATTGGCGCCAGGCGCTACAGCTAAAAACTAGCGCCAGTCTCTGTTTGCTGGCGCCAACTTCCCCCAATACCGAGCCAGAAATATGCGTTCTAATTTCGACCGGTTTTTTGTATTGTTTGCTCGATCCTACTTCCTGATTGAATTTTTTCTCACTTTTTTGAAACCCATATGTGTTCTACATATGGACATAACCCTCTGGGAATTCATGCTCCATCTACCCGATTGAACGCTCCGTGCAACAAAGGGTACATCCGAGATTGTTGAATTCACCAAACCATGGAAGCGAGTTTTTTCTAAAACTCGCGGTGTCCCATCCACTCGCGCCAACCCTTCACGGTTAGGCTTCCGCGCGGTGCATCCGGACAATTAACCATGGACCCTCTATTGACTAAACCATATCCCGAACTTTAGAGAACTAGAGCCATGGTTAGGTTGCAAACTCATTGCATCATATTGTGCCTACTTGACTAATTGTGCATTATTTGTTTGGCCGACAGTTCGGATTATTGGTCGAGTCATCACCTAGTGTCGAATTAACCAGTTTGCTAATTAATTTGGTTGATTTTCGATGTCTATGGTACTTGGTTGAGTCATTAATCGAGTTTAGGCACTAAGTCCCATGGTCTTACACAAGAGTCCAAACATGTCACTTACACTCAACGCACACACCAATACACATACTTTGACCATGTTTAAGAGAGTCTTGCGTGCGCGTTTTTTCTGTCATTTTTTAGGGGGGTAAGTCGGATATTAATCCTCCAATTTAAAAACTATACTTAGTTCCCTAAAAATATGTACATTATTTTTGCCAAAAATATGCACCCATTTTTTTTATTTTTCATTTTTTATTTTTTCCTCCTTAAATTAACCGTAAAGTCAAGTTGATTCGAGTCAAGTAATTAAAACGCAAAATGGTTTAAATTACAGCGCGTGGTCGAGGATGGAAGGACGGTTAATCAAAGACAACCTTTTCGTACAAGTCCAACTTTTCGACAAACCCATAGCTCGTAAGAGGAAAGCTAAGATCATAATGACAACACAAGAAGAAGTCAACGAGCTTAGGAACTAACTGGTTACCGTGACTGAGACTCTGAAGCTCCTCACACTCAAGATAGATGATCTCGAGAAGCAACAACAGATGGACCTCATGCAAGAGAGTCTAAGCAAGATATCTAGCGACTACAAGTTTCAAGGGCTTACATCACAAGGGGTCTCGGTGGATAAAGATCTTCTTCCGCAGAAGTTCAATGCCAATGACATCCCAAAATTCAGAGCAACTGATAACCCTTATTTTCATTTAAGATCATTCGAAACAATAATGAGTATTAAGGGTATCGATAAGAAGGTTTTCCCCTCACTGTTCTCACTATCTCTCGAGACCGTTTGCCAACAATGGTTCTTTTCTCTCGAGAAAGAAAAGACCTCCACCTAGGAGTCCACAGCAAACGCTTTTGTTGATAAGTACAAGTGCAACATTCAAGTTGAGACTGACCATAGGGAACTTTAAATCCTCAAACAGAAAGAGAATGAAGGCTTCACCTCTTTCTTTAACAAATGGAGAGAAATCTCAGCTAAGATGATTGAGGTGCCAAGTGAAAAAGAGTCTGTAAGGTTGTACATAAAAAACCTTCAAGAAAAATATTCCAAGCATCTCAAGTATCAAAATAATCTCCATACCTTCAAGGCCGTCTATGACATTGGGATCAATATTGAAGACGACCTGGCTAAGTTAAAAACTTCTAACAATAACTTCAACAATGGCTGGAAAGGAAAGAAGAACGACAATCCTTCTTCTTCCAAAACCACCCACTCAAACAATGTTAGCACTTTTAATTAAGGAGAAGTCCTCACTATGAACAATCAAGGACAAAAGAAACCATTTAGGAGGAACTTTACTCCTATTGGCATGGGTTATGACACCGCATTTGATCGATTAAATGCAAAAGGTCTTATAACTCCTATTGGACCATTTGGGGACCCACCAGTCGAGAAGAGGTCGGCTAATTGGAACCCCAATGCACACTGTAAGTATCACCAAGGTAGGGGCCATCTCACCGAAAACTGTTGGAAGCTTAAAGAAGCCATCCAAGATTTAATCGATAACAACAAGCTGCCATTGCCCCCTGCCAGCAAGAAGCCAAGCATTGATAATGCACCTCTTGCTCACACCTTTGCTATCTCTGATGAGGAAAACGAGGTTGACCCCTCGTCTCTTATTAAGCCTGTCAAAGGAATCCATGCCATTGAAGAAGACGAGAAGACATTCTTCGACGCCATGGATAGCCTTCCAGAACCAGCAAGTAAAGAAGATATACAATTGCTCACACTGTCTATGATGGAAGTATCGCATTTACTACGTGAAGCTCTCAAAGCTATAAAGGAACCCCAAAAGAAATATGACAAGGTTCCACCTCCGAAAGATGAACCCAAGAGAGAATTCACACCCATGAGAACGACTTATGAGGCAAAGCGTTTTCCCTTACAAGTCACTGAAAAACCCAAGAAGAGTAATAGAATTTACACTCCAATTGGAATCCCATATGCACAAATGTTCGAAATGCTCTCCGAGAGTGGCGAGATCAAACCTCTTGAACCGAGACCATTCGAATAATTGAAAAGGACGGATAGATATTACTGTCAGTATCATCAATCAGGGGGTCACACTATCGAAAACTGTTTTAAATTCAAGGATTTAGTTCAGAAAATGATTGATGAAAAGAAATTAGTCCAAGTTCCACAAGAAGATGATGCAACCATTAATGGAGTTTGGGACAGTGATGAAGAAGATGTCTATCTAAAAGACATAGTAGGATCTCCACCTTCTGTGTCGTATGCCATGGATGACTTTTGGGCTGAAGAAGACTCATCGATAGACGTCCTCACAAGGTCTGGGAGAATGCAACCTCCCGCTTCAACACAACCTATGCCAACCACACAACAAGTTCCCATACCTATCATTGAAGACAATGACATTGTTAAGCAGTTTAAGAAGACAAAAGTTGAGATGAATGTATGGAAACTTTTGGCGACATCTTGAGAACATAGGTTGGCTGTAATGAACGCCTTAGACAAAATAGGGATAGATTCTGACACTACTCCTGAGGGATTAGCCAACTTTCTCACAAGCGATCTTCCTAGTCCAATTAATTTGATCACCTTTTCTGACAAGGATTTACCCCTAGAAGGTGACAAACACGTACTACAAGGCATTTAACATCACAATAGTTTGCAAGAGAATGAATGTTCCTATGACTCTTGTAGACAACGGATCGGCCATCAACGTCTGTCCACTTAGATTTGCGAGGATGCTAGGCATAAGGGATGAAGATTTAACTCCGTCTACACAAAGAATAAGGGCCTATGACAACACTCGTCGTCAAGATCTTGGTAAAATTACCTTAAATGTAACGACGGGAGCAATAGAACATGCTACTACTTTCCAAGTTGTAGACATTAACGCTTCGTTCAATTTACTGTTGGGGCGCCCTTGGCTTCATGACTTAAAGGCCGTCCCCTCATCTCTCCACCAACAAGTAAAAGCTATAGTTGGGGGAATTCCTATCACCATCGATGCTTCGCCTATAAGGATCAAGTCTATAGAAAACTCAATTATTAATGTGGAGCACGACGAGGATGATGAAGATTTATGGGGCTTTAACGAAGAAGTCTCCTTAATCCAGGAGGATGAAAGGACCCCTCTTTGCCATGACCCCCTGTAGACACCCATTTGTGTCTCCCCAAAACCAAACCCGGTGATGAGCGCCTTTCACGTCGAATCATAATCGAATGAAGCGAAAGTGTGGAAGTCTAGTGTTGCGGATAGTTTTAATTTCTTTTTCTCTTCTCTCAGTTTTGAAAACTTATTTTAAGAAAACAGACAATCCAGTTTGGTTGGTCCATGATATGGGTCCAATAGTAGTGTGGTTGGATGGGGCTTGCAAAGAGCTTTCCAACGATATATTATAAGCCCAATTTCGATGAATATTGAGGAAGTTATGACCAATTTACTAAACTGGGCGCGGTTTGAGCTTTATATGCGGCCCAATGATCTAGGGGAGGGCCTAATATGATTTATCATTCCTAATGCAATTAGGAATGGTTTTAGTTTTCTAGATTCTTCTAGAAGATTCTTTTCATTCCTAATTTAATTAGCATTGATAAATTGACTCTTGTTGACTTTTCAGAGTTTTAATTAAAATCAAAAAGCATTTTTGAGAAAAGATACGATTTTATCCTCCAGTACGGCAAACTTATCTGATTTTCGAAAACGCGTCAAAAATAGGCCTGGCGCCTGACTCCAGGCATTGGCGCTTGGAACCAGGCATGGCGCTTGGCGCCAACTCTGTTTTCCGTGCGCCAACCTCGTTTTGCGTGCGCTAAGTGCTCTGTTTTGATATTTTATCTTTTTGGCATATTTCTCTTTAAATAATATATTAAAAACTCCGTTTTCATGGACCTACAATCAGTTTTCATTCGCAATCATTAATTCTCTAATTTTCTCTTAATCATTCACCAACTCTCATCAAGATTTTCTTGATTATTATCTCTCTCTCTCTTTTTCTAAAATAACCTTTTCTCAAATACAAAATTCCGCATTCGCAAGACTGAGATACACCTAGCCATATTCGAAGTTGCCTTCGCCCTAGACGTGAAAGGTTTAATTTCTGAGGGTTTGGTCCCAAATCTCTCTTTCAATTATTTAATTTAATTGTTTTGTTTTATTAGTTTCCTTGAAGTTACTAACGTGTGTATTTTGTTATTAGAAAGAGGTACGAAGCATCAAAGTAAGTGCTTTAATGGTTTTAATTGATATTATGATGTAGACATCGTGTTTAAATTGTTATTATGATATTCCTAGTATCATGTCTAGGGTAATTTTAATATTAAATATGATTGTTACGATGCTTCCTATGTTCTTCCTAATATTTATTCATGTTAGTATCATGTTAGGGTTAAAGATTTGATTTTTATTGCTTAGTGACATGCTAGGGTTTGTTATTATTCTTGTTAGTATCATGCCTAGGATCTTGCTTTTATTATGCTTTAATATTAACAGGAACATGATTATGATTATAATTGTTATGATTTATGATGATTATGATTATTATTATTATTTTTATGATGATTATTATTATTCATGTTTATTCTAATGATTGATTATTTATTTATTATTTATCATGTTGCTTGATATTTGTTGTTATTGCTTGATCACCTTTATGCATGTTAAAGGGGATTGATACTTGTAATCACGATTAATAAGATAATTAATAATCTTGTTAGGGTAATCCTATTGATTGCATGTTAATCAAAAAGCGCACATGAATATGATCAGAATAAAGTAGAAGCCTATTATTAGGGCAGGTTCAATCTCTTTTAGGTTGGATTTGTACCTTCATCCCCGAACCCTTATTTGGTTCTAGACCTTATGGAGTTGGCGATCTCTTGGATCATTAAGGGGTGTAACCTTCACCTCGTGAACGGTTTACAAGTTCCTAAAACTTGTTGGCGACTCTTTTGCTCTATATTCTTCCCTTTTGGACACCAACGTACTTTAGTGTATGATCACAGTGGGGTTCAAGCTAGGGGTTTAACGCTTGAAATTTATTCCCTACACCCCCATTCCAACATGATTGTAAATACTATGCTGAAGAAACAAGGACATTTTCCTAGGATGACCCTAGGAAAGAAGAAAGGAACGGCAAAACCGCTGGAGTCACTTGGCCTCCCTAAGTTAGACACTTTCGGACTTGGTTTCAAACCGACTTGGAAAGATCTCAAGCGAGCCCAGGAAAAGTCAAAGCCACGTAGGGACGCTTGCATTCAAAAGAAAGCAATCCCAATGGATCAGTACCCTCTTACACTTAATGGTCAATTTATAAAAGAAGGAGAGGACTATCCATGCCATGAATTTCTCGAGCCATTTGTTGTAAACGGCATAAGACAACCGGGATTTGAGATTTTCTTGGATTGCTACTTCACCGATGAAATCCCAACTCCTGTCCACAAGGAGAAAGCACCCCCATGCTTTGACTTTAACGTCATGGGATTACTGTTTGGGTGAGAAAAGAATGAGCCAACTTATAAAGAGGATAACTCCTCGCTCATTCAAACTTTCCTGCAAAGCGAAAGCTTCGATCCCTCGAAGCTAATCACTCCAGCTGAAGGATCACTACAAGGGTGGCGCAAGACGATCAAGGTGACTACTCCAAGTGGAAGGAAGATATCCATCACGACAGGGCAAGGACCAATGTTTGAAGAGTCATCTGAGTCAGAGTCGGAGTCTCTTCCTATAGAGTCATCTAGGTCTTTAGTAGTAGTTCCTTCCCCTCCTATTTCTTCTCCTAGAATAGTTAGTGATCAAGTCCCTGAGGACATATCGCTCTTTGATGTAATGATCTCAAAGTATAATAATATTTCTTCTTCTCCTTATTTCTTGTGTTCTTCTCTAACCAAAGATGACGAGCATTGCTTAACTAACGATGAAAAAGACAAAGAAATTATTAAAGCAATGGAAACACTCGAAAAGAAAACACCGGTAATTGAAGAAACTGAAACGGTTGATATCTCAAATGATTCAACCCATAAAAGAGAGGTTAAAATCGGATTAACACTAAATGAACAAGAAAGAACCGATTTAATTAACTTACTTAAAGAATTTATCGATGTATTTGCTTGGTCATAAGAGGATATGTCAGGCATTAATAGAGAAATAGCTCAACACACTATACCACTAATTCCAGGAATGAAACCTGTAAAACAAAAGTTACGTCGAATGAAACCCGACGTAGCTCTTAAAATAAAAGAAGAAATTCAAAAACAAATAACTGAAGGTTTAATCAAGGTATCCAAATACCCCGAATGGGTTGCCAACGTCGTCCCAGTTCCAAAGAAAGACGGAAGGGTAAGAATGTGTGTCGACTATCGAGATCTAAATAAGGCAAGTCCAAAGGACAACTTCCCTTTGCCACACATCGATATTCTAGTAGATAACACGACAAATCACGCTCTCCTTTCGTTCATGGATGGGTACGCAGGTTACAACCAGATTCTCATGGCAGAAGAAGACATGGAGAAAAAAACTTTTATAACACCATGGGGCACTTACTGCTACACGGTAATGCCATTCGGGTTGAAAAACGCGGGTGCTACTTACCAACGTGCAGCAACTGCCTTACTCCATGACATGATGCATAAAGAAGTCGAGGTATATGTCGACGATATGATTGTGAAATCAAAAGACCGTCCAGGTAGGGGTGAAAGTAAATTGGATAAAAACCAAAAACCGAACCAAACCAAACCAAATAAGCAATTCGATTCGTTTTTTTTCGGTTTTCGGTTTGGATCGGTTTGAAAAAATGGAAACCGAAATATATCGGTTTGGATTCGGTTTTGGGATTCGAAAAACCAAAAATCGAACCGAAGTTTATTAAGCCCACTAATCTCAGCCCATTTTCCTACATATATATATCCAAAACCCTAAACTGTTCCCCTCTTTTCCCATTTCCCTTTCACTTTCTCTTGGCACCTTCCTCACAAAATCCCTAGATTTCCCCTCTTTTCTCCCTTACCACCTCACTCCGTCTGTCCACCACCACCAGTCTAGAAGTCCACCTAAGGTATCTCACCACCAGTTCTTGTTTCGGTATTTGTGCTCTCAACGTATCTCAAAGTCGTTCGTCGGCCGCTTGTGTTCCATTGTTCGTTTTCCCTCATATCACCACCACTTCACTGCCGACCACCACCAAGTCTCCTCACCACCACCTCTCTGGTCAGTCACTCAAAGGAAATGACATTAGTAAAGAGGTGCAGAAGCAGAAGATTTTATTTTTCTATTTAATTTTTTTATAACTCAAAGGAAATTATATAAGGAAATGAATAGATCTGAGGTTTTGAGCCAAATTATTGAAGGAATGCATGAAGCAGAAGATCTGATTTATTTATTTAATTTCTTTTTTAATCGGTGGACAAATTTATAATGGTTGATTGTATAAAATTAATTCTCAGTTTAGTTTGTGTAATTTTATCTTTATAATTATAAAGATTGCTTAGTTTTCTTATACTTCAATTTGCATCTGGTAAAAAATTCGGTTTATGGATCGGTTTCGGTTTGCTAATCAGAAATTCGGTTTGGTTTGGTTTGGACCGAATTAAAATTCGGTGTGGATTTGGATTGAAAAATGTAAAACCGAATTATTTCGGTTTGGTTTCGGTTTGGGCTATAATCCAAACCGAACACCGAACTTTCACCCCTACGTCCAGGCCATCAAGTAGCCTTAAGAAATTTTTTTCGAAAGGCTAAGAAAATATAATATGAGGTTGAATCCAGCTAAGTGCGCTTTTAGAGTTACCTCAGGCAAGCTTTTGGGTTATGTCATAAGCTCTCGAGGAATTGAGATAGACCCAACCAAGATCAAAGCAATCATGTCAATGCCACAGCCTAAGACTGAGAAACAGATTCGAGGATTTTTTGGCCGGTTGCAATACATAAGTAGGTTCATATCAAAATTGACGACAATATGTGAATCGATCTTCAAAAAGCTCAAGAAGAATGTACCAGTGATATAAGATGATGAGTGTCAAAAAGCCTTTGAAAAGATCAAAGCCTATCTCGCAAATCTTCCCGTATTAGCACCAACACTTCCCGGAATACCTCTTAGGTTATATTTGACGGTTACCAAAGAGACAATGGGAGCTATGCTAGCACAAGAAGTAGAAGGAAAAGAGAATGCAATCTACTATCTAAGCAAAAAGATGCTCGAATACGAAGCATGCTATACACCACTCGAGAAGTTGTGCCTCGCCTTGGTGTGGGCCACAACCAAGTTAAGACATTACATGCTAGTGTATACCGTCTTCATAGTCTCCCGATTAGATCCACTCAAGTGTTTATTTGAGAAATCTACACTCAATGGAAGCATATCGAGATGGATAGTCAATCTAGCCCAGTTTTATGTAAGGTTTATGCCACAAAAAGCTATCAAAGGATCCGTGGTGTCAGACTTTCTAGCAGACTTCCCAATAGAAGACTCGACGCCAATACAAGAGAATGAATTTCCAGATGAAGACTTAATGGTCACTGAAGATGATACTTGGACCTTATATTTCGAGGGAGCCTCGAACCAAAAGGGATGTGGTGTTGGAGTATTACTAGTATCACCTAAAGAAGAGCATGTTCCAATCTCCATAAAGCTTGATTTCGACGTTACCAACAATGCTGCTGAATATGAAGCATGCGTGGTAGGCCTTGAAACAACTTTGGCATTGGGAGTAAAAAAGTTAAGGATATTCGAAGACTCTTCTTTGATTATTAATCAGATATCTAAAAGGTGGAAAGTAAGGAGCGAAAGCCTAGCCCCTTACCAAACCTATCTGGAAACTCTTACCGATCAGTTAGAGAAGGTAGAATACACATATCTACCTAGGGAAGAAAATCAATTTGCTGACGCCTTGGTAAGACTAGCCTCAATGGTTAGGATTCCCACGGAAATCGAGTAAATGCCTCTAACTATAGAAAAAAGGCACAAACCAGCATACATCCAGGCTATAGAAGACGACGAAGTAGTCCAAGACAAAGAAGAAAAAGAAGAAGAAGAAGAATAACCGTGGTACACGGATATAATCAATTACGTCATCAGAGGAGAATACCCTCCTCATGCTGACAAAAGAGCAAAACGAGCATTAAGGCTTTTGGCTTCCCAATATGTACTCATAGACAACGAGCTACATAAAAGGGTACCTAAGGGTCGAGCTCTCTTATGTGTAGGAAAGAAGGATGCATAAAGAGCAATGAGGATAGTCCACGAAGGAATCTGTGGCACTCACATAAATGGAAAAATGTTAGTCCAAAAATTAATGCGAGAAGGATATTATTGGACTACAATGAATAAGGATTGCCATCAATATGTAAAAAGATGCCCTAAGTGCCAAATTTATGCCAATTTACAACATGTCCCTCCATCCTTGCTCTACACCTACACATCGCCATGGCCATTCTCTACATGGGGAATCGACATCATCGGCAAAATCACTCCCCCAGGAACAGGAGGCCACGAATATATCTTAGTAGCAATTGATTACTTCACAAAATGGGTCGAAGCGCAATCATACGCTAAACTCACTGCAAAACATGTAGCACTCTTTATCGAGAGAAATATTATTTGTCGATACGGAGTCCCACATGAAATGATAAGTGACAATGGAACTCACTTTCAATCCGAATGTGAAGAATTGCTACAAAAATACGGCATTCAACACCATCATTCTTCCCCTTATAGGCCTCAAGCAAATAGAGCAGTCGAGGCAACTAATAAAAACCTAAAGACTATCATCGAGAAAATGACGGAAAATTATAAGGATTGGTCTGACAAACTTCACTTCGCATTGTGGGGTTACAACACGTCAATTCGCATATCAAAAAGAAATACTCCATTTTCCTTGGTATATGGAATGGATGCCTTACAACATGTCGAACTAGAAATACCATCTCTACGCATTGCGTTAGAGAGTAAACTCGATTAAGTTGAATGGACTAAGGCAAGATATGAAGAATTAATTCTACTCGATGAGAAACGACTAGAAGCTCTGCATCACACTCAGTGTTATCAAACTCGTATGGCTAGGAATTTTAATAAGAAGGTCAAGACAAGAAACATCAAAGTAGGAGACTTGGTGTTAAAAGCATTAAGGAAAAATGTTTTAGATCCAAGGGGAAAATTTAGACCTAATTGGTCTGGTCCCTACATTGTCAAAACAATCTTGTCAGGGGGTGCAGCAAAACTAACTGATATGGATGGCAATGAGTTCTCGAACATGACAAATCTTGACCAACATAAGAAATACTACCCATGATTACTTGAGTAGGATACTCAAGAGAGCTACGTTTGGCCTAATTCCTTAAGAAAGGATACGTAGGCAACCCTTTACGGGTGCGGCCACTTTATTTTTCGACATTCCCACGTCCCAGAATTAATTAAAAATTCAACAGAAAATCGGTGAAATATCGGCGTCACAGAGAAGAATCTGGCGCCAGCCAACGACCATCAGCGCCAGCCGACGGCACTGGCGCCAGACTTCCCTGGAAGGCGCCAGTCGTAAATAAATGGCGCCAATTCACAGACAAATTCTGGGCAAATTTCGGTGTTTTTCGGAAAATTTTCGACTTCCGTACTCGAAGAATTTCTGGAAAATTAATTTTTTTTTTGTTTTCATTGCTTTAATAAAATAAATTTAAAGTACATAATTTAATTAAAAGCTGAAATTTCATTAATAAAATAAAATTACATTATTGATGGAATTTTAATAAAGCTGAAATAAATTAACTTTAAATAAAAATATAAACTAAGTCTAATAATTTGAAATTAAGCAATGCTCCTAATCTTTCTTTTCTTTCCTAGCCCTTTTCCAATTTTTGTCTGCTTCCTCCTCCTCATCCATAACCTTAGCTAGTAGGCATCCTTTAGAGGACCTACATTCAATCTTAGAGTAGATAGTTTCCTCTACGGCTAGGACTCCATGCTTCTTTTCTACTGAGACTTTTTTATCTGTGGTGTCAGCTTTCCTTTTTCCCTTATCTTTTGTAGTACTTTTCTTCCTAGGCATTGCAGGTGTTTTGAATTCAACTCTTTCACCTAAGCGTTCCTTGGCAGGAAGCACCCTGTCACCAAGACGACTCTTCACATCAGTTTTACCCTGATCTTTCTTCAAATCCTTTGAAGGTTTCTTCAGCAACCACTTCTTCACATCATTGGGCAAAGAAGTAGGAACCTTTTGGGTAATCACTTCCTATAAAGGTCTAGCACTCCAATAAGCATCAAATCTGTCTACTTCCTGAGAGACAGGGTACTCATAAGGAGGACGAAGATCCCCGGAAGGAATATTCTGAAGCAAGTCGTATTGTCTTTTTACCCTGCAGGGATAATAATAAGTCATACGGGACAAACTTGGAAGATGGCAGAAAGGTTGCTTGTTGACACCAACCATCCTTTCTATTTTCCACCATGGGACGACCCACTTGATAGCAAAATTGCGAGATTCGAAGACCCTTCTCCACTCATGGCGCCCAATTTTAGAGAAGCGTTTCTTCCTCCTCACGAAGCAATTTGGAGTGTACTTCTCAATGTTATCCGGAGGGATAATTAATCCTAGCCTTTCCATTAGCCACATCTGTAAAAAATTGCAATGCAATTAAATTATTATTACAATACAAAAATATATTTTTTGATTTCTGTAATTAAAAATATCATTTTTCTACCTGTAATAAAATTGGAGAGCAGCGAAAAGGTGCTTTTGGGTTCCTTTTCAATTCATCAAGACTAATCATAGTCTCTCCAACTATCAATGGCATTGGATTTCTCCCTGATTCAATTTGTTCTAGTACGGTGGTTATAATTGATTGACCTTCATTATTTTTACCACTACTAAGAAAAAATTGATTAAGCATGCAAAATAAGAAAGCCCTTCTTCTATAAATATGAAAAGATTCAGAAAGAGGTTTATCAAAATAATGGCGTGCAAATTCTTTCAAATTAACTATGTTGCCATCTACTATTTTTGATAAATCCCTTTCTTTTAAATTGAAGAAGCGCTCAAAATCCTTGTAATAATATGCATCAACTCTAGGGATCACTACTAAAATTCGACTAAATTAAATTGCGACCGTTTTTGTACGACCGTCTGAAAAATGGTCGCAAAATATGAATATTGCGACCGTTTTTTATGCGGTCGCAATATTACGACTTCTTTGACAACGGTCGCAAATTTGCGATAGTTTTGCAACCGTTTTTAGCCTTTTAGACGGTCGCTAGGACATTTGAACAATTAAAAATAATTCTAAATTAAAATAAATCGTTTGCGACCGTCAAAGACGGTCGTAAATGTCATAATCTTTGACGGTCGTAAATGTCATAATCTGCGACCGTCAAAGACGATCGTAAAATTCATAATCTGCGACCGTCATAGAGACGACCGTAAATATCATAATCTGCGACCGTCATAGAGACGGTCGTAAATATCATAATCTGCGACCGTCAAAGATGGTCGTAAATGTCATAATCTGCGACCGTCACAGTGACGGTCATAAATGTTATAATCTGCGACCGTCAAAGACGGTCGTAAAATTCATAATCTGCGACCGTCATAGAGACGGTCGTAAATATCATAATCTACGACCGTCAAAGACGGTCGCAAAAAGCTTATTTTTTTATATAAAAAAATCTGGTATAAAATGACACCATCTCACCCAACCCTAATTTACTACTCCGTATCCCTCACGCCGCTCCTCTTCCTCTTTCCTCTCCTCTCTTCCATTTTCTTTCATCTCTCCTCTAAATCTCTGATTTCTTTCCTCTCTTCTTTCTCTGTCCTCTACTTCCTTTCTCTTTCCTCATCCTCCATCTCTTTCCTAAGAATTGAAGAATCAAAAGTTGATAAATTTGCTTGGTGTTGATGCCAACGCTTGCTATCTCCTCCGCGCTGCTCGTCACGACTGCACACTCGAACCACCGTCACGAGAACGAACCTAAAACAAGTCAAGGTTTTCTAGATCTGATATTTAAATTAGTTAGATTGTAGATCTAGTTTTATTGTTTCTAATTATTTTTGATTATGTATAATTTTTATATTGTAATTTTTGTTTATAAATTTTGAAAAATTTTCATTATTATTTCATTTTGAATTTATGGGTAATCTTTTGTATTTTGTATAATTGTTTAATTTCAAATTTATGGGTAATTTTCTGTATTTTGATTGTTTTATTTCTGATTTTGTGTTTTTTTTTTTTAATTTTTGATAATTTTGTTGCCGGTGGTGGTGGGTACTGGGTAAGGGTGGTTTTGGGTCAGTCAAGTATTTGGTGGGTAAAGGTGGTTTCGGGTGAGAGGCAGTTGGTGGTTGTGGGTTGAGGGTGTTTCGGGTGAGAGACAATTAGTTGTGTGTTGAGGGTGTTTAGAGTTGAGGTGAAGTGGCGGTGGTAGCTGTTTGGGTGGGCGGCGATGGTGGGTCCGTGTTTTTAGGGTGGTGGTGGTGGTTTGGGTAGGAAGTGATGGACTGATGGTGGTGGGTAGTAGCGTTGGGTACAGTTGGTTTGGGTGGTGGGATAACTGGTTGCGGGGTACAGAATGTGGGTGGTTTTTTTCTTTTCTTTTTTTTTTTTTTGTTTTTTTAAAACTTTTTAGCGACCTCCTTTAGCCGTCGTTAATTCTTAAAATTGCGACTGCTTATAAAAACGGTCGTAAATTTTAAATTTTGCGACCGTTTTCCTTGCGGCCGTTGAAAATATTAAAAACGGTCCCAATAAATCTACGACCGTCAAACGGTCGTAATAATTTTTTTTTTGCGACCAAGGAAATAACGACCACCCCTTTACGACTATTGACGGTCGCAAAAATGAATTGCGACCGTTTTTGCTATTTTTTGCGACCGTTAGAGGCGATCGCAAAAACCTTAATTTTTAGTAGTGGATTACTATGAGGTCTATTGCAGGGAAACCTAAAATAGAACCAAATTCTTCTGGCAAAGGGCTAATCTCATCATACCCTATTCTAAAGCAATGAGTATCAACATTCCAATATTCTAGAGTGGTATGAATGAAATCTAAGTTAAGATCTACCCCTTTGATGCCATAAATTCCCCCCAAGTGAAACAAATCTAATTCTTTTCTGTCTCTAGCATTAAGAGATCGACACCATTCATGGGTATATTGGGTAAATGTTTTGGTGACTAGAGACATGATATTATTTTTCTAAGGCCAAGAATTATTTTATTTGCTTGAAATTATGAAAAGAATCGGCTGGGAAGGGGGCTATTTATGCACGATTTACGAGCAGTTTTAATCGGGGTAAAATACGGAGACAGCGCTAATTGGCGTCACACGCCGCGATTGGCGCCAGACGCAAAGGCTTGGCGCCACACGTCAAGTGTAGCGCCTGGCGCTACACCCAATTGCGTGGCGCCAGATGGCGCCAATCTGCCATGTCATCCGCGCTTTCTAAAACCGCGTTTTTACCTTAATCCGAGTCTGCTAATGACTTTACGGCTTTTTTATCTTTTTTCTTAAACATCTTTTTATTATTTTTTAATTAATATAACTATTATATTAATTATGTTACTCTTTTTTTGGATTTTATTTAGGTTAATTTCCAAGTTTTCATAAATCCAACATTTTATTTGGCCTTTTCCTTTTTTCATTTTTCTTTTGGGGGAGAGAGTCGGATACCCTCCATCAATAATAAAAATGACGGAATTTTTGCGCAAAATTGTTTGTCACACTTTTTCTTGCACACACAAACATGCAAATATGTCTAAAAAATGAGTTTAATTAAAAGGCAAAGTTCTATACAAAGTCAAATAAATAATAAGGCACAGGTAAAACCACCTCGCGTGAGAACTATCAAAGAAATAAGTCAGTAAACATGTATAAATGTGGACAAAAGTTGCAAATAAACAAGCTTACTCGAGTCTGGTGGCGAGGAATCGACTGCTCTACGAAGCGCGGCCGGAGGAATCATCTCCACAATCGGCCCATATGTCCCCTGGTAATGGATAGACATACGGGGTAGCATGTACTCAGCAGCGTCGCCCGGACAAAGCAAAACCAAGTCAGTGAAGCATTACTTGGGGGCTACTTAACGAAAGATAAGAGCTAAAAATCGTACCGCCACATCCTCAGCCGGTACGGGAACTGGAGCTAACAACAATAGTAGCTCCTCTGCATAGCATCGCCCTGGGATCGTGCAAGATCACCAAGGGGGACTAACTCCCTATGACATGCTCAACAACCTCGCGGTGCCAGAACACTCAGCTTCCCACTCGGTGAAGTTGTTCTACCTTTTTTCAATATATTTTGGGTTCCTTGGTACGCCAATTAGCTCCTCTAAGCAATTTGACACGATTTTTAGTAATCGGCTTGATTTCACAAAGTGATCGACCTGATAAAAGATCGTCTCGCTTAGCTTAAACCGCCTAAGCATTGGCTCGTTAACAAAAAGCACCGACATATTGGTTCATTCAAAAGGCACCGACATATTGGTTCATTCATTCTGCAAAAGGCACCGACATACCGGTTCAAAGCAACGAACGCGCCGACGTACAGGCATGGCGGAAGCAAAGTTCAAGCGAGCTTTTAAAAATCAATAAGCGGAGATCTTTGGTAATTTCCTTTGGAAAATTATCGCATCAAATGAGGATGGGTTCAAGCGAGGATATTTTCGACAGCATTCCCTAGCTTATGGAGAGTTGTCACAAACAACTGAAGGTAATTTCAAGCGAAGTTGTCTTCGACCGTGTTCCCTTAGACGTGGAAGATGGTCATAATGCGGAAGGAGGTTGTTGCAAGAGAAATAATCTTCAATAGTATTCCCTTGGACATGGAATATTGTCAATGCGGACGAAGATTGTTTCAAGAGAAATAATCTTCGATAGTATTCCCTTGGACGTGGAATATCATCAATGCGGATGGGGATTGTTTCAAGCGAAGCAGTCTTCGATAGTATTCCCTTGGACGTGGAATATTATCATAGCGGAGGAGGATTGTTTCAGGTGAAGAAATCTTCTATATTGGAAGCAGTTACAAGCGTAGCGGTTATCAAGCGGGATGACATTCTCTAGCTTGCAGGAGGTCATCAAAACAAATCGGTTACTTTCAGAGACGTGTGCTCGATGGTGCAAGATACGCGTTTCTTAACTCTTTTATCTGTTTAACTAACTCTAGTTTGCTGGTATCGGCGTTACAAGAATGATTTAGGATCGCAGAACGTTCTGAATCATTCTCCGTCCCTATCGATACTTTGACTTTTGTTTTCGAAACTTGCGTTTCTCCAAACTCAGTCAAAGTGGGGGCTTCTGTAGACACCCGTTTGTGTCTCCCCAAAACCAAACCTAGTGATGAGTCCCTTTCGCGTCGAATCATAATCGAATGAAGTGAAAGTGTGGAAAGTCTAGTGCTGCGGATAGTTTTAATTTCTTTTCTCTTCTCTCTGTTTTTGAAAACTTATTTTAAGAAAACAGCCAATCCAGTTTGGTTGGTCCATGATATGGGTCTAATAGTAGTGTAGTTGGATAGGGCTTGAAAAAAGATTTCCAACGATATATTATAAGCCCAATTCCGATGAATATTGAGAAAGTTATGACCAATTTACTAAACTGGGCCCGTTTTGAGCCTTATATGCGGCCCAATGATCTAGGGGAGGGCCTAATATGATTTATCATTCCTAATGCAATTAGGAATGGTTTTAGTCTTCTAGATTCTTCTAGAAGGTTCTTTTCATTCCTAATTCAATTAGCATTGATAAATTGACTTTTGTTGACTTTTTAGAGTTTTAATTAAAATCAAAGAGCATTTTTGAGGAAAATACGATTTTATCCTCCTGTACGGTAATTTTTTTATCTGATTTTAGAAAACGCGTGAATTTCTGAAGTCAGCGCCAAACACCAGCTGTAGCGCCTGGCGCTACGCTTGGCGCCTAACGTCTGGCGCTAGCGTTGGCGCCTGGCGCCAACAAGCGCCAATGCTCTGTTTTGTTAATTTTATCTTTTTGGCTGATTTTTCTATAAATGACGTCGTAAAAACTCCGTTTTCATTAACCTACAACCAGTTTTCATTCATCAATTCTCTCATTCTCTAATCATTCACCATCTCGCTCTCTCTTTTTTCTAAACTAGCCTTTTACATACAAAATTCGGCATTCATTAGATCTAGAAACACTAGCTATATTTGAAGTTTCCTTCGCCTTAAACGTGAAAGGTTTAATTTCTGAGGATTTTTAAAGGTGTCATTGTGAGTAAGCTGTTAAAATGCAATTTAACATTAACCCCTCTTCATCGTACCCTAACAAGGTGGGAATATCCACACATGATTTGGGATCACCCAACAAGAATTTAATTTGTATAAGTTCACTTTTTAATACTTTTGAAGGACTTGTTTGGCATCGTTTTTTGTTTTCAGTTTTGATCTATCAAATACACTTTTGATCGCTGTGCCAAGTGCTTTAGTCCGTTACATTATTCACAAAATATTGTATATATACTATACTATTTTTGGGAAGTGGGGGGACAACTGTCCTCGGTTGTCCCACGCTGGCGCCGCCAGCGGAATGGGGGTGCAGGCAGCTTTACCTACCTCGGAATGTAGGCAAAAATTTGTACATGAAAGTATAAAAAAATTTAATGGGCTTATAAAAACAAGAGACACACAAATGAGATTGAACATTCTTATAATATACACCCATTCAAAAAAAAAAAAAAAACAAAAGGCAAAAAAAAAAAAAAAAACAAAAAAAAAAAAAAAAAAAAACCTACAACTCGTTTCATAATAATTGTTACATATTGACTTATATTACTTCTTCTTATTTCCTACCTTTGACCATAATTTTTGGGTAATAAGTATGGTAGTTAGTAATTTAGGCTTGTTTGGTTGCCCTTCAATAATGAGAAAAATACAAATTAAAATCATTAGTAACATATTTTTGGGTAGTTATTAAAGTTAAAGTTGACCAATGGTCAATTTATGGGAAATATAATTTCGTATATGTGAACCAAACATGATTTTAGTATTCCATTTCTTAGGAATTGTAACTTCTCAAGCATTGTAACTTCTTTTGGGTATTTAATTCCCATATGCAATCAAATAAGACTTTAGTATCATACAATATGTTTTTAGATTGATATTAATATGAAATTAAAAATATATTATTTTTAATACATTTCATTGATATTTCAGCTATATATACTAAGAGTCTGTTCCCATATGCAATCAAATTAGACCTTAGTACTCGTATCATACAATATGTAATCAATTAAAAAAGAAGAAGAAGAAGAAGAAGAAGAAGAAGAAGAAGAAGAAGAAGAAGAAAGAAAGAAAGAAAGAAAATGCTATACTTAGGGCTACATATAAGTATTAAATTTACACTAGAAAATCGTAAGAAGTTATGAAATCATAAAATTATAAACACTAATTACACAAATTTACGTGTGCTTTTGTTAATAATTCCTAATTTTATACACTTTTTCAAGAGTGAATTTTTTTTTTTTTTGAAATAAAATTGATTCATAAATAAGTCATACGACATCTACAAAGAGATTTAGATCTAACAAATAAATAATAATTGAATCAAATAAAAACATTTTGTAAGCAAAGCTACGATCGTTGCTGCAAATCGTACATTCTTCATACCCTCTTTCATATCGCTGTGATTTACAGCCTTCTTCGGCGAGGGGTCTATCGATCTGTTGTAGCCGTGCAGAAAATGTCCGTCTGATTCGTTCGATTGTTGTCGAAATATTAATCTCTTTTTCAATCCCACACAAAATTTTACCCATGAAACAACTCTATAGCAATCCATGAAATTAAAAAGAAAATCCTCCCTCAAAAGAGAGAAGAAAAACCCGGTCTTTCGAAGGATTCAAATCCTCTTAAAGAGGAAGAAAAACCCTGTCTTTCGAGGGAGAAATATTCTTCCTAGAAGAGGAAGAATTATTATAAACCTAAAGCAAGAGAAAAGGCATAAAAGAAACAACAATTGGGGCTTTCCACCGGTAAATCCGATGGAAGCCCCTTCAAAATTCAACAATGGAGGGGCTAGGGTTTTAGAGAGAGAAGAGAGGAAAGAGAGGCTTTTCAAGAGTGAATTTAATGTATATATATAGCCCTTACGGCTACATATAGCATTGCTCTAAAATGAAAGATAATAAATTCTTACAAATAAACCTTTTTGTCCCAAAATAATTGCCAGGTTTGACTTTATCACTATTAATGTATGAACTTTGATTATAATTTTTTATTAACATAATAAAAGCATATTTCATGTTGTTAGATATGTATTGTATAAAGTTTCATAATATAAATTTTTTTTAGGACAATGCTATGATTTTTAAAGTTTCATGATATTTTTTTTTCTTCATATAATTTATATTATTATTTAGTTACACAAATATAAGGTCAAAATTATGCATCAGTATTTTAGCAAAGTTTGACTGTGTCACTTATTCAAAATGGAGTAAATTTATAAAAGAGTTTAACAAGTACCTTGATAGCTTATATCTCTAACATTTTTAATTGTAATAACAAGCAAGTAGCATAGACATTCAATTACTTCAATTCATGGTCATATAAATTATATCCTTAATTTTTAAAAAGTTTGAGATAACTTTTAAATATAGTGCTCAAATAATTATATTATTTATGCTTATTTGCTTTCATTAATGACAATTGCCCCATTTTTAATTGAAAAAAGATATATGTAGCCCCAAGGGATGCATATAAAAAGTTAAAAGTGAAAATTAGACAATAAATTAACATTTATTATACCAATTAACTCGTGAATTGCCGATAAATTCTTAACTTAATTAATACTAATATAAAGAAGTATATTAAATGCTTATATGCCGTTCTAAGGGCTGCGTATAACATTACCCTTTATATTTTAATATTAAAGAATAATGTGCGGACATTTATACCCTAAATTATTTGGCAGTTATTATCAATTCTCTAAAATATTTATTCACTAGCCTCATTAATGTTAATTGTCTTTTTTTTTATACGGATATTTATACCCCTAAAAATATTTGTTTATTCGAGTATATATTTTTCTCATTAATGTTATCAACACCTTTATGGTGATTTAATTAAGACCAAACCATAGATTTCCCTGGACGTGACTAGCTATAGTGCGCGTTAACCGCCCTACTTTATACTCTCTCCGTCCCAAATTACTCGCAATGTTTTGACTTTTTGCACTATTCACACATCTCACTTTGACCATCTTTTGTAGCTATTATATGAAAGGCAATGTAATCATGTAATATGTTGTTGGGTCAATTTTAATGTATAGCTTCTTAATATAAACTTTTTATAGCTTATATAAGTATATAATAAAAGATATTAACGGTCAAACATGTACATCGACAAGCACTTCCAGTTAAAATGTTGCAAGTAAATTGGGACAGAGGGAGTATAAGGATTTTTTTTTTAAAAAAATTCATTAACTTTCAATAGTTATGTTTCAAAGATCACGTTATGATGTCAATTTTCTCATCATCAGACAAAAAAAAAAAACGAAAATTACAATGCAGAGCGTTGCACGAAACACATTAGTGATTACGTAGTATTTTATTTTAATAGTCGCAGAAGGAAAAAAAAATAGTATACGTGATTATGTATCAAAGCAATCTTTGACAAAGTTAGTCCTCTACAACATATACAGTAGTAATTTTGTGATTAGAAATCTTTGAATTTATAATCAAAGTCACAACTCAGATTGCTGAAGAACTAATTTCTATATACGTGTCCCATTTTTTCTAATTTAAATAGTGAAAAACCAAATTAAAATTATATTATGAAGTTCCAAAAAAAAAAAATATAAAATTCATTTGTGGATGTGGCTCGTTCAATAAACCATAGTTGCTAGAACTCCTGAATATGTAATTGTCACCGCCTTTTAGTTTGTTACGTTACACAATCAATAACTAAACTATAGTATTATATATATATATACATGTTGCAAACCTTCATTATCTTTCTCAAGCTCAATAATAACATTATCTTTCATTATTTGCTCAGAAATTCTACGTGCATTGATCTTTTTCTTGATAAGTTGAAGATGTCAAATATTTTTAGTGTTTATAGCACAAGACCATACGGTTTCTTAGGGCCGATTTGGCTAATTTTTTTGTACTATTTGATCCTTTGCAATAACAATGTTGTTCATTGTGATCCTCCAGACGAGCCTGTCAAATGCTCTTCCGGAAACTCTAATTGCACCATCTCTAATTCTTATGGCGCGTTCCCTGACCGGAGCACTTGCCATGCTTCTAATGTTGTGTACCCCGAAAATGAAGAGCAACTCATCTCCTATGTTAGAGATGCAACTAAGATGAAGAGAAAAATCAAGGTATGTATTAGTTTTTGGCTCGTTTGTTTTGATATACTACGTATTATATATGTCCTTGCCCTAGTAGAATTTAGATATTGGAATATGACCGCCGACTTCACTTTTTCGACATTGACCATCATTGACATAAACGTGATGTTTGGAAAATGTCTTTTCCTTCTTAATTTCCCATGATTTTGAGGAAAGAGAAGGGATTTTGAGAGAAAATTTGGGGATAGAAAGAGAGAATGTGAAAACATGGGGGAAAAAAAAAATGAATGAATGAGTCTTTTTACAACATTACGTGCCACGTGCATGATGGTCAACACCGAAAATGTAAAGTCAATGGCCATATTCTGACATCAAAGTCCTTCATCGATCAAAACAAAAGTGATTTATAAGGACCTTTTTTCATAATTTTGAGCATATAATAAGGTCCTTCTTCGCAAAAATGTGAAAACATAAGTAACTTTCAAACAAATTTTCCTTTTTTTTTTCCACTGAAGTTTAAATCATAATACTATATAGGAAAATTTGTCTAAAAGGGACATATATGTTCACTATTTTGTTTGGAAGGATCTTATATGTTTAAAGTGATCGAAAAGAACCTTATAAGTTAATTTTGTTGTTTGGGGGGACCTTAAGGTTAGAATCCGACAATAATTGACTTTTTTCTTCGACGTTGACTTTTCATGTGACCTTAAAAAATGACTCCCTTTTATTTTTTTTCCATGATTTCCCTCAAATTCACTTATTTTAATTTGTGTCATTTGGGAATTAGAAGAGAGGCAAGGAGGAATTAGAGGAAAATTAATGAAAAAAAGGGGGTCATTTTTTTAGGTTATGTGAGAGGTCAGCGTCGGAGAAAAAGTCAATAGCTGCCAGATTCCGACCTCAAGGTCCTCCCAAACAACTAAATAAACTTATAAGATCCTTTTAAACCACTTTAAACATATAACTTAAGGTCCTTTCAAACAAAATAGAGAATCCAGACAAATTTCCTACTAAATACGATTGTTTCCTCTGTCTATAGTAAAAGTCATATTACACATTTACTCATATACTATGTTTGGATATAAGTCAAATAACAAATATATAGTAAATTGGTATTCACAATGAATTATAACTTGAACCAGTTTGTATATACTCCCTCCGTGTTTTTTAAAGTGTTACACTTATGAAATTCGGCCGTATTTTAATAAGTGTTACACTTCCTTTTTTTTTGGCAAAAAGCTACATTAAAAAATAATATCTCTCTCCTGTCATGGTTCCCACCCAAACTAATACAAAGTACTACTTTTTAATTATATCTCTCCTCTCATATTAATTACTTTTCAATAAACTATTAACCCCCACTATGTTTCTTTTATAATTTTTTAATACTCCAATTACCCTACTTACCTCTTATTTTATTTAAGTCAATTAAATTGTCTAAAACTATATGTCGGTCAAAATATAACACTTAAAAAAACATGGAGGGAATAGATGTTTTTTCCCTTCCTTCACCTTAATTTTGTGGTCGTCTTATTCTCCATTCTCTCCGTCCCTTTGACCTCCCTAGCCACCACGCCAAATCGTATGACCCAGATTATATAAACTTGATTCAATCGATCCGATTTGTCACCCTTTAAAGCGAAAGTATATGTGTTCATACGACATTTAATTTGGTTAAATAATAATCTATTACTTCCTCTGTTATTTTTTACTTGACTTGTTTCTTTTATCACGTTTGCCAATACAAAACTTTAACGATCAATAATTTCAACTCTCCATAAGTAAAAATCATAAATGTTATATATTAAGATAGTATTTATTGAGACGAATTCCAAAAGATCTTTCATGAATATGTTTTTCCTTACATATTATTCACAAAAGACGGTCAAAGGAGAAGTAGTGAATAGTGTAAAAGTCAAAGCGGGTCAAGTAAAAAAGAAAGGAGGAAGTATATATACTCCGTATTAGCTTAACTAGGAAAGTTAATTAATTTATAAGTTTATTAATTCAAATATATTACGGTGTACAAAATCTGTAAAGAGAGTTACGTGAGGATTTGTTCATATTATACGAAAGCTAGATAAACATTTGTAAGTATATGTACACAAGATGTACGAAAGTTGGATGATGATATGTACAAGTTTGACTAATAAAAGTCAACTACGGTAGTATAATTGGAAAGAAGGTAGTATAAGATTATATCATTATTTACAACATAAAGTTTCATACGTGGCTAGTTATTTATTCAGATTACTCGGTCGACGTTTAAGATATTTCATGCATACAAAACTAATAGTCACGGTATTCTAACTTTGTAGGACTAGGCATATCATATACGAGTTTTAATTTGATTTTCAACAGGTAGCAACCAGATATGGTCACAGCGCTACAAAGTTGGTGTGCCCTGATGGAGAAGATGGTCTAATAATAAGCACAAAAAACCTGACCAAGATTATAAACATCAATGTGACAGGAGAAACAATGACGGTAGAAAGCGGCATGTTGCTAATGCAACTTATAGACGAGGCAGCCAAGGTGAACCTAGCATTGCCTAATTCGCCTTATTGGTCAGGTTTAACCGTTGGGGGAATGCTTGGAACGGGTGCTCACGGAAGCTCTCTATGGGGCCGTGGAAGCGCGGTCCATGACTACGTTGTTAGCCTTAAGATGGTTAGCCCCGGTGAAGAGGACGACGATTATGTTAAAGTTCGGACGCTCAGTGTTGGTGATGAAGACCTCGATGCAGCAAAGGTATCACTTGGTGTTCTTGGTGTTATATCACAGGTATGCACATTTTAACCTTTTATTACTTGGAAGTGTCACTTGATTTGTAGTATTTTAAATTCACTAGAAGCCCTTGATAAAAACTTTCACTAGAAAACTAATCATTTTTAATATTATGCTAGGTGATCTAATGAGTGTTTATAGTAGCTATAATTTTATATTATCTTAATTAATCGATATTTATCTTACTAAAGTTACAAGCTAATCGATTATTATTAACTAATTATATGTTTGACAATATATAATTCAGGAACCTTTAGAAGTTATAGTACTAAATATTTAAAGGAAATTAAATTATATGGTGCGAATAAATGCATAACCTAACTTATTTTTTGAAGGTTACCTTTAAGTTGGAACCACTTTTCAAGCGAAACATAACGTTTATGACAAGAGATGACCAAGACTTAGAGATTGAGGCCCCAAAATTTGGGGTCGAACATGAGTTTGCCGATATAGTGTGGCTACCTAACCAACGTAAAGCAACATATCGAATTGACAATCGAGTCCCTACCTCAACACCTGGAAATGGAGTCTATGACGTCATGGGCTTCCGATCTGTACCAAAATTTCTTTTAGAGTCTTCTAGAACAGCAGGTAGGTAATGTATATGATGAGGTCTTTGAACAAATTATGAGTAATCATTATTTAAAGTTTCCTTCGGTTATGTTTACTTCAACTTAGATATCTACCCCCTCTGTGTTTTAATAAGTGTTACACTTTGATTAAATATGTATGCCGAGACACGACTTTGACCATTAATTTATCTAATCATATCTTAATAAAATTTTAGAATAATTGATATTATAAAAGTATATATTTTAACGAATTTAATAATGTACTAGTTTTGTGCCCGTGCGATGTCCGGGTTGTTTTTTGAATTTTAAGATATATTTTTAATCTATATGTCAAATTTTAAAACATATTATTGATAGATGTGTTTTTGTGACGATTTAAACTTGTAGACATGTAATGACTAAAAATAATAATATTGGTGAAAAATATATCTTGACCCGTAGCCTGAAATAATGACCCTGCCTAAAATGACTGGTAACCCGACCTGATTTATAGGTCTACACACAGTAATAAAATTATATTAGATTGTGAAGTATATTATTTTAATTGATTAGAATATATTATAAACAATGGATGTGGTACATTTTGAATCCTTCGCTCCAGAAAAATATTATGATACAAAAAAAAATTTATATGATAATTTATGAGAGTTATAATCTAATTATTTTTCAATAAAATTATAATTCAATTTGTACTTTATTAAAAAAAAAAAAATTCTATGATAAAAATATTGGTACTTTATATCAAAAATAAAACTCTAAATTAATAATTTTATCCTAAAATTCTATCCAAATTTGATTGAAATAAAATTCTAAACTAACTTTTTTATCGTACAAATTGAATTCTATATAACTCTATCATACGTGGCACGACACTTGGCGTTACACTTGGCGAAAAGTTGGAACGCCAAGTGTCACTACCTCGTCGCCTGGCTAAAAGTTTAGCTTTATATATTAGTTATATGATTATACAATAACATTTGTTTTATTTATATATTAATATATTAATCAAGTCAAAACCTGTGAATAGTGGAAAAAGTCAAACTGTAACACTTATTAAAATATGGAGGGAGTACTAAAAATAATCAGATCAGATTGGATCAGATCAGATTGGATCAGATCTTATCTTTTTTATTTGCGTTTATTAATTGTTTACTATTTAAAATGTCATGAAAATTTCATATATGAAAACTATACATGTATACAAATTTGATGAAATCTTATGCATCAGAGTATACATTAGGTTAAAATTTGGTCAAATATAAAGATCATATCAAATCAATCAGAAAAATTCAAATCAAATCAGATTATGTGAATTGAATATTTTAGTCTTATCATGACCCTATTAATTTGGTAATTAGAGGTTTGTACTTAGTTGTTTGTCTTATAGCAAGTTTTATTAGCTAATTCTGATTGTGTAAAGGGGTTTTATTTTTATTTATTATTTTTTTTGGGGAATGATTTATAATGTAAAACCACCAATCAACTTAGAAAAGCAATGGAGTCTCTGGTAAAAGATAGTAAGTTTGACATAATCAGAATAGGATACGAGAATAGTCAATTTTTGGTAGAGTGATACTTCATAGTTTGTATCACGGCTAAGGGCATGTTCACATTTACTTATTTTCATTTCATTTCAGCTCTAATTAGTTCAGTTCAACTCTAATCAGTTCAGCTCAGTCCAGTTCAGTTCAGTTCAGCTCAGCTTCTAATTTCCCTCTCTCATAAAATATTCATTTCAGCTCCAATCAGTTCAGTTCAGTAAATGTGAACAGACCCTAATCTTGTATTTTGGTGTAAACCTAAGTCCCTAACTGTTTATATATACTTCGTATGCATAGTGCCGGCACTTTTGTATTGAGGTGAGCGGTATCATTCGATTCACAATTTCAATGTTATACACTTCTTCTAATGGATTGTATTTAAATATTTTGTTCATTGGTTACACCACTCAGAGGATATTCAAGAATCACTTGGTTGCGGCAAGTTAAGATGCATCACAGCTACCACTTCCACGACCCTTCTTATTAAAAGCCGATTTGGACTCTCAAATAATGGTATATTTCTTTATTTGGTTTTACAAGGGTGTATGTATTCACCTCATTTTTATCACCTAATCTTATTTGAAAATAACTAAACATTTATGGAGTAGTTTATTTGCTCTTATTGTTTTTGTAGAGATGTTTTAATAGCACAGTGGTTGTTTAAAATATGACAACCATATTATTATAACGATAATTAATACTATCATTTCAATTTTTTCACATAATAATATGGCCTAGGCGCAATTAGTCTGCTAACATCATGTAATTTTTGTAAATTTTAATACAACATAAAATAAATTTTTTTTGTTTGAGAAACTATAAAGTAAGAATATTTATGTTGATTTCATATGCATGTCTCTAGGTGTGTTATTCACTGGCTACCCAGTTATTGGATATCAAAATAAGATGCAAGCTTCCGCAAGTTGTCTTAATAAAAATAATATTATTGATGGTTATTGTGGATGGGATCCAAGAATAAATGGTCATTTTTTTAATAGCAATGGCTTTACTTTGCCTTTAAACAAGGTAACAAGCTTCATTCAAGACCTAAAAAAATTGGTGAATATGGACCCTTCATCCTTTTGTGGCATTGAGTTTCACTTGGGTATCCTAATGAGGTATGTCAAGGTTTCCTCGGCTTATCTCGGAAAAGACGAGGATGGAGTAGACTTTGATATTGCCTATTATCGACCTAAAGAAGAGTTAGGGCCTCGGCTCAATGAGGACATCATGGAAGAAATCGAGCAATTAGCGGTTTTTAAGTATGGTGGCGTGCCACACTGGGGTAAAAACCGCAATGTAGCGTTTGAAGGTGTGATTAGTAAGTATAAGGATGGAGAAAAGTTTTTAAGGGTTAAGGAAAGGTATGATCCTTTGGGATTGTTTTCAAGTGAATGGACTGATCAAGTTTTAGGATTAAAAGACGGAATAATCATAAATAAAACTGGTTGTGCACTTGAAGGATTGTGTAGATGTAACACAGATGATGATTGTGGGAAGGGGTATACTTGTGAAAGTGGTAAAGTTTATGATGAGGCTAAAGTTTGCAAGAAGAAGAAAAGCAACCTTATTTTTGATAATTGCTTGATTGGATGATAAGCAATAAGGCAAATTGTAATTATAATATCAAGGTGACTTTAATCTTAGTTGGATGCTGTATATATATGTATAGTTTTTTTTATTAATGCTCATGGTCTAAATTTGAAAATATGTTTGTAATGATATGTAAGACTAAGTACTAGTCAATGTATATGTAAATTGGTGTTAATAGGTGGTGGTGTTAATCCACGACGGATGATGTACATGTATGTTATTATCCATTTTTTAAGTTTATAGATATCTTTTACTAGAAAATAAACATTAAAAAGTCTTTTTTATGAGGAGATTTCTTAATGTAAAACTGTAATAAAATTTTTACTAGCCCCAGTATATTGTAAACGATTGTAAATCGTGAATGAATGATGTATATATTAATTTATAATCCATGCCTGAAGCTTATGTTTATAATGATTTGCAATAGTACTACTTGTCTCATTATCAATTATTTCATGATTTGTTAAAAATGTCAACATTTCAGACATATAAATAATTATTTCACAAAAATGTCAACATTAGACTTTTAAGCGATGACACTATGAGAGAGTATTCCTTTTATGATCATATTAAGTTTAAATAATCATGGAGTAAGAATTTGGTTAATTGGTATTATCAATACTAATGATTAATTAATAATAAAGTCTCTTACAATAATCGATCCATAGTTGGCTACTTGCAAGTTTAGATGATTTAGTTACTCATATTATTCATATCTCTACTCATTTTAATTAAATTAGTAATAATTAATGTTACGAGTTTTTTTTTATTAGTATTATATACTTGTATTACATGCATACAATAAACCCCAAAGTCCAAACCTTCGTTAACTTGTTCAAGTTGAATACTACGTATTATCTTTACATTCCATATTCCCATTTGATCGATCAGATTAAAAAACTACACATACACGTTGACCTTTTTCCTTGTGATATGTATGGAAGATGGTTTAATAGTCTTTTAGGACCAATTTGGGTTACTCTTTTGATACTTTGCAAAAATGGTGTTAATTGTGATCCTCCCGAAGGACCCATCAAATGCTCTTACGGAAACTCCGATTGCATCATCACCAATTCTTATGGCTCGTTCCCTGACCGGAGTACTTGCCATGCTGCCAACGCCGTGTACCCGGAAAGTGAAGATCAACTCATCTCCTACGTTAGCGATGCAACCAAGATGGAGAGAAAAATCAAGGTATTGGTTGCTAACTTTAGCTAAAGTTTGTCCATGTTACATTATATATATTATACATATGAAGTCGGTCGTCTACATTATAATCTTAGACTATATATCCTAAATTCTTATGTGCTTTTTCTTCAAAAAAAAATTAAAAAAATAAAATAAAATAAAAATGAGGTCGATCTACAACGTTTATGCATTTCATTCCGATCATTTTTGTTCGTTGAAATTAGAAACTTTAAACCTTAAAAGAATATCATAATCGGACATGACTTATTGGCTCAGTTAATATAGAATACATTATACTTTTTTTTTTTTTTTTTTTTTTTTTTTTTTTTTTTTTTTTCATATGCTTTCATTCTAAGTATAAGTACGAACATTTCATATATGAAAAATACATATTAATACAAGTTTAGTGAAATCCTGTTTGGTATATATATATATTTTTTCTAAAAGATTAGTGTACATAAATAAGGTAAAAATTTTGTCAAATAATAAAATTGGATCAATCAAACCAGACCATATTAGAGCATTTCTAATGGTAAGCTAATTGTAAAATTAGCTTGTCATGCCACGTCGTATGATTTCAAGCTAACTTTCATTTTAGCTAATTTGTATCTCAATGGTTGGCTATTAGCTAGCTAATTAAATAAGCTTGACTTTCTCAAATAAATTTTATTATTTAATATATTAATCTCCTAAAATTTTGGAAACTTTTTTCTCAAGCAAATTAGCTTGAAGGTAATTGTATTTTTTAGCTCCAATAGTCAAACTAGTAGCTAGAGACCTTTAAAAATTGCAAGTAAATTCCTAGCTACAACAATTGGAGTTGCTCTTACAATGAAAAAAAAATAAATTAATACTCCCTCTATTTATTTAAGTGCTCCATTTTAATTAACCAACGCATTTTCTAACTCCAAACTTTGGCCAATTATATATATACAGAGTATATTTAATTAGAAATAAGTATAAATTACAAAGAGTTGACTTTCAAAAATTATACATTACATATTGTAATGATATATAATAATAAGTATCCATATGTTGAATTGATGACTATGTTTGATTTATGTATAAAGCATAATCAATTCATTGGTCAAAGTGGTATAATGAATAACTAGTTTTTTTCCAGTATGCACAGTTTATAATATTAAGATTTGTAAATCTTAAAGTTAAAGTCAATTGAAATAAAGTTAGCTTAAATGGAATGAGTTATATAACTTTTCTATTTTTTTTTTTTAGAATTTGAATATACCCTTAAAACTCTTTTGATAGATAGATAATTTAATACTATATTTTTATAAATTATTGTAACTTTTTATTTTGTAAGAAAAAAAAGGCCGGAAATTTTTTTTATTGTAAATGCGACATGTGTATTTTAGGGATAATCCTGGTGATTAATTTAGTATATAGTATAGATTATTGTATGACACTTAAAAACATGGAGGGCGTATACATGAGATAGTGGAGAGGATCAAGGGAGGAATGATAATAGATTAGTGTAGTTGTGTTTAACAAAGTATGTATTTAATATCTGAAAACTAAAAATCAAGATGAATTCAATAAAATCCCCCATGATTTTATTTTAATATATATATATATATATATATATATATATATATATATATATATATATATATATATATATATATATATATATATATATATATATATATATATATATATATATATATATATATATATATATATATATATATATATATATATATATATATATATATCCTAAAGTATTAAATCTCATTTGCATTTGAATCTCTCAAAATTACAAATAAGACATTCAAAAGGAAATGGAATGGAAAAAAAACAATTCATTTAATTATATTCGATTTAAAACTTAATTAATACTAGCTCACTAAAATCTATATATATATATATATATATATATATATATATATATATATATATATATATATATATATATATATATATATATATATATATATGGGAAGGGATCCGATGAGAATAGACTCATATGTGAGAATTCATACTTATATGAGAACCGATCTTAAATTTAGAACATGTGAGTAAAAATTTAGAAAATCTGCTTTATGAAATTTAGAACATCTGATTTAAGATTACAAACATGTGAATAAAAATTTAGAAAACCTATGATAAAATATAGAAAAAGTGAGTAAAATTTAGAACATTCGAGTAAAATTTAAAACATACGCTTTTAAATTAAATTTGAAACATATAATTAAAAATGTTAGAACATACATTATAAAATTAAGAACATATAAGTTAAATCTTTGAAACAAGTTATTTAACACTATAGCATCAAACTTAACTAATTTATGGTTTAGAACATGTGAATATTAATTTAGAACATTTGATTTAATTTAGAACATACACCTGAGGAAAAGTTTAGAATTTCAGATTTTAAAAAGAAATTTTTAAAAAAAAAAAAAAATTGACACATGAAAGATGACTTTTATTTCAATAGGTAGCAACCAAATATGGTCATAGCGCCACAAAGTTGGTGTGCCCTGATGGAGAAGATGGTCTAGTAATAAGCACAGAAAATCTCAACAAGATTATAAGTGTCAACATGGTAGAAGAAACTATGACGGTAGAAAGCGGCATGACGCTAAAGCAGCTGATAGACGAGGCGGCCAAGGTGAACCTAGCGTTGCCAAATTCGCCTTATTGGGCTGGTGTAACTGTCGGGGGAATGCTCGGAACGGGTGCTCATGGAAGCTCCCTATGGGGTCGTGGAAGCGCGGTTCAAGACTATGTTGTTAGCCTTAAGATTATTAGTCCTGGCAAACCTGATGACGGTTATGTTAAAGTTAGGACGCTTAGTGTTGGTGATGAAGACCTTGATGCAGCAAAGGTTTCACTTGGTGTTCTTGGTGTCATCTCACAGGTATGTATGCACAACTTGATTTTCTTTGGACTTGCTTTATCTATCTTTGTTTTTAATTTGTTAACACGTTTTGAGATATGACATTTTTGACAAAAATCTACTTTAAATAACTTTTATGATTTATAAAAAAGCACAATCTTGTGAGATTTTGTTAAAATTCTCTTTATGTAGTAATAATTTGAAAACAAAATACATATATAGTGAAGGAAAAATGGAATCTAAAAATCCAACCTTTGCGAGGTCTGACAAAAAAATTTCAACCTTTAAATAATCTCACAAAAATCCAACCTTTGCACCCCACCTTCTCCCACAAATCCATTACCTGTTGATGACCGATTTTTGTAAGTTATGTGCCACATGTCAGTCATTTATTGGTCATTTTTTTAATTATTAAATAACAAATAAAATTAAAAGAAAAAAAAAATCAACACCAGCCACCTCCCCTAGCCCCCGCACCAACACTGCCACCTCCCCCATTCCCCGGAAACTTCCCCCATCCCCCAACCAGCCCCACCATCGGGGTCGTCGGATTCCGACGATCTCCCCCCACCCCCACCCCTTGCCGCAACCTCCCCAACCACCAAAACCCCCTACGATCTAAACCCTAACCACCACACCAAACACCCTATTCGACCCTTCCAAACCAGCCCGACCCCTCCCCGAACCTCCCCACCGCCCGCCGACCACAAACTGACAACCCTTGACCCTCCCCGACCCGTTTCCACCCCTCCCCACCCTAAACCCGACCCAAATTAGCCCCCTTCCACCCAAATCCGACAACCCCCGGTTTTGTGGGTAGAGTTTCGTGGGTGGATGGGGTTCTGGGGTGGTCGGGGTTAAGCCGTTTAGGGTGGTTGATGTTAGGGTTGGGTTCTGGGGTGGTCGGGGTTTAGCTGTTTAGGGTGGTTGGTGTTAGGGTGGCAGAATTGGTGGTGGTGCCTTGGTGGTTTGTTGGAGAGAGGAGAGAGAAAGAGGAGGAGTGAGAAGGGAAATTAAAGAGAATTTTTAAAAAAAAAACATTTTTACCTGCCTAATAGGTTAAAGGTCAAAAGGATCTGTAGGAGAAGTTGGGGTGCAAAGGTTGGATTTTTGTGAGATTAATTAAAGGTTGGATTTTTTTTGTCAGACCTCGCAAAGGTTGGATTTTTAGATTCCATTTTTCCTATAGTGAATCACAACTAAATACACAAATTTAACTTAACTTATTATTTTGTGAAGGTAACCTTTAAGTTGGAACCACTTTTCAAGCGGAACCTTACGTACATGACAAAAGAAGACCATGACTTGGAGGTTGAAGCCCTAAAATTTGGGCTCCAAAATGAGTTTGCCGATATAGCTTGGCTACCAGCCGAAGGTAAAGCAATATATCGAATTGACAATCGAGTTCCTACCACAACACCCGGTAATGGTGTTTATGACTACTTGGGCTTCCGATCTGTACCACAAGCTCTTATAGAGTCTTCTAGAAAAGCAGGTAAAGTATACGAGGCTGTTGATCAAATTATGAACTACATATATAATCATTAAAATATTATAGTAGTCATATTTCAAACGACTACAATTAAATTTTTACAGATTTTAATCAAATTTAAAGGAATAGTAAGGAATATTTATTCTTCTAAGTTCTAACGAGTTAAATTATTGGTTCATTACATCATTCAGAGGAGAATATAGAATCACATGGTTGCAGCAAGTTAAGATGCATATCAGCTAACGCTGCCGTGACACTATTTACTGGGAGTGCATTTGGGCTCACAAATAACGGTAATAGTCCCATTACTTTATTTGTTTTTTTATAATCATATCAAGTTGTTGCTTTGTTTATGCAATTATGAAGATGTCAATTACTTAGGGTGTTATTTATATGGAACTAATTAGTTATATATTTACTTATTTAGTGATCATTTCCATATATATATATATATATATATATATATATATATATATATCTCCATTTTTATTTAGCTTATCTAACTTAATTACCCATGTTGATTTGGTATAAATGTCACTAGGTGTGTTATTCACTGGCTACCCGGTTATTGGATATCAAAATAAGATGCAAGCTTCCGGAAGTTGTCTTAATGATCAAAATAACATTGTTGATGGTTATTGTGGATGGGATCCAAGAATAAAAGGTCAATTCTCTTCTAGCAATGGATTTACTTTGCCTATGAACAAGGTAACAAGTTTCATTAAAGACCTTAAAAAATTGGTTAATATGGATCCTACATCCTTTTGTGGTTTTGATCTTTACTTGGGTATCCTAATGAGATATGTCAAGGTCTCCTCGGCTTATCTAGGAAAAGATGAGGATGGTATAGACTTCGATATTACCTATTATCGACCTAGAGAAGCCTTAAGTCCTCAACTTAACGAGGACATAATAAATGAGATTGAGCAAATAGCGATTTTTAAGTATGGTGGCGTGCCACATTGGGGTAAAAACCGCAATGTAGCGTTTGAAGGTGTGATTAGTAAGTATAAGGATGGAGAAAAGTTTTTACGAGTTAAGGAGAGGTATGATCCTTTGGGATTGTTTTCAAGTGAATGGACTGATCAAGTTTTAGGATTAAAAGACGGAATAATCATAGATAAAATAGGTTGTGCACTTGAAGGATTGTGTAGATGTAACACAGATGATGATTGTGGGACGGGGTACACTTGTGGGAGCGGTCGAGTTTATGCCAAGGCTAAAGTTTGCAAGAAGAACAGAAGCAACCTTGTTAGTGATGAATGCTTGATTGGGTAAAAATAAAAGGATACTTGTAAGGCTAAAGTGGATGAGAAGTTTATAATTATATCAAGGCAAAATGTTCATTCACATAAGATATTGTATTTTTTTTAATGCTTATGATTTAAATTTACTAATATGTTTGTAATGATTTGTTTTACTCATTAAATTATATATAAACGTGTAGTATACATAAATTGGGGTAAAGTTTATGATGAACCTAAAGTTTGCAAGAAGAGAAGCAACCTTATTTTTTATAATTGCTTGATTGGATGATTATCAATGAGGCAAATTTTAATGGATGTTAAGTTTGTAATTATAATATCAAGGTGACTAAGAGTGTACATTTTTTTTTTTTTTTTGAAAAGGTACATTTTTTTTTATTTAAATTTGAAAATATGTTTGTAATTATTTGTAAGACCAAGTACAAGTCCATACATATGTAAATTAGTGTTAATAGGTCGCCGTGTTAATCCATGACGGATGATGTATATGTATATTATTATCCATGGTTGATGTTTACAAATATCCTTTGTAAGAAAACTAAATAGAAAAAATTGTTAAAAATAATCCCAACTTTCGCTGGTTCGCTCAAAATAATCTCAACTTTGGATTATTTTTAAATACGCTACTACAAAAAGTGGCAAAGGGACCCCTTTTAAGACACCCATTGTATAATTTAACGGGTCTATTTTATATAAAAGACCCTACATTACACGTAACGGGTCTGTAATAGTAGGCGCCAATATATTATGTTTTGCGATTTTAAATAACAAGGTCATATTAAAGACCCGTTGTTATTTACAACGGATCTCTTAGGTAAGAGACATGTGTTAAGTACAACGGGTCTCATACATATAAGATAAAAAAAATGCTAATATTCCTTTTCTATAGAGTTCCATACTTCCATTATTATTGCCACCTCTTATTTTCCATTCCCTCTCAAAATAAACCCTTCAATTTCATCAAAAAACCCTCTTCAAATTTTCAATTTCACCACTAATTTTCTACAGATTGTCGAATGACATTCATCTCTTCTATTTTTCATCAAAATCCCAAATGAACATTGGATTTCTGGGTTACTGCGGCCACTGATATTTCTAGTTGTGTAGCAACGTGCCCATCTTTGGGTTTTCTTCGAAATTACAAAAAAAAAAGGAACGAAAGAGCAGCTCCTCCACGGCTCCTCCACAGCTCCTCCGCAAACTTAAAGGTTAGAAATTTGGCTCAATTGATGCATGTATGCTTTGTTAGGGTTTTATGTATTGATAATTTTTTTGTTTTTGACTTTTCTTATTTAATTTACTTTAGACTTATTGGTTTGTTTGCGGAAATGAAATATTGAAATAAAAATTTGTTCTTTTTCAACATTTGTTGGTGAATCTGCTATTATAGAAATGAGGCAGTAAGTGTATTAAAATTAGTTTAGTTAATAAAAATTTGTTCTTTTTCGACATTTAACATTAACGAGTAAGTCAGCTAATGTTGGCAATCGAAATTTGCTATTATTTTAGTTAATGTTGGGTTGCTTATAAAATTTGTAAATGTATTTAGATTTCTGTTTCTTGAAATTTCATATCAAGTGTTGGTTCATGGTTTTAGTTTCTGTGCTTTATGATGGTTTTAGTTTCTGTGCTTTATGATGTTTATTGTTCTGGGTTTTTGTTTTTAGGTTTTATTGTGATGAAGAGAGAGATAATTTTTTGTTTGAATTTCCCTTTAAATTCTTCATTATTTTAGATTGTATGACATCTTTAATGTTGGTTGGAATGTCAAATTGTGTTTTTTTTTTTATTTTATTAAAAATGCACTATGGAATCATGCATGTACTCAAAATCGTGAGTTTTGTTGCTAATTGGTTCCTGAATTATTTTTTTGTCAATTTAATTATTAGAAGATGAGGGGAAAGGTGTAGGGGCAGAAGTAGTATATAAAAATTGAATAAAATCATTAGAATGGGATTAATAATTTTAGTTGTTGTTGTGTAGAAAATATTAAATATGGATCGAAGTTGGATAACAACAACTAAGCCAGGTGACCCAAAATATCAAGTAGGTGTAAGAGAATTTGTTAAGTTTGCAGTTAAGAATAGTAGAGGCCGCCATAAGCTACCATGCCCTTGTCACATGTGCCACAATTTCTTGTATAAGAGACCCGAAGAGATACTTAATCACTTGGAGAAATGCGAATTTGATAAAACATATACGTGTTGGATTTGGCATGGAGAATGTAGGGATGGAGCTTCGGTGAGTAACTTTTTAGATAATGCTAATGAATGTCAACATACAAATGAGGGAGATAGATTAGAGGAAATGCTCCATGTAGTACATGAGAATTTTGATGAAGATCCCACTAAATTTGAGAGCTTATTAAGTGACTCTGAAAAACCTTTGTATGACAGTTGCACTAAATACACAAGGTTGTCTGCCATACTTAAGTTGTGTAACTTGAAGGCGGGTCATGGTTTAAGTGATCAAAGCTTTAATATGATCCTAGAATTGGTAATAGTCATGCTTCCAGATGATAATGTCCTTCCAAGTTGTACATATGAGGCAAAAAAGACACTAAGTGTCATGGGTTTAACTTATGAGAGAATTCATGCTTGCCCTAACGATTGCATGTTGTATCGAAACGAGAATGAATCGTTAGAGAGATGCGCAATTTGTAATGCCTTGCAATACAAAAAGGATGAAGGACGAGGGCCTGCGAAGGTATGTATTATGGTACTTTCCAATAATACCTAGGTTTAAAAGGCTATTTTCTAATGCCGGAGATGTTGAAAAGTTAACATGGCATGTCTATGGTCGAGAGGATGATGGAATGCTTAGACATCCTACTGATTCCCCACAATGGAGGTTTATTGATGAAGAATTTCAAGAATTTGCCTAAGAAAAGCGTAATTTACTCCTTGCTTTGTCTATAGATGGCTTCAATCCATTTGGATCATTGAGTAGCACTTATAGTATATAGCATGTTGTTTTGATTACCTACAACTTACCTCCTACACTTTGCATGAAAAGAAGGTATATGATGTTATCACTACTAATTTCTGGTCCAAGGAAGCCTGGTAATGATATTGATGTGTATCTGACTCCACTAATTGATGATTTGAAGATGTTGTGGGAAGCAGGTGTAGAGGTGTTTGATGCACATCGTAACGAGAATTTCAATTTGAAAGCATTGTTGTTTTGTACTATTCAAGATTTTCCAGCATATGGTAATCTATCAGGATACACGGTTTACGGGAAAACTGCTTGTCCCGTATGCATGGAGGGTTTTCTAGGAAGGTGGTTGAGTGCATCTAAGAAGAATGTTTTTTTATGGGAATTGTATATTTTTTCCATGTATTCATCACTATCGCAACTTGAAAAAGGCCTTCAATGGACATCAAGAGTTTAAGATGCGCCCTAAGATACTATCTGGAGTAGAGGTGTTTGAAAAGATCAAAGATCTCAAGATCACATATGGTAAGAAGCATAAAAAACTTCTTCCTCAGCAAGGATTAAAAAAGTTTTCAATATTATGGAGCTTACCATATTGGAAATTTCTTTTTGTGAGACATACGCTTGATGTGATGCATATTGAGAAAAATGTGTGTGATAGTGTTATTGGTACACTATTAAATATTACTGGAAAGACCAAAGATGGGGAGAAAGCTAGAGATGACTTAAAGGAAATGGGGATTAGAGATTAACTCCATGTGGTTGAGAATGAATGGTCGAAAGTACTTGCCACCGGCTGCTTATACACTCTCTAAAAAGAAAAAAATCGAGTTATGCCAGAGCTTGGCCGGAGTGAAAGTGCCAGAAGGTTATTCTTCTAACATTTGCAACCTAGTAAACATGGAAAGTTTGAAACAAATTTTTTATATGACTGACCCCTTAGATAAGCGAAGGTCAGTTGTCATAACACCAAGGCCTCGACACTCCATTGATGATTGTACTTTTTATAGTGTGTTGGAGACTCCTTCTTTGACAAGAAAAGTAGTGGAAGATAATGTTGATGACTCTTCAATATATGTGAGAGATGATCATAATGAGGTTACATGGGTTGAAGATACAAAGAAGCGAAAAAATGTTAAGCAAAAGCGATCTCGTAACAAATGTAATTTTTTTTTTTATAAAGTACTAACTTTTTTTTATTATTATTGTTTTTTCCTTAGGATGTCCTACTTAAAATTTTGGTTTTATTATTACAATGATTTTTGTATTTAACTAACCTATTAAATTTATTTTTCTGATTTTTTTATAGGTTGATGGCTAGAAAGAAAAAACGTGTATGCCCATCCAATGAAGGTGACACACTACATCCTGAGGATTCTGAGAAAATAAGGCGTGAGGATGAGAGGGGTCGTACTATACTTGCTATGGTGGGGAAGGTGATCCAAGCAGGCACCAAGATTCGTTTGGAATGGCATCCCATTACAAGAATTCCAGTAGGAGAGCACAAGTCTCATTTCTCCACTTACATTGGTGTTGTTGCCCGTGAAAGAGTAACGATTACTTATAAGGAGTAGTCTAACCTTCCAAATGGAGTCTCAGACGAAGTTTACAATGCTATCACAGTAAGCAAACATATTCAGTTCTAAGACATTTGAATAAGTCATACAATATGCTTTTATGTAGGAAGGTTTAATGTTTCTGTACCAACAATGCAGAAGAGATTTTATGTCATCGAGAATTGCAGAAATTGGATACAGACACAAGCTTCTAAGCAATGGAAAGCTTTCAAGACTAGGCTAAGACTTGAATGGATGTATCTAGAAGAGGGAGCTATCAGACAACAACCCCCATGGAAATATCCTTTCATAAAAGATACAGATTGGGAGATCTTCGTCAAATATTATACTTCAAAGGAGTTTCAGGTAGTTGTTATATTTATAAAATAATCTGAATATGTTGGAATTAATCCCCTGCCTTGTAAATACCCCTTTTCCATACCATTTCCTAAAGTCAGTCCGGAATTTAGCGATTCAGTTCTGAAATCAGTTATGGAGTTCAATTCTGAAGTTCAGTTCTGAGTTCAGTTCTGAAGATCAATTCTGAATTCAGTGCTGAGGCTTAGTTTTGGAGTTTAGTTCTGAATTTAGTTTTGGAGTTCAGTTATGGAGTTCAGTTCTGAATTTAGTTCTGAAGCTCAGTTCTAAATTCAGTGCTGAGGCTTAGTTCTGAATTCAGTTTTGAACCTCAGTTCTGAATTCAATTCTGAAGCTTAGTTCTGCATTCAGTTCTTAGGCTTAGTTCTGAATTCAGTTCTGAACCTCAGTTTTGAACTCGGTTCTGAACCTTAGTTCTGAATTCTATTCTGGAGTTCAGTTCTGAAGCTTGCTCTAAGTTCAGTTCTGAGTTTAGTCCTGGAGTTCAGTTCTGAGTTCAGTTCTGTTTTAATGCTTGATAAGTTTATTAGTTTTGATGCTTTATAAGTTTATTAGTTTTGATGCTTTATAAGTTTATGATAAGCTTCCTCTAGCAAGATAGTATGTACTGAATTTAATCTTAATTTTTTTTTTTGTAGGAATTGAGTGAAAAAAATCGTGTGAGGGCAAAGAAGACCTCAAAGTATCGAGGAGGCCGACTTGGGTATCAATATTTTGAAGAACAAATAGTAAGTTTGACAAATATTCTTTATTTAACTACCATATATACAATATTGTTGTTGAAAATTTCTATTCATATACTTGAAACATAAGTCTAAATTAATTTTGTACAATGGCAGGAAAAAGAACTTGAAAAACAGGGAGTCCATGTGTCACAAGTGCCTCGACACTTGACTTGGATCAAAGCTCACTCTCAGGTCAAAGATGGAATCATTTTTTTTTGATAATCCAGTCGATAGGGAAATCCATGAAGCTATAGTAAGAAATCTAATGAAGACTCTTCTGCACAAATTTTATTTCATTAAATTCTTGTGAATGATTGCCTTGATTTGAATTTATTTCACTTGGTTTCATCTATTACGTCCCTTGAAATTTTAAATTGCAGATTGCAGTGGAGGCTCAAGCTCAAAGAGGAGAATTCGTGTGCAATGGTCGGGATGACATATTAGCAAGAGCATTGAATAAGCGTGAGCATTGAATAAGCTTTAACAAACCATCTGCACCAAGCCAATTGTATGCAAAAATAGGCATGATGCAATCAGAGATGGGAACTATGAAAAATAATCAGAATTTATTATTGTCTTTCATCATGTCATGCTTAAATCAGAAGCAATTGAAATCGTTCATGTCCATCTTTGGTCAATCAAATGCTTTTGGTCAATTTGGCAGTTTGGGTGGGCTGGTTGATCAATTTGGCAATGGTAGTAGTCAGCCTGCTTCTGGTGGTCAGTCTGGTCATCAGTCTATATTGGGTGGGTTGGTTGGCCAATTTGGCAATGGTGGTAGTCATCCTGCTACTGGTGATCAGTCTAGTTCTGCTGGTCAGTCTGGTCATGGTTAACAGGTTAGTTCTTCTGGTAGACTAGTTTTGGTGGTCAGAGGGGTTTTGGTTTTGGTGGTCAAGTTGAATTCGGTGGTTTTGGTGGTCTTGATGGTAATATGTTAGGTTTTACCCAATTAAATAATTTTGTTGACCATGGAATGCTTAACATTCCACTTACACAACTGCTAACTAGAGGGGTTGAGCGACAACAAAGTGAAGGTCATCAATTGTTGGAGTCTCAATTTCAGGATGCTGCTAATGTTTCACGTGGTCATGAGACTCACATAAGTCCTCCTGTACAACAGGATCATCTTCAAAGCTCTGAGGATGAGATATACCATGTTTCTTGGCCTCAAACAGAGTAAATTAATCAATCTGACCATGCACTTCAGAACAATCATGATGATATCTCAACTGATCTTGGCCTCAAACAGAGCAATATCACTTTTCCTGAGGTATTGTATTAAAAGTCATACATCTTTGAATTTAAATTATGTATATGAAATTTGATTCTGGCATGACTTGTATAGGGCTGAAGTGATTGTCAAATGGCCATTGAGGACGATGATAAAGGACATGTAATTGTTGCTAAAGGGAAAGTCTATCAAGAGAAGGCAGAAGAAGTCATCAGAATTCATGTCCAATCGCTACCCCCTGGTCACCGCCGAGTCTCTATTGTAGAAGATATTGTGTCGAATGCTCCCTTGCCATGTCCAAACTAAGAATTATTCTTTGTTTGCCAAGCTAAGAAGAGTTACACTGCTTGGCCAATTCACTTGATTCTTCCAGTCAAGGTATTGTTATATCAGTTTTTTTACCAACTGAATTTAGTTTAGAATTGATTTTAAGTTAAGAGTTGCATTTACTTGATATATATTGTTTGTTTGTATGAAAGGCTGATGTGCACCTGGAAAAAGACATGACTACTCCATCCCCAAGATCAGCATCATCCCAAACATCACAAAATGTGATATTATACTAATGTGATATTGACAAGAAATGTGATATTGTACTAATGCAATCGCATCACAAAGTGTGTGTTATGCTTTGGAAATGTTCATTGTCACCCAATACTAAACCCTAAGTGGTAATGAAAATTTGCAAAGAAAAAAGATTATTTGGAGTGAAATTATGTTGTAATTGTATTGATGCTAATGTATGCTCATTAGCACTATTTACTACCACTTACCAAATGGGAATTGTGTCGCGATGTAGATTATTTGAGTTGCATTAGTATTTTGAGAAGTGTGGGGGACTGTGGAACTAAGCTAAAATTTTATCAATGTAGAAAAATATGTTGGAAAAGTGTTATCCTCGTAAAATTTTGCATAGTTTATTTCCATATTGGGTAATTTATTTCCTTCATTCAAACAGGATATTGAGTAAAAAATTGTGATTAATTTAGAATGTGAGGCAAGGCAGCCTTGCCTTGCCTTGCCTTGCCTTGGCAGGGCAGCAGCTCATTGCAGCCATGTCTTGGCAGGGCAGCTGCAGCCTTGCCTTGCCTTGGCAAGGCAGCAGCTCGATGCAGCCATGCCTTGGCAGGGCAACAGCTCGATGCAGCCATGTCTTGGTAGGGCAGCTGAAGCCTTGCCTTGCCTTGCCTTGGCAGGGCAGTAGCCTTGCCATACCTTGGCAGGGCAGCAGCTTGCTGTAGCCATGCCTTGGCAGGGCAGTAGCTGCAGCCTTGCCTTGGCAAGCAGGGCAGCTGCTGCCTTGCCCGGCAGCGCAACAGCTGCACCCACTCCCCCTACGCACACTCCCTTACCCTGCACAACCCTGCCCTGCAAACACCGCTGGCCCTTCCTTGGCCTTGCTTGAAATCAGTCCTGAAATTCAGATCTAAATCCAGTTCTGAATTTAGTTCTGAAATTCAGTTCTGAATTCAATTCTAAAAATGAGTTCTGAAATTCAATTTTGGTTTGGTTCTGAAATTCATCTTTGAGCTTTGGTTCACATAATCAATTTAGTTCTGAAATTCAGTTTTGAGCATTGGTTTTGAAATTCAGTTTTGAGCTTTGGTTCACTACTTCCATGATCCTATTTAATTCCTATTTCTGCTATTTACATTGCAATTCTTTACTCAAGAAGCTTATTCATCTGAAGAAATTGATGAGATACTAGATATTTGGGTTGAATATTTGCTTAAGCAACTAAACTAAGTATATGAAGAAGTCAAAGACAGTATGGTAATTGCTTGCGTTTTGGTTCAAATTTTTATTCAACACATACAATTTGGAACATATGTGTGCCATGGTTGATGTTTAGTGCCATGTTTTTTTTTTTTTTTTTTTTTTTTTTTTTTTTTTTTTTTTTGTAATGGTGTACATGGTAGAATGCTGATGTTTTTGGAAACAATGGATGTATAATGCCATGGTTTTTTTTTTTTTTTTTTTTTTTTTTTTTTTTTTTTTTTTGGTGTAATGGTGTACATGGTAGAATGGGAGAAAATTAAGAGTTAGTCTTTTTTTGTAATGGTGTAATTGTGGGTGGCACAACATTATATGGGTGAGTTTTTTGTAATGGGATTGATTGAATTATATATGAAGTAGGTCTACAAACTTATTTGTCAAATTTTTTTTATTGAATTACATATTATGCAGGTTAGTTTTAAAAGAAAATTAATAGGTAATTATTGAAGAAATTGCTGGGGAAAAAAAAAGCCATTTAAAAATTTTATTGATTTTAGAAAAAAAAAAAAAACGTGTATGCTAACTGACCAGTTAGGTGAAGAAGGGATCTTACAGGTTGATGAATTAAATAAAAAAAATATATCAAAGAGACCCCATATCTTTGATATATGGTCTGAAGTTAATTCAAAAGGACCTTATTTCTCTTTTAACGGGTCTGTTTAATATAGCAAACATGCTCTATTTCTTTTACAACGGGTCTCATATCTTTAATATTGTATTCTAAAAGAAGTAATCTAACAAACCTGGTATTTTGCATAACGGGTCTGTTATCTTTTAAAACCAGACCCCATCCATAGAGGCGGTCTGTTTATCTGACAGACCCCTTAGATAGAGGCCCGTTGATAAGCTGTTTGTAAAGGATATTTCAACGGGTCACTTTGCTTATTTTTGTAGTAGTGATAATCTAAACTTTGGGGTTTATTCACTTTAAATGGTCCGAAGTGACCAGTAACCTGTTAAAGGGGTAAATTTTTTTTTTTGTTTAATTTGTTTGTTTATGTGACACATGTCACCACATGGTTGATTTAATTTTATTTTAAAAAACTGAAAAAAAAAACCCACTTGAAAACCACCACCACCAACCCAGATTGCGGCAACCTTAGATCTCCCACTGGCTAGCCAAGTGCCCCTGCCCCTAACCATCGCCGGACCTTCCCTCGCTCCCCCGGCCTGGTGCCGGCTTCGGCGATTCCCCCTTCCTTTAGCTAACCCCTGATCCACCTAACACCATCGCAAAAGCTCCTTACCAAAACCCCGAAACCCTTTAAATAATATAGCCCCACCACAAAAAACCACAATTGACCCTCCCCCACCCTCGGAACCCTAGCGTCAAGGGTTTCGAGGGTGGGGAGGGCTAATTAGGGTGTTTTGCGGTAGGGCTGGGTTATTTTAAGGGTTTCGGGGCTTTATTTGCGGTGGAGGTTAGGTGATTTAGGGGAAGGAGGAGGGAAGCGTCGGTGCCGACTTGACGGAGGAAGGTTCTAAGAGTTGGCGCCGATGTGAAGGAGGATTGGCGGTGGTGGTTGGGTGCTCCGGAAGCAGCCGAAAGTGGTGCATGATAGGGTGGTTGTCGTGGGTGTGATGTTTTATTTTACTGTTTTCAGTTTTTTTTTTTTTTTTCCTTTCTTAAATCACCAATTATGTGGTGCCATGTGTCCCCGTAACCTGATATAACAGGTTGGGTGACCAGTTGGGACCGTTTAAAGCAAATAACCTCCAAAGTTCGAATTATTTAAAAATAAGCTAAAGTTGGGATTATTTTGAGCGAATCGACGAAAGTTGGATTATTTATAACAATTTTTCCGAATAAATAATAGTAAAACCTTTCTCGTGAGGAGAATTCCTATAGTAAATGTAATAAAGTTATTAGCCTCTGTGTATATAAAGATTGTTAATCCTAAATGGATGTGTATATATTATTTTATATCCATGCTTGAAGTTTACAAATATGTTTATAATAATTTGTAATACTACTACTTGTCTCATATTATCAATTATTTCATGATTTATAAATTTGTATAAAATTGATAATGTATAAACACATAAGAGTCAATGGGTGTTCCTATTTGTTTGTTGATTATTAATGTATGTATTTCCTGTGTATTTAATAGTTCTTCCTTAACGGTGATTATTACTCACTAAAATGCTAATATAAGACTTTTACAATGAGAGAATATTCCTTTTTAAATCATATTAAATTTTAATTAATCACCAATACTATATACTAAAGTAATCACCAAGAATATTCTAGTTCTAGAAATACACATGTCACGTTTACATTTAAAAAATTCCCGCCAAAAACATTTTATTTATTTTTATTATTTTCATTAGAAAATAAAAAGATAATTAATGAAAACAAAAAGAATATACAACCTTATTTCCAAAAAAACAAGAATATACCACCTAAATAATAGCACAATAACAACAAATTTAAATAAATAAAATATTAAAATATACATAATCTATAAACAAATACAAACTTATAATACTATTTAATATATAATTGTAATTTTTTCCTGTGAATATCCGAGCATTGCTTGGGCAAATAAGTAGTTATAGAGTAAGACAAAGTCTCTATTGGTTAATTTTGAATTAGGTTTGCTTGCGTTGACTTTCTATTGACTTTTCTCTCTAGCTCTTCCATGGAGATTTTCTACTGCTAGGTCAGGTTTCTTCATTTAGATCTTTCTTCACCATGCCGCGTAAGAAAAAACGATCAACTCCATTCTCGCAAACCTCTAATCATGCTCTAATTGATAAAAAAATGTAGATAATATGAGGAAATTAGGGATTTCTTCAAACCTAGATTTGATTGTTGTTGATGATGAAATTGTTACTCCTCCACCTCACTTGGTGAATCCAGCTGCTGGTATGATATCCAGAGGTGATTTAAGGAAGCTTGAAAGCTTTCACAAAAGCTCGATTGCTCAAAACTCGGGTAATTTCAATTGAACAATAACTAGAGTTTCAGCGGTTACTGTTCCATTGATTTCTGGGCAGCATAAAAGCTCTGATAGACCTGGGATTGATGTTACTAAGAGTTCTAAGGGCTCTGATGATGCTGAGAAACTTTAAGAAGAAGATGCTAGAGATCAGACTTACAAAGAGAAATCATCAATCAATAACTATATACTAAAAGACACACCAGTAATGACACATGTCATCTCCTGGTGTGTCCTTAGTTTTTTTTTTCCTTAATAAAATTCTATTAAAGAAACAAAATCTTATACAAAAGAAATTCCCTTATCTTATACAATATAATTATTTTAAAAAAAATTGACATATTTTTAGGACAAATATTAATAGCTATAAAAAAATACTCTTAACATAATTTGCAATATATTCTAAAAAAAGAAAATATTGATATTTTTTTACCTACAAATATTTATCTATATAGTCATTGATTTGACACCATAATAATTCTACTACATTTAAATTATTATATTCAAATCTGTTAAAATACTAAAATATTAATATGTTAATATGAAAATAGCTCCAAATTAAACATATGCAAAACTGTCAAAATAACAAAATAACTCCAAATTAAACATATACAAAACTATTAAAATAACAAACCACTATTTTGTAAAAATCTCTAAAATAATTTATTTTACAAATCTTCCTATTGACTAATAATACAAATTTGCCCTACACAAACCAATAAAATTTGCTTCTCATACATTTCAATATTTAAATTTTATTTCACAAATTTTGTATTTTTATAACACATTAATCATTATATACATCATTTTATATCTAACAAATCTTTCGAATCCTTTATTTTGATCAAATTTTGTCAACAATGTTTTTAGATTTTTTTTTGTTTATAATAAACTAATTATAATGATACTTTAATAATGGATATTAATATTATCGTGCATGGCACGAAAACTAACCTAGTTGAATGCTAAAAGGGTGACTCTGTCTTTTGTTGCTCCATCCTCAGATTAAAGATGGGAAGTCGATTGCTAAGCTCAATGCCTCTGAATTACTAGAAGGAAGCAGGAAATGGGGTAATGCTTTAATTTATTGTTGTTAAATATTCTCCTACTATTGCTGTTGTTCATCGTTTTATTGCTGGAAATTGGAAGAACATAGCTAAACTAAACATATTATGGCATGATGAGTGGTATTTCATAGGGGTGAGCAAAAAATCAGGGTACCCTGAATTGGAACCGGAACCGGAACCTGTTAGGAACTGCAGGTTTCGGAACCGAAACCTGTACAAGAGGTTCCAGTTCTGGGTAGCAAATTGGAGAACCTGTTGTAACAGGTTCCGGTTCAGGTTCTCAAATTTTTGGAACCGGAACCTGTAGGGTACCCTGTACCCGATAAAAGTATCACTTAAAGACCTTAAATTCAAATCATACACTAATTCTTACTCAATTTTTAAATAATAAATATCAAAATAACAATTATAAAAATATATATATTAAATTTGTTAGACAACTGCTATTAGTTTGTCTTATTTGCAAGTTGCAAACATTATAAATTAGTGACCAACCAATTTTATATTACAAAATCCGCGGAAAAGTTAGTGAGTATATTATAATACAGAGTACCCTAAATCGGAACCGGAACCAGTAGGTTCCGGTTCCGATTCCCAATTTCCAGGAACCTGTTCAACAGGTTCCGGTTCCGGATCCCATTTTGAGGAACCTGTTGCAAAAGGTTCCGGTTCCTGAAATTTTTACAAGGTACCCTGTTATGCTCACCCCTAGTATTTCTATTTCATTATCAATCTGAAATCTGTTAATAATAAGAACACAATATTATGTACTGTTCCTCATGTGTTCTATGGCAAACAAGCTATAATCAAAGCCTGGAATGATAAAATTTTATTTTCACTCAGAAATCTTAAGGACCATTCCTCTTCGGTTAAGATGCCCAACCTGCCTTTGAACTGCTAGAGTGCTAATACTCTTTGCAGAATTGGAAGCCATTTAGGTGTTCCAATTTGTGCAAATGAATGCACTTCAAGGAAAACTTCAAGTCAATTAGCGATTTTCAAATATGATGGCGTGCCATACTGGTGTAAAAACCACAATGTAGCGTTTGAAGGTGTGATTAGTAAGTATTAGGATGGGGAAAAGTTTGTAAGGGTTAAGCACTAGTGGGAAAAGCCCATTTGTAACGGACTATTTGCAACTGGCATAGTCCTTAGCCAGTTGCGAATAGTTTGTTTTAATTTAATAAAAAAATAGAGTACTAGCAACTGACATGCAAATAAACAATATTAGTAGCTGGACTTATATTACATCAGCTGCGAATAAACACTATTAGCAACTGACCTTATATTATGCCATCTGGGAATAAACACTATTAGCAATTGGCCTATTACTACGTCTGTTGCAAATAAACGCTATTACCAGTGAACAAGTGTCCACTGCAAATAATATTCTCATTAGTAGCCCCCGCAATAGCAGCCCCACGTGCCAGTTGCTAATAGCCTTTTTTTCCACTAGTGGCTAATAATTGATAAATGATAATGTATAAACAATAAACTCATATGAGTCCATGGGTGTCCTTATTTGTCTATTTATCATTTAATGTATGTATTTTCTCTTGTTATTTCAGATGATATTCTACAAGAGGGGGGTAAATTGTAGTATGTTCCTTGAAGGAGTTACGTCTTTGATAAGTGCAATTACTAGATATATCAAAGATCACGGTTATGGAGATAATTAGTTCAATCGATAGGGTCGTCAATGTTTGGTGCTACATATGACAAATGATCTTTGGGCTAGCTAAATGGCCCAAAGCCTTATAGAGTAGATCCTATAAGGTCAGACATAAGAGTATTGAGTTAAACAAGTTAGAGGCCCATTATTGGGCCTCATGAGTTTATGACATACCATGTTGATAGTTGGGCTTAGATAGTTAGAAGAGTCTAATGGGTTTTGGACTTGACATGGTTTTATTTCTAGATATGACTATAAATATAAACCATGCCTAAGGTTGCATGAAACAACAATTGACATACGGTTAATTGTCACAAAAGCAACCAATCTTCCCAAAAACCCTAACTCTCTCTCTCCACTCGGCTCTATCTCTCTCTCCTCCCTGTCTGTACAGCCATCCTCCTCGAGTGGCGCGTGTGATGGCGCGTGGGTGGTGTTGTGGTATGCTCGTGGCTCAAATCTCCGTAGAAGGTTGATTGAAGTGTTCTGTCACAACTAACTAGCATTAGTGTAGGTTTAATTCGTGCTCGTGGACTTATTAGTAGAGGAATCACACGTGGGGTTCTTGTTCTCCTTATTGTTCTTGCTCGATCACTTATGTAATCACGCTTCAAAGGCATAATTCTTACTTCTTTATGTGTTATGCATGAGATCCTTGGTTTAGGTGCTTTATGAATGTGATTCATGTCTATTCCGCAATTTAGTACCTATAATCTCCTACAGTGGTATCAGTTAGCCTCTTGCAATTATATATATTGAGTATTAATGCTTTGATAATCCACAATTTTAATTCAACTAGGAGGGAGAATAATTTAATTATGGGCCAATTATTATATTAAATGTGATTTAATAATACAGAATCATTAAAATTTGTTTGATTTGCTCCAAATTAGCCTTAATTTGATCCGAAAATTGCCCTAATTAATTCAAAAAATTCGAACCCCCACCCTATTTTTCGAAAATTGCGAACTCATAAACCCTACTTTGTGAAATTTGTGTTTTGTTTTCGATTTAATTCGATAGTTATGTGTTTAAGGAATTTAATCCATTTGATTTCATGTTAAATTATGAATTTTTCATGATCAAATTATTTAATTTAAAAGTTAAATTAAATTGGGGATTAAATTCTTGAAGAACCCTAATTTTGAAATTGAATATGATTTAATTTTAAAATTAAAAGGACCACATTAATTTAATTTTAATAAAATGTTTTTTTAATTAAAAATCAAAAAAAATATTTAAGTTTTTTTTAAGGTGCAGCAGCCGCACCGGTGGTGGTCCAGGAGGGAGGGCGGGCTGGCAGGAGGTCGAACAGGAGCAGCACAACAGTGCATCACCAATTGCGTGTGTTGCTACTGCTGTTCTTGCGTCGCTGCAGGGCATCGTACACCGCAAGGTGTACGGCCACCGTGGCCGGCTCCGGCTGGCCACACCACGGTGGCTGGCGGGTATTTCAAAATAAAATTTAAATTTTATTTGTTTTGGATAAAAAAAATCAGTTTTTAAAATTAAAAATTAAAAGATAAGTTTTGATTTTGAAAAGATAATTGACAAAGTTAAAGTTGTTAATTTTGTTAAGATTGGATAATTACGGAGCAAAAGATTCTATTTGGATAATAATTTATTAAATAATGTGATTATCCCATAATTATTTTAAGATATTAATTGATTTAAAATATGTGATTGACAAGTAATTAGGATAGAATCTCCTAAATTAGTTTGGATAATCATGGAAAATAAATATGATTTATCTTCCATAATTAAAATAAGATTTGATTCTGTCTCATACCTAAATTAAAATATATGATATTATATAATTGGTTATGAATAATATATGATATTATCTAATTACGGTAATTGATTAAAATATGAGATATTTAGGAGCCATGTTTCCTTAATTGTGAACATTCGATGTTGTAGTTTAGGAAAGCATGATGAGTGATTTATTATATGGCATTTTATAATGTATGATGTTATTTATTGCTATATATAATAGTATGGCCCATAGATTCTAAATACGATCTGCGCATCGTGATGTATTTTTGTAATCTAAATACGGTATGCGTACCGTTAAGTATTTTTGTAATTTATTTTATTTTGTTTAAGTTGTAGATAGAATAGAATAGTATTACAAGTTGCAGTTAATCCAAGAAATCCATGGAGTGAAGGCCCAAAGGACCAAGATGGATGAGATCCATGAAGGTTCAAGTGGGAACTTTTTGCTTTATTAGTTTTCTTATGATTAAGGGGCCATACTATGTCATTTTTTATCTATGCATTAGTAGATCATGCATGTTAGATTTTATTTATGTTGCTTGATGATGCGCTAGAGTTCACTAAATGATCACAACATAATAAATCTAGGTCCTGGTAATATTGAGTTTGCTTTTCCAATTAAAAACCCGATAAAACCTTCGATATTTATGATGGGTCATGCCTCACCTGGGTGTCATATTATATCTTTGGGGAGTGGGGGTAAATCACGTTTTACAATTTTAATTGGTTATACTCAACAAGGTTACTTAAAGGGTTTAGAACCTTGAAGCTAAGGGTAATAATTAAACATGTGATGGGTAATTATTCAACCAAGAATTACAAAGAGTTGTAATCAGTAAAGAGTTTACTCACCTTAAAAATGCAATACTTTATAGTAGGGCCTCAGTCCGGTAAATTATTGCACAAATAAAGGATCTTGAAATCATTTTATTCAATAGGGATCAATTAAAATTGAATAAATGCTTTAAGGTTACCAGTTTTAAAATCGCTTATGGTACTTTAAATTTATTAAACATAATTACTGAATTTTGCCTTGTTTGTTTTTGTTTGTAGATGAATAACTTATACGACAACACTGTTTTACCAATGAAACTTAATTTAAGGCTGATTCTCAGAAACTTTAGGGAATGGGAAAACGAGTTGAGAAAAGTTCTCACAAGCCATAGGCTTGAATCTCGTTTATATATACCTGTTGAGAGCGAGAATACTAAGGGTTATGAAGCTGAAAGACATGTTGAAATTGTTTCAGATGCAAAGAAAATCAGAAGGCTCATTTTAGAATCTATTCCAAGTTGTTGGAAAAGAAGATTCAGCCACTATGAGCTAACCAACTTGCATAGATGTCTTCGTGCTATCTGTCGAGGTGGCATTGGGGCATTAGGAAGTAGAGGCTTTAAAGATCATAATGTAAGAGAGGTCGTTAATTCGATCCCTCATATTTACTATTCCTGGACTGACAGCATCAAGTGTGAGTCTTACAATGTTCATTGTAAGATAATGGCTAAGAAACTTATGCCTGGTCAGTTAGTTAGGGCCCATGTTAATGAACTGATTGAATTGTTCAATCAGATGGATGTCCTTGGGAAACCAATTGATGATGACTCTGCACATAATATTATCTTGTTCTCACTCCACGATGTTTTTGATATAGTTAAGCTCACTCATAATGATGAGGGCTCGTCAGTCACATTGATCAACCTTTTACTCAACCATATTGAGGAGTTCCTGAAAAGGAGAGGAAGCAAATGCTTCTTTTGTGATAGTTGGCCATGCCATACATCATACACCAGTGAAAATAGAAGGTAAGGAGTTATTTGATGTTTTGTTGTAGAAATTAATCTTTCTTCATCTTCCACTTGGGTATTCAATACCGCGGTTGTGATGCTCACATCGTTAATAATGTACAGGGCTTGAAAGAAAGTAAGAAGTTAGCAAAAGGGGAAGTAACGCTTCGAGTAAGAAATGGAGCAAAAGTTGCTGCACTTGCTATTGGAAGTTATCACTTGAAACTTCCCTCTGGACTTATTTTGGTGCTTAATAACTGTTATTATGTACCAACAATTACTAAAAACATTATTTCAGTTCCTGTTTTAGATTCTGAAGGATTTTCATTTGAAATAAGAGACAAATGTTGTTTTATTTCTAAAGAAAATATGTTATATGCTAATGCAAAATTAATTAATGGTTTGTATGTCTTAGAATACACAACTCATGTCTACAACATTGATCATAATAAGCAAAGAACAGATGATTCAAACCCAACTTACCTATGGCATTGTAGGCTTGGTTACATTTACTTCATAATTACTTCATTACTTTTACTGATGATTTAAGTAGATTTGGTTACATTTACTTAATGAAGAACAAAACGTAAGCCTTTGAAAAGTTCAAGAATTCCAGAATGAAGTACAAAATTAACTTGGGAAAACAATTAAAGCACTGCAATCTGATCGTGGTGGTGAATATTTGACTCAAGAATTTGATGAACATCTAACCAATTTTGGAATGCTTTCACTATTAAATCCTCCAGGAATGCCATAGTTGAATGGTGTGTCATAAAGGAGGAATAGGACCTTACTAGATATTGTTCGGTCCATGATGAGCTTTACTGATCTTCACATATCGTTCTGGGGATATGCATTAGAAGCAGCTGCGAGAATACTAAACAGAAGCCCGCCCAAAGCAGTTGAAAAGACTCCATATGAGATGTGGAATGAAAGAGCTCCAAAGTTGTCTTTTCTCAAGATTTGGGGATGTGAAGCCTATGTAAAACATTTACAAGGTGATAAACTACACCCTAAATCAGACAAATGTTTCTCTGTGAATTATCCCAAATAAACAAGAGGGTATTACTTCTACAATCGCAAAGATAACAAAGTGTTTGTTGCTCGCGATGGTGTCTTTCTACAAAATGAATTCCTCTTTAGAAAGCCAAGTGGGAGTAAAGTAGTTCTCGAAGAAATTCGAGACGAGCAACAAATGGATGTGGATAACACCACATCGGAGGCGAGGGCGCATGAGTCGATTAATCATGCGTCGGAGCAAGCTGATTCGACTAGCGAGACTCCTATCGTCCCACTTGAATCTAATTCATGCGAAAATCTTTAAGGAGTTGGAGAGAATATTTCTATTGTTGCTCCTACCCCACGTAGGTCTGCCAGAATCAGAAACAAATAGTTTGTTGAGGTTCTGATAACTGAGGATTCTGAAATCTTCTTATTGGAGAATGAGGAACCTACAACCTACAAACAAGTTTTGGCGAGCCCCAACTCAGATAAATGGCTTGAGGCCATGAAGTCTAAAATGGAATCGATGTCTGAAAATGAAGTGTGGACCCTAGTTGACTTGCCTAATGGGGTAAAACCTATTGGTTGCAAGTGGGTTTACAAGATTAAAACAGACAAGGATGAAAATGCCTACATCCATAAAGCAAAACTGGTTGCAAAAGGGTACAGACAGATTCATGGTATTGACTATGATGAAACCTTTTCCCCAGTAGCTGTGCTTAAGTCCATTCGGATCCTTCTAGCGATTGCTGCATTTTTAGATTACGAAATTTGGCAGATAAATGTCAAAACCGCCTTCTTGAATGGGTTCTTCATGGAGGAAGTGTATATGATACAACTAACCTGAGGGTTTTGAAGATCCAGAAAATCCTAGAAAGGTATGCAAACTTCAGAAATCCATTTATGGATTGAAGCAAGCATCTAGGAGTTGGAATCTTCGTTTTGATAAAGCAATCAAACAGTTTAATTTTCTCAAAAGTGAAGAGGAACCTTATGTATAAAAGAAGTCTAGTGGGAGCTGCATTATTTTCTTAGTCTTTTATGTAGATGACATACTACTCATGGGGAACGACATACCAATGCTTGAGTCAGTCAAGGAATGGTTGAAGAGTTATTTCTCCATGAAGGATTTAGGTGAGGCTGAATACATATTGGGGATCAAGATCCATCGAGACAGATCTCGAAGGATGATTGGATTGAGTCAAGAGACTTATATTGATAAGGTTCTTGATAGGTATTCCATGAAAGACTTGAGAAGGACTAAAGGAATGTTTCTAGTATATGGTGCCGAAAATGAGTTGGTTGTCAAAGGTTATACAGATGCGAGTTTCCAAACAGACAAAGATGATTTCAGATCACAGTCTGGGTACATTTTATGTCTGAATGGAGGAGCAGTGAGCTGGAAGAGTTCGAAGCAAAGCACTGTCGCAGACTTTACGACAAAATCAGAGTATTTGGCTGATGTTGAAGCAGCTAAGAAATCAGTTTGGATTAAGAAGTTCCTAACTGAGCTAGATATCATACCAAGTGCTCAAAACGGAATCGAGTTGTATTGTGATAAAAATGGCACCATTGCTTAATCAAAGGAGCCTAGGTCACACTTCAAATCCAAACATGTAGAGAGGAAGTATCACCTCATTCGAGAGATCGTTGATAGAGGAGATGTCAAGATGTGCAAAATTCATACGGATGAGAATATTGTTGATCCACTTACTAAACCCCTTCCACTTCCAAAGCATGAGAAACATGCTAATGAATCTGGATTGAGGAAAATGATGTAATTAGAAGTTGTATTTGTTTTTGGAGAAAAATTAGTGTAGACACCTAAAAATGTCTCCCCGAAACCAAACCCGATGATGAACAACCTTTCACAGCCACTATTGGTCGGGTTTAGTATTTAATCCCGAGAGTGCTTAAAAAATCGTATTTTATTAAATTCATATTTTTGAACAGTCCATGGATTAGTCTTGATGTTTGGTAAAAGCATAGTTTTAATTTCAGCCCAAACTTATTAATTAATTTTAAGCCCAAACCTTTTTTATTTTATTGTTTTATTATTTATTTTTGGCCCAAACCTTTTATTTAATTATTTTCTTATTTTAGCCCGAATAATAAAAGCCAAAAAAGGCCCGAAATTATCAATCGGCACTTAAAAAGCCGAAGGAAATTGAGGTTAAAAATGTATTTAGACGGAAAATGGACTGAAAATTCCCGCGCCACATCAGACTGCCACCGTGTCACGGGAGTCCTTCCCGTCTGACGGTGGGACTTCCCGTGACACGGGAGGTCTGCCGTGACACGGGACATTCCGTGTTTTTTCCGCGTAAACCCTTGACGCGTTTTCTATCCCGTTTTCTGAAAATTTCCCGCGTCTCGCTTAAAGTGTACCGTGTCACGACAATGTGTACCGTCTGACGGTGGGGCTTCCCGTGTCACGATACAGTTTGACCGTGTCAAGTTATAATTTTTTAGGGTTTTTATCATTTTAGGGTTCCGTGTGCTCCCTCAGCACATTTTCCCTATAAATACCCCCCTCATTTATGATGAACGGGGGGCACCGAGTAATTCTCTTATTTTATTTTCTCTCTTCTATGCTTTAGCCTAAACACTAGCCTACCCTTTTCTACTTCAAAATTCCTTCTTCAAGTACTCAAAGGAGTCCATACTTTACTCGTGGTTCTATCCTTGAGCCAAGGCGTGAAAGGTAGAATTGTTTGAGGGTTTGGCCCCAAAATTAACTTTATTTAATTTAATTTAATTTAATTTAATTATTGTTTATTTATTTCCTTGAAGTTACTAACTCGTTTATTATTTTGTAGTTGCAAACAAACAGAATCAAAGTAAGGATCATGCTCCTTTTATTTTTATTATTTTTCTAACGATTTTATGTTGTTGGAATTGTGATTAATTTGGTTTTAATATTAATGTTATTCTATTGTTCACCATGTTGCATGTTAAAGGGAATATGTAATTGAAAATCACGCCTAATAAGATAATTTGGACAATCGGTTTAGGATCCTTTTAATCTTATTATTAATTGAAGTGATCACCAATATTTTAAAATTATGTGTGCATTAATATTAAACCAATTTAGTTAAATAATAGTTTGGAGCAAATTGAATCTTTGTTTGTATGCCTTTGAGATCACAGGAATGCTTTTCAATATAAGAATCGAGTAGAGGCCAATACGGGCGAATGTGACTCCATGAATCACTTCGTACCATCATCCCCGATCCTCCTTTCGTGGTTCCGAACCATATGGAGTTAGTAATCTCATGGATTATGAATGGGGTGTAACCTTCACGGATCAATCGTTGTTGCCTATCGTTGTCCCTTATTGTGGTTGCCTTTTATGATCCGTGAACGGTTTACAAGTTCCTTAAAAACTTGTTGGCGGCTCCCTACTTTCCTTGTCCCTAATCGTATATGTCAATTCCCACTTTCTATGAGTGTCAAGCATATTCACCACATGCTTTAACGTAGGGGCACTTCAAACGACGCCTACAAACGACGCCTACTTTCCTTGTCCCTAATCGTATATGTCAATTCCCACTTCCTATGAGTGCCAAGCATATTTCTTTATCATTTTATTTTTTGTCTTGGGGAAGGTAATTTCATTTATTTTATTATCATTTTTATTTCTTTTTCTTTTGGGGAAGGTAATTTTATTTTGCTTGTCTTTTTATTTCTTTTTCTTTTGGGGAAGGTCGGTACCCTCCATTACTCCACTTATGTTTTTTTTCGTCGCGTCGTTAATAAATACACAATCACACACAAGGAGTTTCAAGCACACACTAACACACAATAATAAATACATAAACCGTGAATAATGTACAAAGAGTCGTAACAAATAAACATGTCAAGTGTCATCATAGTATGTACAAATAAAAACCCTCGGTCAAAATTCTCTAGAGCCAGAGTCAGTATCATCTCCACCCTGCGCATATGGGAACGGTGAGCCGAAGAGTCCCTCCACCATCCGAGTACGGGGAGTAGTGTCCCTACTAGTCCCTGTAACCCCAGCAGTAATTAAGCTCAAGGCAGGACCCGTCCAGTCGGAAAACGGTGTAGACTGGCCCAAAGACACTGGAATCGTCGGTGAAGGCATCGTCCCATACATCGGAACTGAGAACAAGCCCGACACCGGTGGAGGAATCCCGGACAATGGAGCTGAAAATGAACCAGGATCCAAGGGAGTCAAAACAGACCTAAGCTCAGGCTGTGGAGGCTGTGAAAACGACTGTCGCTGCCCCTGGCTCTGGCCCGGAAAGCGCTGGGAAGACTGAGGCTGCTGCCACTGAGCCTCCTGAAATGGCTGAGTAGTCTGAGGCTCTCGCTGAGAATGAGAACGCCGGCGAATCTCAGGAGATCGTCTACCACGACCAAGCTCCTCCTCGTCCGAGCCTCTAGACCTCGAGTGCGAGTGGGACCTCCGTCGCTCCTGAAAGATACAAAATCAAAAGGTGTCAACAATGCAAAATAAAACAAATGGTAGAAATAAAAAATGAATGATACCTCAAGAACGTCACTAGAGCTCCGACAACTCGCACCACGCCGAAGCTTGATAATGCAATACTTCAGGGCGTCAACCAGCTTCATGAGTCCCATCATCTCCGGGCGGTTAGGCTGAGGATAAAACAAAGAAAAGTCAGTAACAAGCAATGTTAAAAGGGTGAATAATGCATCGAAGAAAACTCACCGGCTTAAAGACCTCGGGCAGAGACTCCTGCGCCTGTCTGTAACCCTCTGGCGCGTCAGCAATATGGTCCTCGGTGATACCAATCGGCCCTGGATAGTGGACAGACTGAGGAGGAATCTCGATCCTCCCCACAGGGTGAATAGTCGTCTGAAAATATGATTGAATAATCAAGTTATTCGACTATTTAAAACAGAGACTAATAAAGAAGATCCTCAAAAGAAATCATACCTCAGGAAGGCGGGGTGGAGGAGCCAGAGAGGGAAGCAAATTCCGCGCATAGTCACTCTCCATGTGTACAAGCTCCTGCCATGGAAAAGTATAGCGCTCTCCCCTGTTGATTAACTCTCTGATCAAGTGTGAGTCCAGCATCGACTCTAGTGGAGATGAGGGCACCACAAAACGATCGCCGCTATGCTGACGAACGACTCGCTCCCCCAAATACCAGAAAAAGCGTCCGGTACCAATCAAAATGGTGCGGTGCGCAGAAAGACGCAAGGCCTCAGGTAGATCAGTCATCCCGGCCCAAGGACGATACTAGACATCAATGGCAACCTGAAAACCATAAAAAGTCGGCATGAAACAACGAAAACAACGTCAGAGGGAAAATAACAGCAAAAAAAGGAGTCTTACGCCGACAGAAGAGGTGCCTCGGCATAGCAGCCCACGCAGTGCAGGGACAGACTCCACCCGCGACTCTCCTCGATCACGCTAGCTGGCCCCGACAGGGAAATCATGGACCGCTCCACGACGCCGGCGAGGAGCCAAGCCTGGGAAGTACTCGTAGAACCATAGCTGCGATGAAAAGTAATCTTTAGCACATGAGTCGAACAAGTTAAAGTGAAATAAAAAGGGAAAAGATCATCACCTCTACGACTCTCCACAGACCATAGATGGTGATGGGAGACTCGTCATTCAGCTGCCGACAGCCATGACGTAGTGATAAGAGGAGATCGGCGTATCCAAGGCTGGCCCAGCTATAGGATCCTATCTCATGGATCCTGACCAGAGCGGGGAGGTAGCAAAGGAGTACACGTGAACTCCTATCGGGAGAAAGGGTCATAGAGATCAGGATCAGGATGAAGATCCGCACTCGCTGCTCAGCCGTCGTATCCTCCATGTCGAAGCCACGAGCTAAAACTAAAGCCAGCTCCGATCGTCCGCTCCTAGGACCACCTCGAGACACCGGTCGGGACCTGATGTGCTAAACGATCGGACCCAACAAATCCGCTGTCTCAGCCGATCCCCAAGACAGATCAGACATCTGAGCTACAGCCCGGTCGGTGAAGCGCAGCCTGCTGATCATACTGAAGTCTAGGGGGGTCACCGTCATCTCCCCCCAAGCAAAATGAAAAGTGTTGGTAGTATCCCAGAAATACTCCAACAATGCGCGAACGACCGTCGCACCGCAACCCCGGGGGCTGCGAAACCCTATAGCCGCCGTATAGAAATCTACTAAACTAGCCGATTCCCATAAGGCGCTCGTAGCAGGATCCCTCGTAATGATCTGGTGAAGTCGAGGGATCAAATCGCCGGCTCCAGAACCGTGGTGGCGAAGCGTGCCATCGACTATGCCGGAGAGTGAGCGATGAGATACATGGTTTTCACGGCAGAAAACCAACTGGTCTGGAGTCCACGGAGGTGGAACCCACCTACCTCTACTCGCGGATGCCCGAGGCTCGGACTCTAAAGCATCGTCGTCCATACCCTCAGGAATGGTGGGAGTGTCCTCCCGAAAAGCCCGACGCCGGCCGAGGGTAGAAAGATCGCAATCTCGTCGCCTAGGCATGCTATTATAAAAATCTAAATACTTAGCATCATTTCCTAAGTTATTTAGTTATTTATTGAATTATATGCTAAATTTTTACCTCCAGGCTAAAAATTGGCAAAATTATGGTATTTAGTTTCTCCATGACAAACTAATACTACAGTTCTCCTAGCCGCATGATACTATGTTCTCCATGACGATATAGTACATACGCAAAATATGTTTCGAAGTTGCACAAAAACAATAAATCAACACATCATGAAACACTTCACAAGATTTACCACCGTTTTTTCACCATTTCAAGTACAAAAGAAATAACATGAACATCATTTCACAAAGTAGTACCCAAAAATGGTGATTTGCTCAATTCTCCATCAAATCATGTAATTTTTTATCTCAAATTTCTCACAAACACACATATATACATATACAAGTAAAATCATGGCAAGAATTTCACCATAAAACCTCAAAATTAAAAATCCCCAATTTGATTTTTGAGGGTTTTTCATGAAATTTCTTGAAGCAAAAATTAAGAGGAACTTACATAGATCCTTGTAGAGAGTCGAAAATGAGGAAGGAGGCAGAAAATTAGAGCAAAATTGGTGAAAATTCGAGCTCCAAAGGCTCGAAAAATTTGGAAAAAAACCGCGCAGCCGCCGTGATACGGTTGAGCTTGGCCGCTGCACGGTGAAAGGTTGACGTGTCACGGGGGCCTAGTCCTGTGTCACGGCAATGACTGAAGTCGCCGGAGCTCCGGTGACTCTGTCAGCAACTTCGAACAACAGCAACAGCAGTAGGCAGCACGAAACGACAGCAGCTGCGGGTCGCAAAAAAAATAAAAAAAAATGAAAGAGAAGAGGCAAACCGCCAAGACACGGTGGTGAACTCAGGCCGATGGGAAACAAAACCGGGCGCCGGTGATCTGTAGACGAGGCACGGCAAACCAAAAGAAAAATTTTTTTTTGAGTGAGAATCGGAAGAGAAAGAGAATGGCTACAATGAAAAAATGTTGATATTTAAAATCAAGAAATCCCGTGCAACGGACCCCGTTCCCACGTAACGGTCAGATTTTTGTGTGGTGCACAAGCTTTGACCGGTTAAAGATGCTCTTTTGACCGTTTTCAGCCATTCCGGGAAGTAGCTCCGCGTGACGGGGGCCCCTAACCGTGTCACGGGAATATTTTCTTGTGAGACGGCGTTTTTGTTCAAGTTATTTGCGAATATTCTGACATTTTGACTGAAGTTGCACGATTTCTTGCATAAATCGGACAGTTATTTTTCGCTGAAATTACGCGGAAAATTCTAACTGATACTTAAAGGGGACTAAAATTACCATTTTACCCCTGGCAAGCATCAAAGTCTATTTTTCGGCATTTTAAGCACTTAATATGGTCGGATAATCGGCTTAAAATTGTGAATCATCTGCGACCCAAGTTTGGGGATAACCGAACCATCATACACTTACCAATTTCGGCAATCGTCGGCTTTCCTCAGGCTTGGAAAGCGTTATCGGTGGATTTTTCTTTAAGTATAGAAAACCGCCTAGTCGGCTTTCCTCAGGTTTGGAAAGCGTTATCGGTGGATTTTTCTTCAAGTATAGAAAACCGCCAAGTTGGCTTTCCTCAGGTTTGGAAAGCGTTATCGGTGGATTTTTCTTCAAGTATAGAAAACCGCCAAGTCGGCTTTCCTCAGGCTTGGAAAGCGCTATCGGTGGATTTTTCTTCAAGTATAGAAAACCACAAAATTCCTTTGTCGGCCTTCCTCAAGCATGAAAGGCATTATTGGTGAAATTCTTCAAGCATAGAATGACACCAAATTCGTTCATCGACTTTCCACAGGCATGGAAAGTATTATCCGGTAGCTTTCTTCAGGCTTAGAAAACTACCAAACTCTTCAGTCGGCTTTCCTCAAGTATGGAAAGCGTTTCAACAAATGTCACTCGGTGGATTCCTTCAAGATTAGGAAGCTGCCAAATTCTTTTGTCACCAATACACTGGTGTCAGATACGCATTCTATCCCTTTACTCTTTTATCTGTAGAACTAACACTTTTCTGCAGGTATCGGCGTATACAGAATGATTTAGGATCGCAGAACGTCTTAAATCATTCTCCGTCCCTATCGACTACTTTGACTATCGTTTTCGAAACCGACGTTTCTACAAACTCAGTCAAAGTGGGGGCTTCTGTAGACACATAAAATGTCTCCCCAAAACCAAACCCGATGATGAACAACCTTTCACCGCCACTATTGGTTGGGTTTAGTGTTTAATCCTGAGAGTGCTTAAAAAATCGTATTTTATTAAATTTATATTTTTGAACAGTCCATGGATTAGTCTTGATGTTTGGTAAAAGCATAGTTTTAATTTCAGCCCAAACTTATTAATTAATTTTAAGCCCAAACCTTTTTTATTTTATTGTTTTATTATTTATTTTTGGCCCAAACCTTTTATTTAATTATTTTCTTATTTTAGCCCGAATAATAAAAGCCAGAAAAGGCCCGAAAATATCAATCGGCACTTAAAAAGCCGAAGGAAATTAGGGTTAAAAATGTATTTAGACGGAAAATGGACTGGAAATTCCCGCGCCACGGCAGACTGCCACCGTGTCACGGGAATCCTTCCCGTCTGACGGTGGGACTTCCCGTGACACGGGAGGTCTGCCATGACACGGGACATTCCGTGTCTTTTCCGCGTAAACCCTTGACGCGTTTTCTATCCTGTTTTCTGAAATTTCCCACGTCGCGCCAAAAGTATACCGTGTCACGGGAATGTGTACCGTCTGACGGTGGGGCTTCCCGTGTCACGGTACAGTTTGACCGTGTCACGAGATACTTTTTTAGGGTTTTTATTATTTTAGGGTTCCGTGTGCTCCCTCAGCACATTTTCCCTATAAATACCCCCCTCATTTCTGATGAACGGGGGGCACCGAGTAATTCTCTTATTTTATTTTCTCTCTTCTATGCTTTAACCTAAACACTAGCCTACCCTTTTCTACTTCAAAATTCCTTCTTCAAGTACTCAAAGGAGTCCATACTTTACTCGTGGCTCTATCCTTAAGCCAAGGCGTGAAAGGTAGAATTGTTTGAGGGTTTGGCCCCAAAATCAACTTTATTTAATTTAATTTAATTTAATTTAATTATTGTTTATTTATTTCCTTGAAGTTACTAACTCGTTTATTATTTTGTAGTTGCAAACAAACAGAATCAAAGTAAGGATCATGCTCCTTTTATTTTTATTATTTTTCTAACGATTTTATGTTGTTGGAATTGTGATTAATTTGGTTTTAATATTAATGTTATTCTATTGATCACCATGTTGCATGTTAAAGGGAATATGTAATTGAAAATCACGCCTAATAAGATAATTTGGACAATCGGTTTAGGATCCTTTTAATCTTATTATTAATTGAAGTGATCACCAATATTTTAGAATTATGTGTGCATTAATATTAAACCAATTTAGTTAAATAATAGTTTGGAGCAAATTGAATCTTTGTTTGTATGCCTTTGAGATCACAGGAATGCTTTTCAATATAAGAATCGAGTAGAGGCCACTACGGGCGAATGTGACTCCATGACTCACTTCGTACCATCATCCTCGATCCTCCTTTCGTGGTTCCGAACCATATGGAGTTAGTAATCTCATGGATTATGAATGGGGTGTAACCTTCACGGGTCAATCGTTGTTGCCTATTGTTGTCCCTTATCGTGGTTGCCTTTTATGATCCGTGAACGGTTTACAAGTTCCTTAAAAACTTGTTGGCGGCTCCCTACTTTCCTTGTCCCTAATCGTATATGTCAATTCCCACTTCCTATGAGTGCCAAGCATATTCACCACATGCTTTAACGTAGGCGCACTTCAAACGACGCCTACAATTAGTTACATATGTAATACATTCATTTGCAGAATTATATTTAATTAGAAATTTTATTCTTTCTCTTATTTAATTATGGTTTTCGATGTTAAATAAAATGTCTAAAATAATTATGGATTGATGGGCTCAACAGGTTGATGACCTTGTGAATGAAACCCCACAGGTGAACAAAATCCATATATTATTTGAGTTCCTAGTTCAAAATTATTAAACTGGACATAAATGATTTCTTAAATTTGACTAGCATGTAAGATTGATTGGATAGTGCAGTTTCATGGGCTATAGGAGCAAAGTGATGATGCTCGGTCAATCACATGGATATGCATGAATGATGCATGATCGAACTATAGACCTACTTTGAAGTTCAAGTATATAACTTCTAGATATATTAGTGGATTCCTTTGACATGAGTGGAACACTGATTCCATTCAATGATTGATTTAACTGTGGTACACTCAAACGTCTAGCCGTAATTGGGGATTGTAAAGGGTGTTTCCCGGTTGCTTCATAAGTTGAGTGGGAGCTTTGGTTGCCATAAAATTGGATTGAGTCTACCTATTTAATTAGGAATGTGTCTTAGCCCCTTGAAGAGGAAGAATTCAGAAAATGTATGGCCGTGCTCAAATGCATTACATAGTAATCATTTGTTCTGTGAACCTAACTCAGTATTTCAAGAAAAGATTTGTAGACTAATATTATCACGACATGAGATGCAATCATATTATCAAATCAACACACATTGACTTAAGGAATTTTAATATTGCGCACTTGTCTCAGACAAGTGGGAGATTGAAGGAGTTATGTCTTCGATAAGTGCAATTACTAGATATATCAAGGATCACGGTTATGGAGATAATTAGTTCATTCTATAGGGTCGTCAATGTTTAGTGCTAGATATGACAATTGATCTTTAGGCTAGCTAAATGGCCCAAAGCCTTATAGAGTGGATCCTACAAGGTCACACATAAGAGTATTGAGTTAAACAAGTTAGAGGCCCATTATTGGGCCTCATGATTTTATGACATACCATGTTGATAGTTGGGCTTGGATAGTTAGAAGAGTCTAATGGGTTTTGGACTTGACATGGTTTTATTTCTAGACATGATCTATAAATATAAGCCATGCCTAGGGTTACATGAAACAACAATTCACATACAGTGAATTGTCACACAAGCAACCAATCTTCCCAAAAACACTAACTCTCTCTCTCCACTCGGCTCTCTCTCTCTCCTCCCTGTCTGTACGACCATCCTCCTCGGGTGGCGCGTGTGGTGGTGCGTGGGTGGTTTTGTGGTGTGCTCGTGGCTCAAATCTCCGTAGAAGGTCGATTGAAGTGTTCGGTCACAACTAACTAGCATTAGTGGAGGTTTAATTCGTGCTCGTGGACTTAGTAGAGGAATCACACGTGGGGTTCTTTTTCTCCTTATTGTTCTTGCTCGATCACTTGTGGAATCACGCTTCAAAGGTATAATTCTTACTTCTTTATGTGTTATGCATGAGATCCTTGGTTTAGGTGCTTTATGAATGTGATTCATGTCTATTCCGCAATTTAGTACCTATAATCTCCTACATTCCTAGTGCCTAATTTTCGCGGAATATAAAACTGATTGTTGTTAGGAAATTAGACAAAGCAAAGCGGATTTTACAAGGAAACCATCCAAGGCCTAACTAGAAGTAAAACCTCGACCCTCCAAGGGATTTTAAGCCAAACCAATCCACTATAATAGGCCAAACACTCCTAGTTACAACCTATTACAAACAGACCTTTCTCACAAGTTCCTACCTGGAAACTTGCTACTCGATAGGACCTTATCCTACCCAACCTAAGTCCCTCACTTAGATTCACTCGTACTCCCTGAGTACTACTCACTCAACTTCACACTAGAAGCTCACTTGGCTTCACCCTAGAAGCTCACACTTTGCACTCATAAAATTATGATAACGAAACTTCTCACGAACTCTCACACCCTAATACATAAAACACTTAAAATCCTTTTTTCCAATTACAAGATCTCAAAGAATAACTCTAAATACATATCAATGAATTAAGAGATAAATAAAACTAATATGCTGGACACACAAGATCTGTCTGGAACTTACTAGATGAACTAAAACCAAACCGGACTAGAACTTTGATCTGAAGGTTTGACTTAGCTTCGTGGTGAAGGATAAAATCATTAAACACGATCACTAAGCTTTGTCAGCCTCGACTTTGAATGAAAACATATGAGCATATTTATAGTACACCCAAATTATTCTTTTCGTAAAAGATAAGTTTTATCAAAATATATGTTTAAAAGATATTTTCCAAAAATAAGTTTTCCAAAAATACTACCTTCGTTACATGTTATGTGCAACGATTTGACATAAAGCAGAGAGGGAAAATGTCTAATCGTTGCACATAACCTGTAACGGAGGTAGTATATCTTTTTGTTAAGAATATATTCAGTCAATAATAATAAGATATATTTGTATATAAAATAAGATTTTATTTCAAAATAATATTTTCCAAATATACTAGCTTATCTTTTCCAAAAGATACACTTACCATAAAATAAGAACTTATTTAAAACATATTTTGCTGAAAATACTTTCCAAAAATAACTTATCTTTTTCAAAAAGGGATTTATTAGAAAATAAATATCTTTATTCTGTAAAACCAAATTCCTAAAAGATATGCACATATTAGGTAAATATTTATATCATTAAACCGACCTTTAAAGACGTGCAGACTTAAGTTCCTATTATGTTTCGGAACTCTGACAGTCTCTGAGTTCCTGATAAGTCAGTAACTCTAATTTTATTGATTATTATCATGAGTTCACCTGATTGGTTCTTTAGACTTGTTCCAGACTGGCTTTTATGTCCAACATACTTACATGAATCCTAGAGCGATATACTTTGATTTCTCCGTCTTCATGTTGTTTCTTTGAAACTCTTGTTCTGGAATCTTGTAGTATTGAAGTATTCTAGATCTTGGGGCAACGTTCCTGTAGACACCCATTTGTCTCTCCCCAAAACCAAACCCGGTGATGAGTGCCTTTCACGTCGAATCATAATCGAATGAAACGAAAGTGTGGAAAGGTCTAGTGTTGCGGAAAGTTTTATTTCTTTTCTCTTCTCCCTGTTTTTGAAAACTTTATTTTAAGAAAACAGTAAATCCAGTTTGGTTGGTCCATGATATGGGTCCAATAGTGGTGTAGTTGGATGGGGCTTGCAAAGACCTTTCCAACGATATATTATAAGCCCAATTCCGATGAATATTGAGGAAGTTATGGCCAATTTACTAAACTGTGCCCGGTTTAAGCTTTAAGTACGGCCTAATGATCTAGGGGAGGGCCTAATATAATTTATCATTCCTAATGCAATTAGGAATGGTTTTAGTATTCTAGAACATTCTAGAAGGTTTTATCATTCCTAATTTAATTAGGACTCTTCAGAGTTTTAATCAAGATCAAATAGCATTTTCGATGGAATTATATTATTTTATCTTCCAGTACAGGAAATTTATCAGATTTTCGAAAACGCGTGGAAAATCAGTTTGGCGTCCAACCCCAGGCCTTGGCGCCTGGAACCAGGATTGACGCCAGGCGCTAGCCATTGGCGCCTGGCGCTAGCCACTGGTCCTGGCGTCAATTAGCCAGGGTTGGCGCCAATGTTGATTTTCGATCTTCAGACTCAATTTTGTTAAATTATCTTTTTTGGATGATTTTCTATATAAATATCGTATCAAAAACTCCGTTTTCATTCACCAAGAATCATCGATTCTCTTCTTCATTCATCAACTCTCTTCATTCACAAATCATTCATCAATTCTCATCCAATTCTTTTCATTCAATTAAATTCATTCATCTCATTCATCATTCATCAATAATATTCATTCATTAGAATTCCTTCTAATATTCTTTCTTGCTTTTTAATACAAAATTCCGCATTCACAAGATCTTGATACACCTAGCCATATTCGAAGTTGCTTTCGCCCTAGACGTGAAAGGTTTAATTTATGAGGGTTTGGTCCCAAATCTCTCTTTCAATTATTTAATTTAATTGTTTTGATTATTATTTTCCTTGAAGTTACTAACGTGTGTTTTTTGTTATTAGAAAGAGGTACGAGGCATCCAAGTAAGTACTTTAATTGATTTATTGATATTACGATGTAGATATCATGTTTATGTTGTTGTTATGATTCCTAGTATCATGTCTAGGGTAATTTTAATATCAAATATGATTGTTATGATGCTTCCTATTTTCTTCCTAATATTTATGATTGTTAGTATCATGTTAGGGTTAAAGATTTGATTTTTATTGCTTAGTGACATGCTAGGGTTTGTTATTAATCTTGTTAGTATCATGCCTAGGATCTTGCTATGCTTTAACATGATTCTGATTGATATTATTATTATTCATGATACTGATTATTTATTATGTTGCTTGATATGCATATTATATTATATTATTATTGCTTGATCACCTTTTATTGCATGTTAAAGGGAATTTGTATTTGCAACCACGCTTAATAAGATATTTAATAATCTTGTTAGGGTTAATTGTGATTATATTTCAAGTGATCGCCAATAATAGTTTATTTGTGCATTAAATTCAACCAACATAGATAAACAGGTTTAGGGTTAATCTATTGATTGTATGTTAGTCAAAAAGCGCACATGAATACGAGCAGAATAAAGTAGAGGCCTATTATTAGGGCAGGTTCAATCTCTTTTAGGTTGGATTTGTACCTTCATCCCCGAACCCTTATTTGGTTCATGACCTTATGGAGTTGACGATCTCTTTGATCGTTAAGGGGTGTAACCTTCACCTCGTGAACGGTTTACAAGTTCCTTAAAAACTTGTTGGCGACTCTTTTGCTCTATCTTCTTCCCTTTTGGAAGCCACCGTACTTTAGTGTATGATCACAGTGGGGTTCAAGCTAGTGGGATTTTTAAGGCTTGAAACTATTCCCTACAGTTCCACTTCTGGAACCACAGGCCAAGTTCCTAACTGGAACTTGTTGTCACTCTTTTCATTCCTTATTGGAACTCGCAGACTAGGTTCCTTTCTAGAACTTGCTGTCATCTTCGCAGTCCAAGCTTCACTCTTTAGCTTGCTGTCATGCTTCTGTTAGGAAGCTCCTTGTGTGTACCTGTTAGGGAACATGCTCCGGCTCTCATGGGAAAGCGTGCTGAAGGTTCCTTCTACATCTCATTGGAGAATATCTTCAGGTTCCTTCGTGGTTTGGTTCTCGTGGGAGAACCTGCTTTAGGTTCATTCATTCTCTCTTGTTCCTCTTGAAGTCTTCTGTATATGTGTCCAACCCATTGACTTCACCTAAGTTAGTTTCTGTCTTCACATAAACACTTCAGAGAAACATTAAATTGAAGTTTGTTTGTCATAAAAAAACTTCAAGTGGGAGAATTAATTAAAATTAAAGCTACGTAAATACTCCTACACATATACAACTCATGTATGCATAGTGTACTTACCTCATGAAGCTAACATATGCAAACACCTATTTACATAGTTACCTTCATTGTTCTTTAGCCATCATCATACTAATCAACCATAACACTCATCATTGTTCTTATTCCTCTATTGCTTATTGATGAGTCTATTTTATATATAATTTTATTCCCCGTCCCACGGTCACATTTGTGCTTATTAAAGCTCTGCGGAGCTATTTTTATTACTAATATACGTTTTCTATTGTTTTTGTAGAGTTGATATTATTTTGTAGGAATTTACAATTTATGATAATTCCCGAACTTATTGAGTCACTACAAAGATATTGAAGTCGATTCGTATTTTATGACCGTAATATTCAAAGCCCAAGACCGAGTTAAATAAATTTAGTTCGGTGAATAAGGGCTTGATTGGTGAAGAAGTCCAAGTTTTACAAGCCAGTATTACGGACCAAGTAATGAGCAATTAATATTATGTGCACCATGGTGCACCTAGAAATAGGTACACCTGGCCCAATCTGTGCCCAATAGAGGAAGCCTAGACAATAGAAGCCCTTGGAGTTCAGCTTTTTTTTTTTTTTTTTTTAAATAAAAGTTCCTCCTCTAAACTATCATGTCTATTTTTTTTATTTCATTTAAAAAAATTTCTCTCTCCTCTCATACATAAACAACCTTCTTGAATTAATTCTTTTGTATTTTCTCTCTCCTCTCACCATTTTTCTCTCTATAAAAATTGCAATTTACCATGACAAAAGACAAAAAAACACAAGAAAACACCGTAAAAAAAATGAATATCACTTAAACTTCTTTGATTTTCCTACATTTGTGTTAAATTTGCTAATATAATTCAACAAATTATAAAATTGAAACTATGTTCTACTATATAATTGTCTTTTTGATTTTTTTTTGGTAGAAAATCGAAATTATCTACTCCTACTGAAGATGTATAAGTAATTTATTGTTTAAATTCACAAATTGATCTTAAAATTTTAATTTTTAGAATTGAATATTAAATTGAACCCTAAATTTTTTGAACAGTACAATTAGTCAAATGTTCAACGTCAAAACACCAAAAAAGAAGAAATTAGATGATGTATATAAGAAAAAACCAATTGTTAAAAACTTCTGAACCCAACCACAAACCACTAAACACCTTACGAAAACCACTAAACCCCCTACAAAAACTTCTGAACCCCAACCACAAATCACTGAACACCCTACAAAAACCTCTGGACTCCCAACAAAAACTTTTGAACCCAACCACAAACCACTGAACACCCTACAAAAACCTCTAACTACCCTACAAAAACCTCTGAACCTCTACAAAAACATCTGAACCCCGACTACAAACCATTGAACACCCTATAAAAACCTCTGAACCTCTACAAAAACATCTGAACCCCGACCACAAACCACTGAACACCCTATAAAAACCTCTGAACCCCATACAAAAACTTTTGAACCCCGACCACAAACCACTAAACACCCTATAAAAACCTCTGAACCCCCTACAAAAACTTCTGAACCCTAACCAAAAACCACTGAACACCTACAAAAACCTCATGCGACTAGTCTACTACTCGCTTACCGAGAGTTTAAAACGAACCCCGTACAAAAACTTCTAAACCCTAACCACAAACCACTGAACCCCCTACAAAAACTTCTGAACTCCAACAACAAACCATTGAACACCCTTCAAAAACTTCTGCACTTGAAGACATTGCTCAAAATGCCAAATGTTCAGATATATAAATTATAAAGTAGAGAATGTCAAATTTTTAAACAAAATTAAAAATACATAGATCTAAAAAAAAAAAAAAAAAAAAGTTCATAAGTAATGTATCTCATGTTCAAAATTATAATAAAGATGTTCAAAAATACATGTCGGTAAAAATATGTATTTATAGGAAACGTATCATACGTTCATATTTTTAACTTAAATTGTTCAAAATACTAAAATAAAATCAAATACAGAACTGTTCATAACAAAATACACAATTATGAAATCTCATCGAAAAATAATCATCTTCGTCGTCTTAACCACCTTCTCCTCGACAACGACGCCATTTTTAAGCTTCACTACTTCATTGTAAAAACTCCATCCATTAACAAAGTTTCAAATCGAAGGTTGAAGAAAACAAAATTTGAATTTAATCTATAATAACGAAGGAATTTACTCTATGATGATCAACTATGGTGATGAAAGAATTTAATTAAAAGGATGATGAATGAATTCAAGAGAGAGAAAAATAAAATAGAGAGAAAAATAGAGGAGAGAGAAAATAAAAGAGAAAGAAATCAGAAATTAGGAAAGTATAGGAGGAAAGAGAAGAGACAATATATTTTTATTGGTGGTTCACATAGAACTAGATGCACCATGATTCATATTATAATTTGCCAGTTATGAGGCCACGAATCATAAAACAGTAAAGATTAAGTTATAGGCCCAAGTGCAAAACAAAGCCCACAATCGGATCTGCTGGATGTAAAAGAGCAGGCAGCCCAATGACATCTTTAATAGTAGTAGGAAATCAGCTTTTCATTAGTACTCTTTTCCGTTAGCATCTTTATTGTTTTTCATTAGTTTACTGGCACAATTTATTCACATCTTTAATAGTTCTTAGTTTCTTGAATTAAAATAGGGGTTAACTTTGGTTTAATGTTTTTACGTAACTAGCCTTCTGGCCCATGCAATGCACGGGTTATTCATATAAAATTGTATTGAGAGATAAGTGGGGAAATATCAGTAAGTCATTATAGGGTATAATATGTAATCGGAAAAAATTATATTGAGAGATAAGTTAGGAAATATCAGTAAGTCATAGGGTATAATATGTAATCAGAAACATGATTAATTAAGGAAATTAAAATTTTGGAATTTTAATCGAAAAAGAGGCTTAAATAGAAGGTGGAAGGGCTAAAACTAAAGAGAGAATAGGAAAAGGTTGAATTAAAGGGGAGATGAAGTGCGTATGAAGGATGAAGTATAAGTTTAATGAAAGAATTAAAAAAAAGGTGTATTAATAGAGTAAGATTACAAGTGGCACTATGGTTAGAGATGTGTAATATAATGGATGGGGGCAAGTGTCTTTCTTAGTTTCTTGGTTATAGTTTTTAAATACTAAGTATAGATTTGTTCTTAGTTCTCATAATTTAGCTTTCTTGATTTAGTTTTCTTCCGTCTTTATTTATTCTTAATTTTGTAGTTCCATCAATAATATATACCTAGTAATTAAAAACTATAACCAAGAAACTAAGAAAAACGCATGTCCCATCCATTCTCTTACACTTCTCTAACTATAGTGTCACATGTCATCTTACACTATTATTTTTTTATTACACCATTTTTTTTTTAATTCTTTCATTAAACTTATAATTCATCTTTCATACACACTTTTTCTCTCCCCTTTAATTCAACCTTTTCCTATTCTCTCTTTAATTTAGCTCTTCCACCTTTTATTTAACCCTCCTTTTCGATTAAACTTCCAAAATTTTAATTTCTTTAATAATGTTTCCGATTACATATTATACCCTATAATTCTATAATGACTTACTGATATTTCCTCACTTATCTATCAATACAATTTTATATGAATAACCCGTGCATCGCACGGGCCAGAAGACTATTATACTAAAAGACACACCAGCAATGACACGTTTCATTTTCTGGTGTGTCCTTAATTTTTTTTTTTAATTTTATTTAAAAATATTTTGGAAACAAATTTATACAATACATAAATAAAAGAAAACAAACTTATATTTCCATAATATATTACCAACCATATAAACATAAGTAAAAAAAAAAAGATTTTTTTTATAGAATTTGTGTCAAATATTACAAGAAGGATTCTATTTTTAGTTTTATTTTAATTATATATTAAAAGCTCCGCGAAAGTAATTCGAATATCAAAAAAATAAAATATTTGATTTATCCTTCCAAAAGAAAATTTTTAACAACTTTAAATTTAAGCAAAAAGGAAAAGAAAATAAAAGAAAAAAAAAATTCTTAACATAATTTTTAATGTCCTACGTTTTAATAAATTCATTTGGTTTATAAATTATACCAATGCAATTTGTCAATGAAATCAAATATATACAAAAATATATGCATATTAACAAACGCATATTTTTAAAATCAGGTCTTGTCAATGGACAATGGCTAATTATCACCTTTTAAATACACCCACGTGCACATAGAGGTATGTCGTATGAATAGGCAAAAGTAGTTTTAAAGAAAATATACTGGCTAACAAGCTCTTTCATAACTTAGCATAATATTTTGAATAAATTTTTATTTTATAACTAAATGTAGTGTTAATATGAAATCATTATTAAAAATAACCGTGCATGGCACGAGACGACCTAACCTAGTTACTTATAGTTATATTCTTGTTTCTTTGTTTTGACTACTGTTTAATTTGGTTACTCTCGTATTAGTTAGTTATAATTGATTCTTAATTATGCTTTATTTAGTTGGTTTGATTAGTTTAGATTTAATTATGTGTGAGTAGTTTAATTCTAAGGTTTTTGGGGATCCATGATTAATATGAAGGGTTAATCTATTATTGTTGATTACTAATGTGTTGAGTTAATTTTCTATTGATTGATTTATTACTATGCAATTAGATTAGCGCTTGTTTAATGGTATGAGTTATGCAATATTGATTCGAGATTCGAGAGATGAGAATTGATGTTTAGGTTTAGTTTTAATAGGCGGACTAATTTATAAATGGTTAAATCGAGATTCGAGAGATGAGATTTAATACCGGTAAGTTAACTCTATGATTGTAATACGTAGCGAAAGCCCTTTATGATTTGATTAATTGATACATTGATGATTATTAATTATGTTTTACCCTTAATTATTGATTTCTCCTTATTTTTATCTCCCTTAGTTTAGTTCTTTTTATATCTATAATTTAATTACTTTATAATTTAGATTATTTTAATTAATTAGAAATATGAAGACTTGTTTCCCTGTAGATCGACCCTTTTCTTCCTTATCTGCATAATTAGAGGAACTTAGGAATTATTTTTGACTAGGTGATACGACTTTATCCTATCACTTATCCTATATTGCTCAAGTTTCTTGCATATATACCTGTCATTGCTCGGGTTCCTTGTATCTTGTTCCAATCATAACTTGTTCTTTCTATGCACAACTTAACAAACACGTTAGATATATAATCATCAAAACCTAATTACTCAACACCTCTGTATTTAATAGTTCTTCCTAAATGGTGATTATTGCTCACAAAAATGTTAATATAAGATTTGTAGCAATGAGAGAGTATTCCTTTAAAATCATATTGTATTATATTTAAATTTAATTATGGAATAAGACGAAGTCTCTATTGGTTTGGTATTATCAATATTAAAGATTAGTAAAAAGTCTCTATGGATACCTATTTTAAGGGTTTAAAATAATCGATCCGTAGTTGGCTACTTGTAAGTTTAGATCATGATTTAGTTACTCTCTTATAATTCATATATTTCTAGTCTTTTCATTAAATTGGCAATAATGTAACGTTTATTTTATTTTATTTTTTTATTTTTATATTAGTATTATATACTTGTATTACATGCATACAATAAACCTCAAAGTCCAAACCTTCGTTAACTTGTTCAAGTTGAATATTATCTCTACATTCCATATTTCCATTTGATCAGATCAAAAAACTACACACGTTGACCTTTTTCCTTGTGCTATGTATGGAAGACGGTTTTATAGTCTTTTAAGACCAATTTGGGTTACTCTTTTGATACTTTGCAAAAATGGTGTTAATTGTGATCCTCCCGAAGGACCCATCAAATGCTCTTACGGAAACTCCGATTGTATAATCACCAATTCTTATGGCTCGTTCCCAGACTGGAGTACTTGCCATGCTGCCAATGCCGTGTACCCGGAAAATGAAGAGCAACTCATCTCTTACGTTAGAGATGCAACCAAGATGGAGAGAAAAATCAAGGTATTGGTTGCTAACTTTACTAACGTATGTCCATGCTACATTATGATATATACATATAAAGTCGATCTACATTATAGCCTTGAAAAAAGATTGTCCTAATTTCTTATGTACGTATGTACCTTTCCTTTAAAAAAAAGTAATGTGAATTCGATCGACAACGACACTCGTAAAATTTTCACGTTCATTCAGATCATTTTTGTTCGTTGAAATTAGAAACCTTAAACCTTGAAAGCATATCATAATCAGAGAAGACTTATTGGCTCAGTTGGTAGATTTTAATTATTTTTATATTCATTTTTTTGCATTATTGTTATGAACCATTTCATAAGAATAATATATATATTAAGAATAGTTATGAACATTTCACAAGAATAATATATATATATTAATACAAATTTAATAAAATTCATGTGATATATTTTATTTTTGTAAATTAAAGCTTAGTGTACAAATAAGATCAAAATTTAGTCAAATCATGAAATTAGATCGAATTAGACCAAATTGCAGTGGATAAGATGAATTACTACACCCTCTATTTTTTTTTTTTTAAGTGCTCCAATTTGACCAATACATTTTCCATCCCGAAACTTTTACCAATTGTATAGAGTATCTTTATAAGCAGTAAGTATAAATAATAAAAAAAAAAAAGTTGATGTTCGGAAACTATACATTAAAACGATACTAACAAGTATTCATACGACTATATACCCCCTCTTTTTTTAATGCTACACTTGGGTTTGCACATTTGTTAAGACACAATTTTAAACATTAGTATCTTTGATGGGATATTTGTAAAAATTATAATACGTTCAATAATTAGTAAAAGAAAACACTGTGACTAATCCTCGATGATTTTGTTAAATTAATACATATAGTAATGAATTTTACAAACCGATAATAGGCTTGTTTTGAGCAGATAGATGGGGGTGAAAGGTGGGATTATTTCTAGATTTCGAAAAGGTGATATTATTTTTTTGAGCAGAAATGACAAAGGTGGGAGTATTAGTTTCCATTTTTCCTTTTAAAATTGATAAAATAAGTAATTTCTACGAGTATAATTTTTCTAAATTGTAATACGTAGTACTATATGAGTTATGATATTTTAACTAGTTATTGACCCGGGCGATGCCCCGGATCATCATAAATTATAAGTTTGATTAAATTAATTTAGAATAGTAAATGTTGAACAATATTAATAACTAAATGAAAATGTAATAAGGGGTCAATATGAAAAGTTTTTCAATTAAATTAAACAATACTGTATTATACAACATTAAAGTTAGACCAATTAATGAAGAGTTTTTGTTAAAGAGACTAAGACCCTGTTTGATTCACCTTAATTTTGCTGAACTGAAATTATTTTTACTGAGCTGAACTTATTTTTACTGAACTAAACTTAATTTTACTGAACTGGAATAATTATTTTTACTGGACTGAAATTATTTTTACTGATTTTCTATTATAATTCTTCTTTAAGAAAACTGAATTTTACTGAACTGAACTTATTTTTACTGAACTGAAATTAATTTTACTGAACTGAACTTATTTTTACTGAACTGAAATTATTTTTACTTAATATTATTTTTTTAAGGTGAAGAGAAAAGAGCCTAAACATTAATACAATTCAATATGGTGAAAGAAGAGGGATGACACATAGGATGACATGTAGTGCATATGTGGCATATGAGTGACACATGTCATTACCATGTTGTCCCAATGAAGAAAAGTTAGAAAACAAAGGGACTCAATAACTCTATGTTTTTTTTTTTTTTTTTTTAATGAAACAACTCTATGTTTTTTTTAAGTATATGATTAATTTATAATAAAAAGTCATGTAATGACACTATATGATTAGTTTATAATAAAAAGTCATATAACTAATTTATAAGGGAGTAATGTTAACGAGCACCCCCGGAGTACCGTAGGTAACTAATTAATATATTACTTAAAATGGTACTCCCTCTCTATTTAAGTAAGTGAAATATTTATTGTTTAAAAAAAAAAGTGAAATATTTTAATTTTTTGTATTATTCATCTAATTCACTTTGGCTAATGTTTGTGACTTTACCTAAGAATCATGAATAATTTATTAATATATGTATAAAAGGGAAATTTTTACTTTTTTAAACACAGAGGAAATACTAATTTAGAAATGTATGATAAAATCATGGGTTGTCAAAAAAATATATATATATTAATACTTTCACTTTTAGTTCTTCTATCTAACGCTATAGGACTCTCGTTAGCTTTTCCATAAGAAAAATTTATAAAATTTTGACTTAAATATTTTATACATAAAAGAAGATTTTTATTTACTCCGTAATTTCCAACAGGTAGCAACCAAATATGGTCATAGCGCCACAAAGTTGGTGTGCCCTGATGGAGAAGATGGTCTAGTAATAAGCACAGAAAATCTCAACAAGATTGTAAATGTCAACATGGTAGAAGAAACTATGACGGTAGAAAGCGGCATGACGCTAAAGCAGCTGATAGACGAGGCGGCCAAGGTGAACCTAGCGTTGCCAAATTCGCCTTATTGGGCTGGTGTAACTGTCGGGGGAATGCTCGGAACGGGTGCTCATGGAAGCTCCCTATGGGGTCGTGGAAGCGCGGTTCATGACTATGTTGTTAGCCTTAAGATTATTAGTCCTGGCAAACATGATGATGATTATGTTAAAGTTCGGACGCTTAGTGTTGGTGATGAAGACCTTGATGCAGCAAAGGTTTCACTTGGTGTTCTTGGTGTTATCTCACAGGTACGCACAACATATTTTCTTTTGGACTTGCTTAATCTCTGTTTCAAATTCGTTAACAGGTTTTAAATTTGGAAATTATTGACAAAAATCTAATTTGAGTAGCTTTTATGAATTATGATTTATCACAATTTTGCTTCGTCTGCCAATGTTAATCCCAACTGTCGTTTATTTTTTATCACTCCCAACTTTATACCCTTTAATTAATTTTTAACACTCACAAGTGACTTGGAATCGGTTAAAGAGGTAAACTTTGCTGATTTGCGATTATTTGTACACGTGTTGCAATATGATAGGTCTAAAAAAATCGAACAAAAAAAATCCTCAGCAGTCTCTCAGCCTCTTCCACCACCACCACCACCTCCCCTTCCCTCAGCCCCCAACCACCTCCTCCATTAGCCTCACTCTCAGAACTACCACGGAGTGATCGAAATTAGATGAAGAAGGTTGTTGGGTGGTCGAAATTCAACGAAGAAGGGAAGGGAGGATTCTTGCGTTGAAGGGAAACAAGGGGCAGATTGGATCGAAAACAGTGGGGGAAGAGATGGGAGTGGTCGAAAACGGTGGAGGAAGGGATGGGACCGGTCAAAAACGGTGGGGGAAGAGAGGGACCGATCAAAAACGACGAGGGAAGGAATGGGACCGGTTAGAATTGGATGGGGATGGGAGGGAGGAGGGAGGAATTCAACGTGGAAGAGATGGGTAGGCGAAGGGGGGGGGGGGGGCGAAAACAATGGGGGGACTAGGGAAGGGAAAAGGTCAGATGGTCAGAGTTAGATAGGGTAAGGATCGTGGCAGGGGATGCCGCCTGCCAAAAATGGCAAGGCTTGTCACCTTTTGGGTAGGGGTTAGGGTTTTCAATTTTTAAAAAATTTATTTTTTAAATTTTTTTTGGACTTTACACGTGTTGTTACGTGTCTGGTAACTTGTTACATCAAGTTGGATGATCAATTGGATGCAATAGGAGTGGATTGGGTATAAAGTTAGGAGTGATAAGAAATAATCGAAAGTTGAGATTAATATTGACGGACGGAGTAAAGTTGAGATTAATCATGACAATAATTTCTATGAAAAAAAAGGATTTACTTTGAGTATTATTTTAAAATAAGGGCATGAAACATTATACTTCATCTCTATAAAGTTTTAAGTTGTTTAATAAAATTTAGATTTACCAAACATCTAATGTAATCAACTACTTTATTAATTCAACACTTTATCATGTTTAGCTACTCCACTACATAAATAATTTCAGTTACCTACTTAACCGATCAACTTTAGATCTTTTTATGTATCATATATCATTGAACATAGCTTTAAAATGTGTATATAAAGGTACCAGTAATAGTTATGAATATGAACATTTAAACTGAGTTAATTTATGCTATATACTGTATACTTCGTATAATACTACATTACTACATACATATTATAAAACAAGTGGAAAAATAAAATAACAAAAAACAATATATACTTGTTTAAGAGATCAGATAATATGCAAGGAACCACAACTAAACGCACAATATTTACGTAGTTTTTTTTTTTTTCTTTGAAGATTACCTTTAAGTTGGAACCACTATTCAAGCGAAACATCACGTACATGACAAGAGAAGACCATGACTTGGAGGTTGAAGCCCTAAAATTTGGGCTCCAACATGAGTTTGCCGATATAGCTTGGCTACCTGCCGAAGGCAAAGCAATATATCGAATTGACAATCGAGTTCCTACCACAACATCCGGTGATGGTGTTTATGACTACTTGGTCTTCCGATCTTTACCACGAGCTTTTATAGAGTCTTCTAGAAAAGCAGGTAAATGATACGAATCTACATTTCAAGCCCAAAATGCTCTTATGTGAGGGGGTGTGATAAAGTATATAAATCAATCATGGATTTTAACTATCAGTTTAAGATTTTGGTTGAGATGGTCCTCCAATAAATATTAATTCTTCTAACGAGTTAAATTATTGGCTCATTATATCATTCAGAGGAGGATCAAGAATCACGTGGTTGCAGCAAGTTAATATGCATATCAGCTAACGCTACCAAGACTCTATTTACTAAGAGTGCATTTGGGCTCACCAATAACGGTAATAGTCTTATGACTCCTATTCCTATATTTGGTTTTACTTTCTTATCAAGTTGTTGCTTTGGTTATTCAATTATATGAAGATGTCAATTACTTAGGGTGTTTTATATATCGAACTATTTAGCAATATATTTATACTTCCTCCGTTTCTATTTAGCCTGGCGAACTTACCTCATTGTTCCATGTTATTTGATACGAAATTCTTTAGGTGTGTTATTCACTGGCTACCCGGTTATTGGATATCAAAATAAGATGCAAGCTTCCGGAAGTTGTCTTAATAATCAAAATAACATTGTTGATGGTTATTGTGGATGGGATCCAAGATTAAATAGTCATTTCTCTTCTAGCAATGGATTTACTTTGCCTATGAACAAGGTAACAAGTTTCATTAAAGACCTTAAAAAATTGGTTAATATGGATCCTACATCCTTTTGTGGTTTTGATCTTTACTTGGGTATCCTAATGAGGTATGTCAAGGTCTCCTCGGCTTATCTAGGAAAAGACGAGGACGGAATAGACTTCGATGTTTCCTATTATCGACCTAGAAAAGCCCTGAGTCCTCGACTCAATGAGGACATAATAAATGAGATTGAGCAAATAGCAATTTTTAAGTATGGTGGCGTGCCACATTGGGGTAAAAACCGCAATGTGGCGTTTGAAGGTGTGATTAGTAAGTATAAGGATGGAGAAAAGTTTTTACGAGTTAAGGAGAGGTATGATCCTTTGGGATTGTTTTCAAGTGAATGGACTGATCAAGTTTTAGGATTAAAAGACGGAATAATCATAGATAAAACAGGTTGTGCTCTTGAAGGATTGTGTAGATGTAACACAGATGATGATTGTGGGACGGGGTACACTTGTGGGAGCGGTCGAGTTTATGCTGAAGCTAAAGTTTGCAAGAAGAAGAGAAGCAACCTCATTAGTGATGAATGCTTGAGTGGGTAAAAATCAAAGGATACTTGTAAGGCAAAAGTGGATGAGAAGCTTATAATTATATCAAAGGTGAATGTTCATTCCCATTAGATATTGTATTTTTTTTAATGCTCATGATTTAAATTTACTAATATGTTTGTAATTATTTGTTATACTTATTAAATTATATATAAACACGTAGTATACATCAATTGGGGTTAATATGTGATTGTTAATTGAACGGACAAATATTGTGTTACCTATGTGTTTGTATGGTTTGTAATGATACTAATAGTTTTAACTATTAATGTATTTCATGATTTGTAAATTTTTTTTTTTTTTTTTTTTTTTTTTTTTTGTCTAGCTAAAAAGCCCAAATTAGAAGGCATGTTGGTAGTGCTAACTTGCTATCTAGTTGGTTGTGAAAAAGGAAATCCTTCTAATCATGAGGCTGGGGGTTTAATCTCCACTAAGGATTATTTGGGAAATTAGATTCTTTTACTTTTTCCCCACTCTTTCAAATTGTCTTGCCTGCTAACTCGGCCTGACCAAGATTCCGTCATGGTAGGATCACTCTTCTTACCTACCAAATAAAAATGCTTGCTAGATACTTGTAGGACCCAAGTTTCATGGACTGTGACAATTTCTTAGAGGATTGGTTGTTTGGGACTTTGTGATCTATCTTTGCTACTGGAGCCATGCCAATTGTTGTGGCACAAGGAAGCCTTTGCCATGGCACTCTTTATAAATTACTCCCTTCGTTTCACAAATATGGTTAGAACTTTCTTAAATACTTATATCAAAAGATTTAGGTCCAAAGCTATATGCTCTGGCCCGGGGATCATGTAATAATTTGCCCATAAATTTGCACACTGAAAATTATATGGTGGGTGTACATAAAAATACTTGGTAAATGAATTATACTCTATACAATTTCATTTATTAATCCTCTGTAAAAGGAAAAAATGTATATGTATACTAAACCCAAAAAATGCACATTTTTGAGCATCTAGAAGAAATAATAATGCAGAAATAGGTGTTAAAAATTGAAAAAATAAATAAATACTGTGAATCTCCTGTTTTCATTCACTTGACAGCAAGTTTTGTGCAGTTTCAACCAATGAGTGTATTGATGTGTTGAATCTGCTTAATCCTACTGTTCCTGAAAATATGTTGAAGCTCTCGAGCTCTGAGGTTGTATCTAGAACATTTTCCAGCTCTGTTTCGAGTCCTAGATTCTTGAAAACTCGAATGTTTGATTCCTTGTCTCGCATCATCCAGATTGCAAGTTCTATGGTAAACCTGCGTATCCTAGGAAATCTGGCAGGTGGGTATGTGTGTTTCTTCAGAATATGTTCTAGTACATTTGCTATTTCAGTTTCTTTGATTCCTGCTTGCTCAAACATGATGCTTGATTCGGAGTATGTCATGAACTTGAATGCTCGTGCTGCTAATCCAACCATTACTTCACGTAGCTTGTCATCTTCGGACATGATGCCCTTAAGAACCTGCAAAGCATAATACAGAACACATCAGTCTTTGTTCTTGTCATCATACATATTATTTTCACTTTATTAGTTTCATGAAAAAAAGTTCTGACAAGTTTCAGAAAATTCAAACAAGGGCTACTCATGCTCAATTTAGAGCTAAATTAAGTTCTATTAAGCGTTTTCTGGTATAAAGAGCTCAAGTGATGGATTGAATGCATATTAAACAAAATAAATAAATAAAATCTCTGACGAGTTGATAAAACTTACTGAGGGTACTGCTGCAGAAACTCCCCTTAACTCCTGGAAGCAATCATCCACACTATAGGTGCACAGATTTCTTAAAATCCTTGCTGCATTTAAACGAACTAAGGGGATTTCTAGTGCTTTCACGAGCTTCTCCAGTGCGCCTAATTTCAAGATACAGTTGCAGTTCTGCTTGCTCTCAAAAGCAAGCATGACTAGTGCTTCACCAGCTGCAGTTCTAACATGTACTTGACCTATTGGCATCCCACTTTTGAAGAAAATATTCAACAACTCCTTAATAATCCCACCTGTGGCTCCGATCCTCTCTGTTGCATCGTCTTCCATTGCTAGGCTTGTCAGTATTTCAATCCCGAGCTTTTGCAGATCAGGATATTTCTCCCCGTGCCTTAAAATGTCCCTGATGTTGCAGAATGTGAAGACTATCTCTGATATTTCTTTCCGAAGCTGTTTCCCTGTGCTTCCTGTTGTGCTAGCTAGCATTTTTATTACTTGCAGGGACCTTTTCACTGTCTGAATTTGAGATGCCGCGATGTTATCATCTTTTAACAACCTCTCTTTAGCATGTGTGAAGTCTATGATTTTTGGTAAAAGGCCTCTTGTATTCCCTATTTTCCCACAGTTGTCATGATCTCGAGCAAGCTTCTTGAGAATTAGTAGTCCTAGATGATTGAATGTCCAGAAACTATAGTGCTCATGATCAGGAATAAGACTTTTCTCACAGACTTCGTCGATTTCTGAACTTGAAGTCTTGCTAACATACAGAAGGGATGAAATTGATTCCAAAGCACCCGGAATTCCTGCAACTCGAAGGGAATTCTGTTTTTTCCCTGCTAGTTTTGACAGGATTTCTGCAGCTGATTTCCTGATCTCCTCTTCTTGTGGATCCTTCCAGTTTAACATCTCTACTAATCTTTCAACTGCTGTGAAAGTAATTCCTATTTTCTGCAGAGTGTCATCAGAAAACCGCGGATTCATTGCAAAGCTTCTAAGAACCCGGGCTCCCATAAGCTGCTCTTCTGGTGAATTTGAAGCTAAAAGTTCCATAGAAAAAGAAACCATATCCATCTTCAACCCATCAAATACGCTTCCATCCACACATCTAGAATAGGCATCATAGAAGAATCGCGTGACTGAAATCATACCGGAAGGTCCAAACTCGCACTCTTCATTGACCCGCTCCAAAACTTTACAGCACGTTACCTTTATTTCCCAGTAAATCTTTTCAAGCAGAAACAATGCAGCTTCAGCTAAGGCCAATCCGTAGAATATCAGCAGAGCATCTTTTCTGTTCTTCTTATCTGTATCATCCTTAGCCACCTCTCCAAAGTTACGCCAGATGATCTTCATCAACGAAAGAGCTACACATGCAATCGCGGCTACAATCTGGAGAAATTGAAGAATCTTGCTGATGTTCCTTGACAGAAAAAGCCAGGAAGCATAAGGTAATACAGGTACGTCAGAACTAGCCCATCTTCGAGTTGGCTGACGTTGTTTATCCCATTTCCGCTGTCTATCTTCTCTGCAGTCAGTTATCTGTCTACCATTCTGATTCCGAGGTCTGAAGACTGATTTAACCGTGCTCCAGACTTTGTTCGATCCCAGTTTCAGAAACCGGAAACTGTTGATCCCAGCACCTGTAAACGACCACGTGGATTGGCGCTGCCACTCAAGCTCATGGCTTCTGCTGTAAATCCTTGTTCCTTCAGTCAGCAGTATAATTGTTATGATCCAAAAATCTGACTTATCTAAAGTTATGGCAAACCCACCAAGAAGAACAACAGTTGCCCAGATAAAGCCTAGAGTCCCTAACCCAGTAGCTGCCTTCTCAAGAATAGCTAGGCGAAGGGCGAAAAGTGTCAGCTTTTTCTCAGGGGCAGGAACTGATGGCCTTGCTGGTTGATTTCCTGTAGGGGTCTCAGCACTTCCTTCTCTACTGTTGCTCACAGGTTCAAACATTGTCGCGCTCTGACTATATGCATCACTAAGCCTCTTCAGCTCAGATATTGGCAAATGTACACTCTTATCTTCTCCCTTAGGACTAGTATGGTCCATTTTGCAATCAGGGTATTTTTTTGCTGATCAAAAGGGGTAGTCGAAAATTCGATTTAATCTGCTTGGTTTTGTAGTAAAATTGCAGACTAATAATTGGTTATATATAATTATTTTGTATATGAAAAAGGCGGTATGAGGTAGAGTGTAGGATTATGTTGCTGTCTTTTCTGTTGAAATATTTTCTGCAAAATTGGTTTTCTGTTATATGTGCTGATGTTTGGTACCTTCTTAAACAATACACGTTTGTCTCATAACTTAGTTTATTTTGCTTGAAAGGGTTTTGTTTTTATGGTTTATGCTTGGAAGTATGTTAAGGCCTGATAAATTATCTCTTCTTATAGAAGCAATAATCATCAATCTTAAAGTCTCCTTATCTATCAATGTCACAAGTGAAAAGTTGTTTGACCATTTGTACTTCTCATAACTAGAATTTTCAGACTCATCAATTCGGTTTCGAAGCGTCTTTAAGTTGTTAGCCAACTTATTTTCAATGTAGCATAACTTTCTGTACCTTATTAATTGAACATTTGAGCATGTGAAGTTATCTGAATTTATTTTGTCATAAAAAAATCGAGCGAAATTGAACAAAATGGGGCCTAGAATGAAATGTCAAGGAGTTATGACTTATGGACATCATCTTAAGCATGTTTGGTAAGGGTGTTTGTATGTGTTAAAGCGGATTCAATAAACCATTACCGCTATTGGATGTTTGATTAGAGGATCTAGGCAACAATCATATTTATTTGGGGGTAATGGTTTCTAGTTTCCACGATTGTTACTTTTCTATTGTTTATGGTAACAATTACTATTACCCTTCTCATATACATAAGTTTAAACAATTCATTTCCAATTTTCCATAGTTATATCAAACTAAAAATATAAGAGTTCAATATTTTCTTTCCTCCCTTGTATTTGTTTACTTTTCAATTTTCATCCTGTTTCCAATAATTGTACCTAACGCCTTTAAAGAGAACAGAAGACTTGGAAAAGGATAGTCTTGGCATTATAGCTATCAAACGAACAGGTCAAACTGAAGGCTCCCTTTGACCATGCATGTCCATTTCAATTCCCCAAGGGTAGGCCTATTATACAGCCAATTTCCGTCCCGTGTTAATTTTATAAAAATCCTTGGCTCTGATATGTGAGTTGCAATCTTGGAAACGGAGTTCAATCTCATGTCCTGGGTGCTACATCAAAACTTTATCAGCTAAACTACTTGACATATATGCACATCCGGCTAGTTTAGACGTGAAATTGTATGGTACGATTCCATTAATCATGAGATGTGGCTTGTACTTCCCTAATTAAGCAATCCAAGTGAATACCCTGTCACAAATGTCAATGAGTATCAATGGAATTGACGTCATATCTAATGTCTTCATCAATGCTACAAGTAGAATTAAATGCCTAAAAGCATCCCTTTAATTAGGAGGATTTTAGATTAAGGAAGAATATCTAATCAATTATAGCATCATCTTGATTAGTTTGCTTCTGGATGATCTTGTGTAACATTTACAAGTGTCGTGGGGTTAAATTTATCAAATGTCGTATGATGAAAATGAGCATTAATATCGTGATTATGTGATGATAAACCAAGGTTTGGGACAATTAAAAGTAAATATTTAATGTATTTTTATTTCTGGTTAATAATATAATGTGGTAAGTAAAAAGTTAAGAATTGTGATTGTCTACTTAAGCAGGGCATGTTATCATGTTAGGTGACCAGGCCATTTGATAGAAAATTGTACAAATCTTTGGGTTACTCATGGTGCAAAACAATCTACTGCACAAAGGGGTTAAAAGATGGATACAAACAGTCAAATAAGCCAGGAACACTATATGAAAAAATAAATTTGCTTTAAATATTTAATACATTAAGATAACTAGATAAGTACTCCATATTGGTGTATTCGAGACGTGTAACGTGTTGGTTTCCTAATACAGTATTAGATATTGGACACTAGTTTCGTATTTAGATGAAAAACAATGTTATAACTTTAGGCAATAAGAGCTCTCATCCTCTCCAAATATGTTAAAATATAGTTGAAAATTTGAAATTAATGATGTCAATTCCGTTTATGAGAAAAAACGTGAGCTCTAATTTTCATTGTAACTTTCCTTCGTTGGATTATATTTTGAAAGTTCTACACAAAATTCCAATCTTACAAACAATTAATAAAATAAAATAAAATTAAAATTAAAATAAATAAATAAACTAGCTGGATTATTTCCAAACCATAAAGTTTTTTTTTTTTTTTTTTTTTTTGACAGATATTTCCAAACCATAAAGTTGCAACTTGTAAACCAATCTAGGCTTAATTGAATGATGTACATAATAGTAGAAGGATTACTAGGAATTTTCTTGTGTAAAGCTAAAGATTTTTTGTTTCCCTTAAATTGCAGGGTCCCAACCCAAAATGGCCTTATTCCCTATAATTTTCTTTGAGTGTACGGGAAATTGTCTTTTTAATTATTTATAAATTGATTTATTTATTTATTTATAATGTCTCGTGTCTAAGAAATTTCAAAAGTATGGTCATGTCACAATTTCTTTGTAAACAAATTATTGTAAGATGTTTTTCTGGCCATAAACTCATTGATGATGAATTGAAAAGTAGTTAAGATATCTCTTCACGTAATTGTTGCTCTAGATTTGGTGGCTTTATAGTTCATACTTCGTCGAGATATTATTAAATAAACTCCAAATTCGCATTAAAACAATATTTTCATGTTTTTTTATTGGGTATATTGTACTTTACAATAATTAATTAATATAATGCTTTATGTCCAAGTATTTCATTGTATACCCTAAATTGTTACGTCTTACATATTGCATGCAAAAACTTAATATGATGTTAAAATTATTTGATTCTCTGTATTAATTACCTACAATAGTTTTTAATTAAGGAAGCTTTGAGGTATTGCAGCCTTCCTTAAGGCAAATGGCTCCTTTCGAACAAGAAATGTAAGGAGTGTTTCCGATGAGAATCGAACACGAGCCAGACCAGTGAAAGGACGAGATGTCTTCAATGGGACCCCATTCAATCCTCTTATCTTCTAGACCATATTTGTACATGAGTGATGTTCGAAGGGGTCAACTGTTCTAAGCTATTGAATGTTGTTTTGTGGAGTAGCATAATCATACGAAGTGACAAGTTTCTGGAAGTTGCAAGAAGGTCGGCAACTGAGCTATCAAGGGCATACTTCAGAAAGTACCAAGTTTTGTAGAAGTTGAAGTTCAAGGTCAAATTTAGAAAGGGGAGAAGTAATGCAAGTTTGGACTAAGTTACCAATTTATGCCAGAATTAAGTCGTGTGTAGAAAGAAAAGAATACTCATTCTGTTTAAATTTAAAGTCACGTATATCAAACTCGTTATACTTTTCTTTGATATAGGTATTGACATTTTACAACCAAAAGATACATCCGATATTTCTTTGTTGAATCCTGTATTTTGTGAAAGAACATCCAGCAGGAACAGTTGTGGTATACCCCCAAGAGTAGAAGTTAAACCCCAAATTCTGTAACATAGACTATTGTATTACTCTATGCCAAAGCGAAAGGATAAATACATCATACATGAATACAAGACAAAATTTTAAATGAAGATTTTTCAAGGAACACTTTAGAAATCTTACAAGGTTAGAGGGAGCAATAGAAGTGGAAGCCAAAAAGATGTGTATCACTTGAACATCATTGTATGCCAACAAAAAAAATTGAAGGATGAAGCGAAGAGTGCATTCCTGTCTTTAAACTCTTGCTTCTCACCAAAACTTGAGTCAGCACTAGTCAATAAACACGTTCCTTCTCACCTGTGAAAACACATTAGCACCAGGTACTATGCATTCAAGACAGTAGAATCAAAGATTCAAGTATGTAATATTGGCCAATATTCAGGCAAATCAAACTTAAGACTAAGTTCGGAAAAATAAGCAAAGCTGGGCATCCCACTTATCTGCTGATCTGTTTATTGTAAGCATGACTTGAAGATTGCAGGCAAAGGCAAGTAAAAAGAAGAAATATAATTCAGCAAGTATGCGTCATGCCATTTAACTAAGCAAGCAACTGCTGAACATACACATAGAGAAGGGGATATGCAAGAACAAAATTAGATAATTTAGTACGACACTCCCTTGTGCTTAATAGTTGTATCATACATACATCCACAAGTGACATGGAGTAAGAGGAAATGCCTCTAATTTGTCAATTTTCCTTTCAAAATAGTAACTTTTCAGATAAATGTCTAGCAGATCATTTATTAAAAGCTACCTCTCAAACAAGACCTAGCAAACAATCAAGTTATTAGCAGCAGAATATATAATTACTATGGCAAATAAATTAATTTATTACTGTAAAAGTGATCATACAGCTATTCATCAGAGGAAATAGAAGTCAATCCGGAGGAGGTTTAAAGAATGTAAGAACTTAGTTTTCAGGTTTACTCTTAGCAAGTCACAGCTGAAATCCCTGAACAGTCTAACACTCTAACCCATGCCATTATGACCACCGGGAAATATCACCAAGAAAACCCAAGACTAATCCTCAGAAATTAACCAAATCATGAGTCCATCAAGCTATTTTTACATCCTAAGATTCCCAACACAATCACACACCAAGTCTCATCACATTTTTGACATTTGCACTTTGTTAACATATTCATAATCATATATGCCATCATCAAAATGAAAAATTTTTACACAAGTGGCTTCTGCTCAATCATACTAAAGACAATTTGGAATGACTTTAGTAGCTTAAAATACCTTCCTTGGCAACTTCACCAACCAATTACCCTTAGCTATATGAGGAAGAATATCTACAATCCCTTTAATAGGTATATCCTGGGGAATATTACATGACTATATGTAAAAAAAAACTGCAAGTTTAAGAGCCTTGAGTAAAGAAAAGAACGGAAGAAAACAGAATGATCAAGTCCTGCTGCTCATATCAGCAGGTCTTGTGACACATCTAATTCTGGATTTCTGCTTCTGAAAAATCCATCTCAGTCTTCTGAGAAACTAATGGCATACTCAGTCCCTCACCAACAACCACATTAAATACTAATGTGTTATAGTCATACTCTAACAGCTGATCATTAACTGTTAGCATAAGTAACTAAATAAGGGTTTACCAAAACAAGAAGGCTTTTAAGTATAAGATTTGGGCGTCTAACAGAATCCTCAAAAAGCTGTTCAAATTGGTTTAGACATCTAATTGAAAATAGAAAAACTTAGTATAGAATCATCCAAATCACTTAGCGAGTCCCATTGATTAACTAAACATACCTTGGGGAATTCTAAATCAATTAAAAAATATATATTAACACATATATAACATGACAAATGAAACAGACAATTAAATTTCAGGTGATTACAACAAAACATGACCTTCGTAATTTTCAATGTGACAAGTTTGTGAGCATAGGCCATTCACAGCTACTTCCTCCATTACTTTAATATTGCAACATGGGGGAGTGCACAAGTTTTTAGGCAATGGAACAAAGGAAGAGAGAGAAAGGCATATTATAAACTTGTCCATGTGATTGTAAGCATTTACTAGAGAAACAAGTATTAACAAGGCTGTATAGGGTATTTACAGGAAAGGAGATATTTGTTTTCCTAAAATGGGTATGTAGCAATATTTATGAGCTTTGAGGAGATTATAGTTTGAGAAATTGTAGGCATGTCTGTTACACATCAATGGATGCGAAGAAAGAAAGAAAATGTAGTGATAAAACAGCACTTTAAAATAATCATAGACAGTGAATCAAATAGGACAATTCTAACGCCCTCCAGCAATATTAAGAGTTCATTTGGTCTACAGAAGGGTAAAGGAAAGGAATCAACAACTGGGAGGGACTTTAACCAACAAAGTGAAACTGAACAAGACGTTTGAATAAAGTATTAAACAGAACTACAGAAGAATACAATCAGGTTATATCATGTTGTGTTTGATTCACAATACATAAAGAATCACTTCAAACTAACTCATTGCGCTCCAATCAGCCCATTTCTCCCTCGGGGCCACCTAAACCCCTTTTGCTTCAACTTACATCTCCCTTGACTGTAGTAAAATCCACCTTTCAAAAAGTTGAACCCTGATCATAGAGTAAACAGCCGGACTTTTCCATAAATCTAATTGAACCTCTCCCCTTTCATTTCCTAAAAGCATCCTCATTATTTTCTCCAACAACATGTGAAGCTCACTTTTTTCAAGGCAGTTGTTCTCCTTAGTCCTTAAGCATGGTTTTGAAATCAAACTCATTGTTTGAAATCTACACTTTTCTCTCTGTCGCCAAAAGTTCACTCTAGCCAAATGTCATTCTCAAATTTCTCTAATCCTAATTCAGTTGATCAGGATTCAAGAAAGTTCCACATCATGGATAATTTTTCTTACAAATGTTTTTAAATTAAGAAATTTGCTTATTGCTTTATCCAAATTAGATGGATGATGCACTGCTTCTTTTCACTGCCATCTAAGCTACTCACTCTCAGCTTTTCAAGCATCCATTCCCATTACAAAGAGTCGATAATTAGACAAGAGTCTATAAGAACTTTAATAATACATAGACGTGTATTTCCAAGCCCTCAAAAAACAGAGTATGGGCTAGGGTCAACCACATTATAATTTTCAATCATTAATTACTCCAGAAAAGACCAACATTATTTATTTTGCATGTTCTCTGTATGTATTACCAAACTAGTAAATAGTTACACTTCATATCCATTATTAGGTGGTTAATTTGAATATTGACTACCACCAAAAAAAACCACAATTTCAACTCCATTATTAGGTGGTTGCTCCATCTAGGAAATTCCATCCACATCCAGAATGCCATTAATTCAAGCTGGGAAGTTACTATGATGATTTGACTACTAGCATATTATTTCCTGTGATGTAAACAATATGGCCCACTTTGCTACAACTAACTCGGGTCGACAACAATGTGATCACTTAACCCATTGGGGCTACCCAAGCTATTTCCAAGCCCATGTTCATGCATAATTAGACAAAGTAGTCTAGAACTATTCCCTTAGCTGTTCTCATGCTCATGCTCCTAATTTGCTGAACCACATCCCCTACGGCAAACCACTTTCTGGGACATATCTAATTTGCTCAACCCCTTCCCTCATGGAAAACCACTTTCTGGGACGTATGAACTAGTAAATGGTACAGTAATTCAATTGCTGTCTAGTTACATAACTGAGAAGTGAATTGAATTCCTGACTCTATTCCAATTACCAAAATGTACCAGATTCCTGGTAACACTGACAGCAATTAGAATCTTATTGATATATTAGACAGATAACATTAGATATAACAGAGCTTAAATACAAGAGTACAAACTACAAAGAGCAAACAAATTCTGAATAGATTAGGCGGCACCACCTCTTGCTTAGATTTTTTGCATATCAAATAACAAGCCAAAAGCATCAAACTAAATTCTGAAGCACATCTTCACATATGAATTACAACATCAAACATGATACATATTGGGAAATCACATTTACATAAAAGTAGTAAATTAAAAATTACCTCATCAATAAGAACAAAAATTAGCTCAACATAGGCTATATACTAACATTCCTTGGGCTAACTCTAGCTTTCTCAGCATCAATCACAGACTCAACCAACTTCACCGCGCTCTCAAGCTGTCCGTCCGCATTAACAACCACATAATCGAAATTACCGGCATGCTTAACCTCCTCCCGAGCAGTAGCAATCCTCACCAACAACATCTCCCTCGTCTCGGTCTTCCTCCCAATCAACCTATTCACCATTGCATACTCACTCTCAGCCACCACAAATATAAAAACAGCTGAATCCCCAAGAATCCTCCTCAATGTAGCTGCCCCTTGAATATCAACCCTCAACACAATGTCATACCCTTTACCCATAAACTCCCTAATCTGCTGTTTTGGTATACCCTTATAATCCCCATACACTAAAGCATGTTCTAACAATTCATCCCTTTCCACCATTGACAAAAACTCGTCTTTCGAAACGAAGTAATAGTCTTTCCCATCAACCTCCCCAGGCCTCATTGGTCTACTAGTGGCAGTAACAACAAAATGTATGTTATCTCTCACTTCCCTCAATCTCTTGATCACTGCATCCTTCCCTACGCCGCTCGGCCCGCTGATGACTATGATAAGGGGGTTCGGTTGGGGAGCCAATGGTGCCGTGCTGAACGACGAACCCAGCGATGTTTCGAGGGCTCGAAGCAGCTCGGACCGGTCAGATTTGTTGATGTCCGGTATTGGGACCGAAGCGGGTCGGCGGGCATCACCCATTTGGGAATTTGAGGAGTAGAATTTGTGGGTTTTGAAATCTGGGGTTTGAAGGGTCAATTTTGCAGGAATTTGGGAAGAAATTAGGGTGATTTTTCTAGGGTTTGAGTGGAAATTGCGCAATTTGCAGGAATTGCAAATTGGGTTGATCTCTAAACGAGATAAAGTGGCAGAAAATCTTCTAACGAGCATCGAATTTATAGAGGAAGCGGAAATTACTGGAAATTTGCAACAACTTGAAAGACTGACAAAGGGGAGAGAGAAGTGGAGCGAGAGTGTGGGAAGAGCTGCCAAGTTTTGAGACCAGTCAATTTGAGATGTGAGAAGAACAACCTACATATTGTATTTGTAGATTACCAATTTCATTAACGGCATGTCTCATTCCATTATTATTAACGAATCAATCAACCGTCTAATACCGAGCAGTCCTTTAAGAGTAGTTTAGTTGGAACTTTTGAAAGTCTTAAAAAAAAATACTCCGTATGTTATAAGAGAAGGAAATTAGGAGCTGAATTGAACTGAACTGAACTGAATTTCAATGTAAGAGAACATGCCCTAAGAGGCCATTTAGTTGGAGGTATTCATCAAAGGAAAAGATAATCAATTATACTGATATTCTTTGTTGTTGTTTGTTAGTCATTTATTTTCATTCCCTTCACTCCCTCCACTACCTCAAATCCTTCCAATTTGATTCCCCACCCCCACTAGGTATTTCCATTCTCATTCCCTACCCACTATTACACCACCACATCACTACCTTCCTACCACATATACCACCGAGAAACCTAACCACCGCACTCCTCACGCTTCGCCGCGTCTCCGACGACCCTTGCCGCTTATCCCCCCCCCCCCTCTCCCAAAAAAAAAATCCTTAACCCCGTAACACCCTAGAAACCCCTCCATATCCCCCCAATACCACCGTCCGTCAATCCCTCCACAGGTCGAAAGGGGATTCTAGGGTTTTTCGGGGCTGAGGGATTTTTTCAGGGAAGGGGAGGGTTTTACGGGGGAAGAGGAGAGGTTGTGAAGAGCAGCGATGGTGGGAGAGGCGCGGCGAATGGTGGGAGAGGCGCGGCGAATGGTGGGGTGGCTAGAAAAGGTCGGAAGCGAAGAAGATAGGTTGTTGTGTGGTGGTGGAACTGGTGGTTTGATTCCCTTTGTTTTTTAAAACAAACAGCATAATAAATTTCAAGGATTTTCATTCTATTCTAATCTCTTTTTTTCCCTTTGTTCATTCCATTCCGATTACCCCATGCCAATCAAACAACCCCTAATGGAGTTAAAAGTGCATTCAATAAACTTTATTGTTTAGTTGCATTTTAGACATGGAATCACACAAGTCATATCAAAGGGTTATGGTTCACCCTATCCCTTTAGAATATTATACTCACCCTACCCCATAAGATTCACAATCCTTTTTTTTTTTTTTAATAAAACACTAGTGAATAGCCCGGACGTTGTCTGGGGTTGTAAATGTTGTAGACATGCAATCGATAATTTTTTTAAGGAAAATTTGTCAAGAATAAGCTAACTTTTGTATGATTAACTCAAAATTAGCCAACCTTTCAATTAATTAAGTGGTTTTAGTTTTGGGATGATACAATGGTAAGTGGTTTTATTTCCGATTTGCTATTTATATGTAAATGATAAGTCAAGTGGCAAATGTTGTACGGGGAAAAAAATGAAGGGGGATGGTTCAGCCGTTTCCCGGGTCTGCTGTAGCTCCCGGTGCAGCTGCCTAGGCTGCTGCAGCACCCAAGACACCTGCCTGGGCTGCTGCAACTGCCTGGGGTGCTGCTGCAGCTGCCTGGGCTGCTACAGTGGCCTAGGCAGCTGGCAGGGGTGCTGTTGCAGCTCCATGGGCAGCTGCCTAGGCTGTTGCAGTGGCCTGGGCAGCTTGCAGGGGTGCTGCTGCAGTGGCCTGGGCAGCTGCCTTAGGTGCTGCTGCAGCTCCCTGAGCAGCTTCCTGGGCTGCTGCAATTGGCCTGGGCTACTGCAGCTGGCCTGGGCTACTGCACTGGCCTGGGCAGCTGCCTGGGCGACAGCTTGTGGTCCCTTTTTTTATGTTTTATTATTTTTCTGTATTTTGTCATTGCATAACGAGGACGTTTTCATATATTGTTCTAGAGTGTGTTTAACATTGTTGATGAGCCGGCCAAGAGAAAATCTTTTTTCACATTTATACAAGAGAGGTTCAAAAACTTCAAAAGTTCCTTGAGAACAAGATGGATCCATAAGACAAGAAGGAAAAGTTCAAGAAAAAAGTGAAAGCTAATGGAGAACCGGAGGAACCTGAGAGGAAACCGTGGGATGCATATCCACAAATAACGGTGAAGGAGTAGAAGTTTGTGGCAAAATCAACTAGTTTTACTGCACTTGTATGTAGTTATCTATCTATCAAATAGAGTTGACAAATAAATATGATTCAATACAAATAATTATGCTAACATTTCGTAATGTATAGGATAAAAGTGAGCAAGCTAGAATCAATGCGGGGAAGAAATTGTATAACCATCATATGGGTTGTAAGACATTTGCGGAAAGTAGACTAAAGTGGATCAAAGAGGGTCTATACCCCACATCAAAGCTATCAACATCTGATAAACCAATGTCGTCCACGATCTCCACCTTGGTAGTTCGTGCAATTGATTGGTGGTGTACTATGCATAGTATGGACAAGGGCACTGGAAAGTATGTCATCTTGCGTCCGGATACTAAAGTCGTAGCAGATGCACTTGTGAGCAATCTATGATACTTATGATAATATTAAAACCTTATTATTATGTGTTTTCATATAAACTACAACCTAACTTTGCACTGGAATTTTTTGGTGTTGTTACAGCTCGAGCATACGTCGGAAGTGGTTGAAGGAAAGCTCAATCCAAGCATAGACAACGATCCTTTAACCTTAGCTCTTGGAAAACCATATCACCCTGGGCGAGTTATTGGATCTGGAGAAAAACAACTTGGGTGGGAAAAGGTGATGGGTCCAGAATACACCAGATCAGGAAGAAGTAGATCAAGTGTTAATTCGCCACACCGTATGAATGAGAAGGAAAAGGAATCACTTAAGGTACAGATACGCAAAGAGGTGCAAGAACAATTGCAAAGTCAATTCAATGCAATTTTGAAGCACATGAACTTGTCGATCTTGTCGTTGCCCTCGAATACTCCAGTGGACTCATGTAGTCACCCAAAAGGCGTTGGGGATGATCCAGTTGTTGAGAGCGAGGTAATTTTATTACAATTAAATTTGGTGAAAATATGAACGTGGTCCATACACTTGTTGAGAGCGAGTTACTTATCTTACTATTGCAGGTTCCTACTCCTACGCATGTAGACACATTGGAGATTGCACATCCAACACCTGATCCTTTGCCAGATATTAAGGTAAACGTCAGCAACTAATCAAATGTGCTTCTATTAGACTTATTACGTCGGTCACTTCATAACTCATGTCCTAATCTAATGTGTAGGAAAAGACACCTTGTGAGCTTCTTCACCCCGGGGAAAACTTGGATGGAAAGTTGAAGTTGGTGGGGCATGGTAGCGCACAACCATTTGACAAGGTCCATTTCAAGTCTAATACTAGTACCCGGTATATCTCGGTCGGCATCAATTCTATACTACCTAGTTTTGAGGACTTACCACTACCGGTGCCTAGAGAGGAGTATGACTTCTTTAAGCTACAAGATCGATAGGCAACTTTGTGCAATGGCCACGTGATTAGGTGAGGTTGATAGGAGGGGTAAGTATCAAATACCTTTTTTAAAAAAACAAATATAACATATCTTGTAATATGACATGTACTTTTATGTTACTATATTTCAAAGGAAAATCAACCCTCAAAAAGGAAGAAGGTGGAGAAGACAAAATCCAAGGTCGTCCAACCTCCAAACAGCACGGGAGAAGGACAAGGGTTGAAGGGTGAACACATGTCGAAGAAGAGCTCGAGAGGTTATGCCTTGAGATGTACTCCACTAGTTGAAGCTGGTGTCCTTCGTTCGCTCCCTAAGGCTTGTACTTTTCTTCACAACCGCGTTAGTGAGTTACCATTTAGTAGATTTATTGAAGTGAATCTATCTAAGGAGTTGTTCCACTATGATGAAGATGCAGTCGCATTTCTTTCAAGAGTGGATGTGACGGAATTTCTAACCGGTTCCATGCTTAACATTTCCATCATTTAAAATTTCATGAGGTAATTTAATGGCACTATTTCTAATTATATTGTTGTTACATTTCAAATTTAGATAGTGCATTTAATAAATGATCCACACATTGCTTTCATGAAGGTCACTACAGGAGCACCTTCTTAGTAAAGGTAATTTTGAGGCTACAGTTGGGTGGTTATGCCCTGAGCAGACCTCCGTTACCAGATGCTTATACAACCCGCGTGATGTGCAAGATTACCTCGAGCGGAGTATTAAGGAATCAACCCGAGCGCGAGACAAGTTCATATTAGCGCCATGCTTTGAGGAGTACGTCTAAATATGTCATAATTCTGTTGATTGCTTAGTAATTATGTTGACGTCTAATCATTAATGGACTGTTATTTGGTTAATATATATGCAGTGCTCATTGGACTCTTTTAGTGATTTGTGTTTCCAATAACACAATCTACCATTTTATTCGACTCGTGTGAGTCCACCGCGAAAGCTGCTAGTGAAGAACTTACTAAATAGGTACAAATTGCAACCCCTTGTTGAATGTCCCCACCTAAGTTATTGGCTAGTTATATTTCTAACTTTGAACTTATTTTCCTACAGTGTTATGAAGAAGCTAAATTTTCGTTTGGTTGCGGGTCCTACATTGAAATATGCAAAGGTAATGCCTTGACATAGTGACTTGTTTAATAAACTTCACATCGATAATGCCTATGCATGATATCATTAACACATGGTATTTTAGTGTGCGCAACAAGACAACGGAGTTGACTGTGCGTTGTACGTGATGAGGTTTATGCTTGACATAGTCAATAGTTGCACGGAAGCTCAACACATTGATGAGGTATCGGTTTACTTTATTATTTTTTTCGTTCGATCAATACTAGCTTCCATTATTGCACCGAACACATAAATAGGAAAGAGAAAACCCGAGGCAGTAGCCCAACTATATGCTGACACCGAGGCAGCTACACCCAAGACAGCTGCACCCAGAACATTTGCACCCGAGACAGCTGCACCCTGGAGAGCTACACCCGAGACACCTGCCCAGGCAGCTGCTACAGCAGCCCAGACACCTGCTGTAGACACCCATTTGTGTCTCCCCAAAACCAAACCCAGTGATGAGTACCTTTTGCGTCGAATCATAATCGAATGAAGTGAAAGTGTGGAAAGTCTAGTGTTGCGGATAGTTTTAATTTTTTTTCTCTTCTCTCTGTTTTTGAAAACTTATTTTAAGAAAGCAGTCAATCCAGTTTGGTTGGTCCATGATATGGGTCCAATAGTAGTGTAGTTGGATGGGACTTGACAAGAGCTTTCCAACGATATATTATAAGCCCAATTCCAATGAATATTGAGGAAGTTATGGCCAAATTACTGAACTGGGCCCGGTTTGAGCCTTATATGCGGCCCAATGATCTAGAGGAGGGCCTAATATAGATTTATCATTCCTAATGCAATTAGGAATGGTTTTAGTCTTCTAGATTCTTCTAGAAGGTTCTTTTCATTCCAAATTCAATTAGCATTGATAAATTGACTTTTCAGAGTTTTAATTAAAATCAAAGAGCATTTTTGAGGAAAAATACGATTTTATCCTCCTGTACGGCAAATTCTATCTGATTTTAAGAAAACGCGTGAATTTCTTAATCAGCGCCAAACGCCAGCTATAGCGCTTGGCGCTAGCATTGGCGCCTGGCGCTAACATTGGCATCTGGCGCCAATATCCAGCGTTGGCGCTAATTAATTCTTATCTGCGCCAGAACTCTGTTTTGATATTATATCTTTTGGCTGATTTTCTTTATAAATAACGTCGTAAAACTCCGTTTTCATTCATCAACAATCATCAATTCTTATTCTTTCTAATTTTTACCAATTCTAATCTACAATCTACCATTTCTCTTTCTCTCTCTTATTCTAAACTAGCTTCTCTCAAATACAAAATTCCGCATTCATTAGATCTAGATACACCTAGCCATATTCGAATTTGCCTTCACCCTAAACGTGAAAGGTTTAATTTCTGAGGGTTTGGTCCCAAATCTCTCTTTCAATTATTTAATTTAATTGTTGTTTTGTTTTATATTTTCCTTGAAGTTACTAACGTGTGTATTTTGTTATTAGAAAGAGGTACGACGCATCAAAGTAAGTACTTTAATGGTTTTTATTTGATGTTATGATGTAGAGTTCATGCTTAGGTTGTTATTATGATTCCTAGTATCATGTCTAGGGTAAATTTAATATCAAGTATGATTAAAAGTATAATGCCTTTTATGTTCTTCCTAATATTTATGATTGTTAGTATCATGTTAGGGTTAAACCTTTGATTTTTAATGTTTAGTGACATGCTAGAGTTTGTTATTAATCTTGTTAGTATCATGCCTAGGATCTTGCTATTCTTATGCTTTAACATGATTATTTTTATAATTGCTATAATAATTATTATTATGATTTATTATGTTGCTTGATATTTATTGTATTGCTTGATCACACCTTTTATGCATGTTTAAAGGGAATTTGTACTTGTAATCACGCTTGATAAGATAATTAATAATCTTGTTTAGGGTTAATTTGATTATAATTCAAGTGATCGCCAATAATAGATTTATTTGTGCATTAATATTCAACCAACATAAATTAAACAGGTTTAGGGTTAATCCTATTGATTGCATGTTAGTCAGAAAGCGCACATGAATACGATAAGAATAAAGTAGAGGCCTATTATTAGGGCAGGTTCAATCTCTTTTAGGTTGGATTTGTACCTTCATCCTCGAACCCTATTTGGTTCAAGACCTTATGGAGTGGACGATCTCTTGGATCATTAAGGGGTGTAACCTTCACCTCGTGAACGGTTTACAAGTTCCTAAAACTTGTTGGCGACTCTTTTGCTCTATCTTCTTCCCTTTTGGATGCCACCGTACTTTAGTGTATGATCACAGTGGGGTTCAAGCTAGGGGATTAACGCTGGAAATATTCCCTACAGCTTTTTGGCGACTCCACTAGGGAGGATTTCTATTTTAATTCCTGAATTTGTTTCGGCAATGATTTAGATTGAGTGGATGAGACTCGAAACGTTCTAAGTATTTCATGTGCTTAATTTTGATTAACATTATTTTCATATGCATAATGTTAATCAACCATGGACAATTAACCGTGGACCCTCTGTTGACTAAACCATATCCCGAACTTTAGAGAACTAGAGCCATGGTTAGGTTGCAAAATCATTGCATCATATTGTGCCTACTTGACTAATTGTGCATTATTTGTTGTGCATATATATGTTTTCTTAACCGTTTGTTTGACTTGTGTTGAGATTTAATAAATTAATGACTTAAAGAACTTTGCCTAATTAACTAATTGATTAATTAATTTGAGTAAATAAAGTCTAATATTTTAATCAGAATTGACCTAGTATGACTTTAGGCATGCCCCTGTTGATTAATAACACCGAAAACAGTCTCAGATTGAAGTTCCAGAATTGGCGCCAAAATATGAGCTGTAGCGCCACTCTGTAGAGTGTGGCGCCTGCCGACAACTCTGTCGTCTAGCGCTACACTACACAGTGCGACGCCAGTCCTGTCGTTTTGACGACAGTTCGGATTATTGATCGAGTCATCACCTAATGTCTAATTGACCAGTTCACTAATTAATTCGGTTAATTTTCGCTGTCAATAATACTTTGTCGAGTCATTAATTGAGTCTAGTCACATAGCCTAGCCACATGTTCATGACACGAGTCTTAACATGTCACCTACACTCACTAGTCTTAGCACGCACTTTGAGTACATATCACCATGACCGTGTCTTAGGTTCATGCATGAGTCGGTTTTTTCCGTCATTTGAGTTGGGGGTACATTCTATTCCTAATTCTTCATATCCCTCCATCTACATCATTTTTCTTCACATTCTATTCCAATCATTCTTCACTTCCTCCATCCATTGCATGTTGAATAGAGTTTAAGTCAAATAATTAACAATGAATATCCCCAAATTCCTTTTCCACAGTACTTGGTCGAGGAGAGAAGGGCGATTAATCAAGGACAACACCTTTGTTCATGTCTCGCTTTTTGATAAACCGATTCGTCAAAAGAGGAAGGCTAAAATAATAATGGCAAGTCAAGAAGAGGTCAATGAACTTAGGAATCAATTGAATGACGTGACTGAGGTGTTAAAGGCTTTAACCCTCAAAATTTATGACCCTGTGAAGCAACAACAAATGAACCTTATGCAAGAAAGTTTGAGCAAGCTATCTAGTGACTATAAATTTTAGGGCATTAGTTCACAAGGGGTCTCGCTGGACAAGGAACTTCTTCCGCACAAGTTCAATGCCACTGACATCCCAAAATTCAAGGCAACAGATAACCCTTACTTTCATCTAAGAGACTTTGAAACTATAATGAACATTAAGGGTATCGATAAGAAGGTTTTCCCCTCTCTATTCTCACTATCTCTTGAGACCGTTTGCCAGCAATGGTTCTTTTCTCTCGAGAAAGAAAAAACCTCCACCTGGGAGTCCATAGCAAACGCTTTCATAGATAGATATAAGTGCAACATCCAAGACGAAATAGACCACAGACAACTCGAGATGTTAAAACAAAAAGAAAATGAAGGGTTCACTTCTTTCTTTAACAAATGGAGGGAAACTTCCGCTAATATGGTCAAGGCTCCTATCGAAAAGGAATCTGTGAGGATGTTTATAAAGAATCTCCAAGGGAAGTATTCAAGGCACTTAAAGTACCAACACAACTTGAATACTTTCAAGGCTGTGTATAACATAGGCATTGACATTGAAGATGACCTTCTGAAAGACAATAGTGCTAAAGGAAAGAAGAACGACCATCCTTCTTCTTCCCCTCCCATTAATGAGGTACATGCCACGAACACCTCTAAATCACGATTTCAAAGGTCAAAAAGGATGTTCACCCCACTTGGTATGAGTTATGAAACAGCTTTCGAGAAGATACATCACAAAGGACTAGTCATGCCCATAGGGCCTATCAAAGATCCAGTTCCAGAAGCCAGGCCACCCAAGTGGGATCCTAATAAGCACTGCAAATATCACCAAGGAAAGGGTCACAACACCGAGGAGTGTTGGAAACTCAAAGAAGCTATTCAAGATCTGATCGATAACAATGAAACTTCTGAGATTCTAGCCATCGAAGAAAATCAAACATCCTTCGATCCATCACTTCTTATCACACCTGTAGGAGAACCCATGATCGAGATAACTTATATAACCTCTCTCGATGAAGTGTCCATAATTGAGGAGGATGAAAGTCTTTTCTTAGATAATACCAAGGAAGACTCGTCAAATCTGAAAGAGGACGTTCGAAAACTGCAAGATGTCATTACCATGCTCTTGAATGTGGTAGAAGGACTAGCAAATCGGGTGATGGCCATCGAACGAAATTCTTGCCAAGGTTTAATGAAGAACTCAATGCTCCTAAGCCACGGGCAAAACGGACCATTGAGAATACACACCAATAGGAATGACTTACAATGAAGCTTTTGACTATCTTCATGATCAAGGTTATATTCACTTCATTGGTCCCAGTTAAGACCCTCCATCTGAAAAACGTTTTCTCAATTGGGATCCAAATTCCTATTGTCGATACCATAGAGGTCGCGGTCACACTACTGAAAAGTGTCTTGCCCTCAAGGATCATGTTCAAGACTTCATTGATTCAAATCTCCTTCATGTTCCTCCGCGCGACAAGAAGGCCAAGATTAGTAACAATGGTAACAGTGGCTGTAAAGGGAAGAAGAACAACTATCCTTCTTCTTCCGAAAACACCTACTCTAGTAACAGTGTTGGTACTTTCGATCTTAATGAGATCTTAGCCATGGATAATCGAGGATTTAGAAAGCAACAAAAAGGGATTTTACCCCTATTGGAATTAGCTACGATGATGCTTTCGATCGACTCCATGCCAAGGGAATCATTACTCCTATTGGACCTCTTCAAGATCCCCCACTTGAGAAGAGAGTGCCTAGTTGGAATCCAAATGTGCGCTGCAAGTACCATCAAGGTAGGGGTCATGCTACTGAGAGCTGTTGGAAGCTAAATGAGGCTATCCAACATTTGATTGATAATAACAAGCTTCCCATACCTCCAGTTAACAAGAAGAGCGAGTGATGATAAAGCAAACAACACAAGACAAGAGGCGAGCTTCAACGACGAGATTTCATGACATCTTTTTTTCTTTTTCTTTACCCTTTCCCCAATAAGTCTAGCATAGGCGCCTTTCTTTTCTCTTAGATTAATTTTGTAGATTCTTTCTTTTCCCTTTTTAATAAAATGAGCATTTATTCTCTTACATATGATCATCACATTGCATTGCATTAAAAATAATTAAATAAAAAAAAATCCATGTCGAATTAAGCACAAGGTATACTAATGATTTGAGGCACCCCTTGTAGCCACATCATATTGCCTTTCACCTTTCTAATTTACAATCCTTTCTTCATAAACCACTTTGAACCTCGTCTAATGATAGACCTTTCATTTTCCAACCCATATCTACCTAACCTTGGGATGGGACAGTGTGCAACTTATGCAATTCTAAAAAGCATGAGTGATTTCAAAAGATAAAAATAAATAGAAAGCAAAAGCAAAAAAGAAAAAAACAAAAAAAAAAATAAACAAAGTGTACAAAAGGGTAAGTGTTCCAATGTCGTTGATATGAAAATATCTTTGATAAGAACACGTCTCAGATTGCGTCTCTTATCGAGTGTTCGGTACCGTGCCTGAGAAACATGAATGCCAAGTGAGTGATAGATCGCATGATCGGGATTGCCCACACTTATAAAAATAAGATAAATGCTAAAGCAAAAGAAATAGCTAAAAAAAAAAAGAGTAGAAACTCAAGCATAAAAATAAAGATTTAAAAGCTAGGTTGCACACCTTGGGGGCTTATCGAGGGTCTTGAGCTTTTTATCCCCTTCTTCTATAACCTTTAGCCTAACCACGTTACAACCCTTAAAAAGACCTTTTTGAGGTATACACACACTTGTGCGAGGTTCGGCTAGAGCTACGTTCGGCCTGATTCCTAACGAATACGTAGGCAACCTCACATCGAGGTGCGGCCGTAATAAACATGCATTCATATTCACATTCACACACTCACACCATGATCATATCAAGGGATCCCCTATGCTCATCCTTATTCATTTAGAGCTAGACTTGGGGGCTTGATCCCTACATCATTAGCTTACCTAGCCTAAGAGTCACCATTATTTGACTCTTTTAACAAATAATATCTTTCCACACACTTAGCCCTTGCGGCTTAACTTTAGCGTCACTTTCACACACATCACACATACATGACCAAATATACTTCCCTTAGGAACCCTTTGTCATGAAATCTTAACACAACACTGAAGCATGCCTTGTCATATCAACATCACTCATCAATCATAATTGTCATTGCATCACGAAGTATGAAGTGCTTAGCCTCCGTGCCTAAGTTACCCAAATATTTTCATCATTGAGTCAACCATTGAGGTAGCCTAGGATGGATTAATCCTTGAACCTTGAGAGATAGTATCAAACAACATTTGACTAAGCTCATTCAACATGCACCTTCAAAAACTTCGCTTCGATTTCTTTTTCGCGTCTTTCTTTTTTCGGGAGAAAGTCGGTACCCTCCACAAAAATGACGGAAAATTTTTGCTTTTTTGAATTTTCGAGTCGCACGATCACATTACAATGCACACACGAGTCATGTACACATTGACTTGAGTCATGTTGTGTCATATCACCTTGACTTGAGTCTAACACATGTGTCAAAAACACTTTGAGTAGAGTCAACCTCGAGTCAATCACAGTGAGTCAAGTTTATACCTTGAGTCGTTTCAAGACAATAAGTCAAGCGACATTAAATCTTAGGTCAACCCTAATATGATTAAAGAGATTATCAAAGTTCCATAGTAAAAAATAAATACAGGTGCAGCAGAATAGGGAAGACCCTACCCCAGCGCCAGACGAAAACATCTAGCGTCTGGCAACAGTTTTTAGCTCCTGGCGCTAAATCCCAGAGTCTGGCGACAGAGTCAATTCTTGGCGCCAGAGATATTTCAGCAGCGACAGAGCTCGAAGCCTCTCAGAAAGGTGATTTCGACCTCATACAGCAATTTCGGGTTCCTTGGTACGCCAGTTAGCCCCTATAAGCAATTTGACATGATTAAGTAGTCGGTTTGATTACAGTCACAATAAGTGATCGACCTGATGAAAGATCTTCTCACTTAGCTTAAAGCGCCTAAGCGTTGGCTCATCACGGAGACACGGACATAATGGTTCACAAGCAGCAAACCGCCGACGTACTGGCATAACGGAAGCAAAGTTCAAGCGAGCATTAGAGATCGGCAAGCGTTGGTCTTCGGAAATTTTTCTTCGGAATATTATCGCAACAATTATTCAAGCATCGAAGCTCTATTGTTCAGAGACGCGTGGACATATCATTCAAGCTCTTTTGCTTAGAGACGCGTGGGCATCCTATTTTCAAGCTCTTTTGTTCAGAGACGCGTGAACATTTCCATCAAGCTCTTTTGCTCTAGAGACGCGTGGGCATATCATCGAAGCTCTTTTGTTCAGAGACGCGTGGACATATCATCCGAAGCTCTTTTGTTCAGAGACGCGTGGACATTTCTTTCAAGCTCTTTTGTTCAGAGACGCGTGGACAATTCTTTCAAGCTCTATTATTCAGAGACGCGTGGACAATCCTTCAAAGCTCTTTTGTTCAGAGACGCGTGGACATATTATTAAAAAAAAGAAGCTCTTTGTTCAGAGGCGCGTGAACATATCCAAAAAAAAAGAAGCTCTTTGTTCAGAGACGAGTGAACATCGAAACAACAGGATGGCGTTCCCTAGATTGTGGAAAGTTGTCAAAAAGCAACTGAAGGTGATTTCAAGCGAAGTTATCTTCGATCATGTTCCCTTAGACGTGGAAGATGGTCATATAGCGGAAGGGGATTGTTTCAAGAAAAGCAATCTTCGATAGTGTTCCCTTAGACGTGGAATATTATCAAAGCGGGAGAGGATCATTTCAAGCGAAGCAGTCTTCAATATTGGAAGCAGTTACAAGCGTAGCGGTTTTCAAGCGGGATGGCATTCTCTTGGCAGGAGGTCATCAAAACGGGAAATACAGCAGCAAATCGGTTACCTTCAGAGACGCGTGCTCGACGGTGCAAGATACGCGTTTCTTAACTCTTTTATCTGTTTAACTAACGCTAGTTTGCAGGTATCGGTGTTACAAGAGTGGTTTAGGATCACAGAACGTTCTGAATCATTCTCCGTCCCTATCGATACTTTGACTTTCGTTTTCGAAACTTGCGTTTCTCCAAACTCAATCAAAGTGGGGGCTTCTGTAGACACCCATTTGTGTCTCCCCAAAACCAAACCCAGTGATGAGTACCTTTCGCGTCGAATCATAATTGAATGAAGTGAAAGTATGGAAAGTCTAGTGTTGTGGATAGTTTTACTTTCTTTTCTCTTCTCTCTGTTTTTGAAAACTTATTTTAAGAAAGCAGTCAATCCAGTTTGGTTGGTCCATGATATGGGTCCAATATTAGTGTAATTGGATGGGGCTTGACAAGAGCTTTCCAACGATATATTATAAGCCCAATTCCAATGAATATTGAGGAAGTTATGGCCAAATTACTGAACTGGGCCCGGTTTGAGCCTTATATGCGGCCCAATGATCTAGAGGAGGGCCTAATATAGATTTGTCATTCCTAATGCAATTATGAATGGTTTTAGTCTTCTAGATTCTTCTAGAAGGTTCCTTTCATTCCTAATTCAATTAGCATTGATAAATTGACTTTTCAGAGTTTTAATTAAAATCAAAGAGCATTTTTGAGGAAAAATACAATTTTATCCTCCTGTACAGCAAATTCTGTCTGATTTTAAGAAAACGTGTGAATTTCTGAATCAGCGCCAAACGCCAGCTGTAGCGCCTAGCGCTAGCATTGGCGCCTGGCGCTAATGTTGGCGTCTGGCGCCAATATCCAGCGTTGGCGCTAATTAATTCTTATCTGCGCCAGAACTCTGTTTTGATATTTTATCTTTTGGCTGATTTTCTTTATAAATAACGTCGTAAAACTCCGTTTTCATTCATCAACAATCATCAATTCTTATTCTTTCTAATTTTTACCAATTCTAATCTACAATCTACCATTTCTCTTTCTCTCTCTTATTCTAAACTAGCTTCTCTCAAATACAAAATTCCGCATTCATTAGATCTAGATAAAACAAGCCATATTCGAAGTTGCCTTCGCCCTAGGCGTGAAAGGTTTAATTTCTGAGGGTTTGGTCCCAAATCTCTCTTTCAATTATTTAATTTAATTGTTGTTTTGTTTTATATTTTCCTTGAAGTTACTAACGTGTGTATTTTGTTATTAGAAAGAGGTACGAGGCATCAAAGTAAGTACTTTAATGGTTTTTATTTGATGTTATGATGTAGAGTTCATGCTTAGGTTGTTATTATGATTCCTAGTATCATGTCTAGAGTAAATTTAATATCAAGTATGATTAAAAGTATAATGCCTTTTATGTTCTTCCTAATATTTATGATTGTTAGTATCATGTTAGGGTTAAACCTTTGATTTTTAATGTTTAGTGACATGCTAGGGTTTGTTATTAATCTTGTTAGTATCATGCCTAGGATCTTGCTATTCTTATGCTTTAACATGATTATTTTAATAATTGCTATAATAATTATTATTATGATTTATTATGTTGCTTGATATTTATTGTTATTGCTTGATCACACCTTTTATGCATGTTTAAAGGGAATTTGTACTTGTAATCACGCTTGATAAGATAATTAATAATCTTGTTTAGGGTTAATTTGATTATAATTCAAGTGATCGCCAATAATAGATTTATTTGTGCATTAATATTCAACCAACATAGATTAAACAGGTTTAGGGTTAATCCTATTGATTGCATGTTAGTCAGAAAGCGCACATGAATACGATCAGAATAAAGTAGAGGCCTATTATTAGGGCAGGTTCAATCTCTTTTAGGTTGGATTTGTACCTTCATCCCCGAACCCTATTTGGTTCAAGACCTTATGGAGTTGACGATCTCTTGGATCGTTAAGGGGTGTAAACTTCACCTCGTGAACGGTTTACAAGTTCCTAAAACTTGTTGGCGACTCTTTTGCTCTATCTTCTTCCCTTTTGGACGCCACCGTACTTTAGTGTATGATCACAGTGGGGTTCAAGCTAGGGGATTAACGCTTGAAATATTCCCTACACCTGCCCAGGCACCTGTTGCAGCATCCAAGTTAGGGCTGCCAAGACAGCTGTAGCAGCAGCCTAGGCAGGTGCCCTAGCTACAGCAGCAGCCATGGAAGGCCTGCCTAGGCAGTTGTAGCAGCAGCCACGGCAGCAGTCGAGGCAACTACTGCAGCGCCGCCAGGGAATGGTGGAAGCAGCTAATGCATCGCCGTCGGGGAGTGGCCGTGGTGATTTTTTTGAATGTGTGAGCATTTCGTGACTTTGGTTATTTTATGTGAACTTGGTGCGTATTTTTTGCTAAAATTGGTTAATAAGTCATTTTAATATTCTTTGTGCCTTATGCGATGGAAATGCGTCCTAAAACTTAGAAAATTGCTATAATGATGTGATTTCAAACATTAGACACTTATGACTAGGTAATATTTACATGTTATGGGAAAGAAACACTTCATTTGATAAGAAATGTAGAAAATGGGCAAAGTAGAAGTCGCATAGGCCTTATATGGGTCATTTTGGATGTAAGGCGTCCTAAAACTTAGTTAATTGCTATATTGGTGTGATTTCAAATATTAGACACTTAATACTAGGTAGTATTGACATGTTATGAGAAAGAAACACTTCATTTGATAAGAAATGTAGAAAATGGGCAAAGTAGAAGTCGTATAGGCCTTATATGGGCCATTTTGGATGTAAGGCATCCTAAAACTTAATTAATTGCTATATTGGATTGATTTCAAATATTAGAACCTTAAGACTAGGTATTATTGACATGTTATGAGAAAGAAACACTTCATTTGATAAGAAATGTAGAAAATGGGCAAAGTAGAAGTCGTATAGGCCTTATATGGGCCATTTTGGATGTAAGGCGTCCTAAAACTTAGTAAATTGCTATATTGGTGTGATTTCAAACATTAGACACTTAAGACAAGGTATTATTGACATGTTATGAGAAGTAAACACTTCATTTGATAAGAAATTTAAAAAAAATGGGCAAAGTAGAAGTCGTATAGGCCTTATATGGGCCATTTTGGATGTAAGGCATCCTAAAACTTAGTTAATTGCTATATTAATGTGATTTCAAACATTAGACACTTAAGACTAGGTAATATTGACATGTTATGAGAAATAAACACTTCATTTGATAAGAAATGTAGAAAATGGGCAAAGTAGAAGTCGTATAGGCCTTATATGGGTCATTTTGGATGTAAGGCGTCCTAAAACTTAGTTAATTGCTATATTGCTGTGATTTCAAACATTAGACACTTAAGATTAGGTAGTATTGACATGTTATGAGGAAGAAACACTTCATTTGATAAGAAATGTAGAAAATGGGCAAAGTAGAAGTCGTATAGGCCTTATATGGGCCATTTTGGATGTAAGGCGTCCTAAAACTTAATAAATTGCTATATTGGTGTAAAGAAACATTTTTATAAAAAACTTTTTCATGTCATACGCATGATATACTGATATATAATAATGGTTGGTTGATTTTTTTTTTCAAAGGTTTGCAAGATTCAAAGGGAAGGCCCGTTAACAAGCAAAGAAATTAATGAAATTCGCGACATGTGGGCTTTTTTCGTGACATTTGATGGCATCTAGTGAGATCGAGCTAGTTTAGATTACTTGTGAACGTACATTATTCTATTAGTTATGTTTGTAAATATATATTATTATGTCAATGTAATATTAACGTTAATTACTTATGATTAATTAGTACGAAGTATTTGTGAGTCTTATTTTTATATATTTTGGTGTAATGGCATAATACTTATAATTAAATATGTTAATGATGTTACTCATTTTGATATTTATGATAATTAAATGTTATTTGTATTTTTGTTGTATTTAATATTAATTAATAATATATTAATATTATTATTAATAAATATTACTAATTAATAATAATATTAATAATAATAATAATTAATATATATTATTATTAACCAGTAATATTATTATTATTGTCACAGGTCACTAATATAATTATTATATTATTATTATAAATAATATATTAAAAATAAGGGAAGCGGTTTGGCGCCAAAACCGCTTCCCTTTACCCTTACCATAATGGTGCCAAAAATCCAAATGGGAAGCGGTTTGGCGCCAAAACCGCTTCCCTTTCACTCTAAAAGGGAAGCGGTTTGAACTGCTTCCTTTTCTAAAGCCTAAAGGGAAGCCCCCCAAACCGGAGCGGTTTAAAACCGCTTTCCTTTTGGGGGTTTGAACAGCTTCCAATTTGGTTTTTTCTACTAGTGTATTGTATGGTCGAATTTAACCATGAAAAAGCTAAAGAAGAGGAAATTTTTGACGGTATGTTTTTTTTTTTGTACTTTTCGTTTTTATTGATGTGGCTTTTGTTTAATTTTTAATTTTTTTTGTTTCAATTCATTATTTTGTGTTTATATTGCTGTTTATTTTATTATTTTTGTGGTTTAATAGTTTTTTGGTTTTTTGTTTTTAAAAATCATATGACACATGTCATAAAATGAATTAAAAATTATTCAACCTTATTAAAAACATGATAATTTTGAAATCTGACAAAAGAAAAGTGGAAACAACTTTTTCTTTTTTCATATTTTTGGTTTTTTGTTTTAAAAAAATCAGAAAACTAAAAACCAAAAGCAATGCCAAACAAGCCCTTAGTTATTTGTGTTTATTTTCAATTATTCAAAGTTAACTTTGATTTATGGGGGTGAATTTTCTTTATTTAAAGGTTATTATTGTTTAGATGTTAACTTTCATTTACTTTTGTTCAATTTGAATGATGAATATTTTATGGGTTTTTTTTTCGTTTGATTTGCCGTGGTTTTTTTGTGTGAATTTGGTACTTTTTCCGAAAAATTCTGGTTTTTCATTAACTTTTTGTTCACTTTTATTGGGGTTTTTATTAGTTGATGTATATTTGTATTTCATGCTTGTTATATTTATGTTTTTTTGTATATTTTCTTTGTATAATATGCCGGGTTATTTTTTGTTTGATTTCTAGGTTTGATTTATAGATATGAAGGTTGTATTTTTGTATTTTTTGTGTAAGGTGTAGGGGTTGTCCATGGTGGTGGGAAATGGCGAGTTGGTGGGGTAGGAATGAGGGCAGGGAGGCCGCCTGGGTAAAGGTAGGGGTAGAGGGTAATGGGGAAAGGGAAGGGCGTTGATTTTTCTTTCTTTTTTTTTTAACTTTTTTTTTTTGCGACGTCAGTGTTCGGTAAGTTCATGATTTATGACAGTTTTTGTTCTCTGTCGTAAGTTGCGAAGGCTTTAAACTGCCGTAAAATAATTGTAGCGACAAAACATAGACTGTCGTTGAAATTAGTAAAATCGTCGTAATAAATTTTTACGACAGTCAAACTGTCATATAAATGATTTTTTGCGATATATCTGACTACAACAAACCCATTACGGCAGTTGGCTCTCGTAACTAATTTTTGCGACAATCGTTTTTGTTATTTTTTGCCATAGATTTTGGCTGTCTTCTTATAGTGATACCTAATGTTGAACAAATAAGAATCATTTGAGGAATTCAAAGAATTTTAGAGTGAAGTGGAAAATTATCTTGGCAAGAAAATCAAAGCCCTTCGACCAGATCAAAGTGGTGAATAATTGAGCCATGAATTCGACAACCATCTGAAAGAACATGGTATTCTTTTAGATTTGACACCTCTCGGAACTTCACAATGGAACGGAGTGTCCGAGAGGAGGAATCGAACCTTGTTAGACATGGTCTGATGAATGATGGGTCTTAGCGATCCTCCTATCTCTTTTCACTACTAGAAAAGGCCTATTCCGACGGAACCGTTCCGACGGATACGGAAATCTGTCGGAAAAGTTGTACTTTTGACGGATTTTCAAATCCGTAGAAATTTCAGTCAGGGTGGGTTAGAGTGTGGGTTAGGTCGGGTTGGGTGTTTAGGTGGGTAGATCTGGGTTAAGTGGGTATGGGTTTGGTTTTGGTGGTGGTGGTCTTCCGTGTTGAGGGTCATTAGGTGGGTGGGTTTGGGGGTGGTTCTGGGTATGTGGAGGGTTCGATCAGGGTGGTCCTGGGTGTGGTGAGGGTTTCAGTCAGGGTGTGGGGAGGGTTTTGGTCAGGGTTTGTGGGTGGTTCTGGGTTTGGGGAGGGTTTCGGTCAGGGTTTTTGGGTGGTTCTGGGTTTAGGGAGGGTTTCGGTCAGGGTTTGGGGAGGGTTTTGGTCAGGTTATGGGTAACGTGGTGGTGGTCTGATGTGTTAGTTGCGGTGGTTAGGAATAGTGGAGGTGGTGATACGCCGCACCGGTGGTGGTGCGGCGTGTTTATTTTTTATTTTTTAAAAAGACATTTTCGACAGAAATTCCGTAGGAAATTTTCGAGGGACTTTGAATCCGTCGAAAATTTCGGACGGATTTTGCCAGTACCGGAAATTGTGGTAACGACGGAAATTCCGGCGAAAAAGTATTTCCGACGGAATTTTCGTTGGAAAAGGTGGTTTTCCTACCAAGGCGTTACCGACAACCATTTCCGACGGATTTCAAGGTGTTTTCGACGGAAATTTTCCGTTGGAAATTAGCTTTTTCTAGTAGTGTTTTTGGGACACATACTTCTAACCGCAACACTAACACTGAACTAAGCTTCGTCAAAAGCTGTCGAAAAGACTCCATATGAATTATGGATGAAGAGACCTCCAAGGTTGTCTTTTCTTAAGATTTGGGGTTGTGAATCATATGTCAAGAAATTAATCTTTGACAAACTTCACCTAAAATCAGACAAGTGTTTATTTGTGGGATATCCAAAAGAAACTAAGGGGTATTACTTCTGCAAAAAATCTGAGAATAAAGTGTTTATTTCTCACGATGGTGTCTTTTGGGAGAAGGAGCACCTTTCTAAAATGAAAAGTGGGAAGAAAATTGAACTTGATGAAGTTAATCAAGAGGACGAGCAACAAAGTCAAACTGACAATCAAAGTGCTTTAAAAGCAGCTGTTAACATTGGCGGTCAAAGTCAAACCGGCAATGTACAAAGTCAAAATGACAATGCAAATGCTCAACCTATTACCCTGCGTAGGTCGCAAAGGACAATCTCAACCAGATATATATCTCGGGGTTGTATTAACCGAGGATTAAGGCATCCTAGATGTGGATGGAGATGAGCCAACAATATGATGTACAAGCAAGCTATAACGAGCCCTAACTCTGCAAAGTTGCAAGAAGCCATGAAATCTGAGATAGACTCCATGTTTGAAAATTAAGTATGGGACTTGGTTGATTTGCCTAAAGGATATACACTTATCGGTTGCAAATGGATTTTCAAGTTGAAAACCGACAAATATGGAAATGTATATGTATACAAAGCTAGATTAGTGGCAAAAGGTTACAGGAAAATTCATGGCGTTGATTATGATTAAACCTTTTCACCAGTTGCAATGCTTAAGTCGGTCCGGATTATTATCCTAGAAATTGCTGCATATTACGATTACGAAATATGGAAAATGGATGTCAAAATTGCCTTCCTAAATGGAATTTTGGAACAAATTGTGTACATGACACAGCTGAAAGGTTTTATTGATCCAAGCAATGCTGGGAAGGTATGCAAGCTCAAGAAGTCCATCTATGGATAAGGCAAACAACCAGAAGTTGGAATCTGTGATTCGATGAAGCTAACAGTGAGTTTGGTTTTATAAAGAATCCAGATGAATCTTGTGTTTACAAGAAGGTTAGTGGGAGTGACATCGCATTCGTTGTCTTATATGTCGACGACATAATGCTCATTGGAAACAGTATTCCAATGTTAGAATTTGTAAAGGCTTGGCTTGGAAAGTGTTTTTAAATGAAGGACTTGGGAAAGGCAAAGTACATATTGGGCATCAAGATCAATAGGGATAGATTTAAGAAGATTATTGGATTAAGCCAAAATGCATACACCGATAAGGTACTAGCACAGTTCTAAAGGATTTATATGTCTTCGTCAAGTGCAATTACTAGATATCTAAATGGATCGAAAAATGAAGATAATTAAGTTCGTCCATTTAGATCATCGTTATATCATAGGTAGAGGTACTAACGAAATTTAAGCTAGTAAAATAGGCCAAAGCCCGATTAGACGGATTCTATAAGGTCACACAAAGGGCCTAGATCGAGCATTAGAGAATGAGACCCATGATGGGCCTCATTCCCTAGGTGGCTGGCTATGATGAGGAGTTTGGAGGGTTTTGGGCTTCCTAACCTTGTCTTATTATAATACGATTATAAGTAGACTAGGGGACTAGGTAATTCCACTAAACAGTTTTACTATTAAGTTGAAACCCTAATTAGCAAACACGAGACCAAGCCTCTCAAACTCTCTTTCTCTTTCTCACGACTTTCTCTCCTACCCTTGCGCCGGTTGTGTTCTCATGGTGGTGGTGGTTCATGGTGGTGGTCGGTTGTCCGCAAAGGAGGTGATCGTGGTTTTACCCTTCACTCGATCAATCTAGTGTTGGTGGATAGCTCGTTCGAATCTCGTGGACTAAGTAGAGGAGCAACGCTTGAGGCTCTATTCTCTCCCTGATTTGCCGATCGAATAGCTTCGTGGAATTCACGCTTCAAAGGTATGATTATGCGATTTTTGTGTGTTATGCATGTGATCTTGGTTTAGTTGATTATGAATATGATTCATAAAATTCCGCTTATAGTACCTATAAAGTCCTATATGGTATTAGAGTCTCTTGCATGAACACGCTTGATTATAATAATACGATTATTTGAAGTCCATGTTCATAATTTTATAATCAATTCCCTAGTAGAAAAACATAAATGGGCATCAACAAATTAGCACCGGTTATTAAAATTCGGTGCGAAAAAACAAGCTTAAACCAACAAAAATTAAAAACCTCGCAAGTGCACCGGTTAACCGGTTCTCCTTTTGCTTTTATTTTTTATTTTTATTTTTTTACATTTTCTAACACAAAGAGCACTGGTTACCCGGTTTCCTTTATTTTTTAATTTCTAACCCATTTACTCTCTCTAGGGGTGAACATGGTCTGGTTTGGTGCGGTTTGAGTCTAAACCAAACAAAACCGCAAAATACGGTTTGGTCAATTTTCCAAACCAAACCAAACCATATTAGTATTGAAACCAAACCAAACCAAACCGTAATAATGCGGTTTGGTGCGGTTTGGTTTGCGGTTTATGATGAGACGACATTTTTTCCTAAAAATTGTCAAATATTAATAAACTTATAATAAAGTTCAAATAATTAGCCCAAAGGGATTGAATTATACTACAAATTTTTAATAAAAATAACAACCAACTAATCAAGTGCTAAGTGCTAACACAATAACACATAATAAAAATAATATATAACAAATTAACAGTGGAAAAAAACATAATACATTTGTCCAAAAAAATAATTCATACTACATTATAGTTATATGACCTATTGAATTTTAAGTATTGATATTTGAGATTGAGTATAGAGTATAGTAGTATACTGACCTTATATTAAAATGCGGTTTACTGGTTTACGGTTTGGTTTGGTTTATAATTTTTGAAAAACAAAACCAAACCGCAAACCGTATTTCCCAAAAAATCGAAACCAAACCGTATTTTTCCAAACCGTAAACCAAACCAAACCGCTAAAATGCGGTTTGGTCTGGTTTGGTTACGGTCTAGACCAAACTGTGTACAGCCCTAACTCTCTCTCATCTGGTTCTCTTTCTCATCTCTCGTTCTCTGATTCTCTCTCATCTGCCTCTTTCTCACATCTTCCTCTATCCCTGGTTCTCTCATGCATTCTCTTTACTTTTTGTTCTCATTCTCAACAACCATTGTTGTTGTCCTTCGAAAACCGCCGGCAATTTGAACAAGGACAGTCATCATCGTCGTCGCCGTCAATAATGGAGGTAAGGGTTTCCGATTTCGTCTATTTTAATCAATCCTATATGCATTTGTATTCTACAACAACAAAATTGAATCATTTTTAACCAAAAAAATAGAAATTCGAGGTAACGATTCCTGGGTTATTTAGCTTTGCGTGAGATGATAAGGGTTTTTTATTTTTATTTACTTTTTTTTGTAATTATGGTGACGGTGGTTTATGCTTGGATTTCTATGTATTGGAATGACGTCTTTCTTCTTTCTCCTCATTTTCACGGCGTCCCGTCACCTCATTGTCACTCATCTTCAAATCCCCTCTTTCTCGTGACGAACAGGAGTCCAGATCTACCATTATTATAAACAGTTTTGAGATAGGGTTCTTTTCTGATTTGAAGATGTTAATTTTTTTATTTGGTTAAGATATGGTTGTTTTAATTTGATATTAAGGTATTGTTTGATTGTGGTTGTTAGGATTTGAAATTAGGGTATTGTTTGGTTGTGGTTGTTTTGGTTTTAGTGATGATGATTTTTCTAAGAAGTCATTAAGTAAAGAAGAGTAATTATTGTTTTATTGTCATTGAAAAAAAAAAGTCTAATGTTTATAAGGGAACTATTACTAGTATAGTACATAATATCTCTCTCATATCAAAAGTGGTGCAATTTTTTGCTGGTATGGTTTTTCTATAGAGTACATTATTTTGTTGGTACAGAGTACATTATTTTGTTGGCATAAGGTGCTACTTTGTGGAGTATTTATCAGAAAATCTAGCTGATTGCACTAGTGCCCTTTTAGTGATAATAAATGGAAAAAAGCAACAAAATATTGTCTATAATTCCTATAGGTAAAAAAGGAAAATTGAAGGTAGATAAATGCCAAATCTTATGCAATATTTTGGATCTTCTTTTTACTTTTTATATGAATCATTCGATAATCCAATTTGGGACCGATTTCTTATTCTTTATGGTCTAGACTTTACAGAATAGTACGTGGGCCTCTTAGGACCTAACAATTATGACATTTACAGACCTTCTTGTACAATTAATTACTAATGGTCCTTGATAAGGATCATTAGGTGCTGCAAAGTTTTCAAACTTTTTGGCTAATAAAGATATACTTGTGGCACAATTTTTCTAGTGAGCAAATTATGGGTTAAATTCATTTGAATTATATAAAGTTGGTGGATTGATTGGTATGATAATTGAGAGAGTTGCCCAGTTAATCTTCTTGATTGATTTATTATGTTAATATTTTATGTCATGTCAGCAATTGAAGTAATATCATGTTGAGTCAGCTGCTGGAAGCAACACGTAGGCAAACGAAATGTTAGCGCTGCTCTCTTATATGAAGTTACCCTGTTAGTTAGTGTGTAGGTAGTTGGTGATTTGAATCAGTTGATATCGGCAACAACCATGTCTAGAGTAATATGTTGTTAAAGATTCGCAGGTCTTGGTGATTTGAATCATTTGATATCAAGCTGTTCATGCCCTTCACAGTTCACACAAGAGTGAATCAGCTCTCCACGCTATTCTGCTTCTGTGATGTTGCTTTCGCTTCTGCCCTATTGTTCTACTTCTGTGATGCTCCTTCTGTGATGCGCACTTCTAATACTGTGTAGCTGCATATATATGTTGCTCTTTATGTATAGGTGGATTTGGTGATGTCTATAAGGGTAATTTAGATGAAAGTTACCCATATACAAAATGTTTAGTGCGTGTTTAATATACATGTTGCTACATATGTTGCTCTTTGTGTGTAACTGGAATTTATTTTATTTTTTTGGACCAAAATTGTAATATTATAGCTTTTTTTAAATGAAGATATGTAAGTTTATATATACGTTAGTGTTTATATATCAACTTAAGTGAAAAAATGCAAAAAAGAAAAAAAAAATTGGGCGATTGTTGGCATCGGTTTTGAACTGTAACCGGAGCCAAAAACCCTTTTTTTGCCACAGCCGATTTTGAACTGGTGCCAAAAATCCCACTTTTTGGCATCCCTCAACTACTCAACAGTTCAAAGCTGGTGCCATATGGGGCTTTTGAACCGGTGCCATTCTACATATTCCTAGTAGTGATTAAGAGGGTGAAATTAATTTAATTATGGTTCAATTATTATATTAAATGTGATTTAACTCTTGGAATTGATTAAATGCGATTTAATTATGCTCAAAATAGCCATGAAGTGGACCGAAATTTACCCTTATTTGCTTGAAAATTTCAAACACCCTAACCCTAATTTCGGATTTTTCGAAATTAAAGCCCTAAAATTTTGATCTTTGTGCTTGTTTTTTATTTAATTCGATTTGATTCATGTATCATAATTTTAATTATATTGATTCATGCATAAAAATATTTAGTGTATGATCGTCAATTTAATTAAATTGGGATTAATTTTATGATGAACCCTTATTTTAAAATTGAATAGGGATTTCATTTTAATTTTGGACTTATTTAATTTTAATAAATGTTGTTTTAATTAAATTAAAAAAAAAACAAAAAAATGTAAAGTGGCCGTCAACCACGGTTTGGTGGCACAACCACGGTGGTTGCTGACCGTACGTCAACCTTAGAGGGAAAGGAAGGGGAGGGCAGGTGGTCCGGGTGGCTGGACAACAGCGTGCAAGCGTTACACGTTTGTTGTTGCGGCTGCTATAAAGAAGGCAGCCATTGTGGCTGGCCATGCACGATGGCCTGCAGCCACAGTAGGAGTTGTTGCCCTTGTGGTCCAAGCACCGTTGCTAGCTTCAGCTAGCCAACTACGGTGGCAAGCGGTGTGGCACGGTTTGTTAAAAAAATTATTATTATGTTTTTTAAAAAATATTTCAAGATAAATTCATATTTATTTTGGGATAAAATTAGTTTTATTTTAGATAAATCTTTTATTCTAGGATAAAATCAAATATTTCAATAGTTGATTAATTAAATAATTATCCATATTTAAGTTGTAAATTTTAGTGATTACCCATAATTAAAGTGTTTAATATTGGATAAGATCTGTTAGGATATTATGAGCATAATCCAAAAGGATAGTAATTGATTTAAATAATGTGATTATCCTATTATTAGATTAGGATATAATTGATTCTAAAATTATTTGATTGACTAGTAATTAGGATAGAATCTCCTAAATTAGTTAGGATAATCATGGAGAATAAATATGACTTCTAAAGATTAAAATATGATTTGTTTTATCTCATTCCTAAACTAAAATATATGATATTTTATAATTGGTCATGGACAATGTGCGATATGATCTAATTGTGATTTAAAAATATGAGATAATTTAGTAAATACGTTTCCTTAATTATAGACATTCGATGTTGTAGTTTAGACAAGCATGTTGAGTGATTTATTTTATGGTACTTTTATATTCTATATGTATATATATATATATATACTAGTATGGACCATAGATTCTAAATTCGATCTGCTATCGTGATGTATTTTTGTAATCTAAATACAGTTTGCGTACCGTTAAGTATTTTTGTAACTTTTAATTAAAGTAAATAGGTTAGTTATTTAAATAGTTTAGTCCAAAGAAGTCAATGAAGTGAAGGCCCAAAGGAGCAAGGTGGATGAAGGTTCAAGTGGGAGCATTTAATTTATAGTTTTCTTAGGACTAAGGGGTCATACTATGTCATGTTTTATTTTATGCGTTAGTAGATTATGCACGTTAGATTTTATTTATGTTTATTGATGATGCGCTGGAGTTCACTAAATAATCACAACATAATAAATCTAGGTTTCAGTAATATTGAGATTGTTTTTCCAATTAAAACCCAACAAACCTTTGATGATTAATGATAGGTCACGCCAAAGCTGGGTGTCATTTTATCTCTTGGGAGACTTGGGGTAAATCAAGTTTTACAATTTTAATTGGCTATGCTCAACAAGGTTAGTTACCTAAAGAGTTTAGAACTTTGAAGCAAAGGGTAATAATTAAACATGTGATGGTTAATTATTCAACCAAGAGTTACACGAGTTGTAATCAGTAAAGTGGTTACTCACCTTAAAATGTAATGGTTGATGATAGGGCCAAATTTTGGTCAATTATTGCACAAATAAAGGGTCTTGGAATCACTTAAATTCAATTAGGATCATTTATTGAATTTAGTGTTTTAAAGTTACCTATTTAATTTGTTTATGGTTCTTTAAATTTTAATTAAACATAATTACTACCTCCGTTAATTGTTATCTGCAACTTTGAAATATTTTATATCTCTCAAATTATACCTCAAAGTTGCAGATAACAATTAGCGGAGGTAGTATTAAACTTTGCCTTATTTTAACATAGATGGATAGCCTTAACAATAATGAAAATAATGATTTACCACTAACAATGAGAACAAGGCTTATTTTTCTCAACTTCAATGATTGGGAAAGCGAACTTATAAGTATTCTAAGGAACAAAAAGCTTGAATTTCGTTTAAACTTACCAATCAAGGGCAGATTTAGTCCAGGCATGATTCCTGAGAAGCATTTAAGAAATGTTTCAGTATCAAAGAAAGTCATGTATGTCATGTTGTCTTCTATTCCACAGGATTGGGCTAGAAGATTTATGGACTATGAACCTTATCTTTTATTCAATTGCTTACGTGATGTTTGCAATGGATTACTGAATTCCCATTGTGATGGGAAATTGGATGGAAACGTCGAGGAAATCATTAACATGGTTCCCAAGAACGACGACTCCTGAACTGGAAATATTAGGTTTGAAACCCACAAGACTACTGGTGAGATAATTACTAGAAAACTCATGCCAGGACAGTCAGTACAAATTCATGTGTAAATGATGGTTTCACTATTCAACTACATGAGTATGTTATTATGGAGACCATTCAAAGACAATGAGGTTCATGAAATAATTATGCATTCTCTACATGATGATTTTGACCTCGAGAAGTTATCAAAAGATGATAAGGACTCTGGGGTCAAGCTAGTTGATTTACTCAAAAATCATGCAGAGAATTACCTAAAAGAAGAATAAGCCAGTGCTTGAACAAGAATGCCCCCACTATGATGAAGTGACAGGTAAGAGTTACCTAATATTCTTGTTATAAACATTTTAACTTTCACTTAGGTATATGATACCAAGTTGCAATGTCTAACGTTATTAATGTTGTGCGAAAACTGCAAAGAAGTGAGGCCAACATGGAAACGGAGCTTGACGGTGTACTAGAAGTTTTCGAGTGGCCAAGAAAAGTTTCATAGCTTTATTTCAGAAATTTTAAGATGATTTAGACAATTTCTAGTTTTGATGAACAATATTTCGATTTTCTGTTGAGATACTGAATGGTTTTACTTGGCTTGGACAAGTGTTGATCCATAACCAAGGTAATATGACATTGATATAAGTAAATCATAAAAGCAAAACTAGATGATTTAAGACAAACTTACTTGTAACGAAGTAAGGTTGGGTCACATAAACCAATTGCGCATCCAAAGATTTCAAATAGATGGACTCTTATCCGTATTTGATTATGAATCACTTGAGAATTAAAAGTCATGCTTGTTAGGTAAGATGACCAAGACACCTTCTAGTTGAAAGGCTGAAAGAGCTAAAATGACCTTTTGGAACTCATACATATGATATGTGTGGACCAACAAGTTCAAAATCTAGCAAAAGAATTAACTATTTCATTACTTTTACTAACGATTTAAGTAAATATGTCCATTATTGCTTAATAAAGTAAAGTTTGGAATTGTTGAAATGTTAAAAAATTCCAGAATGAAATGTAAAATCAGTTTGAGATGATTAATTAACACTACAATATGATTGTTGTGATAAGTATTTAATTCAAAATTAATAATCATCTAAGGAATTGTGAAATTAGTTCACACTCCAACAACACAACAATTAAAAATGTGTGTTAGAAAGCAAGAATCAAACTTTGCTCGCCACATTTCAATCCAAGATTAGTTTCAATGATTTACAAATATCGTTTTGAGGATATGCATTAGAACAACAAATTGCGAACATACTAAACAGAAACTCAACCGAAGTAGTTAAAAAGACGTCATAAGAGTTATGGATTAGAAATGTTCCAAAGTTGTCTTTTCTAAACAGGATTAAGGGTTATGAAATCTATGTAAAATATTTACAAAGATGACAATCTAACCCCTAAATCAGATAAATAGTATTTCGTTGGTTATCCTATGAAAACTAAGAGGTATTATTCCTACAATCGCGTAAATAACAAAGTGTTTGTTGCTCGCAATATTGTCTTTATAGAAAGAAATCTCTTCCAACAAAACTAAGTGGGAGTAAAGTTAGAGACTTAGATCTCAAAGAGATTCAAGATGAGCAACAAATGGATGTGAATAATACCACATTAGAGACGAATGAAGGCGCATGAAGTCAGCTAATTTGATAAATCATGTGTCGAAGCAAGCTAATTCAACCAGCGAGACTCCTATTATCCCACCTGAATGAAAGAGTTGAAGAAAAGAATTCTATTGTTGCTCATACCTATCGTAGGTCGCTCAGGATCAAAACAATCAATTTGTTGAAATTTTGATAAAAGGTGGATTTTAAAATTTTCTTATTGGGATGGTTGGAACCCACAGCCTACAAGCAAGCTTTGGTAAGTACTAACATAGGAAATCCATAATGGACTCCATGTCTGAAAAGATGTGTTAGTCCTTGATAGACTTACAAATGGGGTCAAACCTATTAGCTGCTTAAGCCTATTTGTATTCTTCTACTGATTGCTAATTTTCGATTACGAAATTTAGCAGTAAGAAGTCAAAACCATATTCTTGAAATGGTCATGATGGAGGACGTGTATATGATACAACCAAAGGGTTTTGAAGATCCAGAAAATCCTAGAAAGTTTTGCAAACTTCAGAAATTCAATTATGGATTGAAGTAAGCATCAGGGAGTTGGAACGATCGTTTCGATTAGGCAATGAAACAATTTGATTTTCTTGAAGAACGAAAATAAATCTTGTAGACACAAGAAGTTTAGTGGGAACAAATTTATTTTCTATAGGGAACGACACACCAATGCTTAAGTAAGTCAAGTAATGGTTAAGGAGTTGTTTCTATATGAAAGACTTAGGAGATTTTGAGTACATATTGGGAATCAAGATCCACAAAATGAATCTAGAAGAATGATTGGACTTAATCAAGAGACTTATGTTGAGAAGGTTCTTGACAAGTTCGAGATGCAAGACTCTGATAGAGGATATCTTCCCATATCTCATGGTATTACGCTCATTAAAACCCAGTGCCTTCAAAAGCCAAAAGAGTTGATTCGTATGGATAATGTACGTTATGCTTTTGCAAAAGGTCCATTACATATGCCATGATATGTACAAAGCAAGATGTTGCATATGCCTTGTGCATGTGTAACAGATTTCAAGTAATTTCAGGATAAGTATACTAAAAGCTGCTAAGAACAAATCCTTGAGTACTTGAGAAGGTCTAAAGGAATGTTTCTAGTTTATGGTGGCAAAAGTGAACTAGTTATCAAAAGGTTATACGGGTGCTGGTTTCCAAACAGACAAGATGACTTTAGATGTTGATCTGGATACATTTTATGTCTGAATGGAGAAGGAGAGTGAGCTTGAAGAGTTCAAAGTAGAGCACTGTTGTATACTCAATGTCAGAATATGAGTATTCAGTTACAGTTTAAGCAGTTAAGGAGGAAGTTTGGATCAAATTGTCCTGTGACTAAAAGGGTACCTTTGCTAAAACAAAAGAGCTAGGGTCACATCACAAATCCAAACAAATAGATATGAGATATCACCTTGCTTATGAGATTATTGGCCAGCGGGATGTCAAGATCTGCAAAGTTTTATGATGAGTGAGAATATCGCTTATTTACTTATTAAACCCCTTCCAAAGACTAAGGTATGAGAGTCATATTAGAGTCTTGGATTGAAGCAAGTTATGTAATTTAAGTTGTGTATGTTTTGAGCAACCATATTACATAAGTAATAAATCAATTTGCAGAATTATGTTAAAAAGAAAATTATTATTTCTCCTATTTAATTATGGGTTTTGAAATTAAATAAAATGTCCAAAATAATTATGGATTGATGGGCTCATAAGGTTAATGACCTGGTGAATGAAACCCCACAAGTGAACAAAATTCATATATTATTTAAGTTCCTAGTTCGAAATCATTAAAGTGGACATAAATGATTTCAATAAATGGACTAGCATGTAAGATTGATAAAAGCGCGGTTTCATGGGCTATAGGTGCATAGTGATGCTCGGTCAATTACATGGATATGCATGAATGATGCATGATTGAACTATTGAACTACTTTAAAGTTCAAGTATAGAGCTTCCGAATATAATAGTGGATTCCTTTAACATGAGTAGAGCATTGATTCCATTCAATGATTGATTTAACTATGGTACATCCAAACGTCTTCCCGTAAATGGAGATTATAAAGGGTGTTTCTTGGTTACTTCAAAAGTTAAGTGGGAGATTTGGTTGCCACAATATTGGATTGAGTCTACCTTTTAATTTAGGGAATGTGTCATGGTCGCTTGAAGAGGGAGAATTTAGAAAATACATGGTCGCGTTCAAATGTATTACTCAGTATTCATCTGGTTTTGTAATTCTAACTAAGATTTCAAGAAACGATTTGTAGATTAATATGATCTTGACATAGGATGCAATCATATTATCAAATCAACACATATTGACTTAAGAAATTTGAATGTTGCACACCTGTCTCAGACAAGTGGGAGATTGAAGAGTTTATGTCTTCGTCAAGTACAATTACTAGATATATAAATGGATAAAAGTATAAAGATAATTAAGTTTGTCCATTTGGTTTGTCGTTATATAGATAAAGGTACAATATTTGGGCTAGTAAAATAGGCCAAAATTCAATTGGACGGATGCTATAAGGTCACACAAAGGGCCTAGATCGAGCATTAGAGGACGAGTCATGTGATGGGCCTCATCCCCTAGGTGGCTGGCTATGATGAAGATTTTGGAGGGTTTTGGGCTTCCTAACCTAGTCTAATTATAATATGATTATAATTAAACTAGGTGCCTAAGTAATTCCACAGAACAGTTATATTGTTAAGTTGAAACCCTAATTAGCAAACACGAGACCAAACCTCTCAAACTCTCTCTGTCTCACAGCTTTCTCTCCTCCCCTTGCGCCGGTTGTGTGCTCGTAGTGGTGGTCGGTTGTCCGCAAAGAAGGTGATAGTGGTTTTCCCCTTCACTCGACCAATCTAGTATTGGTGGACGGCTTGTTCGAATCTCGTGGACTAAGTAGAGGAGCAATGTTTGGGGCTCTATTCTCTCCTTGATTTTTCGATCGAATAGCTTCGTGGAATTCACGCTTCAAAGGTATGATTATGTTATTCTTGTGTATTATGTATGTGATCTTAGTTTAGGTGCTTATGTATATGATTCATGAAACTCCACTTATAGTACCTATAAAGTCCTACAGATTCAACATGTTGAAGGCCAAGAGAGGGAACCTACCCATGTCACATGGCATAACTCTCAGCAAGAAACAGTGTCCTCAGACACCTGATGAGCGAGAGAGGATGAATCAGATTCCATATACTTTGCTTATTAGATCGATCATGTATGCCATGATATGTACTAGGCCAGATATATCGTATGCATTGAGTGCTACGGGCCGATACCTAGGAGACGTGCATTAGACTGCGGCCAAGAATTTCCTAAATTAAAGTCTATGGTGGGAGTAATGATTTGGTTGTTGAAGGTTACAGCAACGCAAGCTTCCAGACTGATAGAGACGACTTCAAATCGTAATTAGGGTATATATTCAGTCTAAGTGGAGGAGCGTTTAGTTGGAAGAGTGCTAAGCAAAGCACAACTGCAGATTCTACAACTAAAGCCAAATACTTGGAAGCTTCAGAAGCAACTAAAGGGCCGTTGATTTCCGCACATCCCATTCTTATATCCGCACACCCCATTATCATAGCGCACTTCTTAGGAAGTGAGAAAGCTGATTATACTTCTTAACTTTTTCTTTTTTTTCTTTTTTTTTTTTTGGGGAGGGGACTTTATGTATTTTATTTTAGTTAATTGATTTTTAAATTATTTTTTAATTTTTTTTATAGTAGCTTTCGTTCATTATAATACAAGTACTAAGTATTTCTAGGAGTAATTCTCTACGGTGAATAAATTTTTTTTATGTCTAGTTGAAATTAATTTTTTTTTTATTTTATCTTTCTTATTAAAATTTTTTATTATGTTTTAAATTTTGATTTTTTCGTTTTTACATATAGATGACATTATTTTCTTACAAAAAAGTTTCATATGTGTCTAGCTATACCATGTGGTCGGGGTTACTTATTAAGGAGTAATCCCTAATCAGTCGAGTAACCCATGATTGACAAAATAACGCCGACCAAGTAACCTCTGACCGAACAAGTTATTCCTAACCAACCAAGTAACCTTTGACCTAGTAAACTTTGGATAAATAACCCCGGACCGACTGAGTAAACCCTGAATTAGTAACCCTAGCCACACAGAAACTGATGAAAAATTATGACATTTTATAAACAATTTGATATATAATTTTTTTTAAAGAAGAATTATATATATATATAATACTTGTATTTAACATCTTAACTAATAAATACGATTATCTCAAATTATATTTTTAATAAAATAAAAATGTTAGTCAAAAGTTAAATCAACAAATATTGTTTCAAAAGATACATAAATATGATTCATTGACCAAAGCGGCAAAGCTACTCCAAAGGTCTTATGCCATTAGCTTAGAACTAACTACTCCATCCACCCATGTACCATCTTCCTAATTATAATAAATGCAATTACAATTGAGATATTTTAGAAAGGTAAAGTTCTATAGAAAGGTAAAAGCTTTTGGGGATAAAAGATTAATGGCGGGAGTTAGGTAATTGTTTACCCACAAAAGTCAAATTTTTTAAAAGATAAAAAAAAAAAGTCGGTTAGAAGGAAATTAGGGGAGTAGAAGTTAGTAGGCTAGTGCGAGGGTGTGCGGATATAAAAACGGGTGTGCGGAAATTAGCTCCCCAACTAAAGAGGCAGTTTGGATTCGTAAGTTCGTTGGTGAACTTGATGTTGTATTCTTCATCAAGAGTCCAATAGATCTCTATTGCGATAATAATGGAGCTATTACTCAGGCCAGAGAGCTAAGGGAACATCAGAAGGTCAAACATGACAACATGTGATTTCACATGATGAGGGAATGTAAATCCGAGGGTGAAATCAGAATTTGTAAGATTGGAATGGATGACAATGTAGCCGATCCACTCAGTAAACCTTTGCCTCAAGTGAAGCACAAAAAGTGTGTTGAGGCAATGGGAATCAGGCACATTGGAGAGTGGCCTTGATTTCCTTATTTGTGTGTTTGAATTAATTTAAAGATTTTAATGTAAAACACTATGTTGAACCATTCGTTTATGAAGTAATTGAATTTTCTGTAAATTATTATAACTCCATTTCTATTTAATTGTGGTTTAGACTTAAATAATGAGTCCATTTGATATTTTAGAATATTCAAAACAGGGTATCAAGACAATGTCTTGAATAAAGAAACACCTATTAAGTGAATGTTGAATATTTTAATCGAAAATTATCCCTAATTAAGGTCATTTAAATGTTGGACGATTAATGACCACATGAGATTAGTGTGTAGTATGATTTATAGCACCGTTTCTTGTGCTACAAGGACATGGTACGGGTTGTCATAAGTCATTTGCACACGTATTGGTTCGGAACTACACTAGATCGACCTATGAGAATACTTTAAGAGATTTAAAATCGTTGACAGGGTAAAGTCGTATCCCCTAATCAAAAATAATTACCTAAATCACTAACTAAAGTAGATAGGGAAGTAGGGTCGAACTCCACAGGGAAACAGGTCTTTTTAATTCTAATTAATTATTATAATCTAAATTATCTAAGTAACCAATATTTTTAGGTATGAATTCTATACTACGAAGAATAAGTTTAGGGAGAAAAGAAACAATAATAAGGAAGCCTAGGGTCACAGGTTCACCAATAATTAATATTCCGGGATAGAACGAAGTAATTAATAATTAACAATGCACATATAACATGATTAACAGGCTCTCACAATTTATTAATCAACATAGATCTAACAGGCTCTCGCAATTCACTAGACCTAAGTTCCTTTTAAAATTAGCCTTTAATATTAAATCAACATCTGCTCGATTCATCAATTCAATATTGCTAAACATTCACAATCAAATTACATCTGCTCGATTCATAACTAATTGCAAAGAATTAAAACAATTCAATAGGAAATTATCATGCAATATCAATAATCAATAAAAACAAACTATCCCTTCATATTAATTATGGATCCCCATAAACCCTAGAATGAAACTACTCACTAATGATCATAACTAAGCCAACCAAGTAAATAATTAAAAGCATAATCAAGAAAAGCAATTAAAATAGCTGAAATTAAAAGGGAAGAAATTGTACCAAAAATAAATCTGGAATTAAAGGAAGTATTAAGAACAAAAGTTTAGAGAGAATTTTAGAGAGAGAAAAATACTAAGTAGAGAGAGAAAGTCTAAGAAAGAAGGTAATCTAAAAATTCCGTACATAATCGTACTTAAACACTCCTAAAACAAAAACTAAAACAAAACTAATCAACTACTAAGAAAAACACGCGCCCGATCGGGCGAAGGGCCGCCCGATCGGGCCCGCCTTTTTACTCTGCCCTTGCTTGGTATGCTGCGCCCGATCGAGCCTACGCTCACCCGATCGGGCGCACTTCTTCCTGAGGTTTGCTTTTGCGTGCATTCGCCCGATCGGGCGTATGCTTGCCCGATCGGGCCCGACTTCTTCTCTGAAGCTTGGATTTCGATTGGTCTCGATTCCTCGGCCCAATCCGGATTTCCTCATCGGGTCTTGATTAATTGATCTAATAGCCCCGGTATCACATACCGAGCCCTTAATCAGCGGCTCTCACCGATCCTGGGCTTCAAGAGTGGTCGTGTCCTTCTAGCTTCCGTAGTCGATCCATGAAGCCCGGGAAAATGCTCCAAGAGTGCAATTTCCTGTAAAATACAACTAAAACTACGAAAACACTAGAACACACAAATTAGTAATAAAAGTGGCCCGAAAGAGCCAAAAACACTACTAATAACGACCAAGGGACGGGGATAAAACACTATATAAAATGTACATATCAATCGTCATAAGTATATTTCTCATCATGGCTATCGGAACCTCTTTCCTCGAGCATGAGTATTGTAAGTTCTCTTATTTGAGTACTAGTCGGCTTTGATTTTTGTCAAATGTCTTTCGTATAAGGATATTACAAAGGCAACACTCGGGCTGATAGGTCCTATTAGTAAGAGAAGCTAACAGTGTAAGACTGGAATGTCCCCTTATTAACGATAGGGAATATGTCTTTGTTGTTTAGAAGGCCTCTCGAAGAGCGAGACTGAGAAAATGTATGGCCATGCTCAGATGGATTTTAGAAATCATTTGTTTATTGACAGTCAAACTTGCAAATCGAGAATCACTTCTAGACACAATAAGGATGACGAATAATCTTACCTTATAGTTCATGCAGAGACATTAAGTGGCATAGGAAATAAGATATACAATAAAAGAGCACTTGTCCGGAAGGATAAGTGGGAGATAGAAAGGAATGGTGTCATTTAAACAAGTGTATTATTTTGATGGAGGGTTCGGAATTATTAGAAAGCTAATTATTCAGTGAGGTCAAGTGATCGGAATGCCTAATTAAAGGCCGCTTCCGATCAGTAATATTAAAGCATAAATATTATAACTTAATCTTGACTGAACCCTTCGAGTCACACCTAATTGAGTAACTAAACTGAAACGACAAATTGATCCAAAATGATTAAATGGGTCATTAGAGTATTACGAAAAAAGACGTCGAATTTCAAGCTTAAAGCGTCAAAATCGAGCGTAATAAGTCGAGTTGAATTTAGGAATCGATGAGACGAGAAATCAAGCAAACAACATGTCTGCTCGGGAAAATCTTAGATTTGTATTGGCCTAGCCAATCAAAGGCTAGGATGGCTAGCCAGAGTCATTGTCGTAAGGCAAGGCTCGGGCGCAAGCTCAACATGCCTAGCATGACCAAGCATGCTTGCCGAGCTAGGCTTGCGTGCAAGGCAAGGCCAGCTAGGGCCAGCTGCACATGTTAGGCATGGCAACATCCAGCCCGCACTATCACAAGCAAGGCTAGCATCATATGCGTGTAGGGCCTTGCGCGCGATGTTGCAGCATGCTGGGCTGCACCTAGCGCGAGCATCACAGCAGCAGCAGCACGCAATGCGTGCGTGGGCTGCGAGTTGTGCGTGCTAGGGTGTGCGCACGCACAGCGCATGGCTGGCATGCCCAGCCAAGCACCAGGCCCCAGCGCGGCATGCCTTGGTACCTAAAAATGGGCGCCAGCTGGCGCGGCACCATTGGTGCTTTGAGGGGAGCCAGTTTTGTGTGGGTTTACTTGGGGAGCAAGGGGAGGGTAGTCCCCCCTTGTGATCCTCATTTATCCCCTTGCTCTCCTCTTGACACTTGTTGTTTGTTGATTCACTTGCATTTTAATTTTATTTTTATATTAAATTAAATTGTATTTTGCCTTTTTACCAACTCTCCCACATTGATGGGGGATTGGAATTCAAGGGCTCATTTCCCTATAAATACTAATCATTTGGAATTAGGAAAGAGCACTTAAGTTGTGAACTTGAAAGGATCTCCACAACCGAGAACACTTTCGTTCTAATACTCTAAGTACTTTTTGTCTAGCCCTGACTAAGCTTCGGGGTAAGGGCCATTCGAGTCGGGTCTCGAGGGTGAGATTCATTGGAGGCTTTCACATTTGCGGGGCTCTACGCTTTCAAGTTCAAGCTCTAAGAAAGAGTGAAGCACGCGTCAAGGGTATGATTGTCTTTTAATCTTTCTCTCTCTTGGTTAATTAATTATGTGGTTGTTTTTAATTAATATGCATGTTTAGTTACTTAAATTTGTGTGCGGATTTTGGAAGGGTTTTGTTCCGCGTGATGTTGGACATCACGAAACCAACAATTACATCTTATCTCTCCTTATGCCCACTAAAAAAGGGAAATCAAAAGGTATGCTCTTTGACCAACAAAATTTTGGTCATGAAATTATTTAGCATTATTCTCTATTCCACCTCACCAGTGACCAAAGTTTATGATCACTATAATTTTAATACCTCCAATAGTTGCAAGTTTCCCAAGAAAGTTTGGTTATGAACTTTCTCTCACCTACGTTTACCCTATATATTTTAATACGTTATTTTGTCTTTAGCAACAAAGTCCCCTGCAAACTTAGGGATACAAGTCATTCAACATCCACGTGGCGTTATGTGGCTAGCAGTTTGGTTTTGGTCATGGACAAGCCCTGGTCATCGCTCAATCTCGCTATTTTTTTATTTCTTTTCAATATATTAATGCAAATCTACAACTCTCTCTCCTCATGACCGACACTTTGGTCACCTGCTGCCCTGCTGGCCATGGGAATGCCCTAAAGTGTGATGTCATTGTCATATTTGGGGGGTTAAGCCAGTAAATGCCTAAAAGCAATACCTTCGCCATCCATCCCACCAAGTAAATTTCAGCTCGGTATGAGCCACCCAGCCTTAGGATTCGGATATGACAATCACAACCGAGGACTGTCAAGGGCTAGCGACTAGCCTTCCCACATGACAATCCTCTAGTCATAACAGTTGCACCGGCCAACCAAAATGCCCATAGGTGAACATCTTGTTCCGAGACATATTTGATAAGCTAAAATTGGATCCAAAGCACCTAATTCCAATATTTTACCCAGTGATTGGGTTTAATGGTTCTTGGTACGACTGTGGCGTGTCTACCAAAAATAAACCTAACTAAAACCTCCTAAAATGTAGTAGGGTAAGCTAGGGTCGATCCCACAGAGAATTGGATTATCAAATTATTACTTGTGTAAGTTAGAAATCCCTGTTTTGAAGAAATAATGATATGATCTAATAAATAAGTTACTAACAGATAACAAATAAAGTACGGAGAAATAAACTAATAAAAATTGAAATACGATAAAATCAAGAATAATGAAATAGGGAATCGGGAGATGTATTATAACATTAGAGTATCAATTATTGCTCATCAAATTATACGAATTACGTTTATATCTTAATGTTAACCAATGAACACAAACAAGCATTCAAAACTTCCCTTAATTGCAAATATACCAAACGAGCTCTCGGAATATTGTCTAACTAACTAATAATCTAGAACAAGCTCTCTAGACTCGATTAATTAGCCGCATTAATAACAAGGAAGTAGTTAACTTAAGCCAAAAATCTCACAAGCTCGAACTTGTGCAACTCAAAGGGTTGATAACCTTAGGTATTACAACAAGTTTTAGTCACCCATCAAACACCTAATCACTACTAATGGTATTAACTAGGACAATTACGGATCACAAGTTAATACTCTAGTAATTAAACTAGCAAATTACGCTAAAGATGGCCGGTCTAAAATATAATCCTATTAGTTCATAATAATCAAACGGATTATCAAACCAATTAAGACATAAGCATAATACCCAATAATTACAACAAATCTATTCTCACAATAAAATAGTCCATTGCATAATATATCTCCCTTCCCACTAATAATCTAGCCTAACATATTAAGAGTTGAAAGAACAATAACAATTACAAACAGAAACTTCATAATATGGAAGAAATAGTTAAACATTAGATTGATAAGGCTAACAGTAGCTAAACGAAACAATCAAGTTCCAATATTGAACAAATGCAATAATTTAACAAAGATAAACTTAATAATAAGATTCAATCCTATAATCTAATAAGATATCAATCATACCAAAATGAATTCAATAAGAAAAAGTAAGATATTAAACTAATGTAGTACCAAACTTAATTTGAGGATCACAAAGGAAGATGCCACGGACTCCACTGCTCCAAGATTTGCTCGCATGAAATCCGCTGCTCCTTCTATGTGCTTCTTCACTTTCGTCTCCCATTTACCTTAGATGAATATCTTCAATTTATTCCTCAAACCTAACCTAGAAAAATCCCCAAAAAATACGAATTTGATAACTCCCCAGAACCCCAACAAAAAGATAAGAAACCTCCATTCATTATCTCCACAACACCGAGTATTTTGCTCCAATAATTATCCAATTTCATCTTCATCATCTCTTGCTTGACAGTTTGTGTAGACACCCATTTCTGTCTCCCCAAAACCAAACCCAGTGATGAGTACCTTTCATTCGAATCATAATCGAATGAAGTGAAAGTGTGAAAAGTCTAGTGTTGCGGTTAGTTTTTAATTCCTTTCTTTCTCTCTATTTTTGAAAACCTATTTTGTGAAAATAGTCAATCCAGTTTAGTTTGGTCCATGGAAAGGGTCCAATAATAGTGTAGTTGGGTCGGGTTCGAAAAGAGCTTTCCAACGATATATTATAAGCCCAATTCCGATGAATAATGAGGAAATTATGGCCAAATTACTAAACTGGGCCCGGTTTGATCTTTATATGCGGCCCAATGATCTAGAGGAGGGCTTATTATGGTTTATCATTCCTAATGCAATTAGGATTGATTATAGTCTTCTAGAATCTTCTAGGTTCTTTTGAATCCTAATTTACTTAGCATTGATAAATTGACTTTTAGGAGTTTTATTTAGAATAAAAGAACTGTTTTTAAGAAATTACAGTTTTTCCCTCTCGTACGCTTAAATTTTATCAAAATAAGAAAACGCGTGGAAAAACTGATTACAGTGCCTTACGACACGTCTGTCGCCTGGCGACAGACCTGGCGTCTGACGACAGCCCTGTTGTCTGGCGACAGGCGCGTGTTTTGGCGACAGTGTCGTGTTTTATTCTTTTCGAAACTCTGATTCGTTTTTTATCATATCCGGCTGATTTTCTTTATAAATAGCCTCCTAAAATCTCTGTTTTCAATCACCAACTCTCATCAAGAAATTCTTGATTACTCTCTCTCTTTTCTAAACTAGCTTCTCTCAAACAAAATTCCGCATTCACAAGATCTAGACACACCTAGCCAAGTTCAAAGTTGCCTTCACCCTAGACGTGAAAGGTTTTAATTTCTGAGGGTTTGGTCCCAAATCTCTCTTTCAATTATTTAATTTAATTTCTTTGATTTTATTATTTTCCTTGAAGTTACTAATGTGTGTATTTTGTTATTAGAAAGAGGTATGAGGCATCCAAGTAAGTGCTTTAATTGCTTTATTGATATTATGATATAGAAATCATGTCTAGGTTGTTATTTTGATTCCTAGTTTCATTTTAGGTTTTTTTATTTTCCTAGTATCATGTTTAGAGTAAAGATTATAATATCAAATATGCTTATTATGATTTCTATGATGCATCCTATTGTCTTTCCTAATATTCATGTTAGTATCATGTTAGGGCTAAATATATGATTTTTGATGTTTAGTGACATGCTAGGGTTTGTTATTAATCTTGTTAGTATCATGCCTAGGGTCTTGCTATAATTATGCTTTAACATGATTATTATTATAATTATGATTGTTATGATGATTATTATTATGTTGCTTGATGCTTATTATTGTTATTGCTTGATCACACCTTTTATGCATGTTTAAAGGGAATTGGTACTTGTAATCACGGTTTAATAAGATAATTAATAATCTTGTTTATGTAAATGTGATTATGATTCAAGTGATTGCCAATAATAGTTTTGTTTGTGCATTAATATTCAACCAACATAGATTAAACAAGTTTAGGGTTAACCTAATGATTGCATGTTAGTCAGAAAGCGCACATGAATACGAGAAGAATAAAGTAGAGACCTATTATTAGGGCAGGTTCAATCTCTTTTAGGTTGGATTTGTACCTTCATCCCCGAACTTCCAGTCATGGTTCCAGACCTATTGGAGTTCCTAAAACTTGTTCCTAAAACTTGTTGGCGACTCTTTTTCTCTAGCTTCCTTCCCTTTGGACGCCATCATACTTAAGTGTATGATCACAGTGGGGTTCAAGTTTGGGGTAATTCTTGAAATATTCCCTACAGTTTGGTTCCCGCGAAAGTCGGTGTAGAACTTTGTGTTTTACCCTCAAGAACAACGAGTAGCTGCTCCTTTATTTTTCTTTTTGTTTTGTTCTTTTTGCTTTGGCTGAGGGTAAAGTTGTTATATTCATGATCCATGTGAATATTGGGTTTAAAGTATGTCACTTCACTTGTAAGTTTTGTTTCTTTTTCCGAGCTTGGTAAAATGCATTTTGATACAGTAATTTTCCTTCCTAAACAAAATAAATAAAATAGTAGTAACTCGTGTCTCAGAAAGAAAAATTACTTAATAAACATTTAAATCATTAAAAGTCAATATAAAAACAAGAGTTTAATAAATAAAATAATGTACTTTTATGATCTTATCAAACTCCCCCAAGCTTATAATTTTGCTTGCCCTCAAGCAAAGACATGAAACTACAAAGGAGCTAGACTCTTGATATATCAATATGCAACCTGACATGTTCCAATCAGCCCACTTTGCTCAATAATAGCTTCAAGTCAAGTATATATGCACGTGGAAAATTAATTTCAAGAATTTAAGAACCAAAATACCTACTCTTAAACAGTCGCATCCTAGTTTCCATCAACAAGGTAGCAGATTAACTCAAAAGATCAATAGGACTTGATCCAAGGATGAAATTGGGTCAAGGTAAAGTGCGGTTTGATGAGTATATATGAGTGTGAAGATAGAGTAAGAATAGTAGAGCAGATATTAACATCATGTATCCTTACCTTATAAAAAATAGAAAATAACTCTTAGGAATAGTGTGCTACCAACTATACCCTCAAAAATATGTACAAAATTGTGTACAAAATTATATATTTACTTTTTTACCCTCATTAATATTTTTACTCTCATTAATATATTTAATTGGGTTTTTTTTTCATTAAACATACCATCAATTAATACAAAGTTTTTTTTAACAAAAACTTGTAATGCCTTTTTTTTAAATAAAAATATTATAATGTTTTGTACTTCATATGTAATTATTGTTATTTAAAAAGGAAAAAAAAATTGTATGTTTGAAGACTCTGTTTATTACCACGAGATGATTTATTTTTACTCCTTCGTGGTTGCTCTTCTTATTTACAATTTTGTTATCCTTTAATTATTACAAATATTGTTAAGGTTTATTAGCTTTTTAATTGTACATTATTTGATGGCACGCACATAAACAACGTGGAATTTAAATGACATTCATATTAAATAATGATATTTAGCATATGTTATCAAGAGGTATAAATAACTTTAAAATCCTAAAATCGAAGGAAATCGATAATAGAAAAAAAAATGTATTAAATATGGAGAGAATTTAAGAGGAAAAATATAACTAAGTGGTTATTGCTTTAGTATTAGATATAGATATAGATATTAGATTGTCGTAGAACATTGAACTTACATTATTAAGTTTTTAGCTACAACGAACATTTCACATATTATTACTCTGTAATTCCGTATGACCAAGCTCACAAAAATTTCGTTTGAAGAAAAATATGTTAAGTATTATTGAATCATGCAAATCAATTAAGAGTTCTAAACTAGCTTAAGATATAAAGGGATGCAAATCAATTAAATATTATTTAATAATAATTTTGAAATAATACTGTCAAACTTTTGAGGGTTTTAAAAAATAATTATCATTTAATATTTAGGTGGATTTTTTATATTTCTACAAAACCAATATATAGGCAAATAAACCAAATAGTAAGTATTAAAACTACCAGATCTACCACCCAAACCAAAGGTGTAACTACACGCTAATACAACTTCTATGCAAGAGCTAACTCTTTCACGCGCATCGCGCGCATAGGATACCCTAGTACATAATAAAATCCCACAACCTTTGAATCTTCATGATTTATTTATTTATTTATTTATTATTTTTTTTTAACGTTTTATGACTCTTAATGCCATGTATCTGCCAAGCAACCCATGTAACGAGCTTTCAACCAGTGACTCCCGGTCCAGTTAGCCCAAGGCACTAGGTTTTAAGATACCCCTACGGATTTACTAACTCGAGTTACTCAATCAAGACACATAAACATCACACGTACATATATAGACTCAACAGGTTTTTTTTAAAGCCCATACATTGGTACGTAGAGCCTTCAATATGAAACTTTTTGAATAAAACAACAACGGATCAAATCAATATAACAAAAATGATCTTCTTCACACTGCATATGCTCTACTAATCTCAGAGAATGGCAAATTTCATTATTCAGACAATGGCTCATAAGGGTAATCAGAAAAATAGGCTAATAATTCTCAGATCGGGATTTTTAATGAGTCATGTCATTGGTAGGCTCCTTGGCTTATGGGGTGCAAATACCTTAATGCCTAAATCATTTCTTTCTTATTACAACACCACAATATTGACTTCCATCAGGCTAGTGACTGTCTAAAGAAATCAGTTTTTCAAAAATATTTCTATTTTTCTGCATACATACAAGTCTATAAGCCAAAGTTAAGCATTGTAGAGTGTATATGGAATCATATATGCAAAGCACTGTCCAAAAACAAACTGCCAGACTCAATATCATACCCAGAAACAAAACTGAATGCACTCCCCCCATGCGTAATTCACACATTGCCCTCAATGTGTGACTGTGAAAGAATATAAGAAAAATATGAATAAAGGAAAGATATATAACATAAAAGGAAATGAGCTCACCGGATGAAGTTGGCTGACAGTGTATTTCTCTGGTGGCATCCCCCAAGCTTGGATCTGCTCACAATTTCTTGCTGCAAACACTTTCGAATATGGAAGGTCTTATTTCAGGTCAATTGTGACTCCACCAGCAGTTGGTTGTTCTAGCTAATCTCACTGTCCTGCAACAACGGACACCAAATCAAAGCAGAATTAGTTTCCAGAATATAAAGGGCTTAAAAATAAGAGCAGATGAAATTTCTGAGGGTTTTTTTAATTTTTATTTTTATATATGAGAAAACAAAATTAAAAATAAACAATCACGAAATTTTCCTAAATTTGGGCTGCCTCCCAAGAGCGCTTTGTTTATCGTCGTTAGCTCGACGCCTTTCAAGCATACTAGTCTTCATAATTTGGAGCTTCTAGCTCCATCACTTCAATGTTCTGAACTTGATGTCCCTCATAGTACGGCTTGAGTCGATGACCGTTCACCTAGAATTCCTTCCATGTGTTCTCACTACGAATCTCCACCGCACCGTGATCATACACCTTGGTAACAACAAATGGCCTCACCCATCGAGAACGGAGTTTACCAGGAAAAAGTTTGACCCGAGAATGGTACAAGAGAACTTTTTGCCACACTGCAAATGTCTTTCGTGTGATGCGCTCATCATGGAATGCCTTAGTCTTCTCCTTATAAATTCTCGTGTTCTCAAAAGTATCATTTCGGATTTCCTCTAGCTCTTGTAATTGAAGTTTTTCCTTTGCTCACCTGTTGCATCCATCTCCATATTGCATTGCTTCACGGCCCAAAATGCTTTGTGTTCCAATTCTACCGGAAGGTGACAAGGTTTTCCAAAAACAAGCCTATATGGAGACATCCCAATTGGCGTCTTATACGCTATTCTGTACGCCCACAAAGCATCGTTAAGGTGGAGACTCCAATCTTTCCAGTTTGGATACACAGTTTTCTCGAGAATGGACTTGATTTCCCGATTGGAAACCTCTGCCTGTCCATTTAGTTGTGGGTGATACGCAGTGGACACTCGATGAAACACATTATACTTCTTTAAGAGAGCTCCTATTGTTTTGTTGCAGAAGTGTGTCCCCTTGTCATTGATGATAGCCCTTGGAAATTTGTATCTAGCAAAGATATTTGATTTCAAAAATTCTGCAACAACTTTAGAATCATCAGTACGGGTGGCTATAGCTTCCACCCATTTCAAAATATAATCGACAGCAAGCAAAATATATTGAAAATCGAGAGAAGAAGGGAAGGGTCCATGAAATCCATACCCCAAACGTCAAAAATTTTACATATTAAAATAGGAGTTTGGGGCGTTTCATTCCTGGGACTTAATGTACCTATATGTCCTTTGACATTTGTCACAAGCCTTACAGATTTCATATGCATCTTTGAAAATTGATGGCCAATAGAAACCACTCTCTAAAACCTTGCATGCGGTCCTCTTAGGTCTAAAATGTCCTCCACATGCATAAGAATGGTAGAAAGTTAGTATAGAAATAAATTCGGAATCAGGAACGCACCTTCTAATTAATCAGTTGATCAGCACAAAATTTCCAGAGATATGGGTCATCGCATATGTAGTATTTTTGCTATGCTTCACATCCGGTCCTTTTGTTCTTTAGTGTAGATGATTGGAAACTTCCCGGATACAAGAAAATTCACCAAATCAGCATACCACGGAGTTCCTGAGCTCAAAGCATGAAGTTGCTCGTCGAGGAACTCTTCATTGATTGCTTTACCTTCCTCAGCTACAAGAAACCTGCTCAAATGATCAACAACACTATTGTCAGAACCTTTTTTATCTTTTATTTCAACATTAAATTGCTAAAGCAATAAAATCCAACGTATTAGCCTAAGTTTGGATACATCCTTTGACCATAAATATTTCATTGTTGCATGATCAAGATTTATGAATGTGTTGGGGAAGTTGTTAATACTTTTGGAGGATACCTTGAGACAAGTTACTAACTACGAGCGATGAGAGGGTCAAGATAAGATGTGTTCCTTTTATGCTTAGTACCCATGACAGTGTTTGCTCTGAAGTTGAATATGTGATTATTGAGTTTCTTTATGAAAAAGTAAGACTTTAATTGAAACAAGTATTTTATTACAAGTATGCAAAATGAATTTTCAAATACACAGTTTTCAAAATAAAGTTTTGTATTCTTTGTTTTTAAATAGTTGTTTGGATTGAAAACTTTCATAGATCTTGTAAAATCTTTTATTAAGTATTTTTATTTCATTTCAAACTTTGTAATTATATATATATGAGACTTTTACAGTGTTTTCAATGATTTCTCCTAATGTAAGTATTTTAAATTATTTTTCGAATGACTTATAAAAATTATTTTCGAGTTTGCTCACTACTTTTATTCGTATTCAAATCATTTTAAAACCTAAGCTCTTTGGATGTTTGAAACTTTCTGGTTTTCCTTACTTTGCTTGATGATTGTTGATAAATTGTTAATTTATTTAGTGAGCAAATGTGTTGGTCAAGTTACGGGGGCGTAACTCCTTTTAAGAGGGGTAAAGGGCGATAGAGTTTCGCGCGTCTGCTTTTCGAGTCATTTTTGAGTGATTTCGAGTCTTATTTGAGTTTAGTTGGAGTCTTGAGTCAAGTTAGGATGTGCATGAACCAATAATTTCAAAATGATTTTCGTTTCTTTTGACTAAGTTTCGGGTCGAAACTTATTTTAAGGGGGGTAGACTGTAATACCCCGTATTTTCATACGTATTTTCTAATTAATTAATTAAGAATTATTTTATAAAAAGGGTATTTTAGTAAATTTATTATTTGGAGCCAAAATAATATTTGAATTTTGGTGCCAAAAGTATTTTGAAAACTAATCATTATTTTGGATAAGATTTATTATCCATTTATCCTATTTTAAAAATCGGATTATTTACATATTTCGGATATTTTAATTAGAGAAAAATAATATTTTATTAATTATTTTATTATGGCCGAAATTTTCCAATAACAGCTAGGATTTTTGGATTTTCCATGTATGGAAAATATGATTTTTCTTGATTATTTATTGGTAAATAATTGGTATTTAATTAATTAATTATTTAATTATTTATTCTATATTATTTATACAATTATTTTATTCCTTAAAAACCGAGCAAAATCTTCCTAAATATATTTATAGGAGTCTGAAAATTTGAGGTATGGTAAGCTCAATAATTTCGACCCTATTGAATTATTTTGGGGGAATTTAATTGGTAAAATTATATTTTTAATTATCTCCCAAAATCTCCAATTTTCCTTAATTCTAATTCTCCATCTTTTTAATATCCAATCATCATATTTTCTTGCCATTCATTCTTCTTAATTATTCCCTAAGTAATTCCAATTTCCTTAATATTTTTCATGACATACATACATTCCATATTTAAGCATACACAATCATCTTAATATCTTAATTTTTTTACTCACTTCTCCAAGTAATCTCATAAACCCTACTTGCCATAATTCTTCCCACATTCTCTTGCCATAATTCTTGCATGAGCTAGCCTATAAATACCCCTTCATACCTCTCATATTCTTCACACCAAAAACCTAATTCTCTTCTTCTCTCTTCTTCTTCTTTTCTCTAAACTTTTTCATACTTTTCTTCTCCTCTTTTCATATAAATATTATCCCGTTTATCTTTTAATCCAGTTTTCGGGCACTTCTGGTCAGTTTTTGGGGTATTGGTGTTTCACAGAAGATTGTGTCTCTCAAAAATTACTTGAGTTTAGGCTCAAGAATCACCCAATTCAGAGTTATATTGAAGGAGTTATGGCCTCTGCAAGTTCTGCCTATTCTTTCCAACGAAAATTCAATTCTCTTTAAACCTATTCCTTTATCTTCTTCATGGTTAGTTTTCCAAAATACAAATACCTATTTCAAAGCTATAATTTTATATAAAAGTATTATTTTAAAAGAGTTTTATAGTACATGCACATTAGATTTGAGTTTATGTTGTGATAACCTTATGGTTATGTTATTTGCAAGGTGTATTCGTGATTAAACTTTGAAAGTGCGAAGTGTTGATTGATTTTCGGAATCAAGGTTCTTGAGGTTCTTTTTGTGTGGTTTTTCTAGAAAGGATCAAGGTACGTTTAGGCGGCTAGATACCTTCGAAAGTGATTGGTTTGAATAACATGTTTTACATGATTTAATTGGTGATTGACTTAAATTGATTTGAATTATGATTTTGAAATAAATTATGTTTGAAGTTATTGATTTTAATAAAAGTATTTTGAATGATTGATTTTTAAATCATGTTTTGAATGGGTTGGATTACTTATCGTTTTTAAATAAAGGAATTGATTTTAAAAGGTTTGTTGAATTAAATAAAGGTTTTTCAAGGAAGAGTTGTGATTTTGAAAAGTTATTAATATGAGATTTTATTCTCAAGTATTTATTTATGAGGTTTGATTTTGAAAGCATGTGGAATTAATTAAAAAGGATTTTGAATTATATTGGAACTATTGGATATTAAAAGGATTTATTGAACCATTGAATTCTTATTATTAATGCTTGATAAGCATGTTAGTAATCCCACTATGCGGATTTGGTTTATTGATAAGGTCTTGGACTTTGTATGACCGGGTCTTTCCTCAAGAATAGCCTTGTAATATAAGGAGACTAGCTTGGGGGTGTGCACACTTGGGTGAGGAATTGGATTAAAAGGAATTGGTTCTTAATAAAGGAATTGGTTTTATTAACTATTATTTGAATGTGAATCATTGAAATCGGTTTTGGACTAATGAGTTTTGAATTTATTGGATTAATTATTGGAATTGGTTTTAAAAGCATGTTTGCAAATAAATTGAGTTTACACTATCTTGCACTTATCGTACTTAGCATAATTTGCTAATCCGTATTTCTTATTTGTTTTGTGTAACACCCCAATAATTCTCCCTTAAAACCTGTAAATACTCTTAACAAAATCCAAGAGAATTACCGGCGTGCTACCGCTACGTGTTCAAACGTTAAGGCTATATCAGAAATTAGCAACGGAAAAACTAACTCAGTTATAAATAAGTTTCAAAACTAATAACCAAAACCAAATTAAATCATACAACTTGGAACCATTAAGGCCCTTATTCAAAACCCCACAAAAGTAGTAAATAAATAAAACCAGAGTTTAATAAATTCAAACTTATGAAAAGAAATAAACTGCGAACAATAATCAACTCTCCACTCAAAATCCCACCCCCTTGATGCAAGTCAAAACTATGTAAACACCTGTGATGAGTCTACTCCCCAATATTACAAGTGTAAAGATTGGATCATTACAGGGTCATTGAAAGGCGAAGGCCATGACCAAAGAAAGACACACACAAAAGCACGCAATCAGCAAAGCTGAGTACATACAAGTTGCGAAATAAATTAAAAAATCCCTAACATGCTACTAATAATCAAACATCATGCATCATTAAATTATAGACTCAACACACGACTCAACTATTTATATTACTAAGAATCCATTAATTAATAATAGTTATATCATTATTTTTACTCATTGGATTACACAATACACAAGGTTGTCCAACCCATGCTCCATTTGGAACATCAATAAAAGAAAAACCCCATGCCTCCTTTCGGAAACATCAATAAACATCCAACGACCACGGGCGCGACTCCGTGACCGTAGTTAGTATGAGATCTCACTAACTCCTAGTTTTGAAAAATATTTGAAATAAGAGACTCGTAGATCAGACGGCCTCGAGAAAAGTATACGGCTAATACCCCGTATACCCCAACCCCTGATTGTCATTACTCCAGAAGTGCACCAATCCAGAGTTTTATTGCTCATCCATCTTGCACTTTACGTGATTTACAGGTTTAGACTTGGTGATGACTCATATGCAATCAATCCAATATAAATTCAATTAAATAAAACAACTTTCCAATTTCAATTCTTGATTTATTAGTGACAAGCAACATTTATCATTTATTCCTTTAACTACCTCGGTGTATAAACACCTTGAGTGCATAAGGCACCCCAAGACCTTAACCTCGTCTTATAAGACTTGAATTCTTCCTTTACCCATCCTATTTCAATAATCATGAATGAGTAATAAATAAATCATTCCACATATTCACATACCTTTGCCTCTAAGCGCATCATGCAAAGTTAATGAATAAATAATATTTACAAAGTAGAATAGTGCACATCATACGGAAATCACAATGTATAACCAAACAATCATTCCCAGTCTTCTCTATACATAAAACTAGGTTCTCGTTACGTTCCTAAACATGCTTCTAAAGGCAAGGTTTCGTAACCCATACGTACCTTGAATAAACGAATTGGTATGTCACTTTACTATCTAGAAATCACCTTGAATAAACTACTCTCCTAAACCAAACAATAACATCTCAATCAATACCCAATCAATCAAATTTACAGCAATACTAACTTAATTACTTTAAAACCTTCAAAATCCAAATCAAGCAACACTTTAAAACCTTCCCTTTAGTTAAAATTAAAGGCTTATATATAGTTCTTTAAATTTTCTTCATAAAAACCTTAAAATACACTCTTATACATGAAATTACAGCAAGTTAGAAGTTTAATAAAAATCTTAAAATTATTTTTAAAACCCTTAATAATCTCCCTTTTTAATGGGTGATTAAACTCTCTTTATAAAACATCAAAAGTAATACTTAGAAACTATTTCCAGCACTTAAAACTTCAATAAAAACATATATTTATGCTTAATTAACTTTAAACATAATTAATTTTATTAATCAAACTCAAGGATAATATTTTAAGTATAAAAAAAACTTCGTGAAAATAAAAAATTGCCCGAAAATCATATTTAGAGGCTGAATTTTGCCACACAAAAAACACTACTTTTTCATCAAAATCAGATGAGTTCAGAACCTGATCAGGATTAAAACGGGATTAATATTAACGAACGAAAATCTAAAAATTAAAACACGAATTTAAGTGTTCAAAATAATCTGGAATTAAGTTAAACTAATTAGTAGTTATAATCACCATAATTTTAAAACATCATTACTATAAAAAGCCCTAAATCAATTGTTCATAAAAACCCTAAAATCATGATTTTCAATAATTTAAAACCCTAGGTTATAAAATTTACAAAATCTGAAAATTATGACATTTATAAAATCTGAAATTATAAAGTTTAATCATCAAAATACAATTTGATACTAATTAAATTAATTTCAAACAATAAAATCAAAACCCATAAATCAATAATTATGATTATACAAATTAATAAAACAAAGGAGAAAATAAGACTAACCTTTTTGTGTGGGAAAATTTTGGGGATTAATGGGATATTTACAGGGGAGAATGTTGCAGGGTAAATAGAAAGATTGGGCCTCATAAAATTAATGAGCCAAATGAATGAAATGGACTAAGCTTTGGTTGTATTTAAATGAATTATAGAATGAAGCTTCATAAAATAATTTGTACCAAAATAATTTTTGACCCAAATTAATAATTTGAATATTTTGAAATTAAATTACGAAAAAAAATACAAATTAATATTATAAATTAAATTAAATTTCATTCATAACATATTTAAAAATACGGGGGATTACGTTTTGGTTCGCCCTGTTTACCGTAATGGTAAGCGTTGACTATTTTCAGGTGGAGTCATGAATGAACATATGGGAGTCCAGGGATTTGCTTCACCTAGTTTAGGAATGTTGGTCTTGTCTTTATTTTTGAGCACTCATAACAATGTTACTATTTTTATAAGTATTAATAAAAGAAAGTTGAGTTTCCGCTGCAAGTTTTGTTGTTGAGTTAAGTATTTTGAGTAGCCTTGCGTAATCACGCGGCGGTAATACACCCAAATCTGTCTCTACGGTATAATTATACGTATTATACTAGTATTTTTGTAGAGGGAGATTTGGGGGTGTTACATTTCATATGCATCTTTGAAAATTGATGGCCAATAGAAACCACTCTCTAAAACCTTGCATGCGGTCCTCTTAGGTTCGAAATGTCCTCCACATGCATAAGAATGGCAGAAATTTAGTATAGAAATAAATTGGAAATTAGGAACGCACCTTCTAATTAATCAGTTGATCAGCACAAAATTTCCAGAGATATATGAGTCATCCCATATGTAGTATTTTGCTATGCTTTGCATCCGGTCCTTTTGTGCTTTAGTGTAGATGATTAGAAACTTCCCAGATACAAGAAAATTCACCAAATCAACATGCCACGGAGTTCTTGAGCTCAAGGCATGAAGTTGCTCGTCGGGGAACTATTCATTGATTGCTTTACCTTCCTCAGCTACAAGAAACCTGCTCAAATGATCAACAACACTATTGTCGGAACCTTTTTTATCTTTTATTTCAACATTAAATTGCTAAAGCAATAAAATCCAATGTATTAGCCTAGGTTTGGATACATCCTTTGACCATAAATATTTCAGCGTTGCATGATCTGTAAACACAATAATTTTAATACCCAATAAATAAGATCTGAATTTGCCTAAAGCAAAAAATACAGCTAAAAGTTCTTTCTCAGTTGTAGTATAATTAGCTTGAGCCGCATCCAAAGTCTTCGAAGCATAGTAGATTGCATAGGGAGCTTTTCCAACTCGATGGCCTAACACTGCACCTACGGCATAATTAGAAGCATCGCACATCAGCTCGAACGGAAGCTCCCAATTAGGAGGTTGTAGAACAGGGGCAATGACCAACTTGTCTTTCGGCTTATCAAATGCTTTCTTACAGGCCTCATCAAAGTGGAACTCCACATCCTTTTGGAGTAGTCTGCATAGTGGTTGTGCAATCTTCGAAAAGCCTTCAATAAACCTTCGATAGAAACCTGCATGGCCAAGAAAAGAATGAACTTCCCACACAGAGGCGGGGTAAGGCAGATAAGAAATACGATCTATTTTAGCTTTATCGCCTTTTATTCCTTCAGAAGACACAATATGGCCTAAAACTATACCTTGTTGAACCATGAAATGAAATTTTTCAAAATTAAGCACAAGGTTAGTTTCAAGACAATGTTTAAGAACCAAAGTAAGATGTTCTAAGCAATTATCAAACGAATCTCCATGAATAGTGAAATCATCCATGAAAACCTCTATAAAATTTTCAAGATAATCTGAAAAGATGCTTACTATACATCTCTGAAAAGTCGTTGGGGCATTGCACAATCCAAATGGCATACAACGATACGCAAATGTGTCGAACGACGTTTTTTCTTGATCCTCCGGAGCTATAGGAACCTGCACATAACCTGAATATCCGTCAAGAAAACAGTAATAAGCATGACCAGCAAGACGTTCTACCATTTGATTAATAAAGGGTTAGGGAAAATGATCTTTTCGAGTCATAGAATTAAGTTTCATGTAATCCACACAAACTCTCCACCCATTTTGCACTCGGGTGGGAACCATTTATCCCTTATCATTCTCCAACATTGTGACTCCTGACTTTTTCTAGACTACTTGCAAAGGACTGACCCAAGGGCTATCTGATATAGGGTATATCACCCCCACTTCAAGAAGCTTCAATACTTCTTTCTTTACCACTTCCATCATAGGTTGATTAAGTCGTCGCTGCATTTGTCTCACAAGTTTAGCTCCTTCTTCTAATAAGATTCTGTGCTGACACATAGAAGGGCTAATCCCTTTAATATCCGCAACTGTCCACCTTAGAGCTATTTTTTGTTCATTGAGAACTTGCACCAGTTTTTGCTCTTGAGCCGGAGTTAGATTACTTGCGATTATGACTGGAAGAGTGTCATTCTCTCCCAAAAATGCATACTTCAAGTGGTCAAGCAGAGGTTTTAACTCCACTTCAGGTGGCTGTACAACAAAAGGTAAAAGTCTATTAGATGTGACAGGCAATTTCATAAATTTATCCGCATACCTTCCTTGCTTATTTGGAAGCACCTCCAAGGAGGAGAAAACTTCCTTGACATCATTTTCGAGCTCAAAATGTTCCTGCAGGTCAATGTATTGCTCTTTTTCCACAGGTTCAGTCAAACCACATCTAATGCATCATGACCAGAGAGAAAAAATACTTGCTCAGATAATGCATCAATGACATCTATACTAGAAACAGATTCACAATAAGAGGGATATCTCATGGCATCAAATAAATTAAATCGGATAACCTCCCCATCAAATTCCATGGTCAAAATCCCACTATAAACATCAATCTTGGTTCTAGAAGTTTTTATAAAAGGCCTCCTTAATAAGATTGGTGTTGCATTAGAGGATTCATCATTTGGCATATCTAACACATAAAAATCAACAGGAAACACAAGTTCATTTACTTGTACTAAGACATCCTCAATCACTCCTAAAGGATAAGTATTAGAACGGTCAGCAAGTTGGATAATCACACGAGTATCTTTTAAAGGTCCTAAGTTAAGAGCTTTATAAATAGATAAAGGCATCACATTAATAGAAGCTCCTAAGTCTAACATGCACCTCTCATATCTCGTGTTACCTATTCTACAAGGTATAGTAAAAAGACATGGATCCTTGCACTTGGGAGGAATTTTCCTTTGTAAAAAAGCAGATATGTTCTCACTTACACTGACCTTTTCATCTCCATTCAATTTTCACTTGTTAGTGCACAAATCCTTCAGAAACTTTGCATAACGCGACACTTGTCTAATGGCTTCCAGTAAAGGTATGTTCACTTCTACCTTGCAAAATACATCTATCACCTCCTTTTCCATCTCTTTCTTCTAATCCTTAGAAGTTAACCTGCTAGGGAAAGGAACAGAAGAAGAAAAATGGTTAGTTTTAGATGAAACAACATCACTTACCTTAGAGGGCTGCTCATTTTTTCCTGGAACAATAGTCTCTTGTTCCTCTGCCAGTACTTCACTCTTGCTTTTTTCCGGGACCTCTAGCTGCTTGCCACTTCTAAGTGATATGGCGCTTGTATTCTCCTTTGGATATCTCTCTGGTTGACTCGGAATCGTGTTAGAGTTCTGAGCTTGGAGCTTTCCCACTGTGTTAGCCAACTGGGAAACTTGGTTCTCCAAGTTCTTTAATCCACTTCTTGTTTCTTGCTGAAAATGCAAAGTGTTGTCATCCATTGCCTTCACAATTTCTTCCAGAGACAAGCTACCAGATTGTGGATGGGAAACTTGCTGATTTTGAGGTCGCGACTGATATTGCTATTGTTGATAAAACCAAGTGGAGGATTAGATGCTTGATGTTGCTGGAAAGCTGGTTGCCTAAGGTTGGAGCAACATGCCTGTTGCTGAACATTATTGCCATATCTCAAATTTGGATGATCTCTCCACCCGGGTTATAGGTCTGAAAGAACGGATCATAACGTCTTTGCTAACCTTGGACATCACCAACAGAATTCACTTGTTCCTCTTGCATAGTGAGGCACATGTCAGTTGGATGTCCTGCTATCGAACATATGCCACTAACTTTTTCTTGCCCTTTTTCAATCATCATCTCTCCAGGCCACTAAGGAAGTGAGTTTAGCTAATTGTTGCTCGAAGTTAGAACTCACTACTTGATTAACTTGACGTACAAAACCAGACTTGATATTTCGACCTCCTCGATATTGAGAGTTTGCTGCCAAGTTTGCAATTAGCGTCTTTGCCTCTGTGGGTGTCTTATTAACCAATGCTCTGCCACTTGTAGCATCAATTGGGTTCCAATCCGACTCTGTTAGCCCTTCATAAAAATACTACACCAGTAATTGCTCACTGATCTAATGGCTAGGACAGCTATCACATAGCTTTTTAAACGCTCCCAATACTCATGAAGTGCTCTGCATCTTCTTGTCGAATCCCACATATTTCTTTCCTAATGTTTGCTGCTAAAGATGCCGGAAAATATTTTTCTTATGAATTTTTCTTGCATCTGAGCCAAGTTGTGATGGTTCTTGCAGGCAGTCCGAACAACCACTCCTTGGCAGCATCAGTTAAAGCAAAAGGAAACGCCTTTAACTTGAGCTGATCAAGGGTTACACCAGCATGTTTCATCCTCGAACATGCTATGTGAAATTCCTTTAAAAATTTGTTCGCCTCATTCATGTAAACTGAACCCAAGGAACTAGTATTGCAAAAACCTGAAAATGTGGGTAATGCTCTCATCAGTCCAGGCTTGATCTCACATTGTGTCCCGACATCTAATATGCACAGCAAATTAGGGTCAAATGTAGGAACAACGAGCTACTTTAAGGTACGGTCAGCCATCTCAAAAATTTCTTCAGTTTCCTCTTCCGAAGATGAACTCTCACTTAGAGGCAACAGAATCTGACGAGCTTGCTCCAGTATTTGAGCACGAGTCCTTTTAGCTACAAAAGATGTAGAAAAAGGATAATTATTAGTCCCTGGTTCCTTGCTGCAAATTCTCTTAATCTTTGATTCTTCGAATTTCTGTCACACATAAACAAACAAAGAACTAGATGACAAGTTAGTAAGGAAAGTTAGCAAAAACACAAGTAATAATGTAATAAAATGCCAATTCCCTAGCAATGACGCCAAAATTTGGTAAATAAGTTACTAACTAGATAACAAATAAAGTACAGAGAAATAAACTAATAAAAATTGAAATACGATAAAATCAAGAATAATGAAATAGGGAATCAGGAGATGTATTATAACATTAGAGTATCAATTATTGCTCATCGAATTATATGAATTACGTTTATATCTTAATGTTAACTAATGAACACAAACAAGCATTCGAAACTTCCCTTAATTGCAAATACACCAAACGAGCTCTCGGAATATTGTCTAACTAACTAATAATCTAGAACAAGCTCTCTAGACTCGATTAATTAGCCGCATTAATAACAAGGAAGTAGTTAATTTAAGCCACAAATTTCACAAGCTCGGACTTGTGCAACTCAAAGGGTTGATAATCTTAGGTATTACGACAAGTTTTAGTCACCCATCAAACACCTAATCACTACTAATGGTATTAACTAGGACAATTACGAATCACAAGTTAATACTCTAGCAATTAAACTAGAAAATTACACTAAAGATGGTCGGTCTAAAATATAATCCTATTAGTTCATAATAATCAAACGGATTATCAAACCAATTAAGACATAAGCATAATACCCAATAATTAAAACAAATCTATTCTCACAATACAATAGTCCATTGCATAATATATCTCTCTTCCCACTAATAATCTAGCCTAACATATTAAGAGTTGAAAGAACAATAACAATTACAAACAGAAACTTCATAATATGGAAGAAATAGTTAAACATTAGATTGATAAGGCTAACAGTAGCTAAACGAAACAATCAAGTTCCAATATTGAACAAATGCAATAATTTAACAAAGATAAACTTAATAATAAGATTCAATCCTATAATCTAATAAGATATCAATCATACCAAAATGAATTCAATAAGAAAAAGTAAGATATTAAACTAATGTAGTACCAAACTTAATTTGAGGATTACAAAGGAAGATGCCACGAACTCCACTGCTCCAAGATTTGCTCACATGAAATCCGCTGCTCCTTCTCTGTGCTTCTTCACTTTCGTCTCCCTTTTACCTCAGATGAATATCTTCAATTTGTTCCTCAAATCTAGCCCAGAAAAATCCCAAAAAAATACAAATTTGATAACTCTTCAGAACCCCAACAAAAAGATAAGAAACCTCCATTCATTATCTCCACTACACCGAGTATTTTGCTCCAATAATTATCCAATTTCATCTTCATCATCTCTTGCTTGACAGTTTGGTACCCGCGAAAGTCGGTGGAGAACTTTGTGTTTTACCCGCAAGAACAATGAGTAGCTGCTCCTTTATTTTTCTTTTTGTTTTGTTCTTTTTGCTTTGGCCGAGGGTCAAGTTGTTATATTCAGGATCCATGTGATTATTGGGCTTAAAGTATGTGACTTCACTTGTAAGCTTTGTTTCTTTTTCCGAGCTTAGTAAAATGCATTTTGATACCGTAATTTTCCTTCCTATATATAAAAAAAAATAGCAGTAACTCGTGTCTCCAGAAGAAAAATTACTTAATAAACATTTAAATCATTAAAAGTCAATATAAAAACAAGAGTCTAATAAATAAAATAATGTACTTTTATGATCTTATCAATTCTTCGTCCATCCCGGAAGAGAAAATAACACTCTTCGCCACTACACCTTCGACCCCTATTTTCATTACAGATTACTAAAAATAAACACACTTGATAACTTTATTTCTTACAATTATGCGTCTTGATAAGGAAGTATATAAAAAAATGGTACATGTCATTATACTATTTTTTATTCGAAAAGGTTATGTGAAGAGCTATATTGAACCAAATTAAGAGAATTTCCCTCTCCAAATAACCTATAGCTGCTGAAGCAAGGTGTAGAGATAAAAAAGCTCAACCGTACCCCTGCTTAATATAACGTGCACAAAAGTATGAGGCTCTACACTTTTTTAGAAAATATATAAATTTTTAATGAAAGTTATAAGTTAGGAAACCGTCCTTGATAGGGTTTTACCTAATTATCATCGTCTAGTTGTCTACAATAGAGTAAAGATGTAAGCTTGGGAGACAATCAACCATTATAGTATCACTGACAAGATGACTTGCATTTGGAACCCAATTTACCGTTCTATTTCCTTTGCTAGAAATTGTGATTCAAACAATAGTTGTTGAACTTGGTGAGAAGGGTGTCTTTTTTTTTTTTTTTTTTTTTTTTGGTACAAGAAATCAATTTTCCAAGGTATTGAGAAAATACCTTTAATCGATTTTATGGAAATAAGGTTGCTACCTTCAATATCTATACATGTAATTATGAAAAACCCTATTATAATACTTCATGCAAAGTTATAATTCTGAAGTGTTATATTATGATTTTCCAAGATTAAAATTTCATGTCGTGATATAATGATCGTGATATATGTCACATAAATAAAACTTGTTGAAGTTGAGTTGATAGTGGAAGCACCATCAAATTGAGCTTGATCGTTGAAAAAGTTGATGACTTATAGGAAACTATAATTGTATTATAAAAGATTTGGATTAATGGTGATGTATAGATAATGTACTCGAGAAGAAAAGGTGTCTAAAGAAACTTTTTTTATAAGGTAAGAAAAAGAGAAAACATTAGGAAATCCTCCGCACGAGGGGAATTCCTAATGCATGGTCTCTAAAGCAACATAAAAGATCATTCAATAGCTAAAGTAAGCAGCATGGTACCAAATAGAAAGATTGTTTTACACTTTCAATGATTATAAACAAGTTTTGTATTACTCAGTAAAAGAAGAAGATGTTTAGTAGTTTTCAGGATCCACAAATTCTTATATGTGTTTGGCCGCACCATGCCATATATAGGGGGTTACTTTGTTAGTATTATAGGGGTTACCCGCCTAGTGTTCCAGGGTTACTTCATAGTGTTCCAGGAGTTACTTCGTCAGTGTACTATGGGCTATTCGGTCAGTTTTACAAGGATTACTTAATTAGTGTTTTAAGGGTTACTTTAGCGGCCACGGTGTGACCAGCCGCACACAAAACGCGCTATTCGAGATTATTAAGACGCAAAAGAAAATGTTACTCCACACTTTTTTTTTTTTTTGAAATCATGTTACTCCACACTTAATAGCCCTACAAATTAGTTAGACATGTATAGAAAAATATCATATGAGATTAATGAAAACATCTTTAAAATTAAATCAAATTTAAATAAGAATGAATTCTGACCGTTGATATCGTTTAGATCTCACGGTTGATGCTATACCTCATAATTTCATATGTTTTCTTTTTTTTTTTTGCCTCGTTGGAGCTTTTCACTTTAACGCTGCACCTCTCTTTCTCTCTCCTCCATTGAAGCGTATTCTGAGTTCTCCATTGAAGCGTACTTTGAGCTCTCTCTCCTCTATTGAAGCAGTATCTGAGGTAAGAAGTTTTTCCTTTTTTTATAATTCAAAATCAACGAATATCAATTTCACAATCTAGGGTTTAGTTTCACACTATCGTTAATATTAATTGTTAGTATACTCAATTAGGGTTCATCTAATGTAGATTATTTAACTATAGGTTGTAATTGCTTATGTAATGAGCGAATTTGTTGCTGTAATTTTGATGTATGCAATTTACGTTTTTGTTATTAAAAGAGAAGAATTTTATGTGATTTATCGACCTAGTTTGATAATTGAGTGAAATTTGGTTGTTAATGTGTTGTATATTTCAAGCCTAATTGAACCCACAATCTAAGCCAACAATTTTTGAGCCTGTTGCCCAAGCCAAGATTGAGTTTTGAGGTTGTTTGTCTAGATTTCATGATTTCTATCTTGCTCGAGTCGACTCTAATCCTATTTTATTCGGGCTCGGCTTGAAGGTTTAACACAGTAAAACCCTATTAATATTGTTTGTGCCTCTATTGCCCTAACTCAGTATGAATATAGATGTGCCCGCGTCACAATTTCTTACGTGTGCAAAGTAATAATTTTCATGCTTTCGGCATGTTCACTATGCTTGAATAATTTATAAGGTATTATTTTTTGGGGAAATTATGAAATTGTGGTTAGTAATTTGTTATCTTATCTATTACTGAGTATGCTGATATTATTTCATGTAGTTATTGATTTTTTGGGCTTCATAAGTAGATTTGATGTTTCCACCATTGTGCTTGTTAGGGTCATATTTAATACACTAGACAAATCTTGTTTTGGCCGGAAATTGTTAAATATGAGTACTTGGTGTGAACACATATGGTATCTATTAATACTTGATTAAGTGAAATCAAGATGGATGTGTTTATAATGATGGTCACAATAAGGGAATGCTTAGGCTTAGATTTTTTGACATGATGCCCCAAATATAATTATGCTTGGGTGATAAAATTAAAAAGGATTGCCGAATTTTGTTAATTGTCAAGGGACTATGTATTGTTAGCTTTTGAGGTATATGAAGATATTGATGAGCCTTGGCGTTGGTTTACAATTGATGTTTGTAATTGCCCCAAATTTATAAGGTTCCCTTTTGGGGTGTAAATCTCATACCCAAGTGTGTAATTAATGAGGAGATGCGTGATATTGTGTTACTTCTTTACAGCGCCTAAAATAAGCTTAGATTATCAAAGACAAGCTAACTGTATTACTTTTGGTTTTTGTGAGAATTTGATGATTTGGCAATCTAGTTAGGACATTGATCAAAATGGGAAAGTGCTAAATGGAATTTTTTTTGAAGTTAGTAGCTTTTGCGATGAAATGTTCCACAGTGATGAACTGTTGGTTATTTATTAAATTATAATCAGGACTGCTCCCTTTCCTTGGTGTAGTTTTTTTTGGTAGTGTTTCCAGACTATTGTTTGGTGATTGGGATCGGTGAATTTACGGCTATTTTAATGATTAAGAGGATCAACTGTGTTATTGATTTGAATCATTAAATGTTGTTTTTGGTGTTTGTCTGGTCATGAAAGTTATAGATAGTGATGTTCGTACTTATTTTATTTTACTTCCTTCTATTCAGAAAGAGTTTTCACTAAAGATTTAGTTTGAGATTTGGTATTGTTGGCTGGAAATTGAATTCAGTCAGAGGCAACATAATATTTGTTATGATGTTAAAAAAATAGTTATTTCTATTAGGGTGGGGTAAATGTATCAGATTCCCCCGATTTTGTATGTTGTGGTGTAAAACAGTCTTTACTGTTCTTGGTTACAGGTGGGTATCTAGAAGATCGTGTGAGTGCCGTGGTCATTGTTTGGCTATTTAAGAGTGACTAGTAGGTTTTTACTTCTCGCTCTAGTCTTGCTTTTGTTTTTAAAATCATGGCAATTGTGCTCCGTAATCAGGTTGAGCTTTGTTACACCTTTTTACCTCCCTTGAGTTTTAATATTTTTTTGTTAGATAATTGGGAGTGTTACACTCTCCTCCACTCCCCTCTCTATTCAAAGTTTCTGAAAATGAAGTTGACTGTCAAGACTCTGAAAGGAAGCCATTTTGAGATTCGAGTTCTGCCCAATGACACTGTTAGTATCTATCATTCTCCTTTATTTCGTTAATGTACTTTTTTTTTGGGTATATGGATGGATGTTATGCAACTGAGTGTTTAATATAATTTTTTATGCATTGATTCCATATAGTGTATACATCATATGTCAGCATACTAAATAGATTTTCATTAAATATAGCTTAGATTTTGTAGTTGAATGAGTTTTATAATAACAGGTTAGTAACATAGAATTTTCATTTTATCATGGGTTATGAGTTTTAAATGCTTGCAACTTTCTCAGTTTGCTAGTTCATTGAATCATGAGTAAGATTTTCTAGATGACTTCATTTTGTTTATAAATGGGGATAGTATTGTCTATAGCATGAACAGGATGATTTCGGATCATTCTGAATTTGGGTTAGAGTTTAAAATGCTACTTCTTATCTAAAAACGTTTAAATGGGTATTAGGAACCTTTTAGTGTCGTCTTGTATCACCTTATGGCTTTAAGTACTTATAAATTGATTGGTAAAAGTGATTACAACTTTTCGTTTTAGTTATCTATGATGCGAAGATAACTTGTTCTAAAATAGTTTGTATGGTATTTTTGTATTATGGTTATTCTACAAAAATATAATGTTGGCTGTGATGCTTATTACTTTGTTAGGATATGGAAAAAAAATTCTTTGGCATACTTGGGAAAGAGCTTCTTGATTGTCAAATTTACTAATAGTTGCTGATTTGGAAATCCAAAGCATGGAAAAAGGCAAGGTCAAAGTTACAAGTTTTCAAAAAAAAAAATATGCCTACTTTTATTAGGTGGCTATGAAAACTAATATTTGTGTAATTTAGCTAGAAGCCTAGAAGGCAGGTATAGAACCAAGAAATTTTTCGATTGGTGAATGAGAGATCATTGGAAATTTAATGTTATCATGGGTTTGTAGAAATTTAAAATAATTAAAATGCGTATATGCAGATGAAGTAGTATAGTAGTGCCCCTGAGTTCCTTAAGAGCTCTACTATTAGTATTTGCTCATGTTTTAGAATGGAGAAACATGACCTTGAAGTTTTTTTCCCTACAAATTAATTGAGATTATGAGAAACATAGTACAGGATGTAATGCTCATTGCCTGTTAGATAAAGATTGCAGATTTTGGCATGTGGTTTAATTCTCAAGATGTGAGTGGTTGGGAAAGAGTATTTAGGAATTACTGTAGGATTTTATTACATATCTCAGTATATTGATAGCTGGGTTGCATATGTTATTGTGCCTCAGTAAACTAAGCAGGCTGATGGAATGAGTGAAGGTAATAGCGATGAATAAGAGGGATTTTAATCATTCACAAAACTTCAATCTTCAAAGTTGGGGTTGTGAAATGTTGAAGTGATAATGGTCTGCAGAAATGGATGAATAGCAATTGGTCTTAAATAATTTTTCCCCTCATTATAAAGCATTGTGTTTTCCATTACATCAGCATTTTGTTTGGTACAAGGATTTTAGATATTGGTGAATTAGGCCTTGTTATTTTCTTCTTATTTGACTTGTCTAAGAGATATAGTTCAATAAGTTGAGTTGAAATAAGTTTTGTCAAACAGTTTCAAACAAAATTATTACTCCCTTCATCGTTAAATTATTGTCTTCTTAGGCTTGGCCATGATATTCAGAGTATATAGTAGGAAAGTATAGGCTTTTTAGGTAGATAGTGGAAATATAAGAATAAGAATTTGGATTGAGGGAAAAAAAGTTTGTGGAGGGTCTTACTTTACATTAGATAGGAAGAGAGAGAATGAGAGTAAGATAGAGGTGGGGCCCATATTACAAGAGGGGTAGATGAGTTGGGTAAGTTAAGTTTTCCATTGAAGGTAACAAGACAATTATTTGGAGATTGACCAAAGTAATATAGAGGAAAATTATTGAAGGACGGAGATAGTCTTTTCTGTTACACTTCCACATGAAGACAATTTCAGACAAAATATGTATAATTCAAACAAAGTTGGGACTAATTAAATTGATTCCTATAATGCCTTAGTTTTACCTTTGTTGCTCTTCAATAGGCCATACTTTACTTTTTTGTAATAAAAGATTTTGTACTTATTCCATTCATGAATAAGAGCAACACTTTCTTTATTAAGGTTAGACTTCTTAACGTTTGATTGCAAATTTTCACTAAATGTGTGAAAAGATTATTTCGGTTGGGATCTTGTTCATGTTTTCATTCTTATTATTGTAAATATTACTTTTATGCTTTTTAATAATTTGTAATCATAAATATATATATGGTCAAAATGGCGAATTTTAGAGACTGAAAAGACAGTGATGCATTCCCTTTAGATCATAGGAAGTAAATGCAACTTCTTTTGAGAGTGTATGTTTTATCATTGGATATTAAAAAAAAAAATTATGGTATTTTGCACATGTTTGTTCAATAATAAATGTAGCTCACAAAGTATTCTTTGAAATGCATCTCATCTGTTTACATTTGCATTGGTCTGAAGATTATGGCGGTGAAGAAAAATATTGAAGATGTGCAAGGGAAAGATAATTATCCCTGTGGGCAGCAGTTACTAATTCATAATGGGAAAGTCTTGAAAGATGAAACAACCTTGGCAGAGAATAAGGTTTCTGAAGATGGCTTCCTTGTGGTCATGCTCAGCAAGGTAATTCTCACTTCACTAAATTATATTCATTTTCTATGTTTTTTTATTTTTTATTTTTTTATTTTTTCAATGATAATAACATCATCACTCTTCAGCCCACTGTTGTAAATTTTGAGGTCAGAAATATGCAACTTTAGCACTAACCTGTGAAGGCTAGCTAGAGAATTTACATTGTTCAAGAGGTTGTAAGTACAGAGTAGCAAGGAGTATTAGATGTCTGCTGTTTCTTTTTCCCTCTTGCTCTCCTTTTTACTATTTCTCTAACATTGAGACATTGTGGAAACCTCGAAGCAATGTAACAAATAGTATACATTCAAATTTTAGATGATGCCACAAGCTCAAAGTACTTGCAAATGTTTGCCTTCTTAAGATAACTCTCATTAATTATTCTTAAATTTAGTCGGATCAATCTCAGACATTTGTCTGAATCTGAATATCCACATCATTAAAAATGTAACCTGAACTCTCGATGATTCAGGTTTTGGTCCCTCCGCAATGAAGTTTCTTTTTCTTTTTTCATATTCTCCTCCCCCCCCCCCCCCCCCCCTCTTTGGGGTGGGTGGGGCTGGGGGAAGGGGGGTAAAAAAACAATTATATTGTTAAAAATGAGTTCATACTGCTTGACCACACTATGCATCCCATCCAACTACACTAGCATCCTTATACACAAGAGTACACTAGCGTTACGTCATACTCTTGATAACATTAAAACAAGAGTTGCTGTCCATCTGTCATTAATCAGAATCTAAATCCTCAAATACACCTCATGGCTTGATGGGTGGTTGAAATCACCACAGTAGGTGTCATTACAGCTCTGTTTCTAAAAGCATAATCCCTGACAAACTTAATATGATATACCAAAGCAGCCAGACTATCCAACATCGTTCCTATCTTCCTTTTGGATTGACGAATTCTGTTCCACCTTTTCCTGCTTGAGAAACAAAACTGTCATTATTATTGAATCTGATCTTCTGCATTGCAAGCTTTACTGTAGGGGCATCTAAACGGAAGGTGTGCTGTGCTCTCCTTCCCATCATTGCATAACACACAGCTCACTTTCACAGATTCCAAGCTTCTGAAATTTCTTCCTTGTTCTCAGTTTGTCCTGAGCTGCTACTCAAGCTATATAATAGTGCTTGGGAAAATCATATCTGTTCCAGGCTTTTTCATGATTTTATCTACTTAATAAGAAATGAATCGTAAATGGAGCACAACTCAAAAATATTTTGCTGTGTTTTGATTTAGCCAAACTTTTCATCTTTTTTTTGTTTTGTGCATGTTTGAATAAGGGTATTAATTTTCAGTATCTTTTTCCCAGTTCTCGTAAGAAAGCTATTAGACGTTTTTGGAGATTATTTATCCACATTGATTTTTCTTGTTGATGGCTTGGAGTGGAAGTTATGGACCTTATGGTATTTAGGAAGTTATTGTAAGGAGCTTACAAAATATTAAGGAGTTTATAATAACGTCCTGAATATGATCTTGTTTGATCTAAACTATGTGGGGTCTTTTGGGCTTGAAGCCATAGTATGGTTGGATATGTTTCAAAGTGTGTTCGACATGCCAGAAGTTGCAATACAAGTCTTTTGCAAAATAAATTATATTTTGTGGTAGTTCGGAGTGCCTTGTTACTGGGTGCTTCTGTACTGTGTTTTCTTTTTCTTTAATGTTAGATTCTTCTCCGTCTTTTGATAATTCTTCTTTTCACTTTTGCTTTGTTTTATTTCATTTATTTTATACTATCTTGCAGAGCAAAACATTAAGTGCGGGAGGAACTTCAAGTGCCCAGGTAGTGTTGGTCTCCCACTTAATAACTACTCTGTGGTTTCTTAGTCATTATTAACTCTTATGTCTGTCTTGCTACAGTCCGTACAGCCTACACCTAATCCTAATCCTGCTTCTAGTCCTAGTCCTGCACCTAGCACTACGGCTGCAGCTGCCCCACCCGAAGTACAGATGTAAGATTCAATAGCATCATGATTTGTGCTATATCAGATTAATTTCTCATAGTTCATCTTTTTGTTTAATTGCTGCAGGGACTCAAAAGGTGCAACTGATTCAAATGCTCAAAATTCCAAGTATGTGAAATTTAATTCACTTTTACAATTTGTGCTTGAAATAGTATTGTTGCTTTATTTTTTTTTGGTGGCCACTAGGGCACAAGTGTATAGCCTATGAATGGCTTGTGAAGATAGATTAATAGTATAGATCCGCAAGAAATAGTTGTAATTACTAGTTATCTACTAGATTTGATTTACTAGTTATTCAATTTCTTTTCAAAGCTCAACCTAAAATTGAAACATGTGAACCAATATGTGTGTATACTGCTTGTCAAGCAAGTATTGTAAAACATAGCTGCTGAACAATTTGCGAGACTGATAGAAGAGAAGTCTTTTTTTTATTATACTATCATCTGAAGGGTTCAAGATTCACAATAGCATCAAGTAGGAAATTTGCTGGTTTTATGCAGCTTTGGCTTAATTTTTTGAATTCAATTACTGTTAGTGATTGAAGAGGCATAGTAACATTTAGCATGAGGACATTTCTGCTTACTTTTTCAGATTGGGGATTAGTGATTTTATATTAACCAAGAGCCTGTTGAAGTATTTGTTATGATTTCATTGACAAGTCTACGGAATTTGTTGGGTTACTATGCTAAAGAATAAAAACAAAAGACAGAGAGGGGTGTCACCAATGTACATTCATAAAAGGAGAATAAGGGGAAAAAAGCAATTATGCCTTGGTGGCTCATGTATAGTCCAATTAACAAGATCCAGACATGGCAAGTCTGCAATTGTCTTCTAAGTGTTGCACCTATGCCTGGAACATCCAAAATAGAAAAATCAAGCCAATTTCTCTCCCTTAAGTAATCTATGCTTTCTTCATCCTTGTTCACCATGCATAAGCATGTCTTTAGCTTTACAAATTAAGCCATTTTCTTTAATCATAAATGCACTTTATTTCAGGAAGATTTTGTTCTTCTTCTTGAGTCCATGTGTGCGTAAGAACCAACACCTTGCCCTCTGTAGCCACTCTCGCATTTGGTATGGCCTTACTGTTAGTGTAACTGCTCCTTCAGGAAATCTAATGGATTTGGTAAGATCAATTCAAATCAAGTGAAGTTTACAATTTGTAATCCTGGGTTGGATAAGATCAAGTCATATATACCATAGCAAATTCAAATTCAAATTCAAATTCAAATTCAAATTCAGTCTCCCCTGCCTCAGTGCCTCGTGACTACATTCATTATCAAATGCTCTATTTGCATTTGCAAATCTAGAGATAATTGCCTTTACAGGCCCATTCAGATTTTCTCTAATAAGTATCCCTCTTTGAGAAATACCTTCCTCATTAAAGCTCTTTTTAACTGTGCTCCTCAAAGATGATATTAGGTGCATAGGCTTTGAAGTCAATAGTTTCATTCCAACATTTAACCTATACTATCTTAACTCTTTCATTAATTTTGGAACCTTCACCAGATTGTTGGTGAGACCAGCCACAATAATGCCAACTTCATTCTGGTTCCTCTATTGGCCTCAATCTCACATCTTGTACCTTACATGTATGTTAGTTCTAACCTTCTCTTCTAACCATTTCCTTTTCTTCTAATTAGAGCTAGTTGCCTTTACAAGCCCTATCAGACTAATGAATATCTTCCTTTTAGAATTGCCATTTGCGTTGAAGCTCGTTTTCAACTTTTGCTCAAAGATGACGTGAGGTGTATAGGATTTGAATTTAGTAGTTTTCATGCCGCATTTAACCTATACTATCTTCATTCTTTCATTAATTTTGAAACCTTCACCACATTGTTGGTAAGATTATTCACAATGATGCCGACATCATTCTGGCTCTTTCGTTGGCTTATATTGCGAATCTTGTACCCCACAGTTATGATAGATCTAGCCAATTCTTCTAACCATTTGCTTCGTCGTGACATAAGATTATTACTTCTACCTCTTTTTTTTGGGTATGTGTGTCTTACTATTTTATATCCTAGAAGCCATGGTGACAATGTGTCATGCAGATGATGATCTAGCAACCTTAGCATTGTTTTTACTGCACCCATGTCTATGAAGTGAGTGCGTCGCAATGTTGCTGATTAGGAAGTACCCCTGTGAAAAAATTATCTTTAGTCATGGGGACTTTGCATGATAACATAACATTTTTACATGGGCTGTCAACTATCTGTCACAACCCCACTTTATCAGAGGGACTGGTAATGGTTATGAAAATCACTAACAGGTGGAGTTATTTCATCCCAAGCAAATGTAAAGATAATATTTGTAGCGTTTCTGTCCATTTACATAACTGCAAGAGGTGATCAATGGATTCATCCTACTTTGACACATTTTTATCAGTTGCCGGGGAAAAAGCTTGAGGATTTTTGCTGCTAGAATTTTTCTGATTGCATGCTTCCAAGGAAAAAAGTTGTAGGCAGTCTTCAATATCCAAAGACCAGTAGAAGAGAAATCAAGGTCACGGTGCTCATTAGATTAAGTAGCAGAAGTTCTCAACTAATAAGGATCCTCTGTTTTTGTTCTGACAATTGTCTTCTTCATGATTAACCTCAGTTCTATACAGTGACTCTTTCAACATGTAAATGAAAATTTCTTCTGGGTATTGTGGAGGCATAAAGAAAGTTTATAATGGTTTATGATGGGAATAGCTCTGGTAAAGGGCCTAGTCACCTAGATAACAGTGAAGATGGATTGTGTTCAAGTTTGCATTCTTAATAATACAGTCCAGGCCTAGAAGAGGTTGGGGGGAGATTCGTGCTGGCAAGCCAGACTTTCTTGGGTACTAGTTATGCTTTAATTCATTGGAAAAATAGGGTTCATGGTAATTTCTGAAGTGTTAATGTCCCTTTTGTGCATTCTTGAGGACAGTTAGTCAGCATGCATTTAGGTGTTGCATTTGACCAGTTTATAACTCTTCTGTTTTATTCTGGTTTTGTGCGTGAGTAAAGATAGCTTGATCGTTTTGATGTTGTTTTTCCAGAACCTAGATTGTGTAATTGGTTGATCCCTTGTAGTGTGTCTACAAATCTTAAATGACCTTACTCTAGTATTCCCATATTCTTCGCTTGTCATATCAATGTGACATTTGAAACAATATCAAAGTAGCTGTGCTAGGTTGTCCATAGATTCTTCCTATTCCTGTCGCGAGGGATCCTTGTAAACCCTCTCTACGAATTATTTTGTTTTTCTGTGAATTAGTGCACCATCTTTCAAGAAGCTCACTCTAAAGCATATATCTTGAGGTATCTTGGTCTCAAATGCTTCCTAATTAATTGAAATGATGGTTTACTGTACTGAGTTATTGATTTTATCTTGTGAAACAAAAAGTGGCCATGGATGTTAGGAAATAAATTCAGATATAACTGTTTCACCCACTTTTTGACCTTAGGAAGAATGTCATCCCTAGAACATCTAATGGCAATAAAAAGAAGTATAGAATCAGTTAAACTTGGCTAAAACATCTCTGCTTTCTCTAGTTTATACTCCCTCCATTCTTTTTTAATCGTAATGTTGGGGGATTACGCTTGCCAATGCATATTTTATAACATTAATATCCTCAATTATATTTTATTCAAATTTATAAAAAGTTGATATTTTGAAAGTACTTTGAGATAAAGCTAACAAAATTCCGCATGACTGATTTTTCCAACATATAATATGATCAAAGAAGTGTGTGTGAATAGTCTAAAATTTCAAACGTTGCAATTAAAAAGAATGGAGGTAGTATGTTTCTAGTTGGGTGTGTATTTGAAACAAGTGAATTGCTAGTTTTTCTGTGACTATTTCAGGTAGTAGCCTGGTTATTTATTTTGTGTATTTTCTTTCAGTCTAAAACTCTTGATTTCCTTTTGTAGTGCACCCACTGATATCTATGATCAGGCGGCTTCTAATTTAATTGCCGGCAATAATCTGGAGCAGACCATACAGCAAATTATGGATATTGGCGGCGGCGGTTGGGATAGAGATACAGTTATCCGTGCTCTTAGGGCCGCTTACAACAATCCTGAACGGGCTATAGATTATTTGTATTCTGTGAGTTCAAAATTTTCAAATGGTCTAGTGTTTTACTCCCTTCGTTTTCCTAAGTTCTACTCACTTTCTGTTTTCTTCCATTTTTCCAAGTTCTACTCACTTTTACTTTATTCCTTTTATACAAACTTTATAAAAAATCGGGTGTACAATAATTATTGTACATCCACTATAAAGATAGACTACATTGATCAAAAGTTACCCCTAAAATAAATAAAAGTTACCCTAATATGCATAAAAGTAATCCAATACAAATAAAAATTATAAGTAAAGAATCACATTTTAAATGACTAAAAATCAATTATTTGTGAATAAATATAATTAAATTACCATTATAAAACTTTTCTTATTGTCTATTTATATAAAAATTGTATTATGTTAAAAGTTACCCAAAAAAAGCAAAAAGTTACCCTAAAATTAGGTAAAAGTTACCCTTATACTGCTCGATGTACAGTAAAATTAGTGTAAACCGGGTGTATACAAAAGTTTTTGTTCCTTTTATGGCAACCTTTTATTCATTTTTTCTTAACTACAAACCCACTTTGTGGGTCCCGACTGTATTATATAAATCCCTTACTCTCTATCTCTCTCCTAATTAAAGCAAAAGTAGTTCAATTTTCCTTGGTTTCTATTGCTACAGTAACTGAGTAGACAGTAAAACAGAGGGAGTATTTGTTTGGATTTATCTTGCATTAATATGTTCCACTTTTCTGTACATAGGAAATTCCACACACCGCAGAAATTGTTGAGCCAGTGCCACAGCTTCCAGCAGATCTGGGGAACACTGCAACAGAAAGCGGGACGGATCCTGTTTCTGGGGCACCAAATGCTTCTCCTCTAAATATGTTTCCACAGGTAGAATTAATTCTTGATTTGTACATCTTTGCAAAACTTTGTATCCTTTTCTAATCTTACGAGGGAAATGACTAGGAGTCACTCTCTGATGCGGCTGCTGGTGGCTTAGGATCACTTGATTTCCTCAGAAACAATCAGCAGGTGTAATTCTTTTTTTGTTTTTTTTTTTTTTTTTTTTCCCTTTCACTTTATACTTTTTCATTCCATCTAAAATGACATGCTTGCATTGTTAATTTGCATTTCTGAGACATTTGTGCAAAAACCTTGTACTTGAAGTGGGTATAAGGAATCAGATCTCAGAGGTGCTCATTATATGATCTTCGAAAAGCAGGGAATATTCTGGTAGCCATGGTAGATGGATACTTTTGTTGGGGAGGGATCAATGAGTCCAGAAGTGCTACTGGTCCATAGCTCAAGCTGTATCGGCCCATAGAAGATTTATCACTTAAATTTTTAGTAAAACTTGTGACCATGTAATCTGTTGCAAATTTAGAGTTAACAAACTGTCAGGAGGGTTAAAATAGCAGATAGGGACTGAGAGGAGTTAATTTGCAGAAGGAGTAATGACATAATGACATGAGACTCAATGGTAGAAAGCAATGGGACAGAATATCAGATTGTATAAGTGAAGAGACACTGTAATTAGAGTGATATACTTGTACTTAACTGATGCCAGTTTGGGATGGGCATATCATATTTAGGCTTCAGATGCATGAAAAAGTTTAGAATTTAGCAACAAACATGTGACAGACATATGTGATCAATCTCTGGTTGTCTGCAATTGAAGTCGACTTAGTTTCTTTTTTTAAGAGCCAATCAAGCTATCCTTTCTAGTAAATCTTTAAGAAAGAACTATAACTCCTGGAGCAGCCTTGAAATTGTAAAGAGTAGGGCTTCCTATAATTTACAGAATCAGTCATGATGTGGCTTCATCATCTGTAATCAGATGTATATGAGAATCAAATTTCTGTTTGATAAGAAGTAATATATAATATATAGCATTGCTTGGGTGAAGGCTTTTTTCTTGCAGTTTGTGCTGACAAGATAGGAATAATTTCTGTACTACCCTTCATGCTTATGTTTTTGACTTTTGGTTTTACAGTTCCAGGCATTGCGCAACATGGTGCAAACGAATCCTCAGATTTTACAGGTTTTGATTTCGGTTTCATTTGGATATTTGGATAATTGTTAATCTTTATGAACTTTGTTATTAAGCAGGAGTAATGTTTTGGAATGCAGCCAATGCTTCAGGAGCTTGGAAAGCAAAACCCAGAGCTTTTAAGATTGATTCAGGATCACCATGCTGAGTTTCTTCAACTCTTAAATGAACCTCTTGATGGCTCTGAAGGGTGAGTAGGAGTTTGTTTTCGCTGATTATCAGCCTTTTGTCTAAAAGATGATTTAGGCATGTTGATACTGTTATGTTTCAGATTTATCTTTCAAAGTACTGATTTTTTTGCCTATTGGTGTGCATTTACCTACAACTGAGTACTGACTGACTTTTGATGCCTATCTTTAGTTATTCCTTATCATAAGTTGCCAAAGTATATTCTTTAATATTATGCCCTGTTCTATTTATGATGTCGGAATTGTTCAAATGGGCACGCTTGAAGTACTTTCTTTGTTTTCTACCATTTGTTTTATTTTTTAGAAGATTTAGGTTTTTTTCTTCAATATAAAAATTTAGTTTGAGGAAACTAAACTTTAGATTAGGGTTTACCCAAATTCAGTTCACAATTAAAATAAGTTCAGATAGGTTTAAAGAGTAGTTTTTCAGTTGAAAAGAATGAGGCCTGATGTTTTTCTTATAAATGAATCTATGGTTTTGGACTTCTGGTGTGATTGGTTTGGAAACAACTGTGCGGAGAATATCTATGATAATCACTTGCTCACAATCTGAACAGTCTTCAAAATTCTGGCTGCTCATTTAATTGATTAGATTGGCTGTACAAATTTTCCTCTTCAAATTATATGTGGGGGCTTATTTTCCAACTTTTGTTTTGAGGCATTGTATTGACTATTTGACTGAATAGAAACAGACTGTTGTTTACTTACATTTTTTTTTAATCCAAATTATAGTGCTTTTATAAAAATCTTTTGGTTGATTTCACTCTGTAGGGATATATTTGACCAGCCTGAGCAAGATCTACCCCATGCGATTAGTGTCACGCAAGAGGAGCAGGAGGCTATTGAACGGGTATGGATATGCTTGCTTTTATATCCTGACTTTATGCATAGCAGTTACAGATGCTGATTAATATTGTTCCTTCTGACCAGCTGGAGGCAATGGGTTTTGATAGAGCACTAGTCATTGAAGCATTTTTAGCTTGTGACCGAAGTGAAGAACTAGCAATTAACTACTTGTTGGAACATGCTGATGACAATGAAGATTAGACAGGAGGTATATTTGGTTACTGATCTTTGAATTGCTGATTGTAGGGAAGTGTACTTCGGTTAGTTGTCACCATCTGATATAGTAAAGCTTTGAGAACAAAAATGGTTTGAGTATCATTGGTGGATATCCACTCTGTTTTGGCAATTTTTTTTCCTTCCCCATTTTTTTACCTAGTCTTTTTTCCTTCCGGTTCTTTTATCTCCATTTATAATGTTTTCCCTGGCTTACAAATTAAAGGTTATTGTTTGCATTTGGGATTACATGTAAAATTTTAACATATTGTTGAAATGCGTTGGTTGCTTATAATAGTGCAGCCTACTAAATTATTTGGGAATCCCTGTTCAGCCTCTCCTCTATTGGTAGTCTTGCCTCTTTAATCTGCCAAAGTAAATACTTGTACTACGTAATTACGTATCATTCATTCACACCCATTTTTTTTATATTTATTCTGAGACATCAAAAGTTGTGTGATAAAAGTAGCATGGTAAACCTAACTTTAGGTCATTCATATGCTAGGCCTATGTTACAATCAGAAACTACCTTTTTCTAGTTTAAACATGCTTTTATTGAGGATAACATCATATTGTGTTTGACATTCTGTGTGCGTCATTATTGATGATGCTAAAAAATTATTGATGTTCAAAACGTGGTGTACTTCAGTACTTGTTGTGTTCATGCTGTGCTTATATATTGGCATGTAGATGCAGGGGTGATAGTTGTATTGGAATACATGGAATGAAATGAAATAATACCTCTGTTTCACATTTTTTGCAACTTTGAAGGGTGTGCGGACTCCTAGTCAAAATTTGTTTGTGAGTGTAAGAGAGTAAATAGAAATGCATGTGATGAGGAGAGAGATGGAGAGAAATGATAACCTAAAAAGGAAAGAAAGCATTAGTTGCAAATAATGTATATCATCCATTTTTGGCAAAAATTGCAAAACATATGAAAATAAATAGGAAAATTTGTCAAGAATAAGCCAATCTTTGCATGGTTAGCTCAAAATAAGTCGACTTTTCAATTAACTCAAAATAAGTTGAGGTTTAAAGGTATTTTCTTTTAATTACTAAACAAGTTAATTTTTTAATTAAAACTATTTATTAATTAATTATAATTACATTAAATAAAAAAATTAAAAATCCCAGCCACCCCCCTCCCCAACTCGCAGACGGGGTGTGCCTGCTCCCCCCTGTCGTCGGCGGCGACAGTCCCACTCATTCCTTTCCCTTTTCTTGCTTCCCCCACCCTTACCTCGACAATAGGACCTCCCCTCTGTCCCCCTATCGACGGAAACAACCTTCCTCCCTTGTCCATCAATCCTATGTCGACCCCCTCCATCCCCAGCCAATTACCGCCGCCCCCAAACCTTAAAACAATCCCAAAACCAACCCAGTTGACCTCGTTGAAGCTGTCGGAAACGCTGAGAATTGGAACGGAGAATAAGCCAGCGGAAGAAATTTACATAAATCGAATTTCAGTGAGACTCTATGAACGACTTCATCACCAAACTTTATGTGGTGATTTCCCGGCGAACTAGAGAGTGAAAGAGGTGAGAAAGAGGGGTGGATGTCGGGGTTTGGGGAAACGGGAAAGGGGAAAAGGACAGATGGGGGCGTCGTGGGTGAGGGAAAGTGAGTCGCCGAGCAGGGGTGATCTCCAAGCTTGGCCGCTCCAGCAAGCGTCGGTGGCTGGGGAGCTGGTGGGGAGGGTGGCTTGGCTGGGATTTCTTTTTTAGGTTTTTTTTAAAATTTGATATTCTTGTTAATTGAAAAAAAAATATTCAATAATTAATCAAAAATAAATCTTAATTAATTTTTTTAAAAAATAGAGTCAACTACATAATGACATGTGCCATAATTTACCAAAACAACCGGTTACCCCACAATTCAACATGTCATGACTCGTTTTGAGAATATAATAGGGAAAGGTCAACTTATTTTTAATTAATAAAAAAGTTGACTTATTTTGAGCTAACTGGACAAAGGTCGGCTTATTTTTGACAAATGTTCCTAATAAATATAACTATTACTCTATTAGACTTTAGAACTATTCATCAAGGTTGTGGGTAAAGTAGGACTCCAAGGTGATGAATTTGAGGTGATTTTGCGAACATTTATTAAATTTTGACTACTGTATTTGTGTTCAGGGTTGGATTTTTGTTTTTTGGAAATAATTTTTATTTTATTTGATTTAAGGTGTAGATTCCTATCCTTTTGCAATAACACACAAGTAGATAATATAATGAGTTTAGGGGATTTTTTTTTTTTTTTTTATTTATTTTTTAAAGAAGACTTAAAAAAAGAAAATAAAAAGAAAATACACACAAAAAAGTGTTTTTTCCCTTTCTTTCTTGCTTTGAGTTTAGGGGATTCTAGCATTACTATTCAACCAATTATAAAAATGTGAATCAAGGAAAAATACTATTGGAGAAAACGAACTTTTTGAATTGTAAGAAAATTGTTGAAGATGAAAACAGGAGTGGAAATGAATCAATAGTGGGAGTTTGGGAGGATAGGCAAGGGATGTTGGGAGAAGGAAGGGGAAAAAAAATAACATTCCTTCCTTTTAAAGGAAGACATTTTCCGCGTAAGTATAGCCCACTACCAGGTAGGGACAAAAAAAGTCCATACCTATGTTGAATTTTTTTTTTTCTCTAAGGGTTGGAAAAACGTCATTTGTTATTTTAATACTATTATTTTAAGTTTGAGCTTGTTATAATAAATTTAATACTATTATATGTTTCTTTAATATTGTTTTCGAGGTGTCATTTTGCTCTTTTAAGTAATACTTCTATATTAAAAGATTAAGTGTTTGTATCAGAAATAAAGTGTTATATTTGTATCATTTTATCGCATAAGTGAAATCTGTTATTAAGGAAGACAATATTGTTATTGTAAATTAGGAATTGTAAAGCTGGGAGAATTGGTATCAGAGCCATACAGTTAAAAGTTAACTAAGTTGTTAATTATTAAGTAAAATTGGAGAATACTAGGTCTTATATTGAGTGTAAGAAACCTGATTTTAAGCATTATTATAATATTTCTGATAATACTGGCAATTTTGGTCCAGTCTTTAATTATATAGTAGGTCAAATTGGCGAATTAAGATCAGAGGTTGATGACATACATGCTCGTTTTATTGTTATTGTTTTATTAATATTGAAAGCAAAATATCAATAACCGCAATCGATATTAATAAAAAAAAAAGTAAGTGACCTAAAAGAACAAGTTAAACAAGTACAACTTGTCTTAACAAACGAAGTAAGACATCAATCTATTAAAGAAGTATCACCTAATAAAGAAAAAATTATCTCGTATAAATATAAATATCCTTTTCAAAATTTAGATAAAAATAAAAAGTTTACTGTATCACTTTCTAAAAAACCTACTAGTAACCAAGAAAAGAATAAAGAAACTAAAGTTTAGACAATAAAGAAGAGGACCCTGATAAGCTAAACAGAATTATGAACTTAATTTCTGAAAAAGGAATTGATTCTGAGATAGAGGAAAATAATTATGTTTCTTTAGAAGAAGATTTATATCTACAAATGGGATTGATAAAATTAGAGGGGTTACATTTTCTACCTATAGAAGTTGTCAAACAAAAGATTGAAAACAAACTAGGTAAAAGGGTTATGGATAATAATGACGTTGGAGAAGAAATTCTTAATGAAAATATTAATGTAAACAATGTTATCCAAAGACCTAGGTATCAAGGAGAAGGAAGTTGCACCCGACCAAGATACATACCAGAGAAGACTACCCGATTTAGTGTTAAGGTTATGCCTAATCATATATTTAAACAAGAAGAAGTGACTCTTGAACGTATAAATTAAACCGATTATAATCTTAAATTAGATGGTGTAAGAGATAGACAAGATGTTTAAGATCATTGGAAAAAGAATAAGAGTAATGTACTTAATTTAAACATTGAATGGACTTGTGAAAATTTCTTAAATTACATCAAATATAGTTTCTATGGCTGTGTAGAAGATTAGCATGATGGGATAGATGAACAAGTCAAAACCGCATTAAGAGCTAGTGAAGCACCTACTAGAATGTTTAGACAATTATGTCAATACATTGAGTTAGAATTCATTGGTTCTAGAGTTGATCCTAATGAAAAACGAATGGAGTATCAAAGAAAGTTAAGTAATTTGTCCGTATGTAATATGAAATATGTTGATAATTACATTATGGAATTTGAAACATATTATTATAAAATTGGTGAAAATGAAACAAATCTTGGAATGTTCTATGACAAATTACCCAGTCCTCTTAATGAAGAAATTAGTGAAAAATATCAAGAATGGAGAGATAAAGTTTTAGCTAGGGATGCCCTAGGTAATAGAATTGCTTTCCTTAGAAAGTGGATTGAAAAGAAGTGTAGAGAGGTTGCAGGAACTCAACATGAAGAGACAATTTCTCACTTGTTGGGATTTCCCAAATAACTATGGATGTGAAAGAAAAAACTATAATAAAAATAAATTTGAGCGATCAAGAGGAGAAACCTATAAGAAGAAGTATTATAAACATAAATATAGAAAGCCAAGTAGGTTTTTAAGAAAGGCAACATATTGTCCTGAGAAAAAGAAAACATGCAAGTGTTGGTCTTGTGGAGAACTAGGACATTATCCTAATGAATGTAAGAAAGCTAATCATAAACTAATGGAAGCCTTAGGAAGTTGGGATTACATAGAAATACCAGAAGACGAGGCTTTAGAATTGACTTTAAATAACAATAAAGGAATAGTAGAGATCATAGAAGAGGAAAATGAGTATAATGAAGAACCTGAAGTTAATGATGAGTTTGAAGATGAAAATTATGAAGAAATAAATAACATGATGGAAGGAGAAGAATTAGAAAATTCAGAATCAGATGACAATAAGGAAGATAAAAGCAAAATGAAAATAGGTCAACTAAAAAGAGCTGAGTATTCATTTGAAGATAATGACCTAGATCAAGTAAACAAAGAAAGCTGGAATTTTCTCCAAATTACTAAAGATAAAATATTTAAAACTTCTTTCTTTATAACTAGAACTAAATATGTATGTGAAGAAATGGAAGGAAGTATAGTAATCGAAGATTGTGAACAAAAGGCAGCCGAAATTATTATCATAAACTGGAAAAGTATTAAGAACCTTAAAGAAAAAGGAAATTATAGTTATATTTGTATTGGAGCAGTGCATGTATACATAACTCCTTTACAAAACTTAGGTAAAAATGTTAAATGTTTAAGTTTTGTTTGTGATGTTAGACATAAAAAGTTTTATGAGCAAATTATTAGTGGTATAACTTGTAGCTTATTAAGTCAAGGAACTGTAAGCTATATATGCGAACCTAGGTACTATGTGAGTTTAGAAGATTCATATGCTCTAAAGTTTGTAGCAATCAAATTATTAACTGATGGAGTAAACATGAATAAAGGAACTCGACCTATACAGTTAAGATGGAAGGTAGTCTATAAGTTGGTTAACACTATAGATTCATATTTCAAGAAACAAATAGTAGATGCTTAGAATTATGAGCAAGGAGGAGGTTCTAAAAACAAAATTAGTCCTGTAAAGGTAAATCCTAATGAAATAGAAATTGAAAGAACATGAGAAGAATTCTTCATGAATCATGCACTAAAAAATAGGTCAAGTAAGATGTTAATTGATGAATCAGGATTACTTTAAATCCTAAAATGCAAAGAAGTATGAGTCTTAGAACACAAAGTCTAAGTAGAGAAAATTCAACTATAATAAGGATGAAAAAACAAGTCGATGAAAAACCCGAAAAAGATGAAAAATAAACCAGCATGGCATAGTATAGACATGGGTTCAAGTTCTGATTTAGAAATGCATGAAGACCAAATATTTGTATTATTGATAAAAGAAAGGTAATCAGATATAAAACCAAAACTGTGAGTGAACCAATATATGAAGATGAAGTTAATATGCAAATGGAAGCTTGTAATGAAATATCCCGTACTAATTCTAATAGTATTTATATTCCAATTGATATATGCATTGAAGATTATAATAAATATAAATTATGTGCATACATTGATAGTGGTTGTTCTACATGTTTTGGAAAAAGTTAAGTGTTTTCAGTGGAAAAAGGCTAAAAGTCATATGCAAGTTAGAATTGCTAATAACAGTGTCATAATGAATACGGAAATAATTGAAGAATTACCAAAAGAAATTGGAGGAGTTCAATGTGTTATTCCTATTTTATGGGCAACTGATTAACCTAGTCATGATATGATAATAGGAAATAATTTTCAAAGATTATACCCTCCATGCACTCAGACCATTGATCAAATAATCTTTACTATTAATGGTCATTCTGTTCTTATACAGAAAATAACGAAGGCTTATACTCATTAGACAATGGAATTTACGCGCAACCATCGTGGTGATAAGGTTACACCTACACAACTAGAGGTTGCACTTAGAAATTTATGAGTGTGATTCATCATTAATAGATCAAATAAATAAGCAGCAAGAAAAATTATATTCAACAAATCCATTAGAACACTGGGAAAAGGATAAGGCATTTGCTAAGATAAATCTAACAAATCCTAATAAGATTATTAGAGTAAGATAAACAACCCCGTTCTTGGAAATTTATGGGCCCTAGGCATAATGTAAGAAAAAGGCTCCTTACGTAACAAGTTTTTTTTACACGCAATAGCTTTAAATATAAGACAATGAAAATAGATTATATTATTTGAATAGTAAGCCTTCATACACAATAGTGGAGTAATAACTTTGCATAATATTTCGGTAATTAAATACATATGAAACAGTGTAATTGATAAGATTAATATTTTGGAGCAAATACTCATAGAATTCGGACGATTAAAAGAAGTGAAGATGTTATTGCATTGTTATCTCCACCTAATTGACATCTAAGTAATTTAATGTTAATTTATAACTAAATGAAGTAATTATCTTTTTAAAACTTAGTTTTTTTTTTTTAACGAGTAAAAACTACAACGTAAAATTCTACCGCTATGCAAACTGAATTTTTATTTTTTAAAAAATTTTAGGCCCCTTTCTGGCGTGGGCCCTAGGAGGTCACACTCGAGGCCAACCACTCCAGGCCGGCCCTGAAGATAAATGGTTTATACCTACCAGGATATACAAGAATTTGATGAACAAATAAAAGAATTGCTGAATAAAAAGTTAATTAAGAATAACAAGAGTCCTCACACTATTCCTGCATTTATGGTAAGGCATTTATGGTAAGGAATCATGCAGAAGAAAAAGAGATAAAGCTAGAATGGTCATTAACTATAAACAGCTAAATGACAATACTGTTTTTTTATGGCTATTACATTCCTAATAAAATTGTGTTATTTAATAGAATACAAGGAGGCACATGGTTTTCTAAGATGGATTACTACTGGCAAATTAAAATGGAAGAGGAGAGCGTTCCATTAACTCCATTTAGTGCCCCTCAAGGGAATTATGAATGGTTAGTAATGCCTTTAGGATTAAAAAAATGCCCCACAAATATTTCAGAGAAGATTGGATAATAATTTTAGAGAACGAACTTAATCATTGTTGTTTGGTTTATATAGATGATATTCTAATACATTCAAAAGATTTAGAACAACATAAGAATGATTTTAAAGGTGTAACTCAAAACTGTGCTGAGCATGGTATAATTCTTGGAAAAGATAAATGTGTTTATGTTAAACAAGAAATTGAGTTTCTAGGATTAGAAATTAAAGCTGGACAAATAATACTGCAAAAGCATATCTTGAAAAAGATTGAAAAATTCCAGAAAAGATTGAAGGTAGGAAACAACTAGAAATATTTCTAGGATGTTTAACCTATGCTTCTGATTTCATAGAAAATCTTGCTCTATTAAGAAAACCCTTACAACAAAAACTCAAGAAAGAAATAACTTGGATCTGGAAGGAAAGTGATTCCAAAATTTTTCAAGATTTAAAAGCTATGTGTAAAGATCTTCCGGTACTAACACTACCTACTAGTGAAGATGATTTAATCCTTGAAATAGATGCTAGTAATGAGCACTGGAGTGTTGTGTTAAAAAACAAATAAAGAGAAAGACTTTGCAGATATAGCAGTGGAAGTTTTAATAAAGCTGAGTTAAAATATCCCACTATGCAAAAGGAAATCCTTGCAGTGATTAGAGGGATCGAGAAGTTCTTAATCTTCTTAGCCCCTAAACAGTTCTTAATAAGAACAGATTGCAAAGGCATACTTGGTTTTGTTAAAAAGAAGTTGTCTAATATGCAAGCGCATGCTTTGGCGATTATGGCTTAACCAATTCAATGTTACTGTTGAACATATACAGGGATCGAAGAATTCATTGGTAGATAGTCTGACTAGAGAATCAGCCAATGGTGAAGAAGCACAGGACATCAAAAACACCTTCTGCCTATCAACTAGAAAAGATGGAGGCAGAGAGATAAACTCTTATTGAAGAAACAGATAAAGCAATGGAGCGGGTTTCACCCTCCACTTGGGTCGTGATGGAGGCCATGATTGTTTCATCAAAAAAGAGATCTTGAGATGGTTTGGTTAAGATTTGTCATATAGCAGTCCAAAGGTTCCTAATGTACGAAGTAATGGTCATCATCTTGCGAATCATTCCAGATATTAAGAATATAATACTAAATAAAATAAAGGATAACGATTTTAGATTATGGTACGATTTAGTTGTATCAAGGTCATACAAGTTGTATGATGTCTATGATATATGGGAAAGTAGAATAATGTTCAACACCAATTCCAGAGTGGGTACTGTGTCAATTCATCCACATTCTCTGGAATGGAGGGCACCATATGTGACAGAGCACTACAAAGCTTGGGATTATGAAATGGTTCATAGCATTGTGCCATTTCCTGATAATAATACTACTTTCGTTGTGAGGCTCACTAAATTTTAGAGGTATATATTTAGGAGAATTTATGATGCAATAAGATACAAAGGAAGAGTTGAACAAGTCCAAGTGCAAACATTGAAATGCTTGAAGGAAAAGTTAGCTCTCCACATTTCTTGACCATGTTTGAAGATATTCATCGCAAAGTCAAAGATCCAATCTGTATCTAGCAGAGACAAGTAAAAGATCTTACGGAGGCAAGAGCTTATGGAATTTTTCTATATTGTTCGGTATCTTAACCAGTTCATAGCGATAAAGGAAGAACCACCAATCATAATACATGTGAGAAATACCACAATAGTAGCACCCAAATGGTTAAGAAATTAGTTAGAAGGAGTATTACATGGCGAATCAGTGTATGAGTATCTTGAACAAGTTGAAGTTGGGAGATATTTATCCTTAGAAGGAAAAGAGCACATATTGGATATCTTTGTCACATGGGATGAATCCTATACTGCCAAATGTGTGATAGATCTCGGTATAGAAGAAGACAACCAAATGTATGTCCATTATGAAGATAGTAAGGACAGTAAAAGTGGTTTACAAGATATGATGGAGTCCTGAGCCCACACCAGCAATAATGTATTCTACTTTTACTGTTGTAGCCCGTTTTATTTATTTTAAAGAATCTTTGGAAAAGCAGTGAACGATATTCACTTACTTACTCATGGTTTTCTGTAAACCATAGAAAGTTTCGGTGATCTTTGTGAGCCTTCCCCTATATAAAGGGCATTAAATAAAGAAGTAAAGGCAGACTTGAAGGGAGTTGGCTAGAGCATTTTTGAAAACAAGAAAATCCTCACCTTAATAGATAGATTGGTTCTCTATCTCTCTTAATAGAGAAAAACTCTATTTCTTGTCATGTCTATTTAGATTTTCTGTTTTTTTTTTTTTTTTTTTTTTTTTTTTTCTTTCCTGTAAGGAATGAGTGTTGTAATCTTTCAAATAAAAAATATTCCTTTCAAAAGGGAACATTATCCTCTCAAAACTTATGTCACAGATGAGTTATTTTTATGTTTAAAAATACCATCACAAAATACAATAGAGATTGTGTGAGTAGAAACTATGATTTAAGGTAGGAAACAAATAAGATCTATGTTATGCCTGATCTAAGGAAGACGGGGTTTGGGTTAGCTACCTTGGTAAAGCCGAAAGCTTAGAACGCTGGAGGTTCCATTGTCGACTAAGTTCAGGTATTGGTCAAAACTCTCTAACTAAAACATTTTATATTGCAAAGCATGATGGGCTATTAAATTATAAACACTAATTGTTTAAGATATAAGTAGTAAAGTAGTGATAACTAAGCTAGTACCAATAAAAGTCATATAAAGGATCTTCAAATCGAATTATAGTAATAATCAGTGCATTATTAAAAACTGTTATTTTAAATAAAAGTGTTGTTATTAATTTATCAAGTACTGTTATTGATTCATTAAAAATTGTTATTTACCCTAAATAAAATATATTTTAAAAAAATAAAGCTGACGTCACTTGGTATTGGGCGAGATGACCTATACCGGGTAGCGGTCTATCATTCCGCGACATTTTCCATTATGATAAAACTACTTTTCCTTTGAGAAAATTGTATTTCTTCCGTTACAAACTAAAAATGGGAATCAGAAATTTCTTTTGAAAATATTCTAAACTAGAAAACAGAATAATGTTACAAAGTATCAACCAAAACAAAAGGATTCTTGAGTTCTTTTTGAATAATAATTACTTCCTCCGTTCCTAAAGTATTGTCCCTTTAACCACTATCACCAGTGGGCATAACAATGTTCATGAGGAAAATTATAGGTTATAAAATTTGCTTTTTTACTATAGCAATGGGCAAAAGTGAAAATGCCCATGGGAATTATTTAAATTTCTCAAGTTTTGGGCGAAATTCCAAAGCTATAGTAAGTGTCGTGAGCCTCATGTAGTCAATGCAACTTGTCTACTTTTTGGTCAGCACACTTCCCAAACAATGCATTTTGGGAAGGCTGAATAACAAAAGCATCCCAAACGCATCGTTTAGTTGGAAGCTCGGCAAAACATCAACTATTTTAATGTTATTTATTTTAATTGGGTAATGTTATATGTAGCCTAAGGGCTATATATAAGCATTAAATATACTTTTGGAAATTGTACAAAATTAGGAATTTATGACAAAAACACGCGTAAATCAGTGTTATTAGTGTTTATATTTTGATAATTTCTTAACTTTTTACGATTTTCAAGTGTAAATTTAATGCTTATATGTAGCCCTAAGGGTTATGTATAACATTTTCCTTATTTTAATTACTTTTTAAAATATTGAACTTATTTTAATTTCAATGGCTTGTTAAATTATGAATGTACATCACAAAATATACTTAATTAAAATAATTACTTTGTCGTTAAATAACTAGATTAAAATTTAATATTGTACTCGTAAATTTATTCATTAAAAAATTTAGTTAAAGATTATAAATTATAATCGGATTATAACACAATTCAACATTACAAAAATATTAATCCCTAACTTTTAAACAATATGAGAAAACAATTATGAATAGTGTGAGGACAATTATATCCTTAAAATGTTTGTTTACCTATATGCTCGTACTGATATTGTGTTAATTGCCTCTAAGCTTAACTATGTGTGATTTAATGATTCAACTCCTATGAACATATATAGAATTTGGACGATTATATCCTTTATTTAGTTACGTATTCGCTCTCATTAATGTTAATTGTTTTTTTAACCCTTAAGAATAGTGTGTAAATATTTTCTTGAGAATAATGAGCGCATATTTTTTTTAACTCTTAAGAATAGTGTGCGATTATTTTCTTTTTTTAAACTAATTGAAAAGATGTGAAGATATCATAAATCATTGTTCACGTCAAGCTTGAAGCGGCGGAGTGTGAGCTATGCCGCCAAATATATATGCAAAAGAATTATGGTTTTGATTATAAAGTTATGTTACTTTCTCTGACGCTGGAGTTTACAAATATTTAAATGTTATTGTAGATGCTGCATATTTTTCTTACAAAAAAAATATAAAACAAAAATTTCTAACTTCATACGGGTCATAGTCTGGACCCAAGCCCCATATACTAGTGTTTGAAAATCAAATCAATCAAGATATTTCTTTATAAAAGTATATGGAAATAATCAATCAAGATACACTAAAATTACCTATATAAATAAATCATTTAGGATAGCAAAACATATTTGATTTACAAATATCTTGAAAAATCTATAGAGACAATGATTTCTTATCAATAAGTTACACCTATAATTGTACTATAAAGAGGGGGGCAAAATGGCTAATTTATTTCCCCATCATAAATTGCAGCTATTCTAATTTCTTAATATTCTTCAAAAAAAAAAAAAAAAAAATAAAAAAAAATGGCGAACCTCCTCTCGAGTAGCATTATTATAGCAAATAGAGAAATACCTCAAAAGTATGTGGTTCCACCTAAAGACAAAGCGGGTTAGTTTTCTTATAAATTAAACCTTCATCTAATTTACACTCATTTATCTTTATATAATTATGTTCTATGTCAAAGAAAAAAAACTTCAACAGAAAAAAAATATTATATGTATTATATTTCGCTTTGTACACAATATTCTAATGGCTGGCCAACTTAATATGCATGCATGTTACTTAAATTAAGTGGGGCCAATTGATGTGCTTGTTTACTTGTTAGCAAATACTTCTATGGTTTGTTTTAAGTTGATACATTTTGACTTTTAACATTATTCCCAGCTATATATTATTTTATAACTATATAAAATATAGTCATGTGAGATCTTGCTTGAATCATTTCAATGAAAATTTTATTAACATCTACCTTTTTGTAATTTTAAAATATTAATAATTAGAGATCATTAATTGTTAAAATTATGTGTTGGTAATTGTGATAAAAAAAATATATCAACTAAAGATAAATAGGAGAGGCTTTATGGACATCCTTGGTTATTTTGAGTTATCTTCTCTCTCATTTGAATTATAATGAATTAACGATCAATTAGAGTGTATCATTTCATTATAAATTTTGAGAACCGGAGTGTAAATAGTTCCTTATTACAAAGCGATTCAAGAATTAAGATGTGTGATTTATTAACTTATTTTGAAATATTTTTTTATCAAATGAGAAAGTTAAATTCAGATTAAAATAATCTTAAATAAGTTCATACATGTTCAGACAAAATGAAGTTATGTTTCATATTATTAAAATAATGAGTTGAATACAACACACTCCTAATACATACACTGTAGTATTATATATACTCCATTCGTCTTTTAAATGCAATGATGTATCCACAAGTATTTATTGGAAGGTGAGTTGAATGAAGTAAAACATTGCTTAAGTGAGGTTTGTTGAGGAATTAAAAGATAAAGGATAGAAATAGTAGGGTATTGGTTTGTTAAGAAAAATAAGGAATGTAAGAGAAGAGCGAAAAATGAATGATAATAATAATGTATTTATATATATTCAAAAGAAAAATATTGACCATGTGAGTACTTAGAGATTAAAAAAAAAGAAAAAGAAATGTAAATGATATACATAACCCTTACTCCCTTAGGACTTCATATAAAAAGCTAAAAAGGAAAAAAAAAACAGATAAAAATATAACATCAATTATACTTGATTTAGCGTGATTTGTAGTGTATTTATAAATTATTAGCAAATTAAAAAAGGAACAATGGAAAATTGCACATAAAACGATATAGTATATATGAACTTATTTTTTCTAATCTAATCTAGTTTGAACTTTTTAATATAAAATAAGTAATAAAATCCTTATATAAGATCAGACTACGTTTTTCCGCCAAAAAAATAAGGCTATGTTTAGTTCACCTAATTTTTGCTTATCTAATCAAATCTGAACTTATTTAATCTAATCTGATATGACCTTAATTATTCTAATCTGATCTGATATGAACTTATATTTCTAATTTAATATGATCTGAATTTATTTTTTCTTATCTAATAAGATTGTGTATGGTATAGTATATAATATGATATGGTGTACTCTGTATTATATATATATCACATATCATATCATATATAATATGATATGGCCATATCATATCTAATTAAAAAAACTTGATACACCATATCATATCAAATAATACACCATATCATATCAAGTAATTGATAGTTTCACAATATTAAGTTTTTTTTTTTTTTATATATATTTTTTTTATAATTTTTACTAATAAATAATTGAAAAAATTGTCAATAATAATATGACCTATCATCGGTCTTCTATAAATAAAACGACCTTTTGATTATCCTGGAATAAAATGACCTTTGACATAGATCTGCTCAAAATATAACAGAACCTGTTGGTAACCTATTTAATAGGTTAATGGTGCCATGTGTCATAAGGTGATTGGTTAGTTTTTAAAAAACTATTTTATCAAAAGTAATTGATTTTTTTATTTATAAAAAACAAAAACCAAAAGCCTCTACCCCATCACTGTCCATCCACCACAACCCCACAAGCCCGACCCCACCACTGCCCAACCACCACTAGTCCTCACCCCCACCCTCCACCACCATTGCTACCAACCCTATCATCCCGACTAAAATCCACCCCCGATTAAAATCAGATCCCAACCCCCACCCTCCACTTTCCCATATACTTTCATTACTTCATATTCTCCACCTTAATTCCTGTGATTTTCCTTCAAAAGTTACAAACAAAAGGGGACGGAGGGAGTATATATCTAAGGCCAAACTAGTGCATATATATATATATATGTCAAATTCAACCGTGTCAATTATTTTGAAATGATGGGAGTATGTATCAATGTGTTTTATTATATTTGTATTAATGTGTGTATATTGCAATTATATAATTTATATATTGTTTTATTTTGTAATTAAAGATATTTAGCAATAAAAAGTCTCGCAAAAATCATAAACTATGGCTTTAATTCTCATTGAAACTTATTTTTTCTTATTCGATATGAAATAAGTAATAAGACACTTGGATGAACTAACCATAGCCTTACTAAAATACAGTGACATGCTTAAACTTACAGTTCAAAATTCTTCTATACAATTTTTAGGTCATGCATGCAAAATAGTAATTCCAATAATTGATCTTCATGACGAAAAGAATTCAATTCAACACATTATGAAGGCTAGCCAAGATTTGGGATTATTTCAGGTTTGTACTTCATGTATTCAGTACTCTATAGCAATTATATAGCTATACAATATTTACTTTTGTGCTGCTACGATTACTAGTTGAAATTCATGGTGCTACGTGTACCTTTGTTAAAGATTTTGTGTGGTTGAGGTTACTTTTGTCTAATCATAGTAATAATAATAATTAAACTGAGAAAGATTTGACTTTTCTGGTGGAATCTCTGACCTCTAGCCTCATTTATGTCATTGTATGCACCCAAAGTCATAGTGGTTGTAAGGTATCTTATGCATAAGTCATATTGTTTTATGCACCTCGTCAATAGGTGGTTTTGATTGTGACCAATTTTATCAATTTTTTTATTAATAATTTGATCATAAATATAGGTTATGTATTTATTTTTCTTCTCTTAAAATAGGTGATAAACCATGGAATTTCAAGAGAGTTAATGAATGATGCAATGAAAGTGTTCAAGGAAGTATTTGAGTTGCCTCCACAGGAAAGATCGAAAATAAACATGAAAGAAGATTTGATAAACATTTACAGAATTTACTCAAATAGCTACAATTATGACACTGAGGAGTTTCATTTTTGGAGGGATGTTTTAAGGCGCAATTGTAACCCTTTGGAAGAAAGCATCAGGTTTCGGCCTCAAAATCTTGAAAGTTGTAGGTAATCAATCATATTATCACTCATTTAACGCTAAATTTAACATACATTGATATGTTTGCGTGTTTCTACACCCATCGTTTAACGTATCTGCCCAAATTAAAATAGATGTGCATTTTTGAAAAGTACAAGTACATAAACCTCAATACTTAAATCTAACAACAGAATATGGAATAGTCATTTTTTATACCAAGTACGCACACTTTAACTAGTCTTGTTTTACATTGTACTCATGCTGAAATTTCCAGGGAGATAGTTAAAACATACGTTTTTGCCTTGAAGTGCTTGGGAAGGAAGATCTTAGAGAAAATATCAAAAGGGCTTGGGTTAGAAAAAAGTTATTTTGCAAATGAGATAACTGAAGACAACATCTTAACTATAAATCACTACCCAAAATGCCCTGATCCAAGTTTGATCATAGGACTACCCAAGCGCAAAGATCAAACCCTTATAAATATAGTTCAAGCACCCGCCAATGTTCCAGGTCAACAACTTCTGAAGGATGAGCAATGGTTTGATTTTGAGACGGCTCCTAATGCATTTCTAGTCTTTGTGGGAAAACAATTTGAGGTAATCAATACTGTTCCAAATAACCTAGTTAATTATTATTGTTCTACACTTCTAATAGTGCGATATATATCATAGGCTAAGCTTGAGACAAAGAAAAAAAAGGTGATACTAGAAAGACTCAAAAGCTATAAAATAAATTCAATTTCCACCCATAATAGCCAAACAATATTTAATATTGCAACATTTAGAAGATAATCAAAAGAAATGAAAGGCCAAGGTCCCAGCCTAGCCACCCCCGCCCCTAGACCCGCCACTATATATCTACATACATATGTTTTTTCTTATATTTGTATCATATTTCTCGTACAAAATACTTTGTAAAAATTTGTGATATATGAGTACATTACATTGGAGACTGTTAATTAAAGTTCAACTTGAGACAGGTTATTAGCAATGGGAAAATGAAAGGGGTGGTGCATCGAATAGTGACAAACTCAAACTACGCACGAACAACTGCAGTGTTCTTTGTTAGCCCACTTTATAAGGCATTTCAAAATAAGGAACATTTTGACTTCCACAATGGCCATAATGATGAGGATATAGATGTTATATTCAAAACTTAATATTATAATCAATAATCATCAATGCCAAAGTTATACCCCTTTGTCACAAAACGTAATTTGTACCTACTTTGGTATTTTTATTGCACAGAATAAGTTCAAGTAGAATTTTATAGACATAGAAGGAGTATATAATTTCTAGGTTCTTAATTATGAAGTAATTTGCATTACATATTTTGCGGTTGTTAGTTATTGTGATACATTATAGATTAATGAAATGCTATAATGATTATGATAGTAAGTATTATTACGTGAAAATTGTATCTTTTTTTTAACTTTTAAGTCAAATTCACTTATGTTAATTATTCAGGTATAAATAGATATTTTATTGTAAGTAGTTAACTATATATATTGCCTTTATTCCTAAAATAATTTAATAGACTAGAAATATTTGTGAGAATTTTAATTCATATATACCAAAAATTTTGGCCAAATTTAATTAATTATCAATAATTTTATTTATCAAACTAATTATTAATTAAATAAAAAGTTATCCTTCTCTTTTTTACTTTTAAAAATCCTTAATAATATTTAGATATAGATTCTTTTAAAGCTATTATATAAGTTTCAATTATATATTTTAAATAAAAAAAAAATTTAGAGAATCTAATATATATATATATATATAAAGGGGAGTTTTTTCCCGAGTTTTTAGAGAGCCACGTGAGATCTAATTTTCTCAGCGCGCCATGTAGGATTATAAATCTTAGTAGTAGCCAATTAAATAAGAGATTATTAATTTCTTTTAGAATTAAATAATTTAAATGCCATGTAAGCAAAATTGGCGAATGAGATTTTTAAGTTTAAATTAATTAAATATTATATATTATCTTTTAATATTAGGAATTTTATCTAAATATATAACAAATTTTAGGCTCATAAATACAAAAAAAAACATTATTTTAAAAAAATCAAACAAACCGTGCATCGCACGGGCTTCATCTAGTTATTATATAAGATATACCATTTAATTAAAAAATAGTGTGTTGCCAGGTCAATACGCTGGAGCTATAAATTAAACTTATATATATGTAATTAATTAAACAAGTGAATATTAATAACTAATGAGGCTAAATAAGCACTCTCAAATTGATGTTATATACAAAGTGTTTAGTTTGTTATTATTGAATATGAAGTATAATTAAAAGGTGACAAAGATGATAAGAATATTAATTCATTTCTAATTGGTCTTGTGTTTAAACCTTGCAATAAACATATTTATTTCCATTGAAATAAGTTTATAGAAAAATGGATGATGAGTCATATTTCGATGATGTGGCATATTTCTAATATATGTGAATGATGCCACATGGCACATATTCTTTTTTAGGAATGCTTCATACACGCGCGCGCGCGCACACACACACACATATATATTTATTTATTTATTTATTTATATACACACACCTAATTGTGTCTCCCCAAAACCAAATGCAGGGATGAGTACTTTTAACGTCATTTGATTATCGAACGAAGTGAAATGTGAAAGAGTCTCGTAATTCCTCTGTTTTAATATAAATACTTCTTTCTGCTTTCAAGAATATTCCTTTTCGTTCTTTATTTATGAAAATTTCAATCCAATTTAGGTTAGTCCATGATAAGGGTCCAATAATATTGTAGTTGGATGGGGCTCGAAAAGAGCTTTCTAACGATATATTATAAAACCCAATTTCAATATTAAATTGGATATTAAATATGTTTTATGGGTGACCCAATGATCAAGTGGAGGGTCCATTTAATTATCATTCCTAAAGTCATTAGGAATTACTTTAATCTTCTAGAATAATCTAGAAGGATATTTTAAGTTCTAAAGAGATTAGGATTAATAATTATATTTTTAGAAAATATAAAGCATTTTAGTTGGAATAAAACAAGTGATTTTAAAAGATAAAGTACGGACTCTAATTACCGAATTATATTCGAAAAATAATTTTGTAAAGCTTAAAATTATCCAGCAGCACCATCGCGTTGCGATAATCTTGTCACGCCGCGATGGAGCCATTGCGTCGCGATGGTCTTATCGCGCCGCGATGCATGGATACGGTTTTACTTCGATTGAAATAGAGTCATATATCCCTGTTTTTAATTATCAACAACAATAATCTACACTAGTAGAAAAACACTAAAGGCCACTGGTTCAAAACCCCCTTATGCCACCAACCGGTGGGCATGTGGGGGGTGGCAATAGCTTATTTAAAAGCCACCGGTTCAAAACCGGTGGCAAAAACTATTACTGCCACTGGTTAACCGGTGGCATTATATATTATTACTGCCACCGGTTAACCGGTGGCATTATATATTATTTAATGGTTTGATTATATTTCAAGTGAAAAAGACAAAAAAAAAATAAAAAAATTACATGTACATTGCCACCGGTTGACCGGTGGCATTTATATTTAATACCTAAAAAAAAAGTGGGAAGGTAACCGGTGGCAATACTAGGTTTTGCCATCGGTTTTGAACCGGTGGCTTTTTAAGGGTGTATTGCCACCCCCCAAATGGCCAGTGGTTCAAAACCGGTGGCATAGAGGGGTTTTGAACCGATGGGGAATTGCAATTTTATACTAGTGGATTTGTTTGTGCATTAATATTCAACCAACATAAATTAAACAGGTTTAGGGTTAATATATTGATTGTATGTTAGTCAGAAAGCGCACATGAATATGAGAAGAATAAAGTATATGCCTATTTAGAGCAGGTTCAATCTCTTTTAGGTTGGATTTGTACCTTTATCCCCGAATATCCAGCCATGGTTCCAGACCACTTTGGAGTTAGCGATCTCATGGACCGTGAAAGGGGTGTAATCTTCACCCTGTGAATGGTTTACAAGTTCCTAAAACTTGTTGGCGACTCTTTTGCTCTACCTTCCTTCCCTTTGGACTCCACCATGCTTAAATGTATGATCACAGTGGGGCTCAAGATCCCCTACAATGAGAATACCCTCCTTACAGTGGCGACTCCACTAGGGACTTAGAAGTTACACGATAAATATTTAGTTATGGTCCAAGGTTTCCAACACTAGGTTGCCTATGGGTTGTAACGGGAATTAACTTGGATAATCTGTAGCTAGAGAACGAGACTTGAACGCATAATATCTTTGTTTTTCACGATAGTAAAAACCAAACAAGCAACATTGCATCATGCATAATCATAGCACACTATAACCTTTAGGGATTGGCTCATTGACTAGGGGTTGCCAACACTATGCTTCTATCCCGAAATTAATAACAATCATCCAACCCATATCGCTAACAAAATTTTAGGAGGGCTATGTCATGAGTCAACACGTTGAGTGGTGGATTTGTGCATCATTCCTTAAGATATGGTACGTTTGGACACCCAAACTTATGACCTTAGAAATGCATTGTGTGAACCTTGGCTTATTGTATGCTTATGTGATTACATGATTATGTGTGACGTGTTTAGGATAGCTTTTATTTTTAGTTTGATTTAGTTTCTCAATTACGAAGTCGTGTCTTCGTAATTTTGAGTCGTATTCGAAGGGTAACATAAAAAAAATCGTAAAAAATGAGATACAAACAAAAAAAAGAACTGCTCGAACAAAAAAAAAATCGTATGAGCAGGTGGCGCGCGCAGCTCATTGAGTTGCGTGACCACTACCAGCGCAAGAGCCAAGGATGCACGCGCCTTCCGTACGCAAACTAGCTACTTGCGCGCGCCTACTATTACGAGTCCTTTTGATTCTTCGAAGAACAATTGGCTCATTCAAACAATATCTTTATTAAAGAATTGCTTAAAGGTGATGTTATCCGTTCGAATGCATCTTGCGTCTTTTCTTTCTTCCTTTCTTCTTCTTTTGTCTCCTAAACATGCGTATCAATTTACTTATCCTTCCGTACTTCTTTTAGGGTCGGTTTCCATGCTTGGGAACAAAGACTCCCGGCCACTCACATTCTACGTTTACCATCAAACAATTCACCCCTTTAAAACCACCTTCCCTCAACAACTAATTCTAGTGCAACAACGATGCCAACCATAGAGAAACTCCAAGAAGAGATTGCTTGTTTGAGAGAAGAAAAGGCTTAAGAGGCCAAGGAGAGGAGAATTAAGAAACTTGAAAAAGCTGAAAAGAAAAATGACGAAACTTTGGCCTTGCAACAAAGATGGAGGAATTATCCATCAAAGAGAAGTCGTTGGAGAAGCTTGTTCTTCTTTCCACAATGGGGAACAAGTACTTTGACGCAAAAAAGTTTGCTCCTCCTACAAAACATGCTTTACTAGAAAAGTTTGTAGCTACGGACTTGCCAATCTTCAAGGTGACCAATAATCCAAAAAATCATTTAATGAGTTTTACTGCCACCATGGAATTAAAGGGAGTTGATCCTAAGCTTTACGCTTGGACTTTCCCTTTATTTCTAGCCTAGCCGCGAGAGAGTGGTACTATGGGCTAGATGCAAAGTTCAAGATAACATGGGAAGATGTAGTTTCGGCTTTCATCACCCAATATGAGAGTAATGTAGAGTTCAAATCAACTTTACGTGAACTTGAAATGCTTAAGCAAGGCGACGATGAAGGTTTCCTTGCTTTCTATGGTAGATGGCGAGAAAAGGCGACTCACCTTGCCCAAAAGCCACCTGAACTCAAGTTATTACAAAAGTTCATTGACAATTGTCATGAAAAGTACAACAAACATCTACGCTGCCTTAGTTTAGACACTTTTAAAAAGGTCTATACTGTGGCTACTAGGATTGAAGATGATATTGCTACAGAAAAAGCAAATAAGCCTCATCATCATCAACCTAAGAACAACTACAAAAAGGGGAATGATAACACTTCATCCTCTGTTGATGTATTTGCGACTTCCACGCAATATAATAGAACAAATCAATACCATAGTAATGACTCTCAAAGGAGATGGACAAGAGAAACAAGGTTTACACAATTTACTATGAACTACAAAGAATTGCTAGAAAAATTAAATGAGAAAGGATTACTTGCGCCAACAGGGCCAACGCCACCCACTCCTCAAAAAAAAAAAAAGAAAGAAACACTCAATGGGATGTCAATGCCTATTGTGTTTATCATAGAGGTTTTGGGAATGATACTGAACGTTGCTTTGTCCTAAAGGACAAGATTCAAGATCTAGTAGACGATGAGGGAATTCCCACGCCTAAACCCAACAACAATGTATCCTCATAGGGACATTTCACATTGATGAGGATCATATGGGAAGTGATATGTTCAATCCTTTGGACTATATCACTCCCATAGGGAAGCCTATGACCACAACACTCATAGGGGCAACTAATGAAGTGTGTGGGTTATGGGCTGACGACTTTCAAGACTTATATGTCTCTAAATATGCCGCCGTCCCACCTCCACCTTGTCTACAAAATGAGACAAATGGAGTGCTTGACTGGGATTATTTATTGGGAAATCACAAGATTTATCAAATCTCTCTTGCATGAACAACGACATCAAGCACAAATTATGAAGCATCTTAAAATGGAGGCACACTCAAATCCTCTAGAAGAAAGTTGGTTCATGAGTCCTACAACTAACCTAAATGACTAACTCGTTTTGGGCGAGTTTATCAAGCACCACCAAATGGATCTACAACAACTCAAAATCAATTTTAAAATCAAGTTCAAATCCAATGCCACCTCCACTTGAGGTGGAAGATCCCTTGGTCAAACAATTTTGCCAATCCAAGGCGAATGTTAGCATTTGGGAACTCCTAATTTAGGTACTTCTAAAGAGCATAGGAATTCTCTTATGAATGCTCTAACGGCTTTGTATGTAAGTACGGACACAACCCCCCAGGTTCTCGTTAGCTTGCTTACTAGCGAGAAATCCGACAAATCAATTATTTTTACTAATGATGATTTTCCTTCAAAAGACACTACCCACAACAACACATTATACTTAAATGTGGGGTGCAAAGGATACAAAACCCCTCTTACTTTGGTGGACAATAGGTCAGCTGTAAATGTGTGCCCATTAAGAACAACAAAATACTTAGGCTTGAATCCAGAAAAAGATTTTTAACCAACGACATAAAGCATCAAGGCCTATGACACTTCAAGGAGATCGGTGTGTGGAATTGTTAAGCTACCAATTACCATAGGCCCAATACAAAAAGATGGTTGAATTTCATGTCATGGACATTAAACCTACATTCAATATTCTTCATGTACGTCCTTGGATACATGAGCTTGGAGCGATACCATCCTCACTTCATCAAATGATTAGGTTGAACTATCAAGGTCTTCCTATGACTATACATGCTTCTCCTCTCAAAATAGCGATCAATGATCAATCACTTCTAGAAATGAATCATGATAATGATGAAATTGACATGTGGGGATTCTCCATGGAGGCAATTTTCACACTAGAAATGGAGGAAAGCCTTGAAGAACCATTCAAGCCTTATTCATATTCCACCTTAATAGTAAACAACATCTTATTCAAGAGTATTTACTTTCCTGGGATGCCTTTGGGAATAGGAATAAAGAAATCTCTTTTACTTCCTATCCCAAAGAAAAGCTTCACTTTTGGATTGGGATATAAACCAGCCAAATAAGAACTAGGGTCTCTTTATGCTAAGATCAAAGCACGTAGAGATAACAATAAGAAAGGGATAATCACTTTACTCCCATCCTAAAATCAAACCCTTAATGGACAATTCATTATGTAGGGAGAGGATTACCCATGCTATGACTTTCCAGAACCATTAGTTCTAGGAGGTATCAAGAAGCCTAGATTTGAAATATTCCACGATTGCTACTTCTTGAATGACGATTTCGAAATCGTTCAATCAAAACACCCAACTCCAGGATGCTATGATAGGCAAGCATTCAACTTGCTATTTGGACTAGAGCAAAACCATGTTGTTACAATAACTAATCAGAACGCCATCCAAGATGAAGCTTTTGACCCAACCTCGTTGATCACCTCTTCTAATGAAACCTTTGAGCATGGATGGAGGAAGTCTTTCAAATGGATTAACCATAAAGGTTATAAGATGGAAATCATCATTGGCTAAGGGAAGATGTTTGAAGAAACTAACGATGAGTCTACCATACACTAGGTGAAAAAACGAAATTGACACCGGTTCAAAACCCCCCAATGCCACCGGTTTTGAACCGATGCCAATGTGGGGGGTGCCATTTACTTGGATGAAAAGCCACCGGTTAACCGGTGCCAAAAATGACCCAAAAAAATTTATTCATTGTTTTTGGCACCGGTAAACCGGTGCCAAAAATAATAATATTATTATTATTTTGTCAATTTCACTTAACAATTAAATAAACTAAAATAAATAAGAACACAAAATGTAAATTGAATATCAATCAATATAATCGAATCTCTACAATATATAATAAAAAAAAATTTACAATATAGATCAATAAAATAGATCAATTACAACATATAAATCAAAAAAAAAATTACAATATAAATAAAAAAAAATTTACAACATCACAATAAAAAATAACCCCATACAACATCTAAATCTATAAACTTTCATCTTGGTTCTTGCATCAATATACCTGCACCAATTAAAACAAAAAAAAAATAGATTAAAAGAAATTACAAACCCAGAAATCGATTAAAATAACAAAAAAATCCAGAAAATAACAAAGAATTTAAATCGATTAAAATAAATCCAGAAAATAACCCAGAAATCGATTAAAATAACAAAGAATTTAAATTTATTAAAATAACAAAAAAATTGATACAAATAAAAAAAACGATTAAAATAAGTTAAAAATCCCAGAAAATAAAAAAAAAATCGAATTAAAATAAGTTAAAAAAAAAAACAGAAAATCGAAATCAGTTAAAAACCCAGAAATAAAATAAAAAACGAATTAAAATCGATTAAAATAAAAAAAAACGATTAAAACAAAAAAAAAATCGATTAATATAATTAAGCTTCGAGAAAAAAAAAAGAAATTCAAACCCAGAAATTCAAACCCGGAAATTCAATCCCAAAAATTCAAACCCTTAAAAAGAATTGAAATCGAACAAAACCCAGAAAAAAAAATTGAAATCGAAAAAAATCCAAACATCGAAAAAACCCAGAAATCAAAAAAATTGAAATCGAAAAAAAATTGAAATCGAACAAACCTAGAAAAAGCCCAGAAAAATAAATGAAATCGAAAAAAAAAATCAAAATCGAAAAAAAAAAATCAAAAAACAAAAATCAAAATCGAAAAACAAAAATCAAATCGAAAAACAAAAAATCAAAATCGAAAAACAAAAAACCCAGAAATTGAAATCAAACGGTCTTGGTGTTGCATGTTGGTGGTCTTAAAATGAAAGAAAGAAAGGAGAAGGAGATGAGGGAGAAGGAGATCGATAAAGAGAAATCTAAGGAGGAGAAAGAGATTGAGAACGAAAGAGAAGGAGAGGAGAGAGAAAGAGGAGGAGAGAGAAAGAGAAACGGTTGTGAGTTAAAGTTTGCTAGGGCTGGGGGGTTATAAAGCTAAGGGCCGGGTTTTTTTTTTATTAAATAATGGCACCAGTTCAAACTGGTGGACTTTATTTTTTTCCACCGGTTTGAAGTGAACCGGTGCCATACGTCTTGGTTCATTAGGCCACCATTTTTTAAGGCCATTTTTGCCACCGGTTTGGACTGAACCGGTGGCAATTAGGGGGTGCCTTTTTGATTTTTTCTACTAGTGATAAATTTTAAGGAAGCCGAAAGTTTAGGCCTTGTGGCCATTGATTAGTCTTTATTTTCTAGTTCTAAGGACGAAGATCCCAAAAATGATTCTTCTCTTGATGTACTTTCTTTTGCTTTTAATAATATAAGCTCTATTTTCGAGTATATGCCATCTATTGAATCTTTTGAATGCTATAATAATTAATCTAATGAAGATGAAAATATTAACAAATTGGTTGAATTAATGAATGAACGAGAACAAAAGAATCCTATAATTGAAGAAACTGAAGCAATTAATATAGGAACTAATGCAAACAAAGGGGAAGTCAAAATTGGCTGAACTTTAAATCCAGAAGAACGATCGATCCTTACATCGACGCTCAAAGAATTCGAAGACGTGTTCGCTTCGTCATACAAGGACATGCCTGAAATAGATAGGGAAATTGCGGAACATACCATTCCCTTGAACCCTACTTCTAAACTAGTAAAACAAAAACTTCGACGAATGAAACCTCATGTCGCTTAGAAAATAAAAGAAGTACAACAGCAATTAGACGCAGGCTTCATTCGCGTATGTAATTACCCAGAATGGGTAGCAAACATCGTCCTAGTCCTTAAAAGTGATGGACGAGTTTGCATGTGTGTCGACTTTAGGGACCTCAACAAGGCTAGCCCTAAAGACGATTTTCCTCTACTTCATATTGACATATTGGTAGATAACACGGCTGAACATGCGATGTTATCCTTTATGGATGGATACACAGGTTACAACCAAATACTAATGGCAAATGAAGACAAAGAAAAGACATGCTTTATCACCCATTGGGGTACATAATATTTCTATACAGTCATGCCGTTTGGTCTAAAAAATGCAGAAGCTATGTACCAAAGAACAGCTACGACTCTCTTGCATAATATGACGCATAAAGAAATTGAAGTGTATGTGGATGATATGATTGTGAAGTCCAAATATAGAATAGGACACATAAAAACTTTACACAAATTCTTCACTCATATAAAGAATATAAAATGCGATTGAATCCACAAAAATGCGCCTTCGGAGTAACTTCTTTCAAGTTACTTGGATACGTAGTAAGCATACGTGGTATTGAGATCGATCCCTCTTAAATAAAGACAATTGTTGATATGCCTCCCCCTCAAATAGAAAAAGAAATTAGGGGGTTCCTTGGCAAACTACAGTACATTAGTCGATTTATCAACAAGTTGACAATGACTTGTGAGCCAATATTTAAAAAATTGAAAAAAGAGGAAAAACATGAATGGGACGATCAATGCCAAGAGGCCTTTGAGAAAATCAAAGATTATCTCAAAAGTTCACCAGTTTTAGCACCACCAGTACCCAAACTACCTCTAAGGCTATACATCACAGTCACAGACACAGCCATAGGAGCCATGTTAATTAGCACAAGAGGTAGAAAAAGTCAAGTGTGCAATATATTACATAAGAAAAAAATTCATCCAATACGAAACAAAATATAGCACATTGGAAAAAACAAGTTTAGCATTAGTGTGGGCAACTAAAAAACTACGACATTATATGCTACCCCACACCACTCATGCATGTGATTTCACAACAAAATCCGATAAAGTATTTGTTTGAATAACCACCCATACAAGGAAGAATATCCAAGTGGTTGGTGATGTTGGAAGAATTTGAACTAAAATATATTCCTGAAAATTAATAAAAGGGAAAGTAATATCTAATCCTTTTGCCCAACATCCTATTCAAACAAGTCATGCAGAAATTCCCCATCTTCCGGATGAAGAGATTTTCATGACACAAGATGACAAATGGGTAATGTACTTTGACGGCGCATCTAATCAAAAAGGGTGTGGTGTGGGAGTGAAGCACATACTCCAATCTCTGTCAAACTAGACTTTGAGGTTACTAATAATGCTGCGGAATGGAAGCGTGCGTTATTGGATTAGAAGTAGCAACTAGCATAGGTGTGAAAAAATTAGAAGTATATGGAGATTCCAGTTTAATAATAAATCATATACTTAAAAAAATGGAAAATAAAGAGCTCCATAATGATATTATACCAAGCATACTTAGAGCAACTCATCGAGCATTTTGATTATATTAACTTTAAGTATCTCCCAAGGGATGAGAATCAATTTGCCAATGTGCTAGCAAAATTAGCCTCAATGATCAACATTCCAGATCACTTAAATATGATGCCATTATGCGTTGATAGAAGAGATGAACCAGCTTATTGCAACGCAATAGAGGAAATAAATGACATTGAGGGAGATAGTCCTTGGTATGATCATATCCTCTAATACATTACTCATGGCACATATTCTGAAAATACTTCATCAAAAGACCAACGAGCTTTGAGAACACTCGCACTCCAATATAGTTTATTAAATGGTCAATTATGCAAAAAAGAACCTAACGGTCAAAGCTTATTATGTATAGACCAAACCGAATCCACACGCCTTATGGAGAACACTCACAAAGTTGTTTGTGGACCTCACATGAATGGAAAAATGCTTACTAAAATAATCTCACGACAAGGGTACTATTGGTCCACTATGGAACACGATTGCATACAATATGTCAAGAAATGTCCAGAGTGCCAAATGTTCGCTAACTTACAACACCTTCCACCATCCAAACTGTACAACCTCACTTCCCCATGGCCTTTCTAGACTTGGGGAATTAACATAGTCGGTAAATTTTCTCCAACAGGAGCAAGAGGACACGAGTACGTACTAGTAGCCATCGATTACTTTACTAAGTGGATTGAGGCTGCTTCTTACATTAATATCACTTCTAAACATGTCGCAAGGTTTCTCGAACGAAACATATTTTGTAGATATGGAGTTCCACACGAACTAATTAGTGACCAGGGATCTCAATTCAAAGCAGTAGTTGAGACCCTCTTAGCTCGTTATAAAGTAAACCATCATCACTCATCTCCATATAGACCTCAAATGAACGGAGCTGTAGAATCGGCAAATAAAAAACATAGCAGCCAAGAAAATGACAAAAAATTATAAGGACTGGCCGAATAAACTACACTTCGCCCTATGGGGTTATAGAACATCCATACGAACATCAATAGGAGTAACTCCATACTCCTTAGTTTTCAGAATGGACGCAGTTCAACTAGTTGAACTAGAAATACTATCCCTACGCATCGTACTCGAAAGTAAGCTACCAGAAGCTGAATGGGTAAGAGCGAGGTATGAAGAGCTTTTATTTCTCGACGAACGACGATTAAAATCTTTGCATCATGTACAAGTCTACCAACGACACATTGCGCGACACTTTAACAAGATGGTACGATCCAAAAATAAAAGAAGATGACTTTGTACTAAAAGAGGTTAGGGTTCCACCAATCGATCCAAGAGGGAAATTCAAACCTAATTGGATATGACCATACCGCGTAATTGAAATTCTATCAGGTGGAGCTGTCAGATTAATGGATATTGGTGGCGATGAAATTCGTCAATTAATAAACATTGATCGACTTACAAAATATTACATATAAAAATTCGGATAAACTCGTTCATTCATTAACAATCGTATCTTTTAGGATTCAACTAAATATTTTAAGTGTTATGCACTTTACCAAATCACACGGTAAAGCCCATAACACTTGGGGGGGGGGGATAAAAAAACACATATCATTCAAAGTGTTCAGACTTTTTTTGAACATTACGAAAGAAAAATCTTCACACTTGGGGGGTAATAATATGATTAAAAAAATTGAACACTCGTAGCACAGGTGTCGCGCGCAACTAAATCAGTTGCGTGTGGATGTCACGCACAAGAAAATCTGTTGTGCGTGACAGACAAGCGCAACCTTGGATGTTGCGTGTGCCACCTGATGATGAACTACGAACCCTGAATTTTAAGCTCGAATAAATTTTGATTTTTTTTACTAGTGATAAAATAAGGGCGTTTCTCAAACATCATATATACTCGGAAAACAAAAATTAAACTTTGATTTAAGTCATTAAACAAAGTTTGAATATACACACACACACACACACACACACACACACACACACACACACACAATCTTTGCAAAGAACTACGCAAAGACCTGATTTCGTAATACGAATACGTAGGTAATATTTATGATTTGGTCATATAAAAAAAAGAGCTCATTTTTTATTCCCATCAAAATTCAAGAAAACATTATTGAACTAGATAATAGGCAAATAATTAAAAAAAAAACATAGTAGTGATTACACTTTATTCAAAATTATACTACTTATAATTGTGTAACACTCTAAGGTTTTACTATATCCTCAATTGTCACAGTAGACGGAGGAGTATTTTCCATCGCAGTGCTTTCAACAACCCTAGAGCTTTCCCCTTCGCCCTTCTTCTTGACCCAAACATTGTTCTTCAACTTAGAAATAGGTGCCTTTTCCACTCTTTTTCCTTTACCCTTATCATTCGTTGGAGCCTTTTTGCGAGGAAATGGTGAAGGTTCCTTAATCTTCACAACTTTTTGCGCGGGTTTAGAAGGAGCCTTCCTTTTTGGTTACCTTGAACGAGCCTTAGGTGATGAGGAGAAGTTTAACTTTCTTCTCACTCATTTTTTTTGGCCGTTAGGAGGAGAAGTGATGGTCGAATGCATCAAAGGCTTGGGTGGATTGCGAGCCGAGGCAGCTTGATTTTTTTATCGAGCCTTGTTTAACTCTCCTTTGTCCGCCGTGTTCATCCAAGCCTTGTAAAAAGAAGATAGTACAATGCTTGTCGTGGGATTTTTCACTACCCATCTAGGAAGACTTGACCAATATTCCATCCAACGGGGAATTCGTTCGGGCTTAAAAATCACGTCCTTAGGGGCATCACAATCTTGTGGGGGGGATAATCTGTTTCATCCCATATTGTCTCATCACCCTACAAAGAAAGATGTAAGTAGTACTAGAAAGGCCTAAAACCCTAATCATACTACTTATGTTCCACCAAGGAATCCCAAAGCGTATGTTAGGAACCCCGTGACAGAAAAACGACGTCCATTCTTCTTCATTCTTATGATTGTAGAGAATTCGACGTCCAGGGAATGCTTTCACTCCGTTAGCCTCAAGATTTTGTGGCTGATCAACGATTTGAAAGCGCTCCATGAGCCAAATCTGAAAAAAGAAAAGAAAAAAAAATAAATATGCGACATTACACAAGCAGACGGCCTGGCGCGCGCATCTCAATTAGTTGTGCGCATCCCAAATGATTGCGCTGGGTTAACCAGCGCAACTTTATGGTTTGTGTTACATACGAAAAAAAAATTAAAAAAAAAATTTCAAAACGTATGTGTAATAGGAGTGGACTTCCCGTGAAACCATTCTCACTAGGGTCTCCTCTAAGGCGATTCAAGCAAAGAACAATTTTCGCCAAAGCGAAAGGAGCGGGTGAGTGACACCCCTCTATTTGCTCCACTATGGACACCATGGAATAATCTCCATAATCTTTATATGTCCTAAGCAAATAATTGACAAAAATACAAAAACATAAAGCACGAATTTTAAAACGTTGTTTAGTCAAGTTGTCACGAGGGGCGACGAAGTGTTCAATAAATTGAATTAAGTTCACGCCTTCTTGTGTCCTAATATTGCCCATATCATTGTTATTCAAACCAAAAAATCTCTGAAATACATCTTTGGAATCTGACAATTTAGGGGCATATGTCACAGGGAGAGTATTTGCAAGGAAACCTAGTAGAGTCTCAAACTCACCAGGTAACGGGAAAATTTCATACCCTTTAAAGAGGAAAATAAGGTGGTTTGAGTCCCAATGATTAACGACAGCATGGAGGAATTAAAAATAATATTAAGTGGCCTATAACTCAATAGGGGGTCAAGGTGGTATATTATAAAAGTTAGCTTACCCTCGATTGAAAGGGAAGTGATCCATTGTTTCAAGCGTTGTTCAAAGGTTTTTCGCCATTGAAAAAAGAAAAAGGAAAAATACACTTTAATAATTCCAACTATGGACGATTTACCTACAATAATCCCAACTATCGTTTATTCTACAATAATCCCAACTATTAGGTCAGTTTTCCTCCAGCAGTCCTAAAAACCGGTTACCTGCTGAAAGGGTAAACTTTTTATTTTTTTGTTTTTTAAATGACACATGTCAGTACATGAGTGGCCTAATATTACAATAAAAATAAAAATAAAAGAAAAAAAAAACAAAAACCATCCCAGCCACCCCTAGGGCCCTAGCTCACCGGAAACCGCCCAAACCACCCAGCCACCGCGAAACCCTAACCCCACACCACCTAATCTCGACGGATGCTGGCCGCCCGCCCCCACTAACCACCAAAACTAGCCGGCCGGCCCTCTACGACCCCACTAACCACCGCAGCAACACCCACGAAACTCCCTTATCTCTCCTTCTCGTGCCTCTTTCTCTCTCCTCCTCCGCGTTGACGAACTACCACCAGCGCCACCAACCTGAATCGCCACCGCTGCCTGTCGCTATTGCTCCCCCTCCTTCTGAACCTCTTCCTTCTCCAACCCCAAAACCCGACAGTCACCCCTAAACCACCAATCGACCATTCACCTAACCCCCAGAACAACCAGCCACCTACACAACTATTGCTCCATTTGCAAACCCGCATCGCAGCGACGAGACCCTCCCATAACCACCAACCACGATAGGCAAGAAATTTGACCTCCAATAATCACCCCTACTTTCCCTCCTTCGTCGGAAAATCGAAAAACCTTATTAGTTTCGGTAGCGGATCTAGGCGAAAAAGAGGATAAGGAGGGAGGTTAAGGTGGTTTCGCGAGCAAGGTGGTTGTTTAAGTGGAGTGGAAGGGGATAATGGAGGTTCAAGCGAGGTGGGGTGGTGGAATCTGGTTGGGTTAGGGGGATGGGGGTGGCTGGAATGGAGGAGAGGGTTTTTTTTTTTTTTTTTTTTTTTTTTTTTTTTTTTCCAGTTTTTTTAATTTTAATTTTTTATTTTTTTTGAACCACTTACGTGATGCCACGTGTCAAAGCAACCTGTTATATCAGGTTGATGACCGGCTGGGTCTGCTCTAGGAAAACTGGGTGCATAGTTGGGACTATTGTAGAATAAACGATAGTTGGGATTATTGTAGGTAAATCGCCCATAGTTGGGATTATTAAAGTGTATTTTTCCACAGAAAAAAAGAAGAAGAGAATAGAGAGAATAATATTTTTTCTTTATGATACTACTAACGAATGAATGCGAGAAGATCAAAAGCCTACACGAAACCACGTTTAAATAGACCCAAATGGGGCAATTTACGGCAATTTTTGTCCTAAGGAAAGTTCACTCACAGGTGACGCGCGCATCCGATTCACATGTGCGCGACAACCGCGTAGGCGCGCACAACTCATCCAATTGCACGTGCCTTGTTCTGTCGCGACATGTCATTTGGCTTATTTTCGTATTTTGTGCTACAAAATAATGGAATACTAGATGAAGCCCGTGCGATGCACGCTTTGTTTGAAATTTTAAATTAATTTTTTTATACATATATTTATGTGCTAAAATTTGTTATATATTTAGAAAAAATTCCTGATTTCAAAAGATAATATTTTATATTTAATTAATTTAAATCGGGAAATCTCATTCGCCAGTTTTGCTTACATGTCATTTAAATTATTTAAATCTGAAATAAATTAATAATCTCGTATTTAATTAGCTACTACTAAAATTTATTATCCTACAATGGCGCGCTGAAAAAATTAAATCCTACATGGTTCTCTAAAAACTCGGGATAAAACTCTCCTTTATATAAATATATTAGATTAACGGAATCTTATGACTAATCATACGCTTGCCTTTGTTAATTTTATTCACTTTCTCCATCTTCTTTTTTGTCTTTTTTTTTTCTTTCTTTTTTTTTCTTTTCCCTTCCACCTTTCTTTTTATTGTGATTTCTTTTTGTTTTTTTTTCTTATTACTTTTCTTTTTTGTAATATTTTTCCGAGGGGGGTAAGTCGGGAACCCTTTTCCTCCCTCAAAAAATGTTTTTGAATTTTTTTTTTCTATACTTATGGAAATAAAATATGATATATATATACAAAATGTGTGTCATATGTACAACAAAAAAATAATATAAAAAATATACATGTGTAAATTTTTCCATAAGCAATATATATATATATGAAAAAGGAAGTCATTAGGATGCTCGGCGACTCCCGGAAGGATGCTGTACATCCTGCAAAATCCAAAACAAAGAATAATACACAAAACGTGTAATAACTTTGATATAAAAAAAAGAGAAAAAGAGAGAGAAACAAACTTACCGCGACCATCCGATGATCAAGGCATGACAAAGTCATGAGGGATCTCCGATAAGCAGCTCGGAAAGCACGCATAGTCCTCACCATGCCGTTCACGGTCTCTCGCGGAACCTGTTCCAAAGAAATACAAGAACAATTATCAAACAAGAGTATATGACATATAAAAAATAAAAATAAAAAATATACATGTACAAAATAAACATATCGACTCAACCGTCTCCAGTACAAACGGTATGTCCTTATCCTCCGCTGCTGGAAGAATCTCGCAAATTACCGACCCAAAAGCATCGGTATACATGATCTTAGCCGTGGGAAGCACCCAACCACCCAGCTCGACTCGCTGAAAATGCAAGAGTTAAAGTTCCGAAAATAAGAAAAGGAATAAAATATAAAATATAATAATAATAAAGAATACTAATCGGAACGAAAGCTGGAAAAGGAGTTAGCCTGGATGCACCCAGCAGCACCAGCTGCTCCGCTGGGCAACCAAGGGTCGCTTGAGCTCGATCCTCGGTAGACAGTAGGTCCGGACGCAGACTGCCAGAGAACACGCTCGCCTAAGAACCAAGGGTCTGTCATCTGGAGCATAGAGAGTCCCTGATAAAGGGCCCGGAAACGGCATCAAATCATGCCTGACTGGACAACCTCGGAGACCCCGACGATCAAACTCAAAGGGCAGAGACCGATCTACAAAATACAACCACATGAGGAAAATCATTCGAAACATATATACATATGAACATGTGCGTTGCCAAAGTACTCACTGACGCATAAGTCGCCAAAAGAATCCTCTGGCGAAATTCGCCAGCTGAAGTCACTCGTCTCTTACTAATCGTGACTAGACGATGGCCGATAGGAAAACGAGCCTCCCTAAGTACTGATAGGCCGTCGTCGAGCCTACCAAAGATAAAGTCCTATCTTAGTCTCACTAGCTAATAGCAAGGGTAAGAAAGGGTCGAACCCAAGAGAGGCGTTGAATCAACCACCGAGATACTACCGTTTAAACAAGCTAAATGAAGTCGAAATTGGTTTGGCTTTATGTAGCATGTACTAATTCAAATCAACTAATACTAAGGGATGATTAACAATATTTAGAGAATTCTAGGGCTTGGGATATACCACTCAATTTCGTCACAAATCACAATTAGCAAGTAGAAAACAATGGTAATTTGAGGGGATAATATAGGGGAAGTCATCTAAAGCACCCAACTACTCTCTCAAGCTAGAGGGTTTACTCGAATCATGTATACAACCTACTCTCGTGGTTACAAAGCATAAAACAAGTATTAAAGCATAATCACGATGACAAAAACATTCCCTTGACTAGAAATTCCTATTCTCATGGCATTTCAAGTCAATTAAGCATAAGGGAGCTAACTCAAGTTCATCTCTCGATCCTTCGTTGAGAAAGATTAGATAATAGTTCTAGCAATGGCCATATACAAGAACTAAGCAATCAAACCACTTAAGCTCAACTAATTAACACCCAACAATTACCAAATTAACACATGCAACAAGTAATTTAGTGACTACATTGAGGGTTTTACCCAAACCCTAGAAAATTAGACTATTCGCAATCCATGGAGATTAAAGCAATTAAGAATTTCAAGTAACTCATGAACAAGAATTAACTAAAGATTAAGCTAAATAACAATCTAAGCAGAGAAGAATTAAGCAAGATAATTAAAAATCAAAGCAATTAAAATGGAAGAGAAGAGTGAGAAAATGTTACTAGAAGCTTCAACTTGAATATCAATGGTGGAACTTGTCTTCTACAATGATTGAGAATGAAATTTCCAAGCTAATAATTATAATCTAACTAATGATTTGAGAATATTTGTGTTTCTACAATTGCAAACTAAGAGGAAGCACTAAAAACTTGGATGTCGTACAAATGAGCTCAAGGGGTTATTTATAAAGACCCCCAAATAAAAAGGACGGAGAAAACAAGAGTCGGGCACGGCTACAGGTCAGCACGGACGTGCTGAGGTTGGCACGGACGTTTAGCTATACCTGCACGGACGTACCAAGGTAGGCACGGACGTGCACCTGGGAGGCAGAAGGTACTGTTTTGGCCAGGGCATCCTGCACGGACGTGCCAAATATGGCACGGACGTGCAGGCCTTGTTCAGTAGAATCAGTTTTGAAACTGATTTGGGCTGAGCAAACTACACGGACGTGTAGGATCAAGCACGAACGTGCTGAATATCCTGCACGGGCGTGCTGACCTCTACACGGACGTGCAGACCTTGAAAGCAGTATGTAGTAGCTTCTGGTCGTGCTGGGACACTTCTGCACGGACGTGCCATACTTTGCACGTCCGTGCAGACTCTCTAAGGCCTTTATCTTCACTTTTCTTCGGTTTTGCTCCATTGTTTCGGCTTCTAACCTTGGTTTATCATCCAAATGCCTCAAATGGTCGTCTTTGAACCTAAAAACTCAATAAAAACACTAACAGCCCGTGAAGCAAGGGATACACAAAAGTTGAACAAAAATAGAGTAAAAGTGAACCAAAATGCCAATATACCAAGTAAACAAGGTTCAAAATCACTCTAAAATCGTATCAAATAACAAGTTATCAAGTACCTTGGGGTTAAAAAAGGCAGGTACGAGTACCCCCAAGCCTAAAAGAAAGAACACAATAAGATCAAATCGGCCGTACTACCCTCGCTCAAGTGCCATAGGAAGTCAAGCTCTCTAGTGGACACTACACCCAAACTATCACTTCTAGCGAACGTCGTGTTCGCTATGGTGCGCTGTGAAATCCTAAAGGCGGGGTGGATTATTGCCGTAGCTTTATCAGTCCTAGGGCTGTAGTCGAAAAGGCCGGTGATCTTCCTTCAAAACTCACCCGCACAATAGTTACGGGGGGGCCTATCCTTTGGTCCTATGGTGCCGTTAATTGGCCACCCAAAAGCTTGGTGCACCCTCTTTATGTTCAAGTTGTGTTGGGTGTTCATGAGTTGGAAGGTAAGGCGGCGAGGGGATCTATTGTTGTCTCGTTGCACTTGAAGGGTGGAGAGGAATTCAAGTGTCAACCTTTTGTAGGTCGGGGTGCTAAAATCTAGCCAATTTCCTAAGCCACAACCCTCGAAAAGCATCCTAACATCGTCCCCTACCCCTAAAGCCTCGACAACACTCTCGTCATATAACTTTGTAGGTCGAACTCTCCTCCTTATTCTTATATAGTTGTTCAAAAAGGTTGGGTCATTGAACACGATTCCCATAGTGTCCACTTGTGGTGGATCAACGGGAGGAGGAGGAGAGGGGTTGCGGTACCTAACATCCGTGTTTCTAGGTCGATTTCTTCTAGACATGGTCGGTCTTAATGCAATGCAATCAAACAAACCAAGACAAAATAATCACCTCGCAACCACACAAAGAGACTAAGTCCACAAGTCGACCAACCAAAGCTCAAACAAGGCCAATGAACACAACCCAATCAAGTCAAGTTCTAAGTCTCCCACCTAAAACAAGCAAATCACCAAGCAACAAAGACCACTTTAATAATGCATCTACAACAATTCTACATCAATTTCATGCAATATTATCAAACAAACCAACACAAAAATCCACCTAAAAAAGCATGTTCTTCCTTCATGAAAATCAATTTCTCAACCTCACTTACAAAAAATCCAATTCTTAAAACACACCAAAATTTATTCAAACTCAATAATGCTTTTCAATTATCAACTATCAATCACTCACAACCAATTCAAACAAACTTTCTCAAGAAATTTCATGCAAAAATTCAAGGAATTAAACATGAAATTAGTAAAAGGGAGGAACGATTATACCGAGCTTATCGTGGGTGTAAAACCCGCAAATGAACCTTTCTAACCTTCCTTTTTCTTACTTGAACTTACTCCTTCAACCAATTGTCTTGAACTTTAACTCCAAAGAAAACCCCCAAATTAATTTTTCAAGGTTAGGGTTTGAGTATTTTGGGTGATTTTTGGGTTTGAATGTGAGAAAAGGAGTAGTAGATTGTGAAAATGTTGAAATGGAGTGAAGATTTTGGAGAAAATTGTTGAATTTAGGTGAGGATTTGGGTGAGAATGGAGAATTGAGTGGGTTTTGAAGAAAGAAGTAAGAGTTTTAGAGAGAGGAGGAGTGAGAATCGTGAGATGAGAGTGAGGATGAGTGATTTTTTTATGTTAAAACCGTGTTGCTGCCATCCATTTTCGGGGTGGCACGGACATGAAGCCTCAGACAGAAACCTTGCTAACATACTGACTTATTTGGCACGGACGTGCAGAAATTAGCACGGACGTGCTTGGCAACTTTGCACGGACGTGCTTAATTTGGCACGTCCGTGCCAATCTGGAGAAATTTACTTACAAGTTTCTGGTTTCTTCTGACTGCCTCGGCACGGACGTGCGATGTTCTGCACGTCCGTGCAGACCTGTTGTTGCACGTTCCTTTTTTTTTTTTAGAATAATAGTAATAGTAAGGCATAATAATAATAAAATTATTATCATTACCATTATTATTATTATTATTATTATTATTATTATTATTATTATTATCTACTACTTCACTTCCATAAAAACCTTTTCTTACTTTTCTTTTCATCAACACCTACAAAATACATTGAGAGAAAAGTTAGTAATAGTAAGAGTGATGGAAATTAAATAATAGTTTATGAGAGAGAGAGATTGTTGAGAAACTCGGGTTGCCTCCCGGAAGCGCTTCTTTAACGTCACTAGCTTGACGACAATGCGCTATCCATAATTAGGGAGGATCAAGGCACACCTTTTTGGCCCATCTCATTGTTCCCACACACTTGCCATTTTCCTTAGGCAAAACAATTACATTGCTATCATCACTAGAAATGCATCCAAATAATTTCTCCATCAACTTGATCTTGTTTCTTTTTTTCTTCTTGACCCTCTTTTGCCTTTTCACCTCCGAAGCATGAGTCAATTATTGTGGCTCCTCCATATCTTCTTTCAAAGTACTAGCCAAAACATCGATCCGATGAACTTGTTTCATTATGGGCTCACTATTTCCGGAAATGAGAAGAAAATATTTTCATTCCCAACATGCAAGCTAAGTCGTCCTTGTTTCATGTCAATGTTAACACCCGTAGTTTTCAAAAAGGGCCTACCCAATATGAGAGGTATTTTGGAATCCTCATCCATCTCCATGATTACAAAATCGCATTGCACAAGAGCCTTCCCCACTTGAATCGAGATGTCCTTTAAGACTCCCAATAGGATTCTAACCGAGTGGTCGGCTAGTTGGATTGACATCTTGGTGGGACTTATCTCCCCGAGATTCAACCTTGTATCCATAGAGAATGGATAAGGCTAACACTAGCCCCAAGGTCGCACAACGCATTTGTTGATTCAAGATCCCCAACCTTCACCGGTATAGCAAAACTATCGGGGTCACCAAACTTCTCGGGAAGCTTATTTTTAGGAATATCCCTTATCTCCGTTGGAAGGGAGATAGAATCACTCACCTCAAGCCTACTCTTTTTAGAAAGAAAATCTTTCAAAAACTTTGCATATGTAGCCATTTGTGATAAAGCATGAAGAAGTGGAATATTTGATTGAAGTCCTTTCATTCCATCAAGGAACTTGGAAAGTTTCTCATTTAGCTTCTTCTCTATTATTCGATGAGGGAATGGAATACGAGGCTCATATGCTTTCAATGGAGCTTGGCTTTGCACTTCTCCCTCTTCTCTCTTTGAGGCACCCTCATCACTCAATTTTGAGCTTCCTCTTGCTTCCTCACTCACTTCATTTTCAAACTCACTTTCATCTACCCAACCATCTCCTTCATCTCCCTTTTTGGTGACCTCTTCTCTCATAATTGGAGCTTCATACCCTCCTTCCAAAATCAAGGTGATTGATTTCGCATGCTCTTTTGGATTCATTACCGTTGTGCTTGGAAATTGACCACCAGGGTTAGAAGGGCATCTAACTTGATGAGCAATTTGAGATAATTGACTTTCAATCATCTTATTGTGTGCTTGGATTTGTTGAATTGAGCTACTAACTTCCCCATTGATCTTGAGTTGTTGGGTCATGAAAGTTTCCAAAACGGATTCAATGTTGGATTTTTGAGGAGGAGGGGCTTGATTGTATTGGGTTCTTTGTTGGAAATTGTCTCTTTGGTTGGGGTGGCGGTACGGAGCTTGTTGTTGTGAATGGGGTTGATTGATATTGTTTTGAGGAGGAGGAGCTTGGTTATATTTGTTTTGAGGAGGGTGTTGGTTTTGTTGTTTCCAACCCGTGTTTTGTTGGGGTTTCCAACCTTGATCGTAGGGTTGAGAGTATTAATCGTTTCTTTGCCCAATAGCCGCAGCTTGCTCTTGGTTAGTTGAGTTGCAATAGGAGGACAAATGATCATTTCCTCCACAAGTTTCACAAGACATGACTTGTTGTGAAGAAGAGCTTGGAGATGTAAGGGTGGCTTGATCTAGCTTGTGAGCTAGCATGTCGAACTTTGATGCAATAAGGTCTATTGCACTAAGGTCGTGGATTCCGCCCTTCTTTACTTGAGGTTTCCGCCTATCACCTCCGTATGCATAGTGCTTTGCCACTTCTTCAATCATCTTGTATGCATCATCCACCGATAGCTTTTTAAGGCTACCACCGGCCCCGTTATCAAGGTTGGCCCTTGAAGTAGGAGTAAGACCATCATAAAAGCTTTGAACAATGATCCATGATGTGAAACCATGGTGTGGACATTTTCTAGTGTAGTCCTTAAAACGCTCCCAAGCTTCACTTAAGGTTTCATCAATCTCTTGGTTGAAATTGGTGATTTTCCTTCTTAGTTTGGCGATCTTTTCGGGTGGAAAATACTTTCCAAGGAAAGCTCTAGTGACTTCATCCCATGTGGTCAATGATCCCTCTTCTACCGTTCTCATCCAATGCTTCGCTTTGTCACGGAGGGAGAATTGGAACATGTGCATACGGATGAATTCTTCCGTAATGTTGTTTTGCTTGATGGTTGTGCACAATTCGAGGAAGTTTTCCAAATGAGCAAAAGGACACTCATGAGAACTTCCACCAAATTGATCACCTTGTATCATACGGATGAGTTGAGGTGAAAGATCAAAATTATTTGCATTCGTAGTTGGGAGACGTATGCCACTCCGAAGTATGAAGGCATTGGGTAGTCATAGTCTCGTAACAATGGGGGAGGAGGATTGTTATCACCCATGTTATCTTCTTCGTTGGTTGCAAAGATTTCCTCCGAATCGGAATCCGAATATACAATAGAGAACTCAGGTGTGCCTTGCAAAAGCCTCATCACGTTTCTCAAAGTCCTATTTAACTCTGGATCAACGGGAATAAGCGGTGATTGCTTACTCTTCCGTGTCATGAAAGGTCAAACAAAGCTAAGAAAAACGTTAGCAATGACTATCATAAGTTGAAAACACAAATATACAAAAATAAATAAGAAAAATTATGATACAAATATACACACTTAGACTCATTCAACAATAATACATTCAATGTGACTTTGCCTCCCCGGCAACGGCGCCAAAATTTGATAGGCCGTCGTCGAGCCTACCAAAGATAAAGTCCTATCTTGGTCTCACTAGCTAATAGCAAGGGTAAGAAAGGGTCGAACCCAAAAGAGGCGTTGAATCAACCACCGAGATACTACCGTTTAAACAAGCTAAATGAAGTCGAAATTGGTTTGACTTTATGTAGCATGTACTAATTCAAATCAACTAATACTAAGGGATGATTAACAATATTTAGAGAATTCTAGGGCTTGGGATATACCACTCAATTTTGCCACAAATCACAATTAGCAAGTAGCAAACAATGGTAATTTGAGGGGATAATATAAGGGAAGTCATCTAAAGCACCCAACTACTCTCTCAAGCTAGAGGGATTACTCGAATCATGAATACAACCTACTCTCGTGGTTACAAAGCATAAAACAAGTATTAAAGCATAATCACGATGACAAAAACATTCCTTGACTGGAAAATCCTATTCTCATGGCATTTCAAGTCAATTAAGCATAAGGGAGCTAACTCAAGTTCATCTCTCGATCCTTCATTGAGAAAGCTTAGATAATAGTTCTAGCAATGGACATATACAAGAACTAAGCAATTAAACCACTTAAGCTCAACTAATTAACACCCAACAATTACTAAATTAACACATGCAACAAGTAATTAGTGACTACATTGAGGGTTTTACCCAAACCCTAGAAAATTAGACTATTCGCAATCCATGGAGATTAAAGCAATTAAGGATTTCAAGTAATTCATGAACAAGAATTAACTAAAGATTAAGCTGAATAACAATCTAAGCATACAAGAATTAAGCAAGATAATTAACAATCAAAGCAATTAAAATGGAAGAGAAGAGTGAGAAAATGTTACTAGAAGCTTCAACTTGAATATCAATGGTGGAACTTGTCTTCTACAATGATTGAGAATGAAATTTCCAAGCTAATAATTATAATCTAACTAATGAATTGAGAATATTTGTGTTTCTACAATTGCAAACTAAGAGGAAGCACTAAAAACTTGGATGCCGTACAAATGAACTCAAGGGGTTATTTATAAAGACCCCCAAATAAAAAGGACGGAGAAAACAAGTGTCGGGCACGGCTACAAGTCAGCACGGACGTGCTGAGGTTGGCACGGACGTGCAGCTATACCTGCACGGATGTGCCAAGGTAGGCACGAACGTGCACCTGGGAGGCAGAAGGTACTGTTTTGGCCAGGGCATCCTGCACGGACGTGCAGGCCTTGTTCAGTAGAATCAGTTTTGAAACTGATTTGGGCTGAGCAAACTGCACGGACGTGCTGAATATCTTGCACGGGCGTGCTGACCTCTACACGGACGTGCATACCTTGAAAGCAGTAGGCAGTAGCTTCTGGTCGTGCTGGGACACTTCTGCACGGACGTGCCATACTTTGCACGTCCGTGCAGACTCTCTAAGGCCTTTATCTTCACTTTTCTTCGGTTTTTCTCCATTGTTTCAGCTTCTAACCTCAGTTTATCATCCAAATGCCTCAAATGGCTGTCTTTGAACCTAAAAACTCAACAAAAACACTAACAACCCGTGAAGCTAGGGATACACAAAAGTTGAACAAAAATAGAGTAAAAGTGAACCAAAATGCCAATATACCAAGTAAACAAGGTTCAAAATCACTCTAAAATCGTATCAAATAACAAGTTATCAAGTACCTTGGGGTTAAAAAAGGCAGGTACGTGTACCCCAAGCTTAAAAGAAAGAACACAATAAAATTCCGCATTCACAAGATCTAGAAACACCACTACAAGAAAAAGAGGAATTAGCAACAGAAATTTGCGACTACCCTAATATTCAGTTGCATAAAATATTTTTGCGACTGAAAAAGACGGTTAATCAAAAATTTTGCAACTAATTTTGCACCGGTTGCTACGCCGTCGCTAATTTGCGACTGAATTTTGCGACTACTATAGTAATCAGTCGCAAAAAATATATTTGCGACTGTCAAAGACGAGTAGTCGTAAATTTTGCGACTCATTTTGCAGTAGTTGCAATGTTGTCGCTAAATTGCAACGCTCTTATAATTTTTGCGACTATAAATTATAGTTGCTGGAGATAATGATTTTCTAACTTTTTAATTTAAAATTTACAACTAATATTGCAACTAAATCGGTAGTCATTACCATTATTTTATAAATTTAATAAAAAAAAAACAAATCCCTTTTTGAGGGGGGGGGGGGGAGGAAACAAATCCCTTAGGGGCCCTTTGGTCGGGGGTCTTCATCAAAGGGAATGGGAATCAACTTCTTTCATTCCCTTTGTTGGTGTTTGTTAGACCTTTTTTCCCATTCCCTTTATCCTCTCCATTCCCCCAATTCCTTCTAAATTGATTCCCCGCCCCCCCAAGGTATTTCCATTCCCATTCCCTAGCCACCAACACACCACCATACCACCACCAACACACCTACCCATGCCACCGGAAAACTGCACCATTGCACCACCGCCTCACCCGCAACCCTTCGCCGCACCCCCCCCACCCATCGCCGGCCACCTCTCCCCCCGAAAAGTCATATCCTCCCCCGTAACTCTTTTCCCACCGCCGCTAAAACCTAAAAAACTGCAGCCCCTTCCCGTAAAATGGGCAGCCACCACATCCACCACCTAGAAACCGCCGAAAACCCCTCGAAAATCCTCCTAAAACCGCCGAAAAACTCTTCAAACCACCCTATTCCCGCTACCCGTGTTTGATTTGGGTTCGAATCGGATTAATTTGGGTAATTTTGTTGGGGTTATTAGTGGTTTTGGGGGGCGGAATTTGGTGGTGGATCGGAGCTGGGGAGTGTCGGGACTCGGGATGGATCTCGCCGGGAGGGAGCTATGAGGTTTTAGCGATCGACAGGGGAGGTGCGGCAGCAACAGCGACCAGCGGCTAGGGCAAGGTGGCTGGAGTAGTTGGAAAACAGGAAAAAAATAGGGCGTTTTGGTGGTTGGGTGGTCGGAGAAGGTGGCTAATTGCGAGGGGCGGGGATGGCCAGAGAAGGGAGGTGCGACGAGTGGTTTGGTGTTGGTTCGGTGGTGGAAACGTTGGAGAGTGGTTTGGTGGTGGTGGTGGGACTAGTGGGTCTCATTCCCTTTGATTTTAAAACAAACAACACCCCAAATTTTAGGTATTTTCATTCCATTCCTTGTCTTTCCCTTTGTTCATTCCATTTTGATTACCCCGTGTGAACCAAACGGCCCCTTAATATGATGAGGAGTTGCCAACAAAACAATCACTAACTTAATCTCTTACTCGTCCAAAAAAAAATTAAAAAAATCACTAAAAGCCTTAATTAATTTTTTCATCTGCCTCCGCTACGCCCCCACGTCTCCTCCAAGGTAAGTTCAAATGCTTGACGTCCCTTCTATCTTTCGTTTATTGTAATTCGCCAACAGAACCGAGCAACATCTAATTCTCGCTCCAGCAAATTCGAGCCAAATCCCCTCATTTTCAAAAAAAAAAACGAACCAAAAACCCCATATTATTCGCACCCAAAACCCCTCAGTAAAATCGAGCAAATTTGAGCCAAAATCGAGCAAATCCGAGCTGAAATCGAGCCAATCTGAGCCAAATTCGAGTAGGGGGTGGTGCATGTAGGTGGTGGTGTTTGGTGGATGGATTATTTTAAATATTCGACCATGGAATTCTAGGTTTTTAGGTAAGAATTTAGGTCTAATTTTCGAGCAAAAATCGAACCAAAATCCCCACATTTTCGAGCAAAATTTGAGGAATTTCGCCAATTACTTGTATATTAATTTTTTAAATTAGGTAATTACTTGTATTTTAATTACTTGTAAGAATTTAGATCTAGTTTTATCTTTTTCAAATTTCACATCTAATTACTTGAATTGGACAGGGGAGCAGCGGGTTTGCGCGGGTGGTGGTGCGTGTTGGCAGGCGATGGTGCGTGTTGGTGTTGGCAGCAGCGCCAGTTTGGTGGTGAACAGACTATTGTAAGTGAATTGGACTCCTAGTGATAGTGAATGTGAAGAATTAGACTGGGAAGAAGAGGTTAGTTTTGAACATAAGAAGCTTTTTCCATCAGAAAATTATTTACTCGTATGTTTTATTGTTGTTCCTTTGCTATTTTGCCATTTTTTTTTTGGATTTAATCTTTATAATTCTTTTGGCTACAGCATATTAGGTGACATCCAATGACACTGGTGTTTGTATTCAACCACGGCTACAACCATTGTGCGATCAAATTAAACACTCTTTGTATTTATTGTTTTAACTCTATGATTTCCATTTCCATATTTTTTTTGTCTTTATATTAATATTATGAGGCTGATCTACTGAAAAATGGAATCTAACAGAGGAAACGAGAGATTGAAGGAATGAGGAATCAAATCGAGGAATACAGATCATAGAGGCAGAGGAGCATAACCTTGCAATCAGGGAATAAGAAGCAAATGCCACCTTGAAGGTATGAATTCTTAGATATAATTTGAAATAGTTGCTTGATATTGGTGATAGGAAGTCTTTATGGTATTCCCCTGTAGTTGTGGGGTTTAAATGTTGAAGTCTTATTCGTATTTCATTAGAACATCAGTTGGATGAGGATTTTTCGGTTTGTTTGACTTATTCGATGTCTTATGTTGCTTTATCCAGGCTGCTTTTTTCCTACTAGTGGTAATACTAATAGTTCATATGTTAGAAATTATTTTAACATATGATGATGGTGTTGAATATATTACAGTGGTTTTTGAGTGAGTTTCCTAGGAAGCTAAGGTTAGTTGATTGTTGTTTGTAGGACTCAGCTAGAGTGTGATTTTTGTGACCGACTAATCATGTAATGTGTGGAGATAACCTAAAAGATGGCGATTTTTCCTACTAGTGAAAATTTGAGACATTTTCTTGTATTCATTTCTAGGGAAGCTATATGTTTGAATACTAGCTTTGAGTCTCTAATTCTCTATGGAAAGCATGGCCTGGTTGAGTCTTTAATTCTTTGTGAAAAGCATTTCATATTAGAGCAGAGTTCAATTTCCTATGTCCTGAGACAATTAGATCACTGACCTTATACAAGTGCATCCATTAACTGTCATTTTATTTTTTCTAAACTTTAAGCCAAAACCTATAACGAAACCCACCTGTGCTCGATTGATGCACCTCATTTGATCTGTTGTTAGTCTGTTGTTATGTTAATCTCTTGGTTGTATAATCTGTATGTTAATATTTTATGTTTTTCTAGCAAGTTTTATCTGGATGATAGAATCCTATCACCGGAATCAGAATTTCAAGCATGAGTAATCAAATATTCTGGATGCAACAGAGGCACTCTTTAGTGTCAAATTCTATGTCAATCTTGTTGAAAATTTGTTCATTTTTTTGACACTTATCTTTACACCTGTTTCGGATGAGTTGAGTTTAACCTTGTTTGTTCAAAGCTATTCTTGTGGTGTGGTGCTTATTATAGCTAAATCAAAGTTATTTTTGTGATTTTTTGAATGCTTGATATAGTTGTAGCCCCTGTAGGCTTGTGTTTTGTTTTCTTTGATTATATAATATACTTCCTCCGTTAACTATTATTTGCAACAAAAGGGGTGTTTGCGGACTCCTAGGCAAATTTGTTTGTGAGAGTAAAATGGAGAGAGAAAAAGTTGGGTGCATGTGATGAGGAGAGAGATAGAGAGAAATGATTACCTAAAAAGGAAAAAAAACATTTGTTGCACATAATAGTAAGCATTTATTTATAGTATATGTTGCAAATAACCGTTAACGGAGGTAGTATATATATATATATATATATATATATATATATATATATATATATATATATATATATATATATATATATATATATATAGTCTCTGAACTATATTTGTGCAATCTGGTTGTATATGCTGGTATAGACATCATTTAGCTGTTCATGTAATGAACTAGACTATTACTCATCAGAAAATAAGACAACACGCAGTGAAGATGCAAACTTTAAAGAAATAAGAAACTGAGGAAAAGGGATGGGTTTCATTCTAGCAAAAACGACTATTACAAGGGTGACTTTTAAGTCACAAATCTCATGGGTTACTGAATTACACAAGAAATTCACTACTAATCCCATTGCTCCTCCTCCCCTTTTTATATGTACAATGTTGACAAATGATCCCAACTACTCCCCTGTCAGCAGCGTTTTTGGATTAAAATTTTGGAATAAATCAGGTGTTTGGCATTATGCTCTGTTATTATACATTACTTATAGGGTCTATGAATTATTTTTTATTTTGTAATGAACTGCTACTACTTTCACTTTATTTCTCACAACTTAAGCAAGAGAAAAATAAATCAGAAAGAACAGTAAAGAAAATGAGGGAAGTTGGGTTGCTTTTTGTAAAATAAATCAGCTAGAACATTAAAGAATACAATTAGTTAATTACCACATAATACCTAACAAAACCAATCCCTCCTCCTTTTTATATGTCCCCTTTTTTTATGTTTGTTTTTTTTTTTTGTAGTGCTAACAACTTCTTCAGATATGAGAGAACTCATTCTGTTGATGTGGGCAATAATGAAATTGAATTGATGGGTGAAAAGACTCATCAAGTCATGGTATGAGTATACTTATATATTTTACTAAGATTACAAATATATATATATATATATATGGTAGTTAATGTTTTTAGATTATTTATTTGTTTGTGTGATTGAGTTGGAGGATGAGGGCATTAATCAAATGATTAACGTGGTATGGCATAATGTGAATTGAAATAGGTTTTGAAGCGATACCCTATTGGAGGGAATTGTTTGATTTACAAAGGAGAATATGCCAAAAAAATTCTAATATTTGTTTACAATAATTATTTTATTATAAGTGTTGTTATTTGTTTTAGTCTTTTAAGTTTTAACAATTCAGACCATAATTACTAATACATATCTTAATGCAGGGACAATATATGGATAAACTTGAGGAATATAAAAAGGAGTTGAGATAAACCCCGACAAAGTCTACTTGAAGGTTGTAGGTGGGAAAAAGAATAGAAATGTTTATGGTTTAGGGAGTGCTTCACAAATTTACTACAAGAACGATCCTACTTCTCACCTTACTGCATAATGTATATCATCATTAGTTCTTATTTGTCATGTTAGAGTTGATTTTTAAAACAATTAGTGTTATGGTTACTAATATTGTTTTTTAATACATTGATACAAAATTGATGATGATATTTTGGATATTTGAATAAAATTAACATTTTGGTTATTTGAATATATATGTAGGTACTTTTTTTTTTAATTGAAATTTGGCCGTCACTAAATTAAGGTCTCCAAATATTAATAGTCAGTCGCAAAAATTTAGCGACGGTAAATTTCTTATGGAGACTAATTGGTATGTTGCAATAATTGGACTCAGTAGTCCCTAGTTTGTTGCAAAAAACTAGTTTTGGTAGTCACAAAAATTAGTCGCTAATTCGTCCCGAAACAATTTAGTCTCTATAGTCGCAAAAGTTTGGCCTCTAGTTGCAAATCCATCGCAAAGAAATTAGTCTCTGTAGTCGCAAAAGTTGTCTCTTAGTCGCAAAATTTGGTCTTGTAGTTGCTAATCTGTCGCAAAAAGAATTTTAAAACATTAGTTTCCGTAGTCGCTAATCCGTCGCTAATATTTTACGACGGACAATAATTTAATTGCTAAAATTTAAAAGTTAGTCCCAAAATGACAGTTGCAAAGTCGTTGCAAATCCGTTGCAAAATTTGTGACTGTTCAAAAATTAGTCGCAAAAATGGATTTGCGACGAGGTCTTTGCCAACTAACCAAAGTAGTTGCTAATCTGTCGCAAATCCATTTTTGCGACGGATTTGAGACTACTTTAGCCGTTGCTAATACCCCTTTTTCTTGTAGTGCACCTAGCCATATTCGAAGTTGCCTTCGCCCTAGACGTGAAAGGTTTAATTTCTGAGGGTTTGGTCACAAATCTCTCTTTCAATTATTTAATTTAATTGTTTGTTTATTATTTTGTTTGAAGTTACTAACGTGTGTATTTTGTTATTAGAAAGAGGTACGAGGCATCAAAGTAAGTGCTTTAATGATTTTTATTGATGTTATGATGTAAAAATCATGTTTAAATTGTTATTATGATATTCCTAGTATCATGTCTAGGATAATTTTAATATTAAATATGATTGTTATGATGCCTTTTATTTTATTCCTAATGTTTATTCATGTTAGTATCATGTTAGGGCTAAAGATTTGATTTTTATTGCTTAGTGACATGCTAGGATTTGTTATTAATCTTGTTAGTATCATGCCTAAGATCTTGCTATTATTATGCTTTAATATTAGCATGAACATAATTATGATTATAATTTATGATGATTATGAATGTTATTATTATTATTTTGATGATTATTATTTTATTTATGATTATTATTTTTATGATTATTATCTTGATGATAATTATAATTTTATTGTCATTATATGATTATTTATTATGTTGCTTGATATTTTTATTGTTATTGCTTGATCACGCCTTTTATGCATGTCTAAAGGGAATTGGTACTTGTAATCACGCTTAATAAGATAATTAATAATCTTGTTAGGGTTAATTTGATTATAATTCAAGTGATCGCCAATAATAGATTTATTTGTGCATTAAATTCAACCAACATAGATAGACAGGTTTAGGGTTAAACCTAATGATTGCATGTTAATTAAAAAGCGCACATGAATATGATCATAATAAAGTAGAGGCCTATTATTAGGGCAGGTTCAACCTCTTTTAGGTTGAATTTGTACCTTCATCCCCGAACCCTTATTTGGTTCTAGACCTTATGGAGTTGACGATCTCTTGGATCGTTAAGGGGTGTAACCTTCACCCTGTGAACGGTTTACAAGTTCCTAAAACTTGTTGGCGACTCTTTTGCTCTATCTTCTTCCCTTTTGGACGCCACCGTACTTTAGTGTATGATCACAGTGGGGTTCAAGCAAGGGGTTAACGCTTGAAATTATTCCCCACACCTACAAAAAAGAAAAAACGAATAAACGTGTTTCCAGACCCATTTTGGCAGCATAACGACTATCGAGAAGGCAAAACACAAAAATCGAATGCCACCCATGCTTGGGGGCTACGATACCTTCAGTTAAACTTAATAAATGGGGGCTTTTAACACTAATAAAATTCATCCTATACCAGCTTCAACTAAAGTATTCTAGAGATTGTATTCCTAAATCTCAAAGAATCAAATACTTTTAGGCGAATAATGATAACGTAAGCATAATTATCGTCTACCAAACAATCTTGAGGTTCGAACATGGAAAAAACAAGCTAAATGCATATTTCGCGCCATTTTTCGGATTCAAAATTTTAAAAACATGACTCATGAAAGTAAAAATAGTTCCAATGCTATAATTTACTTCATAATCAACAAGTACAACCAAAATGAGCTAGCAAAACAACAAATCGAACTAAATTCGAAGGAAAAAGGCAAGAACGTACTTAAACAAAGAAATGCTTATACAAGGTTCAATACTTAACCATTTTTCATGAAATTTGTTGCAAAACACTCCTTAAATATAGTATAAAAACATGGAACAAGCAATTTCAATAATAATGGAGCAAATAAAAAACCCCTCAATTTGAAAATTGGGGTTTTTACGGTTCGAAAATCGCCCAATTTCAGCCAAAAAAGGAACGAAATTAATAAAAACTTACATTGGATTATGGCAAATACAAATAGGGGAAAAAATCTACTTCCTTTAGCTTAAAAAAAAAAGAGAATCCAAGCTTTTTAAAGAAAGAAAGAAGCGAAAATGGTGAAGGAAGGATAAAGAGAACGAAATGAAAAATTGCGCTAAGAGATTTTCCTTTTGCTGATTTAAACGTCGCGCACAACTCAATGAGTTGCGCGTGACAGCCCAGCGCAATTCAAAACGATGCGCGCACCTGAGGAGCGCGACCCACTGTGTTGCGCGCAGATACTGGACACTTAAAAGACCGGTATTCAAATTTCGATCTGTTTGATTAATTTATAAATGTTTTTGTTCGTTTTTAATTTCTTTTTTTTTTTACATCATCTTCCATGCACACAGTGCTTTGTGCCTGCCCTAAGCGCGCATACGTTTTGGATGTTTTTTGTGAGCGTGTTGACACGCAAATTATTGAAATCTTTTTAATTTCTTTGCATTTTGTAGTTTATTTTCTTCTTTGATAATTTTTTACATCATCTTCCATGCACACCGTGCTTTGTGCCTGCCCTAAGCACGCATACGTTTTGGACGTTTTTTGTGAGCGTGTCTTAATACGTTCCATAGTGGTGCTTACGTAAAAGCTCCCATAGACATGTTTGTCATTTTACTGTACTGACTTTAGAAATGTCACATTATTTTCTTTCTTTTTGGCATCCACAGCAAAAAGGATGGCATTATCATACACCATAAAATTGTAAGGCATTATCATACAACGTAAAAATTATATGGCGTAGGTGTTGCGTAAAATTTCACCTTTTCCCAGCTAACGTGATCTACCTCTCGTGACTAAAACGGTAGAATTTCTTTACTTACTTTCTTTCTTTAGACGTTAGCTAAAACGTGTCGACTGGCACGTCGAACCATTCGAGAACAAACACTTCTTGATTGGAAGCAAATACGATAGTTAGTGGGCTTACTAACTTACCAGACAGTTAGGGTGCCCGTCCACCACATTAGCTAGTGAGCTTACTAGCTTACCGGACAGTAAGGGTGTCCGTCCACCCCCTGTATAAAGAGTGACGTGCGATGTCACATCTATTTAAGCACGTGCCCCCAGTCCTGAGACATGTATTTCTATCTTGTGGACACCGAATTTCGCGTTTTGACAAGCGAGTGTCAAGAACTTTATTCACATGTTAGGCTACGAATGCCGAAACACCTCCCCTTTATCATCTTTTTAACTTGTTAAAATCAGGCTAAAGTTTCAATGACATATCGAGGGACTTTAGACCAACGATGCCATAATCGAGAGGATATCATCCCCTTTAATCATTTTTTACCGATTTCTTCTCATGACTGGGCATCACCCAGGACTGCCTTTATCTGTAAAAGCGTTCTACCTTTGCAAAGGCAATCTAGATTCTTTAGCGCGTTAAGACTGAGAATTCTTTTTCTAGCCTTAATAGCTACTTGTCTCAAACACTTAGCGAATCAAGGATCATTTCGACATCCTTACATTTTTGAAAGATTTTCTATTCATAGGGAACTTCGCAGAATGAGTCTTGAATTTATTTCCTTAGCTACTTTGAACCTAGTCTATTCTAGACTCGATCAAAGTGGAGGCTAACTTTAGATATATACTTTTGGCCTCCTGTCCCGACAGGAAGTGCTATGACGATAATTTAAACCATCTTCATGTTGGATCAACATGGAGAATACTTATGGATAACTGATTGAATTACAAGAACAAAAAAATGACTAGCCTAACCAAAAACAAATGAATAAGGTCCAATTAACTAAGTCCGATCATAATTAGGCATAATCCCGAGGTTAAAACCTAATTATGACGGATTTAGAGGCGCTTAAGTTAAAAATCAATGTTGCCGCAAAGACATCCGCGTGCATCTCAATGAGTCGTGTTGTTCTGGCGCGTGCAACTTATTCAGTTTCACGCAAAACCCAGCGCAATTGCTAGTGATGCGCCTGCGGAAGATTCAGAATTTCATAAAAATATAAAATCGAATCTTTACTGCGCGCAAGATCATTAGTTGCGCTGCTCAAAGCAGCGCATCTCAAACACTTGCGCTGGGCTGTCACGCACAACCTATTCAGATGCACGCGACACCTGATGCAGAAGAATATTCAAAACCCTAAATGCACCCATTCCCTATAAATAGAGGTTTAATACGAGGCTCAAAGGGACGGAAATTAACCTAAAACTCTGGCAGAAACTTTGTGAACTTATGAACTATAAAACCTTCTTGTCTTAAACACTCACCCCTCAATACTTGTTACTACGTTGGAGGTTCCCGAACAAGAAGGAGTCCATAAGTGTTCTAAACGAAGATCTAGCAAAGAGAAGTGGTAAATTCCCGAGCACTTAGCTCAATCACATTATTTTCTTGTTTAAAATAATTTTAATTATTTAATTAGTGTTGTTTGATCACTTTAAACGAACTTTTAATTAATTAATTCCACATAATATCTTGCGTTAAATAAAGAATATAATTGAACAATTAATTGTTAATTGATCACTTAAGCCAAGGCGAATCTTGTTTATTTTTTGTTCTTTTCACGAATATTGGTTAAACAAGAATAACAACTTTTGCAATGTAATTCCTAGGTAATTGACGAGTGTAAATAAAATCAACTAACTTAGTCTTTAGGTTTCACGTTGCATTTATTGTTTGGTGATGGAATTGTGAAAAAGGAAGAGCTAGTAGAGGCCGTACTAGGGCTAAGATAGCGATTCCCCTTTAAAGGGAACGTTATCTTAGTACCCTCACTCCCGAACTCATTTCTGGTTTATGTAGACCAATTTAGGCATGGGTAAACTTACGATTCGTGCTGAATATCCCTTGAACTCTACTTGGAAGAAAGGCATGAACAAGATTTATGAGTTTTCCTAAAACTCATGGGCGACTCCTACTTGTTTCTTACAAAAATGCGTGATAACAGGAACCATTCTAATTCAAGGTCCCCCAAACAGTCAAGAATTCAAATCCTAATGCACCCTAACAAGTGCAAAGTCCTAGGATTTTAAAGATCCTTGGGCATTTAAGGAGAAAGATCCCCTACGATGGGAACACCCTCCTTACATGGACTTTATGGTGTTATGATTTGATAAACATACTACCTCCGTTTTTTTTAGTTGACATGTTTTGATTTTAGCACTATTCACACACTCCCTTTTGACCGTATTTTGTGATTTATCCGTAATGAAAAATATAGTCAAGTGGGATTTTGTTAGATTTGTCACGATATATATTTTCAAAAGATCAACTTTTATAATTTTTGTTAATCGATAATTAAAGATATTAATAGTTGAATTTGTGCATTTGCAAATGTGACTAAAGAAACGTGTCAACTAAGAAGAAACGAAAGAGGTAGGTTTTTGAGTATTTTGTACACAAATAATAAACATAAGGTTACTAATTAACATTGTAAAAAAAAAAATGCTACTAATTGACAAAAAGTATAAGAGGACTATTTCTAACTCTCCATTGTTTGGGAAATGTTGATTCTATTTCTCTTAATTTATTTTTTTCATTTGGAAAAAAAAATTATTTTTCTAAGTTGCATATATAACTTTTCCTTTTTATTTTGTGTCTGTCATTATTATTTATGCATATGACATGATTTATTATTACTTAAGATTTTAAGAAGTTTAACTTGTTTCCCTAAGGTTTAATGTTCAAAACCCATGACAAGCTTTTTTATATTAATTTATCAATAATAGCATGAACACTTTGTTAAGTGGTGGTGTGTCGTTAACTGATGATGTGGCACAATGCTTGTTGAGTGGTAAATAACATGGCATAATGTTATTGCAAGAAAGGAGGGAATGACTGAATCCCACCTACTTAAGCATGTTGTAAATATGATTGACAATTATAGGAAGCGGTATTTAACATTATAAGACAGGAGACAAATAAAGTAGGGAGCCACAAACAAGTTTTTAAGAAACTTGTAAACTGTTCATGGATTGTTTAAGCAACCACATTAATGCACACATAATTCAAAATATTAGTGATCAATTTGATTATACAACAAGATTAAAAAAAGAACCTAAATCGATCTTCCAAATTATATTTTATTAGGCGTGATGTTCAATTACACATTTCCTTTCAAGATGTAATATGGCGATCATCAATACAAAAGAATAAGCAATAATATTGGAGCAATTTCACCATAATAATATAGCAATTAATAGATAACAAACATAATAAAAATTTGTTAGAAATATAATAAGAACAAAAGGAACTTAATTCTTACTTTGCTTGCAATTATAAAACAATAAACACGTTAATAACTTCAAGAAAAATAAATATATGGAAATCAAATTAAATGAAAGGAGAGTTGATTTGGGGCAAAACCCTCAAACAATAATTCTACCTTTGACGTACGCATTGGTTTAAGTACAGTAGTTCGGGTGAATTACAAACTCCGGGGAGTGCTTAGGGGTTGAATGATGTAGTTAGGAGGACAGTGTTTGATGCTAGAGTATGGAGCGAGAAACTGATAAAGAAAGACTATGTGTTGGTGCCACAAAACTCGTAAATGAGTCTCGAATTTATAGTGGAGAAATGAGGAATGAGATCAAGAACCCTAGAAATGAGGCGTCGTGGAAAGAAAAAGGTATCGCGACATAGCACATGTGCTATGTCACGCTACTAAGCATCGTATCACGGCATAGGTACCGTGTCACGGTATTGGCGCGACAACAAATATATATTATAATTTCAAAAAGTCAAAACGAGTGACAAAAGATAAAACTGGGCAAAGCAGGTACTGTGTCAAGGAATTGGTACCGTGGCACGACACACAGTACCGTGTCACAGTTCTCTTGCAATGACGCAACACTTGGTTTTCTGGAATTTTTTTAAAAAAAAAATCATTTTTATCTGATTTCTCATTAAACACGTGGTAATTAGGCATCTTTTCTGTCATTCCGGACTCATTTTTAGGTTAGGGTGTTGTGATTTTATTTATAGGGCTAAATTAATAATTAATGAAATAGATTAAATATGGTTCGGGCTAGAAATGAGGTTTGGATAAGGATTAAATAAATTTATTGCTAGATGTGGACTGACTGTACTTATAAAAATGTGTTGGATTGAATATGGATTTTAAGCACTCCTAAGATTAAATACTCAACCCGACCAATAATGGCAGTGAAAGGTTGTTCATCATTGGGTTTGGTTTTGAGGAGACATTTTTAGGTGTCTACAATATAATGACGTGGCATATTATTTAACAATTTTAGGAATGCTTTGTAATATATAAAGTGTAGACTTGTGTGTGGCCCGAGCGTTGCATCAGGTTGCTAGCTAGTTTAATTGAACATTTTAATATTTATGGTGTCTTTTTTTTCCTTTTAAATTAGAACTTATGATTGCAATTATATATAGTTATTTTCATATTTATAACATGATTCATAATTGGTTTAGGAGGGTAAATAACTACCCTTCTTACATCCTCCGTTTTAAATTAGATGCATCACTTTTAAAATTGCGGACTCCTAGGCAATTTTAGAGTAGAGAGATATAGAGAGAAAAATTAAAGAGGATCCATGTGATATGAGTAAGATAAAGAGAATTTCTAATTTTTTTTTTTTTTTGGAAAAATAAACTTTAATAATCCCAACTCTGTTGAGTTTACTTTAAATATTCCCAACTTTCACCTGCATTTTTTTTTCTTCAATCCCAAACCGGTCAACAAAAGTCAATGACCTAATATTCTAGGTCACTTGACACGTGTCAAGTCGTAAGTGGTCTAAAAAAATAAAATTAAAAATTAAAGAAAATATCAATAATAAAAAAAAAAAAACTAGCCACCACCAGCCAGGCTACAACCATCGGCGATCGCCAATTCCATCCACAACCAACCCCGAACCACCACCTCCCTTACCCCGGCCACAAAACTCCCTAGAAACCGCCCTTACACCGCAAAACCGGCCCCCTCTACCTCTCCCCACCCCTTAAACCAGCCATAGCCAAAACTCTTACGTCGAAACCACCGCCCATAAAACCTAAAACCACCATAACCAAAGCCCACATCCCTGAAACCGTCCCTATCCCTCCCCCAACCCCCGAAACCACTTGTCACACCAACCTTGACCATCAAAATCACCTCCCCCATCCCCAAAATACAAAAACGCAACCCTTTCTCTCTCCTATAATCGCCAGAAATCGCAATCAAAAGGAGTGACGATAGGGTGTTCGGTGAGGGGATGGTTTCCGGTAGGTCGAAAAAGTGGGTTTGGGTTTCTTGGGTGGTCGGGTTTGTGGGAGATCGAAGTTCGTGGGTGCAGTAGTTTGGGTTTCGTGAGTTGGTCGGGATTTCGGGGTTAGTGGGTTTCGTGAATGAGATCGGCATTTCAGGGGTGGTCGGGATTCGTGGGTGGTGGGAGTACGTGGTGGCTGGGGTTCTTGGTGGCTGGGGTTCTTGGTGGCTGGGTTTCATAGGCGGTGGCTGGGCTATGGGTCTTACCGGTTGGGGAAGTGCGGCCACCAGTGTTGGATGGCTGATGGTCTTTGTTTTTTTTTTTTTTTTTTTTTTTAAATTTATTTTAAAATTATTTTTTTAATCAATTATAAAGCGACACGTGACTTATAATTTTTTAAAAAAAATATTAACCCTTTGTTTAGATAACCGGTAATCCGGATTGAAGAAAGAAAACACATATGAAAGTTGGGATCATTGCAGAATAATCGAAAGTTGGAATTATTTAAATTAAATTGAGCAAAGTTGGGATTATTAAAGTGTATTTTGCCTTTTTTTTGGGATATCCTCTTTGATAACACTATAAATTTTTAGTTTTTTCAGTGGTAAATTGCTTAAAAAAAAAAAAAAACTTATTATCATTGGTATTTTTGAATTTTTTATATTAAACTAACTATAACATTAATGATAAATTTAAATTAAATATTTTAACTATAGTTAGGTTTTTTTTTTTTAATATTTAAATGAATTTTAGAAATAATTAATTTGAAAATAAAGTCACCCCCTTCCCCCACAAGTCTGCCACCACTCCTCCACAACCCACGCCGGCGCCCAGCCCCTCCCTAGCCGACACACTGGGCGTCGGACTCCTCCGCCGCTCCCCCTTCCCCCTGAACCACCACCCCGTCCCCCGAATCGAAACACATCTCCCTCCACTCGATAACCCTAAAAACCCTTCACTCACCCCTAAAATGCCTCGTTCGCATGTTGAAGACCTTTCCCTTGCCCTCTTTCCTTTCATTCACCTCGCCACCATCAAAAAATATGAACAATCAGACCACTTTTTGTAAATTTTTAACCTACCGGAACCTTAATCTACGTAATTTGAAAAGGTGGGGAAATAGAGAGTGGGCGAGGTGGACGAAAAGGAGGTGGTGGAAGTGTCGGGAGTAGGGGAAAGGGTCGCCGGCTAGGGAGGATGTGCGCCGGCCAGGGGAGGGGTTGGATGCCGACGGTCGGGTTGCTGGTTGTGGCTGTGGCCGGTGGTGGAAGGGTGATTGTTTTTTAAAAAATTATTTTTAAAATAAATTAATTGTTAAAAAATTCATTAAACTAACCATGGTTAAAGAATTTGGTTAAAATAGTTATTCTCTTTGGTAATAAAAAATTTTAGGCTTCATAAATTAAGATTTTTTCGAGTAATTAGAGATTCAGTCACTAATGTGTTTGGAAAAATATTTTTAAAAAACTGAGCATACTTCTAATCTTCATTACAAATTTGCAATGGTAATGCCCGATATCTTGATAACGTTTAAATTAAGGCAAGAATGAAAAACAAAGATTCTAGTGATAGTCTCGGTTTTCACTATCATTTCATAGTCAAACGTAATACTACAGTAAAAAGAGCATAGGAAAAACACAAATTTGATATGTTTTGCAAGTAGTCACTGATAATCACCATATCCCTATAATCTTACAGTATAATGTAAAACTACAATTATTTCAAGGTTTGTGAGAAAAACTACCCCTTTTTTTATATGTATTAAACAAATGTGAGAAAAGCTACCTGATATAATGTTTTTGGGAACTTTAATCTATTTTAAGCAGCCACTTTTCCTCATTCAATATATAAAGACGTTGCAAGACAAGCTCACATATTATCAGCTCTTGTCTTTCCTGCATATTACAGACAAAGAGAGAATAGTTATAACCAATAAGTTTAAGAAAACAAAAGAAGCATCAAGCCGTCAAAAAAAGGAGGGAAAAAAGTTTCAATTTTTATGGTGACAAATCCGTATTCAGTAGAATTCAGTGAAGGAAATGCCAACATCTATCAATCCTTGTCTTTATTGACTAACATCTCATCATGATAACGGAGAATATGCCACAAAAGTAGTAGCTCAGCATACAACTAAAAGACTGAATTCACAAATACTTTAACAAATAATTTTTAATTAAAATTCAAGGGTAATTTAGATGGTAAAGTATGAGCCAGAATAATTAACTGAAATTGAAGGAAGATTACAACATATGCCTTTTTCCTAAACTTTACTTCTACCACCAACGACTTGTAGAGATTAGAAAACCAAAATTTCATAGCATAAGATATAAATGCTCAGATTAAAGTTATGAAAAAGAAAAATTCTCTTACTGAGTAAAACTCGTGCTTAGGGCTTGACAAACAAATTTCTCATTATATGCATTGTAGCTCTTCTCTACGACTCTACTACATTCAGAGTCTCAGACTAAGATCTTCTTCATTCACTAGACATCCAATATCATAAGTCTTTCTCTAAAGGGTGTTGTTTTCTCTTCTGAAAAGCCCTTGACTTTCTCAGTCTCATCCTCAATCAATCTCTAATTCAGGAAATAAAATGTACAAGTTATTACTACATATATACGAATCAACTACCTCAAAGCTAAGCAAAGGATGACAACAATTGAAACATAACCAATGTTTATCTACTCAATCTTTTTAAGTTTTATCAAAATTCTAGTTGAGAAGGAAATTAAAGATCACTTCTATAGAAAAAAAATCCAGAAATAAGTAGCTGCAAAAGGTATTATCAAAGAAAAAATAATATACTTCGGAATAAACTACAAAATTTTCTTTTACAGATCAATTACAATTAATCAAAGTTCATTTAGAATCATTAGACAAATGAACGAAAAGAACAAATATATTGTACGAGTAAAATCAACCTTTAGTGATTAGGCAACCAGGACCATAGATACCAGTTGGGTGGAATTGCAAGAATTCAAGATCCTGCAAAACAACAATTCAGCTTAAATTTTGAACTTCAAAGCCACCAAAAAAAGATACTAATGAGCTGAAATTTCGGTTTCAATTAAGCTTTTGATGTTTTTTGTTGTCCCTAGTATTCTCCCTTTACCTTCCTATTCATTTTTTGGAATCCTATTGCAATTTCCATTCAAAACTTCATATTTTCATGATTTTTTTTTAAAAAAAAAAAAAAAAACTTGAGACCCATATATTATATTCTTATCCCTAATTAATGGAAACCCAAGCTCTAATTTCACCCACTTCAATTTTCTAATTACACTAGGTTTTTGTTCCCCTCAACTTCTTGAATATCCTTATATATCAAGCAATCAAATTAAAACTAAAAGAACCAAGCACATTAATTTAGCCTGTCATGCATAAATTTTCACATATTCCCATTAGCTTGATTCATATAGCTCAATTCCCAAATGACAGCCTTCCATTAAACTAAATTCCACCAAAACCTTAAAATTTTCATTATTTTTTTTGTTTTAAAAAAACCTAATCTAGCTTTGTAGGACATACAACACAACCTTTCAATGCAAAAATTGAATTTTACTCAAACTTCAATTTAGATACAAAATTAATTTGAATATTAACCTAATTATCAATGGAAGTATAAAATAAAAAAAATAAAATAAAATAGCATCAAATCAGCTCATCAATTAAAGCCAAAATCAAGTAAATGATGAAAAAAACTAAACCTACTCGTAGTAAATAAAACCGATAACAACGGTACCTATATCATCCCATGCTAATCATAGGTAAGATGATTAATTTAATTCTGTTGAAAGTTGCATTAATTAAACCGAATCAGTTAAGCTGTCATACAAAATCCACAAAATTAAATAACTAAATTCAACTACTACCAAATACAAATGGAAATAAATAGCCATTAACATAAGAAAATGAACAATTAACCCCATCTTACATTGGAATTTTTCCAAACAAATTATTAGAGTTGGTATATTTATGTTAATATTGTATTTATGTTAAGTTTATCCTTTTGGGAGTTTTAGGCTAATTAGGTTTCCTAATGTATTGGGTATATATATGTGGATAATATCAATACAAAGCTTAAGTCGTTTTCTCCAATATTTCTTGAGTTTAACATGGTATCACAGCCTCTCTAATTTCTAGAGATTTTTCGATCCTTGGTTCGTTTTTTTTTTTCCGCATATTGTTTGTTTGTGAGATTAGGCTTCAATTTTTTTTTTTACATTCCACAAAATTATTTTCTTTTGGTTGAATTCAGTTTTCCGTAATTTTCTGGTTTAGCTTTTCGAATTTAGGCTTCCAGACTCTAAGTTCGATTGCTGGGTTTCTGTTTTGGTGCGCAAGTTCCTGCTTGTGTGCTTCGTTTTTTGTGGTGCTCGTGCTTGAGTGCTACCCTTGGTGTGGTGTTGCTGCACGCTAGTGGTGCGTGGTGGTGCTGTGTGTTGTTTCTTGTTTGCTGTGCGAGTGCGTGATGCGTAAGGAGGGTGTGTGCTGTGCGCTATCGTGTGGTGTGTTGGTGTTGCTGCTGTGCGTTTGTGTGGCAGTGTGTGTGGCAGTACTTTGTTGCTGCTGTGTTTTTATTTGTTTGCCTTCTTGATTTGGTTGTGTTTTCTTTTTGGCTCGTAATTTAGTGCGATGGCGGGTGATGACAATACACCTCCTCCTCCTCCTCCTACTACTAAGTATGAGCTGTTCACCGATTATTATCTCCATCCGAGTGAAGGTTCTCAATTGGTGATCTGTCCGGTGTTGCTTACTGTCGACAACTATGAAGAGTGGTCGAGGTCTATTCGCAACAACCTTCGGTCCAAGAGCAAGCTCGGGTTTGTTGATGGTTCTATAGTTCAACCTGATCCTAAGCATCCGGATTATCGTCAGTGGGGTATTGTTAATTCTACTGTTGTTGCTTGGATTTATAATACTCTTGATGTTAGTATTCGTTCTACTGTTATTATTCCTGATGATGCTAAAACTTTGTGGGATGATTTGCGTGATCGTTATTCTCTTGGTAACGGTCCTCGTATTTTTGAATTGAAACATGATATTGCTGATTGTAAGCAAAGAGGTCGTTCTGTTGCAGTTTATTATGGTGAATTGAATAAATTGCAAAATTTATTGTCTAGTTATGTGAAATTGCCTGCTTGTACTTGTTCCGCTGCGAAAGAATATGCTAAGTTGCATGAGAATGAGTTATTGCATCAGTTTTGTCTTGGTTTGGAACCTAAGAAGTTTGATTATGTGGTGTCTACTTTGTTGATGAGTGATCCTTTGCCTAGTATGAATGCTGCTTATGCTAAGGTTATTGCTGATGAGCGTAAGCAATTTGTGTCTGAGGCACATGAGACCTCTTCTTCCTCTGCGACTGTTGGTTTTAATGCAACAGGTACGGCTTCCGGTCAAACTTCCGAGCGGATTGAGTGTACTTATTGTAAACGGTCTGGTCATGATAAGGACCACTGTTATCAGCTTCATGGCTTCCCGGGTGGGGGCGTGGAGGGCGTGGTGGTCGAGGAGGTAGTGGTGGTCGGTCTTCTGGTAAGGGCAAGGGTGAGTTTGCTGGTGCTGCTGAAAATTATCGTGGTAACAATGACCCGGTTTCTGATTCTGATCGTGGAAGTGTTCCAACGATTTCTGATGCTCAATGGAAGGAGCTCATGTCTGCGGTAAAGGGTGCCAAGTCTGGTTCTTCGTCAAATGGCAACAAACTTGGTACGTATAATCCCACTAATTGGCTAATTGACACTGGCGCTTCGAATCATATGTCTGGTAATATTGATCTTTTCACTGATTTACATGACATCTCTTCGCCTGTTGGTTTGCCCAATGGGAAGACACGACAGCAACGAAAGAAGGAAGAGTTATTTTGTCCGATAATTTAACTCTTGATAATGTTTTATATGTTCCTGCTCTTAAATGCAACTTGTTATCTGTGTCTCAATTATTAGAAAAACAATACTATTTTATTATGTTCACTGACAAGCTATGCATTATTCAGGACCGCAGTTTGAGGAACCTGATTGGAGCGGGGGTCCAATGTGATGGGGTCTATATTTTTCGTCCGATTCGTGCTCGGAATCTGCAGGCGAACAAAGTGGTTATTTCAGATGCGAGTTTATTATGGCATAGGCGTCTCGGGCACCCGTCAATGCAAGTTGTGAGCTCTCTTCCGGGAGTTTCTAGTAGTCGTAGTACTCATAGTAGTGACAATGTTTGTTTTTTTTTATTGTTCTATTTGTTTTATGGGGAAGCAACCACGAAACTCTTTTCCGTTAAGTATGAATAAAGCATCTGGAATTTTTGATTTAATTCATTGTGATATTTGGGGTCCGAATAAGATTGTCTCGAGTTGTGATGCTCGTTATTTTCTAACCATTGTTGATGATTTTTCTCGTGCTACTTGGGTGTTCTTGATGGTTGGTAAATATCAGGCTTCTCAGTTGGTTCGTGAGTTTTGTGCTATGGCCAAGACTCAATTTGGCAAGAAGGTGAAGGTGATTAGAAGTGATAACGGTCAAGAATTTCTGAGTTTGGGGTCGTTTTTTGCAAAAAAGGGCATTCTGCATCAGACATCATGTGTTGATACGGCTCAACAGAATGGTAGAGTTGAGCGTAAACATCGTCATATTTTAAATGTGGCCCGTGCACTTCGGTTCCAGGCTAAGTTGCCGAAGTATTTTTGGGGTGAGTGTGTTATGACTGCGGTGCATCTTATCAATCGCACTCCTACTTCGGTTTTGAAAGGTAAAACACCCCATGAGCTTTTATTTGGTCAGTTGCCTTCGTATGATAGTTTGTGGGTTTTTGGTTGTCTTGCTTATGCTGCGAATCGTCCTCGAGTTAAGGACAAGTTTGATTCTCGGAGTCGACGGTGTATCTTTATTGGTTATCCTCACGGAAAAAAAGGTTGGTGTCTCTTTGATTTGGAGACAAATGAATTTTTTATAAGTCGGGATGTGCAATTTTTCGAGGATAAATTCCCGTATTTGGAATCTCTTCCGGATGACCGACGTGTGTTGTGGGAAAAGTACTTTGCGACTCCGCCGGTGTGGGAGGACGATGTGTTGGGCGATTTTGGTGTGTATGATGGTAGCTTGGGGGTGCGAACTTTGAGACAGCCCGCACCACAGCCTAGCCGCGGCCAGCTCCTCACAGCCACAACCAGGCCGTGGCACGGACTGGCCAGCACCCCCAGCCAGCGCCCAACGCCAGGCCGCTAGAATTTCCAGCGCCAGCCACTGACCAGCAAGCTGGAAATCCAGCGGCAGTTGGCCACAACACAAGCAGCCAGCAGCACGGGTCTGACCAGCCCGCTGCATTTCCAGCGCCTGCTGGACAACAGGCCAGACGCACCCAGCCATCCAGCGCTGGGCAGTCAGCACCCCAGCCTGGTTTGGCTGGGCAGTCCAGGCCGGAGTCCGGCGCCGATCAGACCTAACCTCGGTCAGAGGGTAGTCCGGCAGCCGGCGGTGGCGGCGAACGGTGAAAATTTGCCAATTTCTGAAAATTCGGGTGATGTTGACAGTTCTTCGAGTATTGTTGAGCGAGATTTGGATGGAAATGGTATTTTTTTAAACCCGGATTTTTTGAGGGGGAGTTCGTCAGAAAATTTGGGTCGTGGACATCGTGATAAATGACCTCCTTCTTGGCATCGCAATAATGTAACGCACACTATCATCACTGAAAATATAGACCCTTCTACATCAATTGTCGACCCTTCTCAATCACATTCCTCAGGTAAACCTTTCCCTATAGCTTGTCATGTTGAATATAATCGTTTTTCTATGAGACACAGGTGTTTTTTGGCGACGATAACCAAGGGAAAGGAACCGTCTTCTTTCAAAGAAGCGGTTAAAGACGTCGGTTGGCGCAAGGCAATGCAAGATGAGATTGATGCTCTAGAACGCAATGGCACATGGACTGTTGAGGATCTTCCTCCCGACAAAAGAGCGATTGGCAGTGGTTGGGTGTACAAGATCAAGTACACCGACAAATCAAAGGTGGAACGTCTCAAGGCTCGGTTAGTTGTTTATGGCAATCGACAGGTTGAAGGTGTTGATTATAATAAGACGTTCGCTCCTGTTGCTAAGATGGCTACGATACGTATTTTATTAGCTGTTGCAGTATCTTTGAATTAGGAGTTACATCAGATGGATGTTCATAATGCTTTTCTTCATGGTGATTTGGATGAAGAAGTATACATGCAGTTTCCTCCAGGGTACGGTACTCCGACACCTGGCAAAGTTTGCAGGTTGCGGAAGTCTTTATATGGCTTGAAACAAGCCCCGAGACAGTGGTTTTCTAAGTTGTTGAGTGCTCTGCGAGGTTTTGGGTTTCAGAATTCATATGCTGATTACTCTCTTTTCAGTTATGTACAAGGCAGTGTCTCTTTGCATGTTCTTGTATATGTCGATGATTTGATTATTGCCGGCTCCTCACACGATGCTATTGTTCGATTTAAAGCATATTTATGCAAATTCTTCTATATGAAGGATTTGGGTTTGCTAAAGTATTTCTTAGGCATCGAGGTTGCTCGGAGTCCGGAGCGCATTTTTCTTTCTCAAAGGAAGTATGCTCTAGATATTTTGACTGAGGCAGGAATGTTGGGTTGTAAACCCATTGTTACTCCGATGGAGCAGAATCATCGTCTTGCTCATGCTTCCGGGGAGTCGTTCGCTCATCCGGAACAGTATCGTCGTTTGGTTGGTCGTTTGGTTTATTTGTCGGTCACTCGACCGGAGTTGAGTTACTCAGTGCATGTTTTGGCTCAATTTTTGAGTGTTCCCCAGGTTTCTCATTGGGATGCGGCGGCCATTCGTGTCTTGCGCTATCTTAAGGGTAGTCCGGGACAAGGTATTTTGTTGAGACCTACGACGGATTTACGCTTGACGACATTTTGTGATAGTGATTGGGCGGCGTGCCCGTTGAGTCGGCGTTCCTTGTCAGGTTATTTTGTTTTCTTAGGTTGTTCCCCTGTTTCTTGGAAGACTAAGAAACAACCTACTGTCGCCACATCCTCGTCAGAAGCCGAGTACAGGTCTATGGCTCTTACTTCTCGTGAGTTGAAATGGTTGAAAATGTTATTGTTTGTTCTTGGTGTTAAGCATTCAAAGCCTATGCAGTTGTTTTGTGATAATTAGTCGGCTTTGCATATAGCTAAGAATCCTGTATTTCATGAACGTACGAAACATATTGAGGTAGATTGTCACTTTGTTCGTGATGAGTTGGTAAGCGGTAATATCTCTACCTCCTATGTTTCGACGGGTCATCAGTTGGCAGATATTTTGACCAAGGCTCTTGGACGACAACAGTTTGGTTTTCTATTACGCAAGTTGGGCATTCGCGATTTGCATGCTCCAACTTGAGGGGGAGTATTAGAGTTGGTATATTTATGTTAATATTGTATTTATGTTAAGTGTATCTTTTTGGGAGTTTTAGGCTAATTAGGTTTCCTAATGTATTGGGTATATATATGTGGTTAATATCAATACAAAGCTTAAGCCGTTTTCTCCCATATTTCTTGAGTTTAACACAAATTGATATGATAGAAATAATCTTATAATCTTGTAAGCAAAAATCTACAAAGCCTTTAACTTAAAGCTTAGTACGAAGTATTAATTTTTTTTTTCCTAAAATTTTAACCTCATAAATGATGTTTAGGCTTATCAATTGTTTTATTATCTGTCTTTTTTAACTATATGTAATCATTCAATATTTTTATTGCATATATATAATATTGAATAAAAAAATAAAATATGCAAACATATAAGAGAAGAAAAAAGTGCACATCATTCTTACATATCACCTGTGACTAAAAGAGTTTTGAATTGTATTATACTGAAGAATTACATTCTCCTTATATTACATAGCTTGAGCTAAATACGTAGATAAATAAACTATCTTAGTAAGGACAACTAATATCCTTGACTAACGCCTATTATGTACAAGATAGATTGACAGCTAATATCCTTGATTAAGGAATATCAAGATATTAACTAAATAGGATCACAAGAGATATTATACATTTATACTAAATGAGAATATATCCTTGAGGAGTGTAATTATCTTTTACTATTCTCTACATGCCCCTGCAAGACTGACGATGGTTCGGAAAGTTTAATCTTGGATGCTAACAAGTCTAGCCATGGTCGAGTTAATGGCTTGGTTAAGCGATCTTTTAATTGATCAATCGTAGAGACATGAACCACGCGCAATGTTCCTTTTTGAACTTGTTCTCGTATGAAGTAGAAAGCAATAGCTAGATGTTTCGTTTGGAGTTAAAAACGGGATTAGCACTCAGGTGAGTAGCGCTAAGATTATCACAATAGATTACCGGAGTATAACCAAGACGAACACCCATTTCTATAAGCAGATATGTATCCACATGACCTTGGATGTTGATGAAGAAACCGCCCTATACTCAGCTTCGGTTGAAGATTTTGCTAATGACTTTTGTTTCTTATAACACCAAGTGATAGGTGTACGACCAAGAAAAATAACATGACCCACTCTGGAAGTATAGTCATCCTTATCTAGAGTACTTCACAGCTGGTCAATGGTCTAAAGTAGGACGATGCATGAATTGGGAAAGTTTGTTCACGACAAATGCTACATCTGAACGAGTCAGAGTGAGATATTGAAGGCTTCCAACTGCTGCCCTGTAGTCTTTAGGTTCATAAAGTACAACCTCGGAGCTAGCGGACAAAATTTGCGTGACTATCATAAGAGTAGGAGATGGTTTAGTTTCAAGCATGCCCATTTTTGCAAGTAAGTCAGTGATGTATTGTAATTGGCTTAAAAATAAACCAGTAGGAGTTGGCATTACCTCCACACCAAGAAAATATGAAAGATCACCCAAATCCTTGAGTGAAAAACGTTGAGAAAATCTTGTGACAAATGAGTTGACAGCCACCAAGTTTGGTCCGGTGACAATGATGTCGTCCACATATACAATTAAGTATATGGGGTTGGAGGATCGGAGTGATGTAAGATGAATAGCGATGCATCTGAAACGCAATGTTTGAACCCATTTAGTAAAGTACGAATGGTGGCCACTAAGAGAGATTTATACCGTTCAATTGAACGTCTTTCTTGTATTTAATTAGAAATACCCATTTACATTTGACAGTATTGTATGTGCTAGTTAACGAAACCAAATCCCAAGTACCAAGCTTGTAAAGTGATGTAAGTTCATCTTCCATTGCGTTATGCCAAAGTGGATCTTTTAGAGCTTGTGCAACAGTAGTTGGTGCAATTGGTTTGTTTTGAGTGGAGGTATGATGTGCATATTTTGGGTTTGGTTTAAAGATATTATTTTTGGACCTAGTTATAATGCCATGTTTTTGGTTGGTGTCAAGAGTGGGATGTAACTCATGTGAGATAGGAGTGCTTTGGGTGATAATGTTAGTGTCTATAGACAGTGATGTGCTTTCCTCAATAGGAGATGAGTTTAAATTGTCACTAGAATATGAGTTTTTTGGAAATAGGTTGTGAGTTAGTGGAGGCTTCAAAGGTAAAGTGTGCATTGGTGGAATTTTTAGGTGGGGAAGAGGGAGTAGCAACGTGTGAGGTGTTTTGATTTTGGGATAATGAGCTGCTATGATTTGGAGTTGGTGGGCCTAATGGATTATTTAGTGCTGGCATGTGTAGTGGATTTTGTAAAAAGGGTAGACTAATTGATAGTGCTGTCAAATTTCAAACCAAAACCGAAACCGTTTAACTGCCCGAAACCGACCGATTTAAATGAGAACTGAACCGATTAAAAACCGATTTTGTAAAACCGAAAACCGACCCGAACCGTATTTAAGTAAACCCGAAACCGAACCAATCCGAATAATGTCAAACCGTATAAGAACCGAACCCGTTAACAAACCGAACCAGTTCTAAACCGAACTGTAATCAAACCGAAACCGAAAAGGAACCGAACCGTTTCTAACCCGAAACTGTTTCCAATCCAAAACCGTTTGAACCGAGGTAAAAACCGTTTACACCGAACCGTTAACAAACTGCAACCCGTTTGCACCAAGGTAAAAATCGTTTACACCGAACCGTTAACAAACTGCAACCCGTTTGCACCGAACCGTTTATAAACCGAACCACTTACAAACCGAACCGTCTATAAATCAAACTGTAATTTCGACGTCACAATAACTCATCAAATCATGATTATGACACATCAATTAGTTGATTGAGTAAGAAGCAGCTAATAATGTGATAGTAAAACAATAATAATAATTCATTAATACACTAAACTTTTATAATCTACGTTACTTCGTAATAAACTAGTAAGATCAGTATGACTAAACTTGAAATAACATGATATGTATTTTTATAATCGATGAGAATTTGTATATAATATAATGCTTAATGCCTAAATATGAAGTGATGAAGTCTCGGCTTGATATAAAACTTGTTAACCGGCAAAAGGTTAGCAAGTACTATGAAACTTCAAACCAAAATCGTTTAACTGCCCGAATCCAAACGACCCGATTAAAAACCGGTTTTTTGAAATAAAAAACCGTTCCGAACCATAATTTAGTAAACGTGAAATGGAACTGATCCGAATAACGTTAAATCGTATAAAAGGCAAACCCGTTAACAAACCAAACCAAAATAAAACTGAACCGAAAAAGAATCGAACCGTTTCTAACTCGAAACCGTTTCCAACCCGAAACTGTTTGAACCGGTATAAAAACCGCTTAAACCGAACTGTTAACAAATTGCAACCCGGCTGCACCGAACCGTTTACTTTCCGAACCATTTACAACCCGAACCGAATTAAAACCGCTCAAGAATAAACCGAAACCGAATCGAACCGATAACTATTTAAACCGAACCAAAACCGACCCGCGAGACACTTAAACTGATTTCAAACCGACCCAATTTAATACCGAACCGAACCCGAACTGTCAAACCGTTTTGACAGTGCTGCTAATTGAGCACTAAGAATCAGGATGAAGAATGGAGGAGGTAGAATGTTTTTCAATTAGTTGGGAATACGGAAACTCAATTTCGACATACTTGACATGTCGAGATGTATATACCCGATTAGTTGTAGGATCAAGACAATGGTAAGCACTTTAAGTCTTTGAATAACCAATAAAAATACACGGCTTAGATTTTGGATCTAATTTGTGAGAAGTATATGGCTTAAGCCAAGGGTAACACAAACATCTAAAGATCCGTAATTTAAGATAATTAGGTGGATACCCAAATAAGCAATGATAAGGAGATTTACTTGATAAGGTTGGAGTAGGAAACTTATTTATTGAATAGGATGCCATAGAAAAGGCATAAGACCAGAAGTTAAGAGGTAATTTAGCATTAGATAAGAGAGCTAAGCTAGTTTCAACGATATAACCATGTCGTCATTACGCAAAACCATTATGTTCGAGAGTATGTGGTGTTGATGTGAGATGAGATACACCATCGATGGTAAGAAATGACTCTAGAGCTTCATATTCACCCCCATTATCCGAATAGAGAATTTTTATTAGCTTTTCAAAAACTTTTCCACTAGAGCTTTAAATCGGATGAAAAAAACCTTAGTGCCCGATTTATTTTTAAGAGGGTAGAACCAAATATATTTGGTAAAATGGTCTGCAAAAATAACATAGTACTTAAAACCATCAAGGGAATAAACTGGAGATGTCCATAAATCAGTGCAAATAATGTCTAGTAGAGCATAAGACATTAAAGTAGAGCGGTTGAAGGGAAGTTTACGACTTTTATTGCATTGACAAGCATTACAATTAAAGGACAATGATTGAGAGACACCCAGATCAAAATCCGAGATAAGCTTCTTAGAAAAAAGATATTGAGGGATGCCCAAGTCTATGATGCCAATCTATTGCAGTAGTTTTCATAGTGGACAATGCTAGGATATTTGAAAAAGATGGTAGTTCATAAACCCCTTGGCTAGTTGTACCTTTGAGCATATGTGCCCCCGTGAGACTGTCTTTGATTAAGAATGAATCAGATAAGAACTCAAAAACTAAATTATTTTTGTAAGACGGAGACCCGAGGGTGCACCGGTGCGAAGAGTGGAAGAGTGGGACCATGGAGGGATTAAACGAGGAAGAGGGAGACCAAAGATGACTTGGTTGGAAGGAGTGAGGAAGGATATGAAGTGCATGGATTTACGTGAGGATGAAGTTTTGGATCGTAAGGGATGGAGGAGAAAGATTTATGTTGATGACTACACGGAATAATCAAATTTGGTTCATGTTAGCCGACCCCACTTTTGGGATTAAGGCTTTGATTGATTGATTGATTGATTGAGTTAAGAAAAAGAAATGATGTTACAAGTCATAGTGGGTGCACATAGAATATTCAATAAATGAATAGATTTAGTAGGAGAGGTGTGAAGAGTAACTGAACCAGTGTGAGTAATAGAAACACCAGTGTCATTGTCAATGACAATTTATTCGGTTCCTTTGTAGGGATGTGGGAAGGTCAAGTTGGACATATCATGAGTGACATGATGCGTGGCACCCGTATCAAGGAGCCAAGTTGTGGAAGGCGTGGCATTGCGAGCTGTTGTAATGTGAACTTGAGGTGATGAAAGCATACCAATGGAAGGAAGGTATGTGTCATGAACCGGGTTATTAGACAGCCTGGTGTGCCGTGTTTGCGTTCGGAGTCTTACAGGAAGGGGATGTAATGGTCTACCATTAGAGTTATTTGAATCCATGAAGGTAGGTAATGTTGGTAGAGGGAAAAAAAAAATTGAGGTTATTGTAGACACCTAAAAATGTCTCCCCAAAACCAAACCCGATGATGAACAACCTTTAACCGCCATTACTGGTAGGGTTGAGTATTTAATCTTTGAAGTTCTTAAATCCATGTTCTATGCAATACATTTCATAAACCAACCCATTTCCTAGCTCATTTCCCTAAACTATAACTTGTTCTCATCTCTTCGTGTGCACATCGCAAAACCGAGAGAAACTAATTTTTTGGTCTTATATTTTTGATCCAATTATTATTATTTTGGATATTCCTTGAAATAAGCTTTCCAACCATATATTATAAGCCCAATTTCCGATGTAAAATGAAGAAGATATGAGCAAAACACTAAACTCGGCCCAAAACCGACACCCTTCTCCTAAAACGACCATATTTTAAAATATACAAATTATTTTGAACTTATTATAATTGGGTTGGAAATAAGACTTGATAATCTTTTCAATGATATATTTTATGCTTTATTCCGAGTTACAGATCAAAAGTTATGATAATTTTAAAAACGCGCTAAAAAACTAGAATTACCGCGCAGCAGCTAAAATGCCGCGACGCGGCAAATGCTGATGTGTCACGGGGCATATTTCCGTGGGTGACTTTTTGTGTAATTCTGCCTTTTCTTCACACATTTAATTTCCGCGTACTTTTTTTTACCGTGACACGGTGTACGTACTATACCGTGCCACGGTAGACACTGTCGTGTCACGGTTTCCGTGTCACGGAATCTTCTCGTGTCTTTTCCGCGTAAACCCTTCACGCGTTTTTACTTCCGTAGGTCAAATATTTCCTGCGTCACTCCAGATTCCCCCGTGTCACGGTATTATTTGCCATGTCGCAGTGTTCTTTGCAGGGTTGCGACATTATTTTTAGGGTTTTTATCTTTTTAGGGTTCCGTGTGTTCCCTCTGCTCATTTTCCCTATAAATACCCCCCTCCTTTTAGGGTTCCGTGAGTTCCCTCTACTCATTATATTCTCTCTCTCCCATATTCTAAGCCTTAAACCTATATTCCTAATTAAACCATTCTTCCCTTAAGCACTCCAAAGAGTCCATTCTTAACCCGAGATTCTGTCCTTAAACTAAGGCGTGAAAGGTACAAATAACTGAGGGTTTGGACCAAATCAAATCTACATTTATTTAATTTAATTTTCATTTGATTTATATTTTTTTTTATTGAAGTTACTAACAATTTATTCATGATGTAGCAATTTAAAGGAACGCGCGGAATGTGAGTAATTAATTAATCCAATTACTCTTATTTTATTTTAATATTGCTAGCATCATGATTAGGTTATTTTATATTTGATTTAACTAACGATATTATTGTTAAATTTCTTCCAATATTAATGTTTATTTTATTATATTTATTGATCACCATATTGCATGTTAAAGGGAATATGTAATTAAAAATCACGCTTAATAAGATAATTTGGACAACTGGCTTAGGTTCCTTTTTAATCTTATTGATAATTCAAGTGATCACAAATATTTTAGAATTATGTGTTGCATTAATATTCAACCAATTTAGCATAATAATAGTTTAGAGCAAATTGAATCATTTTTTGCATGCCTTTAAGATCACAGGAATCACTTTTCACTACAAGAATCGAGTAGAGGCCAATACGGGCGAATATCACTCCATGACTCACTTCGTACCATCACCCCCGATCCTCCTTTCGTGGTTCCGAACCATTTGGAGTTAGTAATCTCATGGATTATGAATGGGGTGTAACCTTCACGGGTCAATCGTTGTTGTCTATCGTTGTCCCTTTATTCATGGTTGCCTTTTATGATCCGTGAACGGTTTACAAGTTCCTTAAAAACTTGTTGGCGGCTCCCTACTTTCCTTGTCCCTAATCGTTGTCCTTAATCGTATATGTCAATCCCCACTTCCTATGAGTGGCAAGCATATTCACAACATGTTTTAACGTAGGCGCACTTCGAGCGACGCCTACAATTTGGCGACTCCACTAGGGAGGATTCTTGGTTATTTATCGATTTGAGTGATCAGTATTTAATTAAGATGAGTGGATGAGACTTGAAAGATTTTTGAAAATATTCCTGTGATTAAATTGGCATTTTTACATATGTATAGATGTTTTAACGTCGTATTTTAGGTCTATCCCGTAGGAATTAATCACGTAGATTTTATTTACAAGCATTAATCACGTAGATTTTATTTACAAGCATTAATCACGTAAATTTTATTTACAAGCATTAATCACGTAGATTTTATTTACAAGCATTAATCACATAGGGTTTACATTGCAAAAGTCGTTATTCTTATTTAATAATATTTGTGAAAGAACAATAAATAAACAAGATTCGCCTTGTCTTAAGTGATAAAACAACAATTAACTATTCCAATTGTAGTCTTGATTAACGAAAGAGTACTATGTGAATTAATTAATTAAAAGTTTGTTTAAAGTGATCAAACAACACTATTTATTCAATTAAAGTGATTTAAACAATAAAAGAAAAGGGATTTATCTAAGTGCTCAGGAAACTAACCATTCTTCTTTTATGTTAAATCTTCGTTTAATGTGTTTATGGACTTTCTTTCTTCTTCGTACCTTCAGGAGCTTCAATGGATGGATTAGGGTTGAAGAGTAGTATGGAAGAAAGAGGGAAAAGTAGTATGATAGTAAGAGAAGTAGAGAGATTAGGGTTTTGAAAATAATAGGGTTTTAATTTTGATTTTTCCAGTCCCCGTAATGCTGAACGAAGACTCCTATTTATAGGCGTAGGGATCTAGGTTTAGGGTTTTAGAGCCCCGCCGTCAGGTGGCGCGCGCATCTCAATGAGTCGCGTGCGCCAGGCACGCGCAACTGATTGAGTTGGGCTGGTTTGCGGTTTGCCTTATACGAAAGCGCGTTTTTAAAACTTCCATAACTTTTGATTGCGGAGTGGGATTAAGGCGTGTGAGATATAATTGGAAAGCTCTGAATGTCTACTTTCTAATTCCGTTATAATTTGGTTAAAATATGTTATGTATCAAAAGTTATGGCCGTTGGAGTGCAAGGATATCGGTTTTAGGCCCGGTTTAGTGTTTTGATCACAACTTCTTCGTTTTGGCTCAGAATTGGGCTTATAATATACCGCTGGAAAAATCTTTGAAAGGTATATCCATCTGTATAGGCTTTGTATGGAAATTTGATAGTTGTTTCATCTGTTTGGCTCGGTTTTTCAACAATGTTGGTTCCATTGGATCCAATCATTGCATTTGACGCATTTGGGTCCGTTATTAATCAAGTTTAAACATGTATGAACACGTTTTAGGCCTAATTAGTAATTGGAAAAGGATCTAATATAAATTGGTCTCAAATATGGGTTTCAACTTACTTTATAATTCTTTTCATAGTCCATAAACACTTCAACTTTGATCTAGCATGAGGAACGGATTTTTGTAACATCATCGCACTTCCTTTCGGGACAAGAGGCCAAAAGTAGGTGTCTACACATATCGTTCTTAGATCCTTGACCTAAGCAACGTTCATTATGCAATAATCACTTTATCTATATGCGTGCTTAGCTTCCAGACCTAAGTGACGTTCAAGATCGTTTCTTTACACCATATATGATGCTTAGCTCCATGACCTAAGTTCATTCATCTATCGTGTCACATGATGTAATTGTCCTTAGCCTCCTAGCCTAAGAACATGCATCATGCATACAATCCATGTGATTCATTTCTTCTTGCTCAACGAGGAAGTTCAAAACTTCTTCCTTTTTTCATGTCTTTTCTTTTGGGGAAATTCAAAAACTTTTTCTAAATTTTCTCATCGAGGGAAATTTGAAAATAAAAGTTCGGTTTTCACGTCTTTCTTTTTCGGGAGAAAGTCAGTACCCTCCACTCGTCTCATGACAAAAATGGCGGAAAATTTTTGCTTTTTGCATTGTTGATTGCTTGTGTCTGCTCATACATTCAAATCATACTTATACACACACAATCACAAGTCATACACATGTCATGTCGTGTCAAGTCAAAGCTTGGTCAAGTCTGTTGGTCAAGTCAATCATAGTCTATACGAGTCTCTTAGCAAATTTTATTTTGCAGGCCTCAATTACAGCCCACGTCCGGGGACAAGCGGACCATCTACATCCCACGTCCGGGGACAAGAGAACCATCTACAGCCCACGTTCGGGGACAAGCGAACCATTTCCAGCCCACGTTCGGGGACAAGCGAATAAACTACAGCCCACGTTCGGGGACAATCAAACCACCATCATTTCACGACGTAGGTTCTCGATACAGAGAGACTTGCAATCTCATCATCTGTCGACTTTCCTCAAGAATGGAAAGTATTATTCGGTGGATTTCTTCAAGCATAGAAACCTGCCAAAATCATCTGTCGACTTTCCTCAAGCATGGAAAATGTCATCTGCTGAATTTCTTCAAGCATAGAAAGCTGCCAAAATCATCTGTCGACTTTCCTAAAGCATGGAAAGTATTATCGGTGGGTTTCTTCAAGCATAGAAAACCGTCAAATTCCTTTGTCGACTTTCCTCAAGCATGGAAAGTATTATCGGTGGGTTTCTTCAAGCATAGAAAAAAACCAAATTCATATGTCGACTTTCCTCAAGCATGAAAAGTATCACCCGGTAGGTTTCTTCATGCTTAGAAAGCTACCAAACTCATCATTCGACTTTCCTCAGGCATGGAAAGTATTTCAAAAAAATGCCATCCGGTGGATTCCTTTAAGCATAGGAAGCTACCGAACACATTTGTCACCGATACACTAGTGTCAGATAACCATTCTATCCCTTTACTCTTTTATCTGCGGAACTACCACTTTTCTGCATGTATCGGCGTATACAGAGTGATTTAGGATTGCAGAACGTCTTAAATCATTTTCCGTCCCTATCGACTACTTTGACTGTAGTTTTCGAAACTGACATTTCTAAAAACTCAGTCAAAGTGGGGGCTTCTGTAGACACCTAAAAATGTCTCCCCAAAACCAAACCCGATGATGAACAACCTTTCACCGCCATTACTGGTAGGGTTGAATATTTAATCTTTGGAGTACTTAAATCCATGTTCTATCCAATAAATTTCATAAACCAACCCATTTCCTAGCTCATTTCCCTAACCATAACTTGTTCTCCTCTCTTCGTGTCCACATCGCAAAACCAAGAGAAATTGTTTTTTCGGTCTTATAATTTTGTTCCAATTATTATTTTGTTGGATATTCCTTGAAATAAGCTTTCCAACCATATATCATAAGCCCAATTTCGATTTAAAACGAAGAAGATATGAGCAAAACACTAAACTCATACCAAAACCGACACCCTTCTACTAAAACGACCATATCTTAAAATCTACAACATATTTTGACCTCATTCAAATTGGGTTGGAAATTAGACTTGATAAGATTTCCAATGATATATTGTATGCCTTATTATGAGTTACGGATAAAAAGTTATGATAATTTTAAAAACGCGCAAAAAAATTGGAATTACCGCGCAGCAGCTAAAATGTCGTGACGTGGCAAATGCTGACGTGTCACGGGGCATATTGCCGTGACACGATGCCTTTTTGTGTAACTCTGCCTTTTCTTCACACGTTTAATCCACTGTGTCACGGGAATATTTCCGCGCCACGGGATTTTGCACCATGTCAGGGTACAATTTTCCGTGTCACGATGCACATTCCGTGACACGGGCCTGTTCCGTGTAATTTCCGAGCACTTTTTTTTACTGCGACATGGTGTACTGTACCATGCCACGGTGGACACTGCCGTGTCACGGTAAATGTGCTGTGTCATGGATTCTTCTCGTGTCTTTTCCGCATAAACCCTTCACGCGTTTTTACTCCCGTAGGTCAAATACTTCACGCGTCACTCCAGTTTTTCCCACGTCACTCCAGATTCCCCCGTGTCACGGTATTCTTTACCGTGTCGCGGTGTTGTTTGCCGTGTCTCAGTGTTCTTTGCCGTGTCACGACATTATTTTTAAGGGTTTTTATCTTTTTAGGGTTCCGTGTGTTCCCTCTGCTCATTTTCCCTATAAATACCCCCTCCTTTCTGCAGTTCGGGGCATAAAATCATTATCTCTTCCTCTCTTTTACACCAAATATCATTCTATTCTCTCTCCCATATTCTAAGCCTTAAAACTATATTCCTAATTACACCATTCTTCCCTTAAGTACTCCAAGAAGTTCATTCTTAACCTGAGGTTCCGTCCTTAAACCAAGGCGTGAAAGGTACAAATAACTAAGGGTTTGGACCAAGTCAAATCTACATTTATTTAATTTAATTTTCATTTGATTTATATTTTTTTATTGAAGTTACTAACAATTTATTCATGATGTAGCAATTTAATGGAACGCACGGAATATGAGTGATTAATTAATTTAATTACTCTTATTTTATTTTAATATTGCTAGCATCATGATTAGGTTATTTTATATTTGATTTAACTAACGCTATTATTGTTAAATTGCTTCCAATATTAATGTTTATTTTATTATATTTATTGATCACCATCCCTCAAAATAAATATTTATTGATCACCATATTGCATCTTAAAGGGAATATGTAATTAAAAATCACGCTTAATAAGATAATTTGGACAACTAGCTTAGGTTCCTTTTTAATCTTGTTGATAATTCAAGTGATCACAGATATTTTAAAATTATGTGTTACATTAATATTCAACTAATTTAGCATAATAATAGTTTGGAGCAAATTGAATCTTTTTTTGCATGCCTTTGAGATCGCAGGAATCACTTTATACTACAAGAATCGAGTAGAGGCCAATACGGGCGAATGTGACTCCATGACTCACTTCGTACCATCATCCCCGATCCTCCTTTCGTGGTTCCGAACCATATGGAGTTAGTAATCTCATGGATTATAAATTGAGTGTAACCTTCATGGGTCAATCGTTGTTGCCTATCGTTGTCCCTTTATTCGTGGTTGCCTTTTATGATCCGTGAACGGTTTACAAGTTCCTTAAAAACTTGTTGGCGGCTCCCTACTTTCCTTGTCCCTAATCGTTGTCCTTAATCGTATATGTCAATTCTCACTTCATATGAGTGCCAAGCATATTCACAACATGCTTAACGTAGGCGCACTTCGAGCAACGCCTACACTTATGGATCAACCTACTTTGATACCATGAAAGAGTTTTGAATATATTGAAGAATTACATTCTCCTTATATTACATAGCTTGAGCTAAATATGTAAATAAATAAACTATCTTAGAAAGAACAACTAACATCCTTGATTAACGCCTATTATGTACAAGATAGATTGACAGCTAATATCCTTGATTAAGGAATATCAAAATATTAACTAAATAGGATCACAAGAGATATTATACTAAATGAGAATATATATATTATACTAAATTGAAATTATTTTTTCTAAATATTATATATTTAAAGTGAAGTGAACAGAGTCTTATTATAATAATTTATTAATTCTTAAATAACAAAGTACAACATTGACAAAGTAACAACTATAACACTAAATGGGTAATCTTTATAACACTAACCGAGTAACCCTACGATGATTGGCTACACACATATATAAAATTAGTACCAAAATCTATATTAAAAATGAAAATTATAGTTTTTATTATAGGGTGGTACTCATATTATTATTTTTTTATATGCATTTATTTATGTCTATTATGCAAATTTATATATGATATATAAATAAAATCATTCTTATACATATTTAGTACTAATATAATTTATAAAAAATTCTAGCTTCATAAAATGGTCAATATTGCTTGTATTTTGTAGCTATTCATAATATATTATTAACTATAATTTTAGAAAAAAATACCACTTGCCAATCTTTTACCAAACTGCAAAAGATTTTTAATACATAGATTTTATACATAAAGTGGTAAAATATAGGATAAATATATATTTTCTATAGATTATATGTATCACTCCTTATCTTTTAATAATATTCTAATTAATAATATATTACATTCTATAAAAAAAGATAGAATATTAAATATTATAAAATATACGTATTATATTTTTAAGGAATAGTATACTTGAGTGATAGATGAGTGATCTATATTATCAATACGTATATATTATATTGAGTTCCATACAAGAATATAAACAAAAAAATTTATTTATTAATATTATATATGTAGGATAAAAAATTATTTACTATAATTAAGGTATAAAAATATTATTCAACATCTTTCACAATATTAGTTTGCTACTTAATACTACCCTCGCTTTTCTAAGTTCTATCCATTTAAAATTCCTAAGGTTAAAGTGGAGGTAGTATATTACATAGTATATTTGTAAATAAAATAATTTATAAAATTAGTGTATTTGAGTAATAATCTACCTTTAATATATAGTTAATTATATCTTTACAAAACTGTAATATAATCTTAACTAAAATATTCACTATTCATGTGTTATATCATATTTTATAGATTATAAAAATTGTTTTATACTATGCAATCAATAGAATCTTCGACAATTATATACATTCTAACTAGGGTTGTACACAGTTTGGTCTGGACCGTAACCAAACCAGACCAAACCGCATTTTAGCGGTTTGGTTTGGTTTCGGTTTTTTGGGAAATACGGTTTGCGGTTGGTTTGGTTTTTCAAAAATTATAAACCAAACCAAACTGTAAACCAGTAAACCGCATTTTAATATTTATATATTTTTAAATAAATTATAATAGTTATTACATATTATTAAAAAATTAAAAAATCATGAAAAATCATTAGAAGACTATACGGTCAGTATACTACTATACTCTATACTCAATCTCAAATATCAATACTTAAAATTCAATAGGTCATATAACTATAATGGAGTATGAATTATTTTTTTGGACAAATGTATTATGTTTTTTTCCACTGTTAATTTGTTATGTATTATTTTTATTATGTGTTATTGTGTTAGCACTTAGCACTTGATTAGTTGGTTGTTATTTTTATTGAAAATTTGTAGTAGAATTTAATCCCTTTGGACTAATTATTAGAACTTTATTATAAATTTATTAATATTTGACAATTTTTAGGAAAAAATGTCGTCTCATCATAAACCGCAAACCAAACCGCACCAAACCGCATTATTACGGTTTGGTTTCAATATTAATATGGTTTGGTTTGGTTTGGAAAATTGACCAAACCATATTTTGCGGTTTGGTTTGGTTTAGACTCAAACCACACCAAACCAGACCATGTTCACCCCTAATTCTAACAATAGATAACTCAAAAATAAATAAATCAATAAAAAGGAAAAAACCAAAATATTAAAACAGCTACACGTATCAACTTTGGAGCTAGTGTACCCTGTTTTAGTATAATATATAGATATAATTAGTATATATAATTGCATCATAAATACACGTAATAGTTCTACTTCAAAAAAGTAATAATACAGGGCATTTTCTGGGCCTAAGCCTCAAATACTATGGTTTAAAACTAAATCAGTCCAGATACATTCCTATATAATATTATATGGAATTAATTAATCAAGATACTCTAAATACAGGATTGTACAATATAATATCTTTCGGGATGGTAATAAATCATTCAGGATTGTACAATATCTTTAATTTACAAATATCTTGAATATCCTGTAAAAACAATAATGATTTATTACCAAAAAGTTACCCATATAGTTGTACTATAAATAGGGGGGTTGCCAAAATGGCTAATTAGTCTTCTCATCACAAACTGCAATTATTCTAGTTATGGCGAACCTCCTCTCAAGTAGCATTATTATTGCAAATAGAGAAATTCCTCAAAAGTATGTGGTTCCACCGAAAGAAAGAGCGGGTTAGATTTCTTATAAACCTTCATAATTTACTTCATCTGTCACATTTTAATCTTTACATTCCATGAATTTTAGTTTTGTGCACTACAATTTTGATGGTTGGCTAACTTAAATTAAGTAAGCCCAATTGTCTATTAAAAAAAAAAAAAAAAAAAAAAGTAAGCCCAATTGTCTATTCAAAAAAAAAAAAAAAAAAAGTAAAAAAAAAAAAAAGTAAGCCCAATTGATATACTTGTTCGGTCGTTAGCAAAAATTAACGAGTGAGATTGTACTAATATAGACATCCACAACGTTGTAAAACTATCATCTCTCTCATTTCAACAATGTTGAATTGATGGTCAAATCAATTATAGAGTATCCTCATAATTGAAAAATACGAGGATATAGACAATCCCTTAATTAAAAAGTGATTCAAGATGTGTAATTTTTAACTTATTTTGAATTATTTTTTATTAGCTTAAATGGTGATAAAAAAAAATTTAGATATAATCAAATTAATTATAAGGCGTTTGGTATTATGGATGGGAATAAGGAAGATAAGAAGGTAGGATTAGAATAAAAAATTAATAGTGGGATAAGGATAAAAAATAAGACAATAATGGTTAATTTATATGAGAAACATATATCATTATCCTTTAATAAAGGTTATAGATTTTTTAAAATGAAAATTTTAATGTTGTGCTTAAGGGTGCACTCGACCAACAATTGGTGTTGTCTTAACCAAATTTGTCTAAAAATATATGAGTGCTATTCTTTTGATATGGGTTAGGGATTTGATTGGATAACTAATGAAAATACATAATTACCCTTACCTACCTTTGTACAGTCTACTCTTCTTTCATTTTCAATAAAGGTAGATATATATTTTACTCATTTAATTATGTCCTTTCCCTCCTGCACCCCCTTGTTATTATTTTGGAGCGAGCTGAAGGATAAATATCCTTCTTTATCCCCCTCCCCACCCTGGCCTCCTTCTTATCTCTATCCCTCTAACAAACAAAAGATTTGTCAAATCCATTCTCTTTTATCCATGTCCATTCTCTCCTCTCCTATTTCTTTAAAGGTATAGGTTGTTAAAGTTCATACAAGTTTTTCAATGTTACTTTGTATAAGCGCAGCTAGGTTTAATAATCAATACAAAAACAAAGAAAAAAATCATTAAAAATACATTTTAATTAGTAAACTCGATTTTAATCCGTACTTAAAAAAAGTGCAAATCATGCCTCACAAGTTGAGACAAAATTTAATTAAATTTCAAATTTAAAATTAGTTGAATAAAATACACTCCTAATATGTACACTGTAATTTAGTACGCTTTCATAAGTGCATCGGTTTGATTTACAAATAATTTTAGATAGGTGGCTTAAATAAACTAAAATATTGGGTATGTGGGGTTTATTGGGAAATTTAAAACCATAGAGAAGAAGCTATAATGGAGTAATTTGTTGAAAAAAAATAAGAACATGCATAAGAAAAGAAGAATAACTGAATAACTAAAAAAACGAGTGGTGATCATGTGAGAAGAGAGTTATGATAAAACATAAAAAAAAAAATTAAAAAAAAAAAGTAATTATGGACTTAAAAAATGTCTAATCTACAAAAGCATTGTATTTAAAAAAAAAAAAAAGGGAGTATATATATGTCACCATATTGATTTAGGCTATGTTTAGTTCAGTATATTTTTTTAATTTTTTTTTTTAATTTGATCTGATTGCTTTATTTGATCTTATATGTGCAGTAATACACAAGGGAAAATGTATTACATTAGGTAATATAAGATTTGTATATATTAATGCATATTTTACAAAACATCTAATTTTTATAATATTTTTTTTTTTCATTCTGGAATCAAAGATATTTAATAATAAACATAAATCAATAAGTATGACTTGAGCCTATAAATTATTTGTATTATTTGTTAAGAAATACTCAATTTATTTTTATTTAAGTGCTCCACTTTGATTGGACACATGTACCAATGCAAACTTTTGACCAATTTCATCAAGTATCCACATGACTATATATTTTCTTTTAATGCAAATCACTGTCGTTGATCAAAGTAGATTATATTACGTGTTAGGAATAGAGATATGAGATATGAGATATCGGAAAATATATGTGTGATATATTTTCCGTAAATATTATTAGGAGAATAATATATTTAGGTTTATTTATGTTAAGATATTATTAAGTGAATATATCTTTAGGATATGTGGTTATGATTGTATATCCTCCAGGAAGATTGTTTCCTATGATGTTAGGTTTTATATAAATATTTTACCTATTGATCAATAATAAGTAAGTCATTCCATTCTATTTTCTCTTTCCCCCAAATTTGTCATGGTATCAAGAGCTGATTAGGTCTTAGGAGTATTTACTAACAATTTCCTTGCCGGTGGGTTAGAAAATTAAATCCAGCGACGGGATTCCCATTTTTTTTTTGGTATACGTGATTAATTAATCACATACATATATAATGGTAATGGTATGTCCGTGATTTTTTTTTCTGTGAGTGGACTTCATCTACTATTACATATATATGGAGATGAAGAGAAGGCGTTATATTTGACGCAATAAACAATAAAATAAAAAAAAGGTCAACATAGGACACTTAAAAAACGAAAGAAAAAAAAAAGAGTAAGTAATAAGGTACTTTTTTGACAAAAATCAACAAAATAGGTGAACTAAACATACCCTTATTAAGACATGCATGAACTTATAATTGAAAATTTTCTATATTATTTTCAGGTCATACAGTGGGCAAAATAGAGATTCCAATAATTGATCTTCATGACGAAAATAATTCAACCCATCACATTATGAAGGCTAGCCAAGATTTGGGATTATTTCAGGTTCATACTTCATGATATATATTTTGTAACAATTGTAAATAAAGCTACATCACTATATATGTTATTATTTTTTTCATTAGCAATTTGATAATAAGGTTAATTTATATATTTTTCTTTTCTCAAAATAGGTGATAAACCATGGAATTTCTATCGAGTTAATGAATGATGCAATGAAAGTGTTCAAGGAAGTATTTGATTTGCCTCCAGAAGAAAGATCGAAAATAAACATGAAAGAGGATTTAAAAAATATATGCAGAATTTATTCGAGTAGCTTCAACTATAATACCGAGGAGTTTCACTTTTGGAGGGATGTTTTGAGGCACAATTGTAACCCTTTGGAGGAATGCATCAAATATTGGCCTCAATATCCCAAAAATTATAGGTAATCATTCAAATTACTCAGTAAAGATAAATTTTAACACGTAATAAATATTATATGAATTGAGATGTGACATATAATGACATGTTGGCTTGTCTTTACACCGCTCATTTAATTAACATATACGCTCGAATGAAATTAGACTTATTGGCTTCTTTTAAAAGTGCAATTACCTACATCTTAACACTAAAATAATAAAATTTACCCATTGAATACACTAGTCATTTAGACTTAGTATGTACAACTTTAATTTAACAGTCATTTTTACATTGTGCTCATGCTAAAATATTCAGGGAGATAGTCGGAGCTTATGTTGTTGCATTGAAGGGCATGGGAATGAAGATCTTAGAGCATATATCCCAAGTGCTTGGGTTAGAAAAAACTTATTTTGCAAATGAACTAACTGAAGACAACATCTTAACTATAAATCACTATCCTAAATGCCTTGATCCAAGTTTGACCATGGGACTAACCAAGCACAAAGATCCGACCCTTATAAATATAGTTCATGCACCTGCCAATGTTCCGGGGCTACAACTCTTTAAGGATGGTCAATGGTTTGGTTTTGAGCCGGCTCCTAATGCATTTCTAGTCTTTGTGGGAAATCAACTTGAGGTAATAAATGTTGTTCTAAATGATATTGTACAATTTTTACATTGTTCTACATATAAACTAGTACAATATATCTATGTACCTAAGTTTTCATAATATCTGTATTATATTCCTCGTACCAAACACCTTGTAAGATTTTTAATTTATAAGTACATACATTACATTGGAGATTATTAAATAAAGTGCACCTTGAGGCAGGTTGTAAGCAATGGGAAAATTAAAGGGGTAGTGCATCGAGTCGTGACAAACTCAATTGACGCACGAACAACTGCAGTGTTCTTTGTTAGTCCATCAATGGAGTGCATTATTGAGCCAGCTAAAGTTCTTGTAGAAGCAGAAGATTGTGGTCCACTCTATAAGACATTTCGATACAAGGAATATTTTGACGTCCATGTTGGCCATACTGATGGGGATAAAGATTCTATACTTGAAACTTATAACTTTAAGATAAAGTAATAAATATCAATGCTAAACTTATACCCCTCCATCACAAAATATAGTTTATTATACCTATTTTGACTATTTTATTGTCGCGTAAAATATGTTAAATAAAGCTAGAATTATATAGAAATAGAGGGGAGTACATCGTTTCTAGCTTCTTAACCGTAGAGTACTTTGTATTATTTTGCGGTTGTTAGTTATTGTTATACATTATATTGTTATGATTGATGTCAATAAGTGTGGTGACATGAAACTATGTTTATTAAAATTAAAATTCAGGAGTTTTTTTTTTAATTATTTTTTATGAGTAGTACATGGTACGTACAACCCTTGGTCATCCCATTTTCAACTTTTTAATCAAGTCAAATATAAATGATAGCTAGCTATTCAGGTATTAAGGGCTAACTTTATTGTAATTGGTTGATTATATATTGCCTCTATTTCTAAATAAATTTAATAGACTAAAAATATTTACGAGTATTACAATTCATACTAAAATTGGCCAACTCTATTAACTTAAATAGGATTTTTTTTGTGAAAAACTACCTAATAAAATTCATTTTTTCTGAAAAAGTGATGGAAAAACTACCTTTTATAAAATATGTAATAAGAAACTACCTATTATAATGCAAAATGTTTGTAAAAGACTACTATAAGTTGGAATCTCGCCGTTGACTTTTTTCTCCGGCGTTGACCTAACCACGTGACCATTAACAACCCCTTTGCACCCAAATTTCTTGCCCAATTCTTCGACACACCCTCTCATAGCCCTAAACTTCAATTACCCGTTCATTTTCATTGTCCTTCCCCTCATTGCAGCAAATACGTTCCCTTCTTCTTCCTTTCAATTATGTAAGACTTCCTTTAATTTAATTAGGGTTATTTTGTTGTATCAATTGTTGGGGGTATACAAAATTACAACTGTCATCGCCAATAAGGAACCACCACTTCCCATCGCCCTTAGCACAACCAATTGCTACATGAGAACCACTCGTTGTACCCATTTAAACTCATACCATAAGTTATGAAATACAATTAAACCCAAAACCCATCTCAATTTTTCGTCAATTGCATATTTTTGTTGTTGTTATTGTTGTTGGTTAATGATATAGGCAGGCTAGATCTGGCTTCACTAATTTGATCTTCGAAATTGGTGGTAGAAAGGATGTGCTTAAGGGAGAGGTGGTTGTGTAATAAAGTTTGTGAATGCTGGGAATTTGAGAAGAAGAACGAGGTTGATAAATGAAAAGGGAAAAGTAGGTGGAAAATGAGTTAAAAACAAGTCATTTAGAAGGAAAAAGTCAACGGTGAGATTCCACTTATGATAGTCTTTTACAACAATTTACATATTAATAGGTAGTTTCTTACCGTACAATAATTTTTTTTAATAGGTAGTTTCTCACAAAAATCGGATTTTATTAGGTAGTTTCTCATAAAAAAAATCATTTTAAATAAACTTTGAACATTCTAGTACTCACCTTGGTAATATTTCTTACAATATTTAGAAATTTCTAATGCATCAATTAATTGACAGAGCTTTGAATTTAATAGATAGAGTTTTCATGTGACAATGCTTATGAATAATAATCATAACAAAAATAAATTAAAATAAAGTAAATTAATTGGTTGAAAGTCAACATTTTAGCCTATTTATATATGATACTTTCAACAATAATCAATTAATTGACTTAATTTTTTTCTATAAATTTTGTCGTTAATATCCATAAACATTAAGGTTTTTTCACCAAATACCCTTGAATATCGAAAAAAAAATCACCAAATGCCTCATTATTTTCAAAAGTAACCAGATACCCCCATAGTTTTTTTAAAAAACACCAAATGCCCTAAATGACTAAAATGGTTGTTAGCTTTGTTAGTTATTAACTTATTAACCCTTAATTAAACAAAAGAAAATATCTTGCTAGGTTTGCTTGCTTTAGTTTGAATACTATGCAAATTACTTGGTTAAGATTTTGAAGATCATTTTGGACCTATGGCAAAATTTCAGGTCGAAGTTGGCACAAAAAAAAAAAAAAAAAAAAAAAAAAAGAAAAAAAAAAAACACTAAAAATGCCTCAGTGCGTGCAAGCATATTAACAAGATAATACCAAGAATATATTTTGATATTAAATTTTCCATATACATAATTGACCATTAATGTTTTTTTGTTACTCTGTACACATTAACAAAAAATATAAAATGTTGATATTATAAAACTACATATTGTGACAAATTTAACAATACCCTCCCATGATCATATTTAATTGTACATTTTGAGAAAAATTTTAGTCAAAGTTTTTTTTAAAGTTTGACAATAAAAATAAAAATGGACATTATATTATGGGATGGAGCGAATACTTTTTTTTAGTATGTGTAGGGAATATTTCAAGCATCTCACACTTAAGCCCCACTGTGATCATACACTTAAGTATGGTGGCGTCCAAAGGGAAGGAAACTAGAATAAAAGAGTTGCCAACAAGTTTTAGGAACTTGAATACCATTCACAGGGTGAAGGTTACACCCCTTCACGATCCATGAGATCGCTAACTCCATAGTGGTCTGGAACCATGACTGGATATTTGGGGATGAAGGTACAAATCCAACCTAACAGAGATTGAACCTGCCCTAAAAATAGGCCTCTATTTTATTCTTCTCGTATTCATGTGCGCTTTTTGACTAACATATAATCAATAGGTTAACCCTAAACCTGTTTATCTATGTTGGTTGAATATTAATGCACAAGAAAATCTATTATTGGCAATCACTTGAATTATAATCATATTAGCCTAAACAAGATTATTAATTGTCTTATTAAGCGTGATTACAAGTACAAATTCCCTTTAAACATGCATGAAAGGCGTGATCAAGCAACAACAATAATATATACATCAAGCAACATAATAATAATGAAGCAACATAATAATAATATTAATCTCAATCTCATGAAAGCATAATGATATTAGCAATATCCTAGGCATGATACTAACAAGATTAATAACAAACCCTAGCATGTTACTAAACATTATAGATCAAAACTTTATCCCTAACATGATATTAGGAAAGATATAGGAAGCATCATAAACATACATAATATTAGAAATCTTAGTTATTACCCTAAACATGATACTAGGAATCATAAAAACATCCTAACATGATACTAGGAATCAAAATAATCAAAGCATGATCTCTATATCAAAAGAATAACGATTAAACTACTTACTTGGATGCCTCGTATCTCTTTCTAATAACAAAATACACGCGTTAGTAATTTCAAGGAAAATATTAAATCAAACAATTAATTAAAAGAATTAAATAAAGATTTGGGACCAAACCCTCAGAAAGTATCAACCTTTCACGTTTAGGGAGAAGGCAACTTCGAACTTGGTTAGGTGTGTCTAGAGCTAATGTATGTGGAATTTTGTAAGAGGGAAGGTTTAGAAAAAGAATAGAGAGAGAAAAAGCTTCTAGCTTTAGAGAAAGAATAGAATAGAGATTGAAGGTTGTGAATGAATAAAAACGGGGAGATACGACCCCTATTTGTATAAAAATAGCCCGGAACCTGAATCAAGTCCCATTCGGAGATACGACAGGCTTAGCGCTAGGCAACAACTGTCAACGTCAGGCGACAACTGTTAGCACCAGGCGACAGCCTTGTTGTCTTGCGCTAAGTCGGAAATCAAACGCGCTTTATACGCGGAATCCTCTTCTTAATACGATTAAGCTGTTAATTCCACGTTGATCAGATTAAAATCACGTTTGTGATAAATCACATATTTTTTTCCAAATAAAACTCTTTCAAATATAATTATCAATCCTAATACTATTAGAATTTAAAAGAACTTTCTAGATTATTCTAGAAGATTAAAGTCAATCCTAATAACTTTAGGAATAATAATTAATAGGTCCTCCTTTAGATCTTTGGATCGCATATAAAATTCATTTCGGGCCCAATTTAGTATTTTGGTCATAACTTCCTCATTATTCATCGGAATTGGGCTTATAATATATCCTTGGAAATCTCTTTTTGAGCCCAATCCAACTACACCATTATTAGACCTTTATCATGGAATATATTAAATAAGACTGGCTATTTTCATAAATAGAGTATAAAAAGAAATATTTTCAAAAACAGAAATAGAGATATTTTAATAAAAACAACCACACTACTAGACTTTTCACACTTTCACTTTGTTTGATAATCAAATGACGTGAAAGGTATTCATCACTGGGTTTTGTTTTAGGGAGACACATTTGGGTGTCTACAGTATGTACAAGTACTTTTCTAATGACATTATGTTTCTTTATAAACACTTCCTTCGTTTTGTTTTTGTTGATACATTTTGACTTTTGTGACTATTTCACAAACTCTACTTTGACTACCATTTGTGATTCATTATTATGGTATACTATGTACTATAGTCATGTAAGATGTAATTAGAATCATCTCAATGTATATATTTATAATTATCAACTTTTAATTTTTACTTGATTAATCGTTGAACTTGTACACAAACTTGATGAAAGAAACGTGCAATTAAAAAAGAATGGAGAAAATATTAATTCTTTTTTCTTAAGTGCATTGATTTGGCTATCTTAAGTACAAATTAGATCCCGTGCCATGCACTATTTTTCACTCTTTAATTAATTGTTATCAATTTAACACCTTTTTTTTAAGTATGCAAAATAATTTGTTTCGAAAGTACTATGAATATGATTTTTTTTTGTTGAATATATGTTGTTAAATAGCCACATATAACACATTTTTTTTAACTGTGTATTTAACTGTATGAGAATTATTTGTCTATTTTAGGGACAAATTGGTCCCGTTATTCTTCTAGTTAATCAACTAAGTATTTTAAAACTATGTATAAAACTATAAGAATATACTACATTAATTATATGGTGCTATTGTAAAAAACAAAAATTACCTATTTTTTTTTATTTAATCCCAAGTCAAGCAACTTAAAATATTATTCTTTGTCTTTCATGATTACATATTATTTTTTATGCAAATTTTTTTCTATTACGAACCTTGATGGTATTATTGTATTTACTTTTTTTAAATTTTTACATTGGACGATTTTTATTCACCAATTATTTTATACTTTGTTTTATATCGTACTAGGTTAGAATATGTGCGATGCAAGGTTTAAAATATATTTTTATAATATTTATATTTTTAAATAATGGATAAATATAAATAAAAAATTATGCACCTTGTTTAGGGTAAAAATACCCTAGACATGTGGACCAATAAGAGAAGGCCACGTGTCAAGTTCAGGTTGGCCCAAGTGGCCCAATAGCCACCTGACACGTGTCCCCTTCAGATAGCTTCTGGAATGACGGCCTTCAAGGGCCCAAATCCTAAGAAGCGTCGTAATTCGGCGCAGCCCACTAAAATCTAGGTCAAGTGACCTAGATAGGGGCACACCCACTAACGACCCTATAAATAGGGAGATATTTCCCCATTTTGGGGACACATTCAATCATTTTATTACACCTACTTTCTCTCTCATCAGAGAAACACCTGAGCTTGGAATCCAAGTAGATACCCACCTAAATTTCCGTACTCTTTATTCTCTTTCAAGTTACTAACTTGATCTTCGGAGGCAGAGCTCCAACCACTCGGAGTCACCGTTGTTTTTGCAAGTACAACTCAGCCGGACCAGTCTTTGTGACGTAACTCTCCCGAGGGACAAAAACTCCCAAAACACACCTTGTAACAAAATATTTGTAACTTTAAAATTTTTGAATTTCATCAAAATTATGATATAGTATTTGTTCAACGTCGCTTAATACATATTTCAATGTAGGAGTCCATTTATTAGTGTGCTATTGACAATTATTTCATTATTTTAGGATAAATTGAGGGTTTGTTTACTTCAGCTTAATTTCAGTTCAGTTTAGTTCAGTTCAGCTCCAATTAGTTCAGTTCAGTTCATTTCAGCTCCAATCAGTTCAGTTCAATTCTGCTCCAATCACTTCAGTTCAGCTTAGTTCAGTAAATGAGAACAGGCCCTGATAGGTTGCTTGTAGTTATAATGTAGAAGATTCTAATATTCAAATTTCAAATTTATTAAATATAGTAACTCCACAAAAAAAAAAATGACTCATCCTTGCATTTAGTCGGGAAAAAATTTATTATGACATAGAAGATTCTAATATTCAAATTTCAAATTTATTAAATATAGTAACTCCACAAAAAAAAAATGACTCATCCTTGCATGTAGTCGGCAAAAAATTTATTATGATAGTGACATGTGGACAGTGATGATGTCAGCAACGTTTTGTTATAGTAATAGTTAATAGATAACATTTCTTTTTTTATTCAACTTTCCATTTACAAATTTTTACTACACATTTTCTTTGTTTATATATTAAAATTATATCTTGACAAATTTTTCTATTCAGAATACTTCTTGTTAATTTTTTATTTTATTATATTAGACTGTCCTTTAATTTTATTGATTAAGTTCAATTTCCAAATCATATTAATTCCTTTAAAATTTATGGAAATTTTTTATCAAAAAAAAAAAAAAAAACAAAAATAAAATTACATTTTTATCTTGTATAATTATTTTTCATAAGAGAATAATGAAAGGGCCAAAAACATATGTGTCACGCCAAGAATCAAGTAATTGGCACATGTTGTTTTTAGTGTGTCTTTTAGTATTTATTTCATGATATGTGTGGAGTATGTTAGATTATTCATTGACTATTATATATTTATAAATAGTACTCTCTCCATTTTTTTTATAGGCTAGAGATGAGATTATGCGGAGTTTTAGGTGTTTTAATAAAATAAAATGTTAGGAGAGATGTTAGTGCGGTAGATAAAGTTAATATTTTATTGAAAATTAAAGTGGTGTGAGATGGAATGGGGACCATTGGAGGAGTGAGAAATGATAAAATACGGAAGAGTGGGAACATTATTCGTGGGTAAAGATATACTATTAAATTGTAAGAGATTTCCAAAAATGGAACTCTAGCTTATAATAAAAAGGGACGAAAATAGTAACTCTAGCTTATAAGAAAAAACAGAGAGGGTACTCTGTATAAAGTTCTTAACTAGCTTTTGGGCCCGGGCGATGCCCTAGATTACTACATGAAACTAAGTGATCATTAATATACATTGTAAACATGATTTAATTTTCTTGGAATGAATATGTGTTTTTTTTTAAAATAATTATACCATGTATGTATGTATATATATATATATATATATATATATATATATATATATATATATATATATGAAAATTTTGATAATCACCACCATCTATAGTAGGAAAATTGGAATTACCACCTCAAGTTTTTTTTTTTAAAATTACCACCTAGTTTTTTCCAAAACTTTAAAAACTCCCACCTGTTTGATAAATGACGTCATCATGGGACCCAATTTTGCGTTTTCCCACTCTCCTCCCTTGAATTCCCCTATTTCCTTGCCTTCCTTCTCCCTTTTTATAAATTCTTCTTTGAAATTCAATTTCAATTACTCAAATTAGGTTTACATTTTTGCAATCTTACCTACTTCGAATTGAATTGAATAGTGTAATTAGGGTTTAGGGGTAATCAATTTGGGGGGTTTTGCTAAAATTGAAAAATTAGGGTTTATGAAATGAAAATTGGACAATTAAATTAGTAATTGGCTCGAAAACACAATTAAATCATGCAATTTGATGGGCAAGAGAAACAAGGTAATTCGAGGGAGGATAGAGGGAAAATGCGAAATTGGGTTCCAAGATGACGTCATTCGTCAAACAGGTGGGAGTTTAAAAAGTTTTGGAAAAAACTAGGTGGTAATTTTTAAAAAAAAAAAACTTGAGGTGGTAATTCCAATTTTTCCTATTACAGATGGTGGTAATTATCAAATTTTCATATATATATATATATATATATATATATATATATATATATATATATATATCTCATATTTATAACATGTTTGATAATTAGCATAGATGACTAAATAGTCAATTTTGTTGTAAGTGGTTTGGAGTTCGAATCCTCTTATCTTCATATTTTTTTTTATATTTGTGATAATGTGGCATGTTGTGATGTTGGGTAGACGACGTGGCGCCATCAAGTGTTTGTGAACTAACGTGGCGTCATGAATTGTTAGTGAAGTGACATGGCGTAATTTGGAAGAGTCTAGGTGGCGCATGGACGTTTTTATAAACGCCTTTTAATAGATTAGTATAGATATATGTTTATGAATTATTGATTGATTTTTGTTATAATAATTAACTAGTGTGTGTCCCGGGTGATGCCCCGGATTGCTAGTTTGTGTATTTCTTTAATTTGATGATTATGTTCAACTATTTGTATATAGTGTGTAATTCGAGCATTGTCTTAATTGTCACTTTTTTTTTTTACCTCATATATATTTATATTTTAGTATTGTGAAAAATAAATGAATTAAATATATAATATTATATGAAATTTGAAACATTAATAAAAGTTGGTCGATATGGTATATGTATTACCTTTATGTTTAATATACTTCCTTTTTTAATTAGTATATTAAGTTGGGAATTTATCTACAATTCACAAGTGAACCGGTGTAATAAATGTTTATTTATTGTCTATTTTTCTACCTTTAGCTTTTTATATGCAACCGTAAGGGTTGCACATATCTTTTTCCTTTAATATATAGTATAAATTTTTCAAAAAAATAACAAAATATGTTGTTGTATGGATATTCACATTGCTCTATTTTTCAATACAATTAAATAAATTTTATTAGGAAAATAATCGATAAAAACTTTGTATACAGTTAATTTTTTTTATTATAATTATTATTTTTAATATGTCACAAAATAGCAAAATGAAGATTCGAACCTTTAATCTATTATAACAAAAATGGCTATTTAAGCATCTAAACAATTATCAACTATGTTATTAATATGTACAAAAAAATTACACAAGTGTGATCGGGATAGAATAGGTCGTTAAACTACTCCCCTAATCAAATTAACAATTTATAAAGCCTAAACCTACACTAAGCTAGTCAGTGGCAAGTAAAGGGTCGAACCACTAGGGAAGCACGCTAATTCAACATCAAATATCACTAATGCAAGAGTAAAAAGGGGATTGTTTTGTTGGTTTTGTTGAGTAGAACACTAAAACTACAAGTAACCAAGAAAATGATGATTAAAATCAATAGAAAATAATGATGCTAGGGATTCGGGGGTTTCAAACATGCATTAGAAGAGGGGAACAATGATAGTTATCATGATGAACATGCCAAAGAACACAAGATTCTACCTAAACAATTCATTCTCATGCAATAGTCTAGGCAAATCAATGAAAGAAGTCTATGCTAATTAGGATCATTCTCATGCATCCTATTAGACACAAGCAAATCAAGAGAATAAAGAAGCACAATACATGAAACTCCATTTTAACAACTCATTCTCATGCAATCATTAAAATAGAGGTGATCTTAATCTAGTTCAAATCATTTTCATGCATTCAAACTAGGAGGCAATCAAATAAAGTGCAACAATAATCTCAAGCCATTAAAAATCATGTCTTTCATCAATTTAAGGCATGTAGTCAATCCAACTATCATCATTCATCCATCATTCAATACATATCTTCCACCCCCTTCCTCTAGCTAAGAGTTTAGCCTAGAGAAGGGAGATTAAACATAATATCAAAACTAGAAATAAACACAAGAAACTCAAACCAAAACATGATTGAAATATATGAAATCAATAATAACTAGATAAACTAATAAGATAGACAAAAATAAATAACAATAAAACAAATAAATAATATTAAAGGAAAGGAGAAGAGATTACTAAAGAAAGGATTGAAGAAATATTAAAACTTGGATACTTGCTTGATTGATGGAAGATTAAAGCTTGAGGAAAGTTGAATACATTAAAGGAAGCTTGAATAACAATCTATTTTCTCTCTTAGATTAGGCTAATGTTCTATGGAATTAGTACTAAGTGTCCTTCTATTACAAAGAGTCCCGTCTATATATATGTGGCTCCACCCAAAAGAAAGAGACTTGGACAACAAGGCGCAAATAAATCGTAAACCCAGCCGTGCGCACCCACACAGATGAGCTGCGCGCCCGCACAGAATGTTTGTGCGCCTTCTCAGCGTAGTGCGCGGCCGCAACTTTGAGGGTACGGGAAAAATGAGCGCGCCCGCACATTAGTCCTGCGCGCTCGCGCATCAGGTATGTGCGCCCGCACACAAGTCGCGCATAAGGTCGCGCAAACTCTCTGGTTTGGCTCTGTTTCTTCAGTATGGCTGTGCGGGTTCTGACAGGGCCGCGCGCCCGCACAGCCTCACATGTGCGCCCGCACAGAAGCCGCACAGTACCCCGCGCACAACAGATAGCTTGGTTTCTTGATATCCTCTTTCTTTCGGCACATAATACCTACAAAACCAAAGCATGGAAATCAAAATAAAAACAAAGAGAAAAGACTAAGAGAAGGGAAGATAAGGGAGAAAAGGAAAGAGGAAGTAAAACTAAGTAAAAAATGCTTAGGAAAAGGGCCAAACAAGCGCAAATCAGGGGAGAATCCTTAGAGAAAAAGGATAAAAGAGTGGCATAAATGCCACTCATCAAAGTGCAAAAGGTTCAATGAAAAAAAAAGATACTTAAAGAGTAACTCAGTTTTAGTTGACAATAACAATTTCAGTTTTGAAAAGCATTTAAAAAAAATTATCGATTGGACATCTAAAATAGTAGCAACCCGGGGCAACGCCCGGGCTATTTACTAGTATTATACACCCTCCGTTTCGCATTAATTGCAACAGTAGGGTTGGCTCAAAGTTTTTTTTTTTTTAATCAGTTGGCTCAAAATTGAAAAATATAGACTATGCCTATAATATAAAGTACTCGTATTATTAGTAAGAGAGAAAATAATAATAAAAAAAAAGTAGTGTGTGTGGGATTTGTAGGAAAGAGAAATAATAATTTTTTTTTTTTATTTTTTGAAAAAAGATTAATTCATAAATAAAAAGTCATACGATATCTACAAAGAGATTTGAATATAAAAAATATATGACTATTGAATCAAATAAAAACATCCTTTCAGAAAAGCTACGATCGTGCAAATCGGACATTCTTCATACCTTTTTTCATATCGCTGTGATTTACAACCTTCTTCAACGAGGGGATCTATCGATCTGTTGTAGTCGTGAAGAAAATTTCCATCTAAATCATCTGATTGTAATTGAAGGATGAACCTCTTTCTCGATCCCGCACAATTCTTAACAACTTGTACCATACTAAACTCAAAAAACAAAAACAAAAACAAAACTAGAACAAAACCTACCATAGGGGCACTTACGACACTCAAACCCACTATAGGGGTACTTATTACCTTCAAAGAGTGTAGATTTATTGAAATAAATAACCTTAGAGAGAAAAAAATAAAATATTTGTGAAAGTGGGATTAGTGGGAGAGAGAGAACTTATACAATAATGGGGGGTCTTTTCCAAATATAAAGTGTTGCAATTGATATGAAACAGATGTAAAAAGAAAGTGTTGCGATTAATATGAAACAGAATGAGTATACTACCTCCGTTAAATATTATGTGCAGCTTATGCCAAAAACTGATGATAAAGATAATGTGCAACTTTTCATTTTCTTATCTATTTTAGTAAACAAAAAAGCTTAAAAAGACTGATATACCCTTACTTAAAAAATCAAATTTGAATAATTAAGTGGGATAGTCCCATTTTCTCTCTCTCTTTTTTAAGTGGGGTGGTCCCATTTTCTCTCTCCCTCCAAATAAAATTAGAATTCCTCACCCTTTTTTAAGTGGGGTGGTCCTATTTTCTCTCTATCTCCTAAGAGCACCCACTATGGGGTTACTCACACCCTACTCACTACTCTCTCTCTCTCTCTCTCTCTCTCTCTCTCTCTCTCTCTCTCTCTCTCTCTCTCTCCTATTCTGAGCAAGCTCACCATTATTGAAGACTTGTAGGTGACTCGTGAGTAGCATTTGAGCTGAGGCTCCTCCCACTTCCGGGTAGGTTACCTCCTCGATCCAAGAACCACAAAGTTGGTCGTTTTATGTATTTTTGCCTTATCCCAAAGCTTAAACGACGTCAATTCTTGCAAGAAATAATAATAAAAAAAACAAAAATTTACCTGATAGATCTGTAGTGTATCAGATAAAAAGGGTCCTAACAAAAAATTGACATGTGGCAAAACTTATTCAAATGTTTGTACAAACGGGCCACGTGGAAACAACAATACTATGCAATTTTACTCCTACCTAGCTTTATGTTTATGTTTATGTTTTATCTTTAGTTTACTGATGCTAGTTTATCTTATTTCTATTCGGCTGTAGCTGCTTCCATGCTCTGCAATTTTCTTTGTATCAGCAATCATGGAAGCCCCTTTTGCTTACTAACTATGGTTTTCCTAGATGTCCTAATCATCTAGTTGTAATATAGTATCTTTTCCTTGTTAAAAAAAAATTGTTACTGCTAAAAACCATTCACCATATGAAATTTAAGTATTTATATTTTACACTAGAAACCTTTCAACGGTAATAAAAAAAAATTCTGCTTTGTTTTTCAAAAAAAAAAAAAAAACGTTGCAATTGTCATAATTTTACCTATAAATAGATTCTAATATTGACATATTTTTTCACCCTTAAAATTTTTAGCCTCTCTCTATTAATGAACCCACAACATTCAATTTTTTATCTAAACCCAAAAAACAAAATATTAGTGTTTCTTATGGATCCTAATAATCTTAATCAAGTATATAATTTCTACTCTACAAATAATCCAAATTTGCAAAATAATTTCAATTCTCCAAATTTTCAAGCCAATTATCATATTGGACCCAAATAATATTTCTAATCCAAATGTTCAAAGAATGTTATATTATAATAACATTCCTAATCGGCCAATAATACATCCAAACCAACAATTTCCTAACCAATTTCCACAAGAATTTCCAAACCGATTATAACAACAATTTGTACATCAAATCCCTCAAAATCATCCACCTGGTTTAACGCTTTTGATGTCTCAACACTTTGTTAATCAACTCAAAAATACTCTAGCAACTCCCGGGGGAGATGGAAGTAGTAACAAAACTCTTCCCAAAATGAATGCTAATGATGACGACAATGACAATGAAGATGTTGATGTAGTAGATCTGCTAGAGTGTAACATCTATTGGTGAACTAGTAAGTGGGGTGCACAAGAAGACGATGCACTAGTCTTCTCTTGGATTCATTGTGCGATTGATGACCCAGATTCAACAACGATCAAACCCTAAGGGATATATGGAAAGGTATATATGAGATGTATGAGCAAGCTACGGTAGAAAAACCATTTATCATCCAACGTAGAAATTTGAGGGCTATGAAAAGTCGTTGGGGCAGAATAAACAAATAATTTAACCAATGGGTTGGTTGCTACGTGGGGGCACAACCTAAAAATGGTAGTGGTACCAACAACCAAAATGTCATCACAAATGATCAAGAATTATATAGAGAAACATGTCACAGAGCAAGGTTTACTTTACTTAGTGTATGGGAAGTGCTTAGTACTTGTGATAAATGGAATCCAATAAAAAATCAAGTGCCAGGAACCAGTGGAAGTAGTAGCTCCAAAAGATCCAAACCAGATACTCCAACAGATGAAGGAATACATGGATGTCCCAATGGGGTGAAAAAGGAAAAAAGAAAAGGTAAATATGTTGCTAGTTCTAGTATTAATAGTTTAGATTCATTTACACAAGCCTTATCAGAGATGAATATGATGAAAGAGCAATACAAACTGTTGATGAGAAGTGAGCAGATGTAGCACAAAAAAATGTTGGATTATCATAAAGAGCGAGATGTGATGAAGAGACAGAGAAAGGAAGAAAAGAATAGGTTCAAATTATTTAGTGTCTTACTTGCAGTATCACACCTGACTGAAGACGATGAAAAACTTCTTGACAAACTAAAACAATAATTTGCCACCTCCTAGGGTAGTTTGAACGTCTTTTTAAGTTAATTTAACTTGTAATTTGTAATTTATCTTAACTTATGTTGTTTAGTTTTTAATATTGTAATGTCGTGGTTATTCACTTTATGTTTTAATGGTTTTATACAAATATTTAAGGATTATATAAGTTAATGTTATTTAAATATGTGCATATTGTTTCTTTTAGTCATGTTTTTCAAATTTGAAATCAAAACTGATAATGAGATAGTTACTTTATTTAACTGTGTATATAAAGATATGAATTTAATAAGTCAATTGACAGTTAACCTGTTTCAATTGAGATGTTAGACATTTTTTTGTTTTTGGGTGAAAATCTTGATACATTATCAAAAATATAATCTTTCTGAGATTCGTGGTCATACATTGCTTTGTACTTGGAAAAAAATCTGAATGTTTTACCCAAAATCTCATCATCTAGAATTATGTGCAATAGTATGTAATTGTTATTGGAAAGAAATCTGAATTACCTTATCAAAAATATCATCTCATACAGTTTTGAGCCTATAAGCCTTGCCTTTAATGAACTTATATATTTACACTGGTTACACTTTGTAGTTGGTACACACAAATAGAAATACCTTCTGTAAAAACAATACCTACTTCTAAAACACTACTTGTAAGTCTCCACTATTCACATATATCAAAAATGAACTCTGATTCAAATTCATCTAGTTCATCGAGTTCGTGAGTTTTTTAATACATGGTGAATGATTATGTAGAGTGACATGAATTAATTACTCAGCGGCGTAAAGAAGAGGAATTAGTTGAGTAAGCAATCGATCAACTCAACCGTGTGTGCCCCTTGTAACCTCTACTTTTCAAGTCGCATTCATTCCTGATTCTATGAGAAAAAAAGGGGAGTATGTATCAAGAGTCCGTGAAGATTCCGAAACACAATTATACAACGACTACTTTAGCCCCTAACCTCTTTACAATGATGTTATGTTTCGTCGAAGATTTCGCATGCGTAAACCTGCCTTCCAACGCATTGTTGAAAAACTAAGCGAAAATGATGTATACTTTCGACAAAGGCCTGATCCTGGTGCATCCGTGTTACAAAAATGCATAGCAGCTATGAGTATGTTATCTTATAGTTCAGCAGCCGATGCAGTTCATGAATACCTCAAAATTACGGATAGCACAGCAAAAGAGTGTCTTAGACACTTTGTTGAAGGGATTATCTCAAATTTTGGTCAACAGTACTTGAGGAGAGCGACACCAACGGATGTCGAATGACTTCTTCGTGAAAGTAATGCCCGTGGATTTCCTGGTATGTTGGGGAGCATTAACTGCATGCATTAGGAATGGAAAAATTGTCCGCGTGCATGGAAAGGAATGTACCAAGGAAGAAGTAAAACTGCAACCATAATTTTAGAAGTTTTTTCGTCACAAGACTTGTGGATATGCAATGCTTTTTTTTTTTGGCACACCAGGCCCCCTTAGTGATATAAATGTACTCCAGCGGTCCCTAATGTTCGATGATAATTGTGAAGGTCAATCACCACAAGTTAGCTTCAATGTCAACGAAAATACAAACAATATGGGATACTACCTTACAGATGGTATATATCCAAAATGGCAGCATTTATCTCAGCAATCAAGCTTCCACAAACCGCTAAACAAAGATTATTTACACAGAAATAAGAAAGTTATCAAAAAGATGTTGAACGTGACTTTGGAGTGTTACAAGCTCGATTCGCAATAATACGACAACCAGCTCTCGCATGGTTGACATAAATCTTAAATTATGGAAAATTATGATGGCTTGTATTATCATGCACAATATGATAGTGTAAGGAGGGTGTTCCCATCGTAGGGTTTCCTTCTCCTTAAATGCTCATGGCTCTTTAAAAGCCTAGAACTTTACACTTGTTAGGGTGTATTAGGATTTGAATTCCTGACTGTTTAGGCGACCTTGAATTAGAATTTATATTATCATCACGCTTTTTTATGAGAAACAAGTAGGAGTCACCAATGAGTTTTAGGAAAATTCATAAACCTCGTTCATGTCTTTCTCCCTAGAAGAGTTCAAGGGATATCTAGCATGAATCGTAAGTTTAATTTACCCATGCCCAAATTGGTCTACATGTACCAAAAATGAGTTCGAGAGCGAGGGTACTAAAATAACGTTCCTTTTAGGGAGGAATCGATATTCTAGCCCTAGTGCGGCCTCTACTAGCTCTTCCTTTTTCACAATTTCGTCACCAAATAATATATGCAATGTGGCTCCTAAAAGATAAGTTAGTTGATTTTATTTACAATCATTAATCATGTAGGAAATATATTGCAAAAGTCGTTATTCTTTTGTTATTCAAATTCGTGAAAAGAACAAGATATAAACAATGTTTGCCTTGACTTAGGTGATAATACAATTAATTAATTATTCAAATTCTAGTCTTGATTAACACAAGAATACTATGTGAATTAAATTAATTAAAAGTTTGTTTAAAGTGATCAAACAACACTATTTATTCAATTAAAGTTATTTAAATAATAAAAGAAAAGTGATTTATCTAAGTACTCAGGAAACTAACCGTTCTTCTTTTATGTTAAATCTCCTTTTAATGCATTTATGGACTTTCTTTCTTCTTTGTACCTCCAAATATTTCAATGGATTCAATTAGGGTTGGAAAGTATTTGGGAAGAGAGGAGAAAAGTAGTATGATAGTAACAGAATTTGAGAGATTAGGGTTTTGATAATATTAGGGTTCGAATTCTGATTTTTCTTGTCCCTCTTTAGTGTTGAACAAAGACCCCTATTTATAGACGTAGGAATCTAGGTTTAGAGTTTTAGATCCGCGCCATCAGGTGGCGCGCGCAACTCTCTGAGTCGCTCTGGTATTCCCAACGCAACTCTTTGACTTGCGCTCGGCTGGCACGTGTGGTTTGCCTTATACAAAAAGGCGTTTTTAAAACTTCCATAACTTTTTATTAAAAAGTCGGATTAAGGCGTGTGAGATATCATTTGAAATATCTGAATGTCTACTTTCCAATAAAGTTGTAATTAGGTTAAAAAAAAATTTGGATCAAAAGATATGACCGTTAGAGTGCAAGGGTGTCGGTTTTAGGACTCGGTTTAATGTTTTGATCATAACTTCTTCGTTTTAGCTCGGAATTGAGCTTATAATATACCATTGGAAAGAAATTTGAAAGGGATATCCAACTGTGTAGGCCATGAATGGAAATATGATGTTTGGTTTATCTATTTGGCTTGGTTTTTAACAATGTAAGATCCATTGGATCGAATCATTGGATTTGCCGCATTTAGGTCCGTTATTAATCAATTTTAAACATGTATGAGCACGTTTTAGGCCTAATTAGTAATTGGACAAGGATCTAAGATAACTTGGTCTTAAATATGAGTTTTAACTTACTTCATAATGCATTTTGTAGTCCATAAACACTTCAATTTTGATCCAGAAAGAAGAACGGGTTTTGTAACATCATCGCACTTCCTTTCGGGACAAGAGGCCAAAAGTAGATGTATACAAATAGTTGAAGATGAACAAGAAAACTATTTGCATTACTATATATAGACACCAAAATGTGTCTCCCCAAAACAAAACCCGGTGATAAATATCTTTCACGTCATTGATTATCGAACTAGGGGAAATGTGAAAAGTCTTGTGATGCGATTGTTTCAATAAAAAATACTTCTTTCTGTTTTTGAAAATATTTATTTTCTTACTCTATTAAAGGAAAACTTCTAGTCTAGTTTATTTTGGTCCATGATAAGGGTCCAATAATGGTGTAGTTGGATGGGGTTTGAAAATACCTTCCCAGCGATATATTGTAAGCCCAATTCCGATAAATAATGAGAAAGTTATGGCTAAAATACTAAACTGGGCTCAAACCGGATTTAAACTACGGCCCAATGATCATGTGGAGGGTCCGAAGGTTTAATCCCATTCCTAAAATAATTAGGATTTATTAGAAGCTTCTATAAGTTTCTGAAAGATATTTATTATCCTTTTTTAAAAAGATAAGATCAAAGAATTCGAAATTGAATAAAACTTCTCTTTTTGAGAGTCCTTATTCTATGCAAAATGGAATATTTTCAAATATTATTTTCGTGCCGCATAGTCTTTATCCAAATCTTATAGGGTTGGATAGATCTTGAAATTATATTTCCAATGAAACATTATAATATTAATTCCGTGCTATAACGAAAAAGATATGAAAGAAATACGAAACTCTATCTAAAACTGATACCCTTCCACTATTTCGGCATATATTTTTATCTAAAATATTTTAATCTGATTTTAATTGGGTTAGAAAGTAGACTTCAAGATCTTTCTAACGACCTATTATATGACTTATTTGAACTTCTGGATCAATAGATATGATAAAAACAAAATCTGTAAAAAAATTGTCCCATCGCCAAATGACAGCTTTGTCACCAAACGACAAAGCTTGTCGCCATGCGTGATCCCTATCGTTTCACAACAGACCCTGTCGCGGGCGACAACTCTGCGATAGAACCAATTTTATTCCGATTTGAATTCTAATTCTTTTCTATCGTTTTCAGACAATTTTCTCTATAAATAGGGTCGTATTTCCCCTTTTTTATTCATCAACAAGCATTCACAACAATCTAATTCTATTATTTCTCTCTAGAAGCTTATTCTTTCTCCCTCTTTATAAGCCATCCCCTTTTACAAAATTCCACATTCAAAAGTTTTAGACACATCTAGCCAAGTTCGAAGTTGTCTTCGCCCTAGACGTGAAAGGTTGATAATTTCTTAGGGTTTGGTCCCAAATCTCTATTTCAATTATTTAATTTAATTGTTTGATTAATATTTTCCTTGAAGTTACTAACGCGTGCATTTTGTTACTAGAAATAGATACGAGGCATCCAAGTAAGTAATTTAATTACTTTGTTATTCCTTTGATAAATAAATCATGCTCTAATTATTTTAATTCCTAGTATCATGTTAGGATGCTTTTATTGCTTTCTAGTATCATGTGTAGGTTGCTTCCTATTCTTTCTTATATCATTTTAGTATCATGTTAGGGCTAAAGCTTTGATCTTTATTGTTTAGTGACATGCGAGGATTTGTTATTAATCTTGTTAGTATCATGCCTAGGATCTTGCTAATATTATTACGCTTTATTGAGAATATTATTAATATGATGATGATGATTGTTGTTATTATGTTGCTTGATATATATTACTATTGCTATTGCTTGATCACGCCTTTTATGCATGTTTAAAGGGAATTTGTACTTGTAATCACGCTTAATAAGATAATTAAAAATCTTGTTTAGGTTAATTTGATTATAATTCAAGTGATCACCAATAATAGTTTTGTTTGTGCATTAATATTCAACCAACATAGATTAAACAGGTTTAGGATTAACCTAATGATTGCATGTTAGTCAAAAAGCGCACATGAATATGAGAAGAATAAATTAGAGGCCTATTTTTAGGGCAGGTTCAATCTCTTTTAGGTTGGATTTGTACCTTCATTCCCGAATATTCAGTCATGGTTCCAGAACACTATAGAGTTAGCGATCTCATGGATCGTGAAGGGGTGTAACCTTCACTCTGTGAACGGTTTACAAGTTCCTAAAACTTGTTGGTGACTCTTTTGCTCTAGCTTCGTTTCCTTTGGACGCTACCATGCTTAAGTGTATGATCACAGTGAGGCTCAAGTGTGGGATGCTTGAAATATTCCCTACACTATGTATCTGAATTTACCTCTTACCAACCTCAAAATGTTAGCGAATCATCAAATCAAGGTAACAATGAACCATTATAGTGAGACGTGGAAGACTAGATAAACTAAGTTTAGCGGGTTACATGGCAAATAGAAATAATGTACGTGATAGGGAGATTCATATGACATTAAAGAAAGGAAAATTTGTCAGGAACTACATGCTTAATAGGGGTATTTGGAAACAACTACCCACTAAAAAATTTTATCAAAAAAACTACCCTCTAAATTTAAAAAGTTAGAGTAGCACTACCCATTTGCATTTTTCGGCAAGAATGTCCGGACTTAGCTTGGTTGAGCATATATGGAATCGTTTTGGTAATACATGAAGGTAACTAGTAGTTTGAGAAACCTTTTCTTGTTTAATGATTTACCCGCTATTATGTTTTCCCATATTAGTTGTAACATACTATTTTAGCAAGCCCATAATATTGATTGTAACAATGTTGTTTTAATTCTTTCTAAAAAAAACAATTTTGTTTTAATTTTAATAATAATATAACATATTTAGTTATTTTAATAAGTTTAAAACCACTAATTCTCAACTAATCTAATTTATTTCAGAGTAGTTAATAGAGATAGTAATTAAAACATAAGATTATTAATTAATTGTATTATAAAATTAAGTTATGACTATTAAATAAAACATTAAATTTATTATCATAAAATAAAAATATAAATGATATTGAAAAAATTAGGAGAGATAATGTTGGGGTGACTCACCATCTTAGGAAAAATTAATGGGTTACTCGATCACAATAATAACTAAAGAAAAAGGTTCGAGAGAGAAATAAGTGAGCAACTCACCAATGTGGGTGCTCTAATAAAATCATATTTCCCCACCCCTTTTAAAGTGGAGTGGTCCCATTTTCTCTCTCCCTTTTCTTTAATTATTCCCTCCGTTTTTAAATACTTGCTTCACTTTTCTTTTGCGTCCGTTTTTATTTACTTACGTCATTTCCTTATCTCGAAAGGTTTAATAATATTTAATTTATCCCTCTCATTACTAATGGGACTTTTTTTTTTTTATCACTTTTAGATTCTCTCTCCTTTAATTTACCTTCTACTAACCCACTATCTCTATATTTTATTACTTTCTCCAAAATCTCCTAAAACTCCGCGCATGAAGAAATGGGGCAAGTATTTAAAAACGAAGGAAGTATTTCCCATTACACTAGCTAATCTTTTCCCCTAAAATTTTGCCTTGGTAACCGCCACCCCCTCCAAATTTGCACATACTCCCTCCGTTATTTAATACTTGCTTCATTTCTCCATGCGCGGAGTTTTAGGAGATATTGGAGAAATTAATAAAATATGGAGGTAGTGGGATAGGTGGAAGTATGAAATATTGTAAAAAGCAAAAGTAGTGGAAAGAATTGGAGGAGAGAGAACATGAAATTAATAAAATATGATTAATGGTGGGTCCACTTGGTGAGAAAAATTAATTAAATATTGTAAAAGTTTTCCAAATAAAGAAATGAAGCAAATATTTTAAAACGAACGAAAAAGAAAAGTGGAGCAAGTATTTAAAAAGGGATGAAGTAACATTTAACGGAGGTAGTCTAAAAAAACTAGAGAGACTACATTTAAATGACAATCCCTCCGTTTTTAAATACTTTCTCCACTTCCTTTTTCGGCCGTTTCTAAATACTTGTTTCATTTTTTAATTTGGAAAGCTTTTACAATATTTAATTCATTTGGGAAATTATCAAAGATACCCTCCAGGTTCTGACTTTTATCAATGATACACTTCATTAAACTTTCGATCATTATCAGGGGTACCCCTATAATTTTACCTTAATTGCTACAGTAATCAGGATGTTAAACAAGTGTTAAGTATAGTTCATTTGACAGGGTTAATGGGCTGACTTGGATCGACAAAAATGTCCCCCCACTCATTAATACCTCCCAAGCCCAACCAACACCATTTAATACTTCAAATCAAATTTGATCATTCATCTTCTTTGAAATTGCTCCCCTGTTCTTCTTCTTCTGAGTAACCCTAAGTGCGCTTAGAGTGAAGCAGGATCCTTGAAGATTTAGAAGTTCTTTGCAATTCTAAAGGTTAGTGCTTACTTCTCTTGTGAATTCTTGCTATTTTGGTTTAAATTGTTAGGTTTAAGGTTATGTATGCATCTTTGTGTAATTTGTTTGTTTTTGTGTACAATTTGCAAGTGTTGTTAGATTTAGCTCTGATTTATGCTCAATTTACATATGATCATGTTAGCTTGCTAAATTTTTAATCTTTTTAGATATTAAAATACATTTGAGTGTGATATTGTGTTTGTGGTTACATGTAACAATGTTATTTTTTATATTACATAGTAATTGCTAAATATTTAATCTTTTCATACATTTAAATTGGTGTTGAGTGTGAAATTGTATTGTGATGTTTTGGTGTGGTTAAATTAAGTGATTGTATACTGGTTTTGCATAATGAATGAGAATGAGAAGTTGTGTTTCGATTTAAGTATAAGGTGCATAGAATTGATGTTGAAGTGGACCCTGATGAATGTAACTTAATGGATTAAGTCATATAATTTGAAGATAAGTTACAAATAAAAGGAGTAGTTATATTGAACCCTATTTTTGCTTATGCTTATAAAGGTAAACATTGGCCAATCGATGATAATGGTGACATAATGAGGTTCTTTAGGTTATTCCCAAGTGCTGCTGTGTATGAGATTTTAGTTGGAACTACTATGAATTCAACTTCCTTGAATGACCTAGCGTCTGGTTTTAGGAGGAACAAAATAGTTTTTGAAAGAGCTAACCAAGCACTTGAACATATACCTCATCCTATTAATCAACCACCACTTAATGAACCTCCACTTGTTAATCAACCACCACTTGATGAACCTCTAGTTGTTAATGAACCTCCTCTTGATATTGTACAAGAAGCTAACCCTTTTGAAGCTACTCCTTCTGGAAGAAGTAAGCTAAAACCTAGGAGGAGATTGAAACTTAAATACCAATCAGAACCTCAACCATCAAGCCCTGTATTTCCTGTTATCCCTTCATTGGAAGACTCTGGCCCTAAGATTATAAAATATGACCCAAATTCTACCTTAGCTGAAATGGAAGACCTGTATGAAATGAACAGTGCTAAGAAGTCTACAGAAGAGTACAGAAGGGGTAGAAAGGAGTTTGAGAAGTATATGGATAGGGATAAGGGTAAGGGTCAAGATAAGGTTGAGGGAGAAGAAGTAGTCGATTCTTCTGGTGCTACAGCAAAGGGAAGAGGGAAAAAGGGCAATTCAAAGGGAAATGGAAAGGGTAAGGGTAAGGCAAAGCTATTAATTTATGGTGGTGAGAAGTTATCCCCATCTCTCATTTTACCACACACTGTTTTTAAGACACTAGATTTTAGGAGAAGCCCTAGGTTTTCACCAGCACAAACTAATACCAAGCAACCCACCATTCTACTCTCAACTAGCCCAAACACAAGAGGTCCAAATCCAACCACTAACCCCACACTTTTTGGTAGAAAAATTCCTAAGAGTGCAGCTGTTAGAAAAGGAATTTAGATTGGTGCTAAGGCTAGAGTCCCCAATAAGCCAAAGGAGGTTGGGGAAAGCAGTCAACCAACTGCTAGAAGGAAAGTCCTTTTTGATATTGATGATGATGGTGGGGTGAGCCTAGTGACTCCAATGAAAGCAGTACTGAGGATGAGGATTTCAATGACAATGGTAGAGAGTTTGATGATGTGAGTGATGATTCATATGGTGAAGTCATCCCTGAAGGTGATGTACCAGAAGATGAGAGGGAAGAAATAGGAGAGGTTCCCCACATTGAAGACAATTGGGAGCAGGGTTTCTGGTCTGGATTTATAGATGATGATGATGATGATGATGATGATAACTACTTCAAACAGCTATATGGGAATGGTGAAATGTATGAAGATGTGATATTTGGGAAGATTGTTCTTAGACCCTAGATGCTTTTCATAGACAAGGCTCATTTAAGGGAGACTTTGAAAGATTATGCAGTCCAAGAAGGTTTTGCTTTGTATGTTGTTGCTGCAAACAATACTAGATACACTATGACATGTTATACTGAATGCTGTGAGTGGAGATTTCATGCTAGTAGGTTAGTCGATGGTAAGACTTGTGCAATAAAGAAAATATGGCCAGATGTGCATAATTGTAGAGGTTTGGAAACATATTTGTACTGTGAAGTGGGCTGCTCCAAAAGTGATGGAAGATATTAGGGCTGCTCTAGATATTTTAGGAAAAGCATTGAATGAACTTTTGTTTCAGAGATTTGGGATATATATGAAACAAGCTTCATTGTACAGATTGAAGAGGTATGTCATTCAAGAAATGTTTGGTGGGCATGATGAGTCCTACTCCCTGATGCCAAGTTATGATGACATGATTTGCCACACTAATCCTAAATCAAAGGCATTTATAGCTTGGCAGCTGAGTGAGAGCATTCCTAGGGGTCAATTTATTCACTAGTATCTTTATTAGTTTTGCAGGAAATGGAAGGGTTTTCTAGCAGGTTGAAGAACTTTGATTGGTGTTGATGGGGCACATTTAAAAGGCAATTATGGTGGTATTCTTTTGTCTGCAGTTGCATTAGATGGCAACAATGAGATTTACCCAATAGCATATGTTATAGCGACTGTTAAAGACAAGTAAAGTTGGTCTTACTTCTTCTGGCATCCCTACAATATAGTTAAGCAGTCCAACAGGTAACATGGGACAATTATATCTGATAGACAAAAGGTATATAGATTTTACCAATTTGAAATTACCTTTTTATGTACATTTGTTTTAGTACCTAACTCACATTACTTGCACCAATAAGGAGTTGATCTAGCTCTGAAAGATGTGTGGCCTGATGCAAAGAGGAGATAATGCTGCAGACACTTGAGCAGGAACTAAAAAAAGGAATTCCCAGGTCCTTTGATATACACCTTGTTCTGGAGGGCATGCAATGCAACAAACAAGTTAACCTTCAGAAAAGCTATGGAGAGATTGCAAAAGGAAGGAGGAGAGGATGTTATGATTTGGTTTGCTAACTTAGGTGATTAATCAAAATGGAGTAAACATAAATTTGATCCAAATGTATGCAATGACTCAAACACCTCTAACTTTGTAGAGAATTTTAACTCCACCTTAGGTATTGACAGGTGCAGACCTGTCTTAACACTACTTGAAGGTAAAACTTGTAGTTTTTTTTCTCTTTATTACAACTCATAAAACAGTAATGCTTATGTGTTCTAATATCTATAATTGGCAGGAATTAGAAGAGTGTGAATGGTGAGGATTGCTTCAAGGCATGAGAGAGCACAAAGTTGGGAGGATAATGACTTATGCCCCAAGATTGCAAAGCTGGTCAAGGAAATTAGCAAAGCAACCTCCACCTGCAGAGATTTTCAGTCAAGTCTAGGGGAGTATGAGATACATGAGGGGAGGTCCCCGTTTTCTCTAAGTCTCAGCTCAAAAATATGCTCATGTGGAGCTTGAAAACTCTCTGGTATCCCATGCAGGCATGCAGTGAGGGCAATGTTTCATGCCAAAGTTGATCCACACAATTATGTCAGCTCATGGTATACTGTTAGAACCTACAAGCAAGTGTAAAAACGTTGTGATTCACCCTATTCCTGATTCAAGTCAATGGCCACCTATTGATGCTAACCACCCCCAACACATTCATCCACCAAAGATGAATAGAGGCGTTAGTAGGCCAAGTAGAAACAGGTTGAGAGAAGAGGGTGAAGACCAACAAGGGAAGAGGTCTAGAACAGTTAAATGCAGCAACTGTGGGAATTCAGGGCACAACAAAGCAACTTGCAAGAGGGGTTTAACTGGAAAGGAGCTACAGTCAGTTAAGGCCATGGTTGTTAAAAACCCAAGATCAAGGAATCAGTCAAATGCAGCAAAAGAAGCTAGAGCTAAGTCAAATGCTGCAGCATCTGCAATAGAGATCTCATCTTCACAATTGGCAAGCCAACCACAGTACTTGTCCCAATCTCAACCCTGACATCTGCAATCAAGTTGCAATAGTAGTTTTTTAGGTGTTTGATACAGTTATAATACTCTTATGAAGTTTTTTTAAACATGTTTTATAAGCTTCTACTAATACAACAACTTCTTCTTCTTTTTTTTTTTTTTTTTTTTTTTGGAAATGACTTGCAGCAACTTGTTTTTTTTTTGGGGAAATGACTTTGAAGCAGGTTTAGTTGTGATTTTTTGTAAGGGAATGCAGCATGACTTATTTGTTGTATATATATATATATATATATATATATATATATATATATATATATATATATATATATATATATATATATATATAGAGAGAGAGAGAGAGAGAGAGAGAGAGAGAGAGAGAGAGATATGAAGGCTCATGTAAGAACCCTCCTCTATATAAGAACCTAATCTTATATAAGAACCAATCTAGACCGTGGGATTAGAATTGATCTGACTGCTCAAAATAAATAGGCTAGTAATGACACTTTTGTAATTTTCACTGCACACTTTCCCCTTTCCTTCTCATTCACAGTTTATTTCTCTTTCTTTCTCTCTCGACTTTACATTACAGTTCTCTCTTCTCTTATGATTTTGGGTGCAAATTCCTTCAAGAAATTAGGGTTTAATCCAAGAAATCAAGGCTTAATGTTTCGTATTTATGATTAAATTCTTTTTATTTATTCTATTCAAATTTGCGATTATTTTGAGCATTATTAAGCAATTTTTTCTCAACATTTTTTTGCGTGTTTTTGCTGCGATTCGTCTACAGCTTTTATGCGATGTTGATGCAATTTTTTACTGCAATTTTGATGTGATTTTGCTGCGTTTTTATGCGATTTTTCCTCAAAATTTTCTCCGATTTTTGCGATTTGTATTCAGCGATTTTGATGCGTTTATTTCTCAATTTTTTGCTGCGATATATGTTCGTTATGTGATGAATAAATTACAAACATTAAGACTTTAAGTGTGTTGATTTTTTTCGTATGAAATTAATTTTGTTGTTGTTGATTTCAATTCCATGTTTATCATTTTTCATTGAATAAGTTTTGGATCCTTAAGTTTATCTTAAGTGATCTTCTTCATCATATTAATTACAATCTGATATTATGATATTATTCAATCTGATTAATTTTTCATATTTATTACTGCCTGATTTGCTCCTTGTTTATCACTTTTTCATTTTGAATTAAATTTCTTCTATGCTTGCATATTTTTACCTAGATAGAAGAATCAGACATTGATGATATTCTTACAGAATAGGAGGTAAATTTAAGCACTCATTTTTTATTGTTCAAATAGATTCAAGTGATTAAGAACTCGATGCTAATTACCCTGTTGTTTTACTTTCGATTTTGTTGAATTTAATTCTAGTGTTGTAATAAAGGAAATAAAGTACATTTCTTTCTGATTGTTTTCCCTTAATATATTTCCTATCTGAAAGGGAGCAAATGTGGAATTGCCTTGCTGGCTTGCACATTATCATTTAAACCAAGTAGTGGTTATGAACATTCCACTCTCCTTCAATCAAATGTAAATGAAACTTGCATTATTACTTTATTAAGTGTTGCATCGCCTCTTGTCATCTTTAATTTAGATATCTTGTGTTATTGTTTTATCAAGTTAACATGCTTGGTATTAAAATTTATCACTATTGTAGTGCATTGCAATTAATCTAATTTTGAATCTTGTTACTCATTTCCTTCTCATTCCAAGACAAGGAAAATGATCCTGCATCTTTTGATCATTAAAATATATGTCAATTTTTTTATGAATTAGGATGCTCTCCACCTTTTGGTTTGCGTATGTATATGATTCTTATATTTGTTAAAAAATTGTGCATTTGTATGTACTACTTAGTATCCCTGCGAGGTTAAACCTGCAATTTGGTCAAATCTAACCTCAGAGAATTTGTTGCTTCATGCTTAGGGGTATGTAATTACAAATCCCTCACTTTGGCTTGTATGTAGTGTCAAATAGATTTGTAGAGCAACATAGTACAAATGCTTTGCTCACCTGTTTAGTACGAGTAATTTTTTTTAGTCCGAATATTTTATATACATTAGCCTACTAGCTCAATGGGGGAGCATTGTGCAAATGCACTAAAATGTGGGTTCGAATCCCACGTAGGTTCATTTGTCTAATGTGACGACGTGAGTTTTGCACAAAAGTTTAGTTGTAACGTAATTTCTATAGTAATTGATCATTTAAACTCAATGTTTAATTTTTTTATTTTTTTTTGTATAACCTGTGCTAATTTGATTTTTTTTTTTTTTTAAAGTTAGTTTTTTGTAGAGACACAATCTATGTAGGAATCGAACCTACATCCCCTATGCATTTGCATAGTGCTCTACCACTTGAGCTAATAGGTTTTAGCATACATAATAATAAAATAGAGTACTCCATCTTGAAATTTACCTATGCTCTAAATTCTCTTCTTATGCTCTTTTTTTTTTTTTTTTTTTTTTTTTTTTTTTTTTTTTAATGTAAAATTCTCTTCTTATGCTCTAAAATATGTTTATTTTTTTCCTATGTTCTAATTATTTTTTGTCTATGTCCTAAATTTTTACATCTATGTTCTAAATTTATTTTCTATGTTCTAAACCTATATTCTAAATTTTTTTTTCCTATGTTCGAATTTTTTTTTTCTTACATTCTAAATTATTCACCTATTTTTTTTTTTATTTTCTAAATTTATATGCTTTAAATTTTTTTCCCTTATGTTCTAAATTTTTTTCCCATGTTCTAATTTTTTTTTTGTATGTTCTAAATTTTATTCTATATGTTCTAAATTTTTTCCAATGTTCTAAATTACATTTCTATATGTTCTAAACTTTTTTCTATATGTTCTAAATTTTTTTTATGTTCTAAATTTTTTTCCCATGTTCTAAAATTATTTTTTCAATTCTGTGTATGTTCTAAACTTCTTTTTATGTTCTAAAATTTTTTATAACTATGTTCTAAACTTTTTTTTTTCTATGTTCTATGTTTTTTATGTCTATGTTTTAAATTATTTTCCTTATGTTCTAAATCTTTTAATTTTTTTTCCTTATTTTTCTATGTTCTAAACTTTTTACTCAACATTATAAACTTTTTTTTTTATGTTCCAAACTTTTATTTACTATGTTCTAATTAAACTTTTATTCTTTTTTTTATTATTATTTTTTACCAATGTTCTAAATTTTTTTTCCTATGTTCTAAACCTTTTATTTTTTATGTTCTAAGTTTAGCCTATGTTCTAAAAAAATTTCATATGTTCTAAAATTTTTCTGCATATGTTCTAAATTTTTTTCTATGTTCTAAAATTTATTCATATGTTCTAAATATTTTTGTATATGTTCTAAATTTTTTTGCATATGTTCTAAACTTTTTTTTTTACTTATGTTCTAAATTTTTTTACTTATGTTCTAAACTCTTTTTACTTATATTCTAAACTTTTTTACTTTTGATCTAATTTTTTTTACTTCTGTTCTAAACTTTTTTTACTTAGGTTCTAAACGAAGGGTATACAAACGCATTTTTCTCTACCCAAACTTGAATAGAGTTGTTCCAAAATGTCTTACAAGTATGTTTTAAACGAAGTGTATACAAACGCATTTTTCCTACCCAAACTCGAATAGAGTTGTTCCAAAATGTAGGTTTCATAGTATTGAAAATTTCATCCAAAAATAGCAAAAACATTAACCGAAAATAGCAAAATAAATTCATAGATTGTTCGAAATTATCACTCTAACAAATATCTTTGTATTCCAGAACTAATTTGTGGACTCGCTTTTCCCTTCCTTCCATTCTAGGGTTTTTACTTGAGAAAAAATCCACTAAAATCGAACGACAAAAAAAACTAATTCAAATAATGTATATTTGAAAACAATAAATTAGAACGAGCTATGTATAATGAACATAGGAATTGAATATCTAACAAATTTGAAAAAAAAAGTACCTTAAATTGATAATTTGCGATTACTGGTAGAATAAATGTGATGGAAAGCTCCAATTGGCAAGCGGTTTTAAAAATCCGCTTGCCATTTACCTAATTAAAAAAAAATTGTCTAATGAATTGGCTAGCGATTTTGGCGCAAACCGCTTGCAATTTAACTAATCGCAAGCGGTTTGGGGTTGAAACGCTTACCATTAGATAAATTGGCAAACGGTTCAACCCCAAACCGCTTGCCAATTCCCAAAAAAAAAAAAAAAAAAAAAAAGTGGGCTTACCTCCTCTTCACTTCTCTGCTGTTCACTTAACACAAATTTCCCAAAAACTTTCATCTCCCGCGCCTTCACTCCTCCTCTCTATCTCACTCGTCCTTACCCTCTCTTTCACTTCTTCAGATTCCGGCCACCACCACCACCACTCCATTCACTTGGTTTTTAATTTTATTTTTTTATTTTTCTTTCCATAGAAGCTGTTTCAAGGCTATTTATGGGTGGCTAAGGCTCGAGGCTTCTCGCGCGTGGGTTCGTGGGTTGTGGCTCCTACTCGAGGCTGCTGGTAGTTGTTGCTCCTAGTTGCTGGTGGTGTTCGTGGGTGCAATAGGTGGTGGTGTTCGTGGGTGGTGGTGAACCGAGCCCAACACACACCACAACTCTCTATCTATCTCTCTCCCTCCAACTGTCATCCTCATACCTCAATCTTTCTCTTTCTCACTCTCAAATTAGTGTGAGTTCTTGCTAAATTTTAGTTTCATATGTATTAATTTGTATTAATTGTTTGTTAAATTTATTCCAAAATTTAAAGTTAGGGTTTCAAGTAGTTAACACAATTTTAATTGGTTTATTATTTGTTTGTATATTCGATAATGTTAATTGTTACTTTAATTGTTTAAATATTATATATAATAGTATATATATATATATATATATATATATATATATATATATATATATATATATATATATGTAGGGAATATTTCAAGCGTTAATCCCCTAGCTTGAACCCTATTGTGATCATACACTAAAGTACGGTGGCGTCCAAAAGGGAAGAAGATAGAGCAAAAGAGTCGTCAACAAGTTTTAGGAACTTGTAAACCGTTCACGGGGTGAAGGTTACACCCCTTAACGATCCAAGAGATCGTCAACTCCATAAGGTCTTGAACCAAATAAGGGTTCGGGGATGAAGGTACAAATTCGACCTAAAAGAGATTGAACCTGCCCTAATATTAGGCCTCTACTTTATTCTGATCGTATTCATGTGCGCTTCCTGATTAACATACAATCAATAGGATTACCCTAAACCTGTTTATCTATGTTGGTTGAATTTAATGCACAAACAAATCTATTATTGGCGATCACTTGAATTATAATCATATTAACCCTAAACAAGATTATTAATTATCTTATTAAACGTGATTACAAGTACCAATTCCCTTTAAACATGCATAAAAGGTGAAATCAAGCAATAACAATAAATATAATCAAGTAACATAATAACTAATCAAAATCAATAATTAAAATAATCATAATAATAATCAAAACAATAATCATCATAATAATAATTATAATAATCATAATCATAATAATCATGTTAAAGCATAATAATAGCAAGACCCTAGGCATGATACTAACAAGATTAATAACAAACCCTAGCATGTCACTAAACAATAAAAATCAAAGCTTTAGCCCTAACATGATACTAACAATCATAAATATTAGGAAGAACATAGGAAGCATCATACTTTTAATCATACTTGATATTAAAATTACCCTAGACCTGATACTAGGAATATCATAATAACAATTTAAACATGATTTCTACATCATAACATCAATAAATCATTAGAGTACTTACTTTGATGCCTCGTACCTCTTTCTAATAACAAAATACACGCGTTAGTAATTTCAAGGAAAATAATATTCAAAACAATTAAACTAAATAATTGAAAGAGAGATTTGGGACCAAACCCTCAAAAATTAAACCTTTCACGTCTAGGGCGAAGGCAACTTCGAATATGGCTAGGTGTTTCTAGATCTAATGAATGCGGAATTTTGTATGTAAAAGGCAAGTTTTGAGAAAGAAAGAGAAGGATGAATTAATAAATGAATTGATTAGGGAAATCTTAAGGAGAATTAGCGAAAGATTAAAGAGAATGAAAGAGAATTGAAAACTGATCGTTGATGAGAATTGGTGAATGAAAACAGAGTTTTTAATACGTTATTTATAGAGAAAGTCAGCCAAAAAGATAAATTAACAGAACAGAGTCCTGGCGCAACCGAAACAGAGCTGGCGCCAACCCTGGCTAACTGGCGCCAGGCACCAACACTAGCGTCAGGCGCCAAGCCTGGTTCTAGGCGCCAATGCCTGGAGTTAGGTGCCAGGCCTGTTTTTGACGCGTTTTCAAAAATCAGATAAGTTTTGCCGTACTGGAGGATAAAATCGTATATTTTCCTCAAAAATGCTCTTTGATCTTAATTAAAGCTCTGAAAAGTCAACAAAAGTCAATTTATCAATGCTAATTGAATTAGGAATGAAAAGAACCTTCTAGAAGAATCTAGAAGACTAAAACCATTCCTAATTGCATTAGGAATGATAAATCTATATTAGGCCCTCCCCAAAATCATTGGGCCGCATATAAGGTTCAAACCGGGCCTAGTTTGGTAAATTAGCCATAACTTCCTCAATATTCATCAGAATTGGGCTTATAATATATCGTTGAAAAGCTCATGTCAAGCCCCATCCAACTACACTACTATTGGACCCATATCATGGACCAACCAAACTAGATTGACTGTTTCCTAAAATAAGTTTTCAAAAACAGAGAGAAGAGAAAAGAAATTAAAAACTTATCCGCAACACTAAACTTTCCACACTTTCGCTTCATTCGATTATGATTCGACGCGAAAGGCACTCATCACCGGGTTTGGTTTTGGGGAGACACAAATGGGTGTCTATAGAAGCCCCCACTTTGACTGAGTTTGGAGAAACGCGAGTTTCAAAAACAAAAGTCAAAGTATCGATAGGGACGGAGAATGATTCAGAACGTTCTGCGATCCTATATCATTCTTGTAACGCCGATACCTGTAAAACTAGAGTTAGTTAAACAGATAAAAGAGTTAAGAAGCGCGTATCTTGCACCGTCGAGCACACGTCTATGAAAGTAACCGATTTACTGCCGCTCTTCTGTTGTTTTGATGACCTCCTGCAAGCTAGAGAACGCCATCCCGCTTGAAAACTGCTACGCATGTAACTGCTTCCAATTTGGAAGACTGCTTCGCCTGAAACGATCCTCCTCCGCTACGATAATATTCTACGTTCAAGGGAATACTATCGAAGATTGCTTCTCTTGAAAAAATCCTCAGTTGTTTGTGACAACTCTCCACAATCTAGGGAACGCCACCTTGCTGTTTCGATGTCCACAAAGAGCTTCTTTTTGATATGATCTTCTGAATGATGTGTCCACGCGTCTCTGAACGAAGAGCTTGATAATAGGATGCCCACGCGTCTCTGAGCAAAAGAGCTTGAAAATAGGAGATCTATGATGATATGTCCATGCGTCTCTGGAGCAAAAGAGCTTTTGAATGATATGCCCACGCGTCTCTGGACAATAGAGCTTGAATAGAAATTTTCACGTGTCTCTGAACAATAGAGCTTGAATGAAATTCCCTTGCGTCTCTGGACAATAGAGCTTGAATGGAAATGTTCACGCGTCTCTGAACAATAGAGCTTGAATGAAATGTCCACGCGTCTCTGAACAAAAGAGCTTTGAAAAATATGCCCACGCGTCTCTGGAGCAAAGAGCTTCGATGATTGAATGTTTGTTGCGATAATATTCTGAAGAAAAATTTCCGAAGATCAACGGTTGCCGATCTCTAAAGCTCGCATGAACTTTGCTTCCGCTAAAACCAGTATGTCGGTGTTTTCGTGATGAGCCACTTCTTAGGCGCTTTAAGCTAAGTGAGACGATCTTTCATCAGGTCGACCACTTATTGTGATTGTAATCAAACTGACTACTTAATCATGTCAAATTGCTTATAGGGGCTAACTGGCGTACCAAGGGACCCGAAATTGCTGTATGAGGTCAAAATCACCTTTCTGAGAGGCTTCGATCTCTGTCGCTACTGAAATATCTCTGGCGCCAGGAGTTGAAGTAGGGTCCTCCCTATTCTACTGCACCTGTATTTATTTTGACTATAGAACTTTGCCAATTTGTTTAATTATCTTAGGGTTGACCTAAGGTTTAATGTTGCTTGACTCATCGACTTGACACGACTCAAGGTATAAACTTGACTCGCTGTGATCGACTTACTCGAGGTAGACTCGACTCGAAGTGTTTGACATGTGTGACTCATGACCCGTGTGTGCATAGTGTTGATTATGCGACTCGAAAATGCAAAAAAGCAAAAATTTTCCGTCATTTTTGTGGAGGGTACCAACTTTCTCCCGAAAAAGAAAGACGCGAAAAAGAATCGAAAGTGTTTGAAGACGCATGTTGAATGAGCTTAGTCAAATGTCATTTGATACTATCTCTCAAGGTGCAAGGATTAATCCATCCTAGGCTATCTCAACTGTTGACTCAATGATGAAAACATTTGGGTAACTTAGGCACAGAGGCTAAGCACTTCGTACTTCGTGATGCAATGACAATTATGATTGATGAGTGATTTTGATATGACAAGGCATGCTTAAGCGTTGTGTTAAGATTCCATGACAAAGGGTTCCTAAGGGAAGTATATTTGGTCATGTATCTGTGCGGTGTGTGAAATTGATACTAAAGCTAGGCAGCAAGAGCTAAGTGTGTGGGGAAATATATTGAAAAGAGTCAAATGGTGGTGACTCTTAGGCTAGGTAAGCTAATGATATAAGGATCAAGCCCCCAAGTATAGCTCTAAGTGAATAGGGATGAGCATTGGAGATCCCTTGATATGATCATGGTGCAAGTGTGTGAATGTGAATATGAATGCATGTTTATTACGGTCGCACCTCGATGTGAGGTTGCCTACGTATCCGTTAGGAATCAGGCCGAACGTAGCTCTAGCCGAACCTCGCACAAGTGTGTATACCTCAAAAAGGTCTTTTTTAAGGATTGTAACGTGGTTAGGCTAAAGGTTTGAAGAAGAAGGGGATAAAGGCTCAAGACCCTAGATAAGCCCCCAAGGTGTGCAACCTTGCTTCTGAATCTTTGTATTTTCATGCTTGAGTTTCTACTCTTTTTTGGCTCTCTTTTTTTGCTTTATTTGTTTTATTTTCATAAGTGTGGGCAATCCCGATAATGCGGTCTATCACTCACTTGGCATTCATGTTTCTCAGGCACAGTACCGAGCACTCGATAAGAGACGCAATTTGAGACGTGTTCTTATCGAAGATATTTTCATATCAAAGACATTGGAACACTTACCCTTTTGTACACTTTTATTTATCTTTGCTATTTTAATTTTTTAAATCACTCAAGCTTTTTGAAGTTGCATAAGTTACACACCATCCCATCCCAAGGTTAGGTAGATGTAGGTTGAAAAAAGAAGGGTCTATCGTTAGACGAGGCTCAAAGTGGTTTATGAAGAAAGGATTGCATATTTGAAAGGTGAAAGTAGATATGATGTGGCTACAAGGGGTGCCTCAAATCATTGGTATACCTTGTGCTTAATGGATTTTTTTTTTTTTTTATTTAATGCAATATAATGAAATGATCATATGCAAGAAAATAAATGCTCATATTATTAAAAGGAATAAAGAATCTACAAAAATAATCTAAGGGAAAAGAAAGGTGCCTATGCTAGACTTATTGGGGAAAGGAAAAAATGAAAAAGAAATTGAAAAAGAGGTCATGAAATCCTGTCGTTGAAACTCACCTCTTGTCTTGTGTCGTTCGCTTCATCATCACCCAGTCTTCTCGCTAGCTAGAGGCAATGGGATCTTGTTTGTTTGCTTCTATGAGATCTTGAATGATTTTTTGAAACCTGTAGCATTCATCAGTGGTATGACCGCATCCTCAATGGTATTTGCAATAGGAGTTTGGATTCCATCTCGAAAATCGATTTTCTGGTGTTGGATCCTCGGTAGGGCCAATAGGTTGGATTAATCCTTGATCGTAGAGACGATCGAAAGCAGCATCGTAGGTCATTCCAATGCGTGTGAACTCTCGCCTGGGTTTCCTTTTAGATCCTTGATTGTCCATGGCTAAGACACCATTATGGTCAAAGGTACTAACATTATTACTAGAGTGGGCATTTTCGGAAGAAGAAGGATTGTCGTTCTTCTTTCCTTTCCAGCCACCGTGGTTACTATTGTTAGTAGCTTTTTGCTTTGCGAGGTCGTCTTCGATTTCAATTCCGATGTCATAAACGGCCTCGAAAGTATTCAAGTTGTGTTGATATTTTAAGTGCTTTGAATACTTTTCTTGGAGATTCTTGATAAACATCCTCACAGACTCCTTTTCGGTGGGGACCTCAATCATCTTGGCGGAAGTTTCCCTCCATTTATTAAAGAAAGAAGTAAAACCTTCATTCTCTTTTTGTCTTAGCATCTCAAGTTGTCTATGATCGGTTTCAACTTGAATATTGCACTTGTACCTATCAATGAAAGCGTTTGCTATCGATTCCCAGGTAGAGGTTTTCTCTTTGTCAAGGGAGAAGTACCATTGTTGGCAAATGGTTTCAAGAGATAGAGAGAACAGAGAGGGGAAAACTTTCTTATCGATACCCTTAATGCTCATTATAGTTTCAAAAGCTCTTAGATGGAAGTAAGGGTTATCCGTCGCCTTGAATTTTGGGATGTCAGTGGCGTTGAACTTATTCGGAAGAAGTCCATGTCCAGCGAGACCCCTTGTGAACTCATGCCCTGAAATTTATAGTCACTAGATAGCTTTCTCAAACTCTCTTGCATGAGGTTCATTTGTTGTTGTTTCACGGGATCATCGACCTTAAGTGTGAGGAGCTTCAGTGTTTCAGTCATGGTAACCAGTTGGTTCCTAAGTTCATTGACTTCCTCTTGAGTTGCCATTATCTTCTTAGCCTTCCTCTTTTGACGAATCGGTTTATCAAAAAGCGAGACCTGAATAAAGAGGTTGTCCTTAATTAATCGCCCTTCTCTCCTCGACCAAGTACTGTGGAAAAGGAATTTGGGGATATTCATTGTTAATTATTTGACTCAAACTTATTCAACATGCAATGGATGGAGGAAGTGAAGAAAGATTGGAATAGAATGTGAAAGAAGATTTAGATGGAGGGATATGAAGAATTAGGAATAGAATGTACCCCCAACTCAAATGACGGAAAAGACCGACTCATGCATGAACCTAAGACATGGTCATGGTGACATATACTCAAAGTGTGTGCTAAGACTAGTGAGTGTAGGTGATATGTTAAGACTCGTGTCATGACCATGTGGCTAGACTATGTGACTAGACTCGATTAAAGACTAAGTTAAGACCTCACGTATATGCATTAAACTGGATAGGCTGTGGTATTTTAGTCATAACTTTTGATCTGTGACTCTGATTTAGATGAAACCAACGCCAAATTAAGATAAAACTCGGGGTTACAGATCCATAGGTTGTACGACTCGTAGTTCTTTCTAGAACTCCAGATATGACCAAAACAAGTTGACGCTTGTGCAGTATATGGGAGTAAAAATCTGGGTTGACTTAAAGGAACTATGACTTGATTTTAGGTATATTTATTAGCTCTAATTAATTAATTAATTAATTAATAAAATAAAGTCCTTTAGTCATTAATCAGTTTGTTTAGTCTTAACACAAGTCAAACAAACGGTTAGGAAAAACATAGGATATATGCACGACAAATAATGCACAATTAGTCAAGTAGGCACAATATGATGCAATGAGTTTGCAACCTAACCATGGATCTAGTTCTCTAAAGTTCGGGATATGATTTAGTCAATAGAGGGTCCATGGTTAATTGTCCGGATGCACTGTGCGGAAGCCTAACCGTGAAGGGTTGGCGCGAGTGGATGGGACACCGCGAGCTTTAGAAAAAACTCGCTTCCATGGTTTGGTGAATTCAACATTCTCGGATGTACCCTTTGTTGCACGGAGCGTTCAATCAGGTAGATGGAGCATGAATTCCCAGAGGGTTATGTCCATATGTAGAACACATATGGGTTTCAGAAAAGTGAGAAAAAATTCAATCAGGAAGTAGGGTCGAGCAAACAATACGAAAAACCGGTCGAAATTAGAACACATATTTCTAGATCGGTATTGGGGGAAATTGGCGCCAGCAATCAGAGACTGGCGCCAGATTTTAACTGTAGCTCCTAGCGCCAATGCTGGCGTCTGGCGGTACGGCTAAAAATCTGGCGCCAAGCTCTGGTCCCTGGCGCTACTTCCCACATGCCTCAGCAGCTTTCTGTGCTCGATAAAAATTTCAAGTTTCGCGCGGTGTTATTTCGGTCTTAGTTGTGAAAGATATTTCTCAAATTTCCTACGTGTAAAATCCTATGTTTTTAACTCATTACGGATGGTCTTTCTAATGAGATCTTTTTTACTAACATGCAATCAATAGGTTTACCCTAAACTTGTTTATCTATGTTGGTTGAATATTAATGCACAAATAAATCTATTATTGGCGATCACTTGAATTATAATCATATTAACTCTAAACAAGATTATTAATTATCTTATTAAACGTGATTACAAGTACCAATTCCCTTTAAACATGCATTAAAGGTGTGATCAAGCAATAACAATAAATATAATCAAGCAACATAATAAATAATCAAAATCAATAATTAAAATAATCATAATAATAATCAAAACAATAATCATCATAATAATAATTATAATAATCATAATCATAATAATCATGTTAAAGCATAATAATAGCAAGACCCTAGGCATGATACTAACAAGATTAATAACAAACCCTAGCATGTCACTAAACAATAAAAATCAAAGCTTTAGCCCTAACATGATACTAACAATCATAAATATTAGGAAGAACATAGGAATCATCACACTTTTAATCATACTTGATATTAAAATTACCCTAGACATGATACTAGGAATATAATAATAACAATTTAAACATGATTTCTACATTATAACATCAATAAATCATTAGAGTACTTACTTTGATGCCTCGTACCTCTTTCTAATAACAAAATACACGCGTTAGTAACTTCAAGGAAAATAATAATCAAAACAATTAAACTAAATAATTGAAAGAGAGATTTGGGACCAAACCCTCAGAAATAAAACCTTTCACGTCTAGGGCGAAGGCAACTTCGAATATGGCTAGGTGTTTCTAGATCTAATGAATGCGGAATTTTGTATGTAAAAAGCAAGTTTTGAGAAAGAAAGAGAAGGATGAATTAATGAATGAATTGATTAGGGAAATCCTAAGGAGAATTAGCGAATGATTAAAGAGAATGAAAGAGAATTGAAAAATGATCGTTGATGAGAATTGGTGAATGAAAACGGAGTTTTTAATACGTTATTTATAGAGAAAATCAGCCAAAAAGATAAATTAACAGAACAGAGTCCTGGCGCAACCGAAACAGAGCTGGCGCCAACCCTGGCTAACTGGCGCCAGACACAAACACTAGCGCCAGGCGCCAATGCCTGGAGTCAGGCGCCAGGCTTGTTTTTGACGCGTTTTTGAAAATCAGATAAGTTTTGCAGTACTGGAGGATAAAATCGTATATTTTCCTCAAAAATGCTCTTTGATCATAATTAAAACTCTGAAAAGTCAACAAAAGTCAATTTATCAATGCTAATTGAATTAGGAATGAAAAGTACCTTCTAGAAGAATCTAGAAGACTAAAACCATTCCTAATTGCATTAGTAATGATAAATCTATATTCGACCCTCCCTAAGATCATTGGGCCGCATATAAGGTTCAAACCGGGCCCAGTTTGGTAAATTGGCCATAACTTCCTCAATATTCATCGGAATTGGGCTTATAATATATCGTTGGAAAGGTCTTGTCAAGCCCCATCCAACTACACTACTATTGGACCCATATCATGGACCAAAAAAACTGGATTGGCTGTTTTCCTAAAATAAGTTTTCAAAAACAGAGAGAAGAGAAAAGAAATTAAAAACTTATCCGCAACACTAAACTTTCCACACTTTCGCTTCATTCGATTATGATTCGACGCGAAAGGCACTCATCACCGGGTTTGGTTTTGGGGAGACACAAATGGGTGTCTACAATATATATATATATATATATATATATATATATATATATATATATATATATATATATATATATATATATATATATATTGTTCGAATTTGAGTAGCTTTAAAGTGAATTGTTGAATAGAATATATATTAGTTAACATTTTAGTTTGTTAAATGTGGTTAGTAAATTGCAATGTATGAATATAGTGGATTGCTATATATATATAAGTAACCTTAGTTTGATTGTAGGTAGGTTAATTTAATTATTAGCACTATATAAATGAATGAACTTGTGTATTGTTGAATGTCAAATAAATGCAAATTATTGAATGCTTGCATTATCATGTGCCTAGATACCCGTTCGAGCCTTTCTCAATAGGAGAAAGTCCTGAATAGTTCCCGGTTAGGACTGTTGTTGGACGTTTAATCTCACTTAAGTAGTGAATGTATGTCTCTTTTTCGATTTTAAGGAATATCTCAGCTTATCATTTTCTCACCATGTTCTATGGGTACATATGTAGGTAAGTTATTACCTACATTGTGTACTTGTAGAAGTGGGGGGAAATGATGCCGGATTTTCCTTAAAATTGAAAAGTTGACATACATTCACTAGTGATATTAGACGTTCAAGGATGGGTTAGGTTGGAGTGATAAGGAACTTTTGGGAGCATTCATTTTTACGCGATATGGATGATATATATGATATGTACTTTGATTGACATAATATATGTTACATTTATATATTGTTTAAAATGTGTTGGTATGTTTAAAGGCAATTTAAAACGTCAATAGATCGCGGTTGGATGTATGGTAGACGTGATACATTTGAATTTTTTAATGGGGTTCAAGAGTTTTGCAAGAGTGCTTCACAGTATCAGCTCAGAACGGGTGTCAATTACCTTTATTGTCCTTGTGTCAATTGTAATAATGTTACAAGGGTCGATAGTGTTGATACTATAATGGCTCATGTACAATGTCATGGGTTTAGGCCTCGATATCATGTTTGGGTATGGCATGGTGAAAAGGGATCGTATAGAGAAAATGTTGTTGGCAATGAGACGCATGTTGAAAGTGCTGAGATTCATGTTGAAGAAGAAAATGGGAGTGATGATGGTGGTGATGGGGATGAGACCGACGATGGTGGTGGTGATCACTTGGATGAGATGATGCGTGATGTTGAAGGTGAATTTGATGACCGATCTGATATATTTGAGTCATTGTCAGAGGCTGCCAAAAAGCCTTTGTACCTTGGGTCCAAAAAATACACAAAACTCTCAGTTGTGCTTACACTTTTTAACATTAAGTCGAAGCATAATTGGAGTGACACTACTTTCACTTCTTTGTTGACTGCGTTATGTGATATGTTGCCAAATGGGAATAAACTTCATAATTCCTAATATTATGCAAAGAAACTCATGTGTCCATTTGGTTTGGAGTATAAGAAGATACATGCATATCCTAATGATTGTGTTCTGTATCGAAATGAATATGAAGAGTGGGAGGAGTGTCCACGTTGCGGTAAGTCGCGTTACAAGCAATCAAGCTGCAATGCTGGTATGAAAGGACCTCTTGCCATGGTGTTGTGGTATCTTCCTATTATTCCAAGGTTAAAGAGTCTATTTTCAATATCAAAAGATGTTACGAACATGAGATGTCATGCTGAGGGAAGAAAGAAAAATGGTTTTTTTGAAGCATCCTGCTGACTCTCCACAATGGAAGAACATCGATATGAAGTTTAAGGCATTTGGTGGTGAAGTTAGAAATTTAAGGCTTGGGTTGTGCACGGACGGTATGAATCCATTTGGCACTCCTGTTACCAAACATAGCACATGGCTGGTACTTTTAGTGATTTACAACTTGCCTCCGTGGTTGTGCATGAAATGGAAACACATAATGCTTTCACTTTTGATAACGGGGCCAAGGCAACCTGGAAATGACATTGATGTTTACCTTGAGCCCCTTATTTATGATTTGAGAAAGATGTGGGACGAAGGTGTTACCGTTTTTTTATGCTCATAAGAACGAGATGTTTCTATTGCGTGCTGCCCTTATGTGGACCATCAATGATTTTCCCGCATATGGCAACCTGTCCAGGTACAAGAATAAAGGGCATAAAGCATGTCCCATTTGTATCGATGACACACCGAATATGTACCTTGATCACTATGGCAAAGATGTGTACATGAGGACCCGAAGATTTTTTTAGGCGCGATCACCCGTATCGTAAGCAGAAAAAGGCCTTCAATGGGAAAGTTAGGAGGGGGTTGTGCCTAGGCCATTGAGTGGAAAGGAGGTTTATGCTAGAGTGAAGGGTATACCATGTGTTTTTGGTAAAACAACAAAACCAACTGACCCACATGCTCTCTTTAAAAGGGAATCAATCTTTTGGAAGCTTGATTACTAGAAAGAACATGATGTTAGACATTGTCTCGATGTGATGCATATAGAGAAGAATGTTTGTGATGGATTATTGGGACAATTATGAACATTCCTAGAAAAACGAAGGATGGAAAGAGTGCGCGATTAGATTTGCAAGCGTGGGGTGTTTGTCCGGAATTGTGAGTTCAAACAAAGGTAGGGAAGGAAAAGGGAACCGAAGATGGTGGACAAAACCGTAAGGGGAAGCGTAAGGAAAAGGCCACGGGTATCGCAAAGAAGAAAGGTGACGGAAAAGGCAAGAACTAAAAGGTGTATTTACCTCCAGCTTGCTACACATTATCAAAGGAAGAAAAAAGAAGGTTTTGTGCTTGTTTGTATGAAATTAAGCTTCCATCTGGGTTCTCGTCAAACATGATAAGATTTGTTTCCTTAAATGGAGAATTGAAGTTGACAAGTATGAAATCCCATGATTATCACATGATGATGCAAGTATTCCTACCGATTGCAATTCATGGTATTTTACCAAAGCACGTGAGAGAAGTTATTACAAGCCTCTGTGGGTTTTTCAATACTATTTGCAGCAAAGTTCTTGATCCCTTTACACTTGATGCTCTCTAGGCGAATGTTGTTGTAACTTTGTGCAAATTTGAGATGTATTTCCCACCGTCACTTTTTGACATAATGGTGCATTTGATTCCGCATTTAATTCGTGAGATTAAGTTGTGCGGTCCAGTTTTTATGAGGTGGTGCTACCCTTTTGAAAGACACATGGGTACACAACAAGATAAGGTCAGAAATCCATCCCATCCGAAAGGCATTATGATACAAGGAATTGTGTCCGAGGAGATTGGGAATTTCGTGGCAAAGTATGTTGTCGTTGCTAAACTTATTGGGCTTCGCACTTCCCGACATGAAGGGAGACTTGATGGTCATGGCACAATCGGGTCAAAAAGGATCTGGACTGCTCGAGATCAAATCATGCAAGCTCGTCTATTTGTGCTGCATCATATTGCGGAGGTTCACCCATATTTAGAAGAGCACATGGATAGTACATTTGCGTGTTGAATTTCCATCAAAAGGGGAAAGAGCACTAATGCAGTTGCATAATAAGATGTTTGTGAAGTGGTTTCATGATTGTGTGATGCGTCAATTGGATGAGACTATGTCTGATACAATAAAGTGGCTAGCTTATGGTCCTAAGGAAGATGTTCATTCATTTGAGGGATATGACATAAATGGGTACACATTCTAGACTGAGAGTCGAGATCAGAAATCCTCATCGACTCAAAATAGTGGTGTCACTCTTGTGGCTTTATCAAGAGAGTTTGCAAGTGCAAAGGATACATCACCTGTTGACGTACTATTATCATACTACGGACGAATTCAGGAAATATGGGAATTAGATTACCGTGAGTTCAAGGTAGGTTTATTCAAGTGTAAATGGGTCGATAATAATAGGCGCAACGTCAGAAATGACGACTTCACTCTTGTAGATCTTGGTCACTTGTGGGATAGTCTGGAACCATTCATCCTTGCATCTCAAGCTAAGCAAGTGTTCTATGTAACTGACCCATCTGATCCAAAATGGTCCATCGTCCTTGCTGGCAAAAAGAGAATTTTAGGGGTTGGAAAGGTTGAAAACGAGGAAGAATATGATGCATTTGATGATTCTCCCCCTTTCACTGCTCCTACACTTGATGTAGCAACCGATGTAGACGATGATGCTACTTATATTCGATCTGACCACAATGTGGGAATACTCGAATGAGGTACTTTTATTGATGCATGTTTTATTTACTAAATATATTTTGCTCCTACAACCTTGTTTATTTCAGGAAGTATTTTACTTCTTTGCATTTTTAACATATAAGCATGTAATATACACTAAATATATGGTTTGTTAAGAGGATTATATGTGAATTTGTTAGGAAACCAAAGAAGTTGGGTAAGTGTTTGCCTTTTGGTGCCTCAGATTTGATTGCCATTATTGATGACTAACAACATTCTTTGCTTGTTACTGTAGGTGTGTATATATCATAGATCCTGATGAGAACCTTCATTGGGATGAGGATATGGATGATGAAGATGATGACGAGTTGTATGATATTAATAAGGAGACAGATTTGGGGGAATAGGAAAACCAAGCTTATGACGAGTTGCAACATAAGCTTGATGAATATGAGCGTATAGCTGAAAGTGCCCCGCCTACTCAGGATAATGTGGTTTCCGAGTTTGTAGGTGATTCACATTGTCAAACTCAAATGCAATGTCAAGTGAAAACCACCGGTGGTGGAGGAGGAGTAAAGGCACCGGTGAACAGAAAGAGTACGGGTGCAATAAAAGCTTTCAAGAAAACCGGGTTCCCATGGTGCTTGAGTTTGATGAGTTAGGTCAAGCTACTGGCCAATGGCGCGACAAATTTTCTAGTCAAGTTGGCATACTAACTCACAAAATACCAATCACACTTTAGTGGGGCAATATACCTCACGGGTTGCTTCAAAAATTTTGGGACGATACAATGGTAAGTATGATGATTTAGGAACATAGCGCATAACCCGCTCACGGGATTAGATTCATAGGGCATAACCCCCACAAAACACGCACGAGCATAACCCAAGGCCTGCAGCCGGCAGCTGCCCGGGCAGCAGCCTGGGCTGGTTCAGCTGCCTGGGCAACAGCCTGGGTGCTACAGCTTCCTGGGCTGGTGCAGCTGCCTGGGAAGCAACTTGGGCTGCTGCTGCTGTTGCTGCCTGGGTGCTGCAGCTCCCTGGGCTGCTACAGTTGCCTGGGTGCTGCCTCGATTCGCCTTTTTTAATTATTATGTGATTTTTTTTTTGCCTTGCCTAACGTGGATGTTTGCGCCTATTACAGAGTATGTTCCATATTCATGATGAGCCAGCCAAGACAAAGTGCTTTGAAGCTTTTGTATAAGAGAGATTCCAAAACTTCAAAAGTTACTTGAGGACGAGATGGATCCATAAGAAAAGAAGGAGAAGACCAAAGAAAAATGTGACTGCTGCTGAAGAAGAGGAGAAACCTGATAAGAAACCGTGGGATTTATATCCACAAATAACAGTGAAGGACTGGGATAAGTAAGTGGAAAAATCTTCCACTAGAACCGCACTTGTATGTTTTATTTATCATTAGAGTAGGCTATTGAATTTTTGTTTACTACCAAAACTAATGCTAACAAATTTTTCTGAAATGTGTAGGAAAAAAGCGAACAAGCTAGAATTAATGCCGGGAAGAAATTGTATAGCCATCATATGGGTTGTAAGACATTTGCGGAGTGTAGATCAAAGTGGATCAAAGTGGATCAAAGCGGGTCTATACCCCAAATCCATAATGTGATCATCTGATAAACTACTATCTTCCACAGTCACAACTTTGGTAAATTGTGCAATTGACTGGTGGTGTGCTATGCATGGGATCGACAAGAAAACCGGCAAGTATTTCATGCAGCCGGATACAAAAGTAGTAGCAGATGCACTTGTAAGCAAACTTTACTACATATTAATTATATTTTCTTGTAAAGTACATCTTACTTAGAACCGATAACTTTTTGTGTTGTTACAGCTCGAGCATACATCGGAAGTGATTGAAGGCAAGCTCACTCCAAGCATTGAAAAAGATCCTTTCACCTTAGCTTTGGGAAAACCATACCACCCTAAGCGAGTAATTGGTTCTGGCGGGAAACAACTAGGGTGGGAGAAGGTGATGGGTTTAGAATACACCAGATCAGGAAAAAGCAGATCAAGTGTTAATTCGCCACATCGTATTGATGAAAAGGAAAAGGAATCAATCAAGGCGGAGATTTGCGCAAAGCTGCAAGAACAGATGCAAAGTCAATTATTCAATGTCATTCTGAAGCACATGAACTTGCCGATTTCGCCATTACCCTCGAGTACCCCAGTGGACTCATGTAGTCACCCAGGAGGCCCCGAGGACGATCAAGTAGTTGAGAGAGAGGTAATTTCAGTACGAGGACAAATTAAGTCATATGAAGTTGATCAAACGAGGTCTTTTTCATGCTTAATTATTTTACTTTTGTAGTTTCCTAGTCCTATGTATGCAGAGTCAATGAAGAGAGCAAATCTGATGCCTGAACCTTTCCCAGATGTTAAGGTAAACTTCAGTACCTAATCAACTTTTCTTATGTTAGGCTTTCGTTTGTTATTTCATAACTTATATCCTAAGTCCTAATCAAATATGTAGGAAGAGATGCCTTGTGAGCTTCTTCACCCCGGGGAAAAAAAGGATGGACAGTTGCAGTTGGTGGGGTATAGTAGTGCACAACCTTTTGACAAGGTCCATTTTAAGTCTAATACTAGCACCCACTATATCTCGGTCGGGATCGATTCTATAGTTGCTGGGTGTGAGGACTTACCACTACCGGTGCCTAGGGAGGAATATAATTTTTTTAAGCTGCGTGATGCGACCGGTAGCTTTGTGCAATGGCCACGTGATCGGCTGAGGTTGGTAGGAGGGGTAAGTATACACTACTTGTATGTAACTACTTGTACGTAACTAGATTACCATGTGCTTTGTGCAATGACCATGTTCTTTTATGTAACTAGATTACAAAGGAAAATCAGTCCGCTAAAATGAAGAAGGTGGAGAAGCCAAAATCCAAGGAAGAAGGTCCTCCGAACATGGAACAAGGACAAGTGTCGAAGAAGAATTCGAGAGCTTCTTGTACTCCACTGGTAGAAGCCGATGTCCTTAAGTCGTTTTCGAAAGCATGTACTTTTCTTCACAACCGTGTTAGTGAGTTGCCTACGAGTACACATATTCAAGTGAACTTGCCTAAGGCATTGTTCCACTACGATGAGGATGCGATCGCATACATTTCTAGAGAGGATATGACGGAATTTCTAACCGGTTCCATGCTTAACATTTCCATCATTCAGACTTTCATGAGGTAAATTAATGCAACTATTTCTAAACATATTGTATTTTTGATATTTTCGTACCAAAAAAATACAAATAGTAATTATTTTCCCACATTACTTTCTTGAAGGTCACTATAGGAGCTCCTAAGTAGTAAACCCGATGGTGAGGTATCAGTTGGGTGGTTATGGCCCCGAGCAGACCTCCGTAACCAAATGCTTTCATAACCCTCGTGATGTGGTAGATTACCTTGAGCAGGGTATTAGAGAATCAATGCGTGCGGGAAACAAGTTCATATTAGCCCCTACTTTGAGGAGTAAGTTTAAATATGTCACTCTTAAGTTGTTTGTTAAGTATAGATGTTGACGTATAAAAATTGATGGATTGATATTTGATTTAATATATATATGTAGTCTTCATTGGAGCCTTATGGTGATTTGTGTTTCCAATAACACAATCTACCACTTTGACTCGGCTCGTATCTAGCCACCAAGGAAGTTGCTAGTGAATAACCTACTGAATAGGTACATACCGCTTCCTATTGTTTATATCATCACCTAAGTCATTGAGTGGTTATGTTTCAAATTTTATGCTAATTTTTTTGATGTGTTATGAAGAAGCTGAATTGTCGTTCGGTTGCGGGTCCTACGTGGAAATATTCGAAGGTAATGCATTGATATAGTGATTTATTTAATAAACTTGCCTTCGGTTATGGCTATGCATGACTAGATTAGATTTGTGTCATGTTAGTGTGCGCAACAAGACAACGACGTTTATTGTGCCCTATACATGATGAGGTTTATGCTTGACATAGTCAATAGGTGCACGGAAGCTCGACACATTGAGGAGGTATGTTTTTTGTTTTCGTTCGATTTTTGATAAAAAGCGTACTAAAACTTAGTTGGGTGCTCATTTGATGTGATATCAAAACTTACACGCCTATGACTAGGTAATATGGGCATGGTATGAGAAACAAAAAGTTCATACGAAAAAAATGTAAAAAATGGGCAAAGTAGAAGTGGAATAGCCGATTTTGGATAAAAGTCGTCCTAAAACTTAGTAAAATGATCTTTTGTTATGATTTCAAACATTAGACACCTAAGAATAGTTAATATTGACATGTTATGATAAATAAATAGTTCGTTAGATAAGAAATGTAGAAAACGGGCAAAGTAGAAGTTAAATAGCTGATTTCAGATAAAAGTCGTTCTAAAACCTAGTAGAATGCTCTTTTGATATTATTTCAAACATTAGACACCTAATACTAGTGAATATTGACATGTTATGAAAAAGAAATAGTTCATTATATCAGAAATGTAAAAAATGGGCAAAGTAGAAGTGGAATAGCCGATTTTGGATAAAAGCCGCCCTAAAACTTAGTAAAATGCTAATTTGCTATGATTTCAAACATTAAACACCTAATACTAGATAATATTGACATGTTATGATAAATAAATAGTTCATTATATAAGAAATGTAGAAAATGGGCAAAGTAGAAGTCAAATAGCCGATTTTGAATAAAAGCCATCCTAAAACTTAGTAAAATACTAATTTGCTTTGATTTCAAACATTAAACACCTAAGACTAGGTAATATTGACATGTTATGATAAAGAAATAGTTCATTATATAAGAAATGTAGAAAATGGGCAAAGTAGAAATCAAATAGCCAATTTTGGATAAAGCCATCCTAAAACTTAGTAGAATGCTCTTTTGATATGATTTCAAACATTAGACACCTAAGACTAGTTAATATTAACATGTTATGATAAATAAATAGTTCATAAGATAAGAAATGTAGAAAACGGGCAAAGTAAAAGTCAAATAGCCGATTTTGGATAAACGCCGTCCTAAAACTTAGTAAAATGATCTTTTAATATGATTTCAAATATTAGACACCTAAGACTAGTTAATATTAACATTTTATGATAAATAAATAGTTCTTTGGATAAGAAATGTAGAAAACGGGCAAACTAGAAGTCAAATAGCCGATATTGGATAAAAGTCGTCCTAAAACTTAGTAAAATGATCTTTTGATATGATTTCAAACATTAGACACCTAAGACTAGTTAATATTGACATGTTATGATAAATATTTCATTAGATAAGAAATGTAGAAAAAGGGCAAAGTAGTAGTCAAATAGCCGATTTTGGATAAAAGTCATCCTAAAATTAATTAGAATGATCTTTTGATATTTCTTCAAACATTAGACACCTAAGACTATTTAATATTCACATGTTATGATAAAGAAATAGTTTATTATATAAGAAATGTAAAAAAATGGGCAAAGTAGAAGTGGAATAGCCGATTTTAGATAAAAGCCGTCCTAAAACTTTGTAAAATGCTCTTTTGATATGATTTCAAACATTAGACACCTAAGACTAGTTAATATTGACATGTTATGATAAAGAAATAGTTCATTATATAAGAAATGTAGAAATGGGCAAAGTAGAAGTCATATAGGCCTTATTTGGGATATTTTAGATAAAAACCGTCTTAAAACTTACTAAAACCCTCTTTTGATGTGATTTCAAACCTTAGACACCCAAGAGTAGGTAATATGGGCATTTCATGAGAAAGAAATTGTTCATTTGATAGACAATGTAGAAATTGGGCAAAGTAGAATTCATGTCGGCCTTATTTGGGCCATTTTGTGAAAGAAACAAACCTATATATGTTGCCTATGAAATATTTCACATACATTATTTACACTAGTAGAAAATATGAAAAAGGCACCCCCTAATTGCCACCGGTTCAGTCCAAACTGGTGGCAAAAAAGGGCTAGAAAATGGGCTGGAAAATGAACCAAGAGATAAGGCACCGGTTCACTTCAAACCGGTGGCAAAAACATAAAGGCCACCGGTTTAAACCGGTGGCAATTTGAAAAAAAAGGCGCTCTATTTTCTCCTTTCTTCCTTCTCTTTCCTTAGCATTTTCATTTCGTTCAGCCACTGTTTCATTCGAGCCAAAACCCACAAAAACCCGACTGCTCCTCCCCTTTTCCCTCCACCACAGCTTCCACCTTGAACGAAGGTTCGAAGACGCCGCGCCACCTCTCTTCTCCCCTGTTTGAAGACCCTGTCCTTCTCTTCTCTTCTGTTCGAAGACGCGGCGCCACCTCTCTTCTCTACTGTTCGAAAACCCCCTCCACCTCTCTTCTCTTCTATTCGAAAACGTCGCGCCACCGCCCTGAAGGTCGCCGCCGCGCCATCGCACCACCTTCCACGGCTGCTGCTCCATCTCTCCTTCCCTTCAAGCTACATTAAACCACAATTTCAGTGTTTTAGGTATAATTTTTTTCTTTATTCACAATTATTTTTCAATTATGTACTTATATTAATTTCTTTTGCATGTTGAAGAATTGTTACGAAAATTAAAATTTAGGTTTGAATATAATTTTACTTCAATTTTTATCAATTTTTGGTTTTTTGATTGGGAAATTGTGAAAATATTAGAGATTAATTAGTAACCTTGTTACTCATTTAGTTGGATTTTAGTATGTTTTAATGGTTAATTTAATTTTTTTTATGTGTAATTTTGAATAAAGAAGAGAATATTAATCTTGTTACTTAATTAGTTGAAATTTGGTATGTTTTAATGGTTAGTTTTAAGTTGTTTTGATGGGTAATTTTGAATAATTTAGAGATTAGAAACCTTGGTATTAAATTAATTGAATTTTGGAATGTTTAAATGGTTAATTTTAAGTTGTTTTGATGGGTATTTTTGATAAAATTAGAGATTAGTAATCTTGTTACTAAATTAGTTGAATTTTGGAATGTTTGAATGGTTAATTTTAAGTTGTTTTGATGGGTAATTTTGAATAAATTAGAGATTAGTAACCTTGTTACTTTAGCAATTTTGAATAAATTAGATGTATTTTGAACAAAGTAGTGAATACATAGTTTAGCAATTGTTAGTTTGATGAATGATGTGTTTTAGCTTAGAAATAAATTAGTGAATTGACATGTTATGAGAAAAAAATAGTACATACATAATATTTAACCTAGTTTTTGTTTATTGTTTTTTTTAATAGATTCATATGTGAATTGAAGCACGAGTTTAGCTTGAGGACTACATATTGAGCTCAAGTGGGTAGTTCATAAGTGTACATCCATTGTACTTGCTATATTGGTATGACTTATAAACTTTACAAAGCTATATTTCTTTCTATTTATCCATTTAATAAAAGTTTATTCATGATATTGTAACTTTTGTATTGTTTAATTGGAAATAAATACAACAATATATATAATTCTTGCATCATCATATGCCTAGATACCCGTTTAAGGCTTTCTCATTAGGAGAAAGTCTTGAATAGTCCCGGTTAGGACTATTTTTGAATGTGTACTCTCACTTAGGTGGTGAATGTATGTTTCGATTTTAAGGAACATCTTGGCTTACCATTTCCTCACTATGTTCTCTGGGTACATATGTGGGTAATTAATTATCTACATCGTGTACTTGGAGAAATAGGGGGAAATGCTGCCGGATTTTCCTTAAAATTGGAAAGTTGACATACATTCACTAGTGAGAGTAGACATTCAAGGATGGGTTAGGTTGCAGTGATAAGGACCCTTTGGAAACATGCATTATTTCACTATATAAATGGTATATTCACATTTTTTACTTGAATTTGATTTACATAAAATATGTAGAAATTACACATTATTCATTATATGTTGCTATATATGTTTAGAGACAATTTACTAAATGGAGAAGGGTCATGGTTGGATGTATGGTAGACGCGATACATTGAAATTTTTGAATGGGGTTCAAGAGTTTTGTGAGAGGGCTTTATCTTACCAACGCAAACTGGGTGACAAAGGCCTTTATTATCCTTGTGTTGATTGTAATAATATGAATGTGGTATATAGTGTTGAAATCATTAGAGATCATGTATTATGTCGTGGGTTTAGGCATAAATACCATGTGTGGATTTGGCACGGTGAAGGTGGAGAGTACAGTGGGGATCTTGATCGGAATGATGTGCGTGTTAGAAGAAATGAGATTCATGTGGACGAGGAATACGAGAATGATGACTATATTGTTGATAATGGTGAGGATGGAGCCGATGATGATCAGGCAAATGAGGTCGAGGATGAACACGTGGATGAGATGTTGCATGGTGTTAAAGGTGGAGTGTTTGAGTTATTATCAGAGGCTTCCAAAAAGCCTTTGTATCTTGGGTGAAAAAAATACTCCAAACTATCGGCCGTGCTAACACTTTTCATCATTAAGTCGAAGCATGGGTGGACGGACATTAGTTTTACTTTTTTGTTGACCGCATTAAGTGATATGTTGTCTGATGGGAATGAAATTACTAAGTCTTACTATTATGCAAAGAAGCTCATGTGTCCCTTTGGTTTGGAGTATAAGAAGATTCATGCATGTCCTAATGATTGTATTCTGTATCAAAATGAGTATGAACAATTGCAGGAGTGCCCACGATGCAAACTGTCGCGCTACAAGCGCATGAGTTACAATCCTGATACGGAGGGACCTCCTGCTAAGGTGTTGTGGTATCTTCCCATTATTCCAAAGTTTAAGCGTCTATTCTTAATACCAAAAGACGCTAAAAACTTGAGGTGGCATGCAGAGGGAAGAAAGAAAAACATAATGCTGAAGCATCCAGCTGACTCTTTACAGTGGAAGAACATTGATTTGAAGTTTGAGAAATTTGGTGATGAAGTCAGAAATTTAAGGCATGGGTTGTGCACGGACGGGATGAATCCATTTGGCACTCTTAGTACCCAACACAGCACATGGCTAGTACTTTTAGTGATTTATAATTTGCCTCCTTGGCTGTGCATGAAACGTAAGTATGTAATGCTTTCATTGCTAATAACGAGGCCTAGGCAACATGGAAACGACATAGATGTTTACCTTGCGCCGCTTATTGACGACTAGAGAAAGATGTGGGACTGTAGACACTCATTTGTGTCTCCCCAAAACCAAAACCGGTGATGAGTACCTTTCACGTCGAATCATAATCGAATGAAGTGAAAGTGTAGAAAGTCTAGTGTTGCGGATAATTTTAATTTCTTTTCTTTTCTCTCTGTTTTTGAAAACCTATTCTAAGAAAAAAGTCAATTCAGTTTGGTTTGGTCCATAGTATGGGTCCAATAATGGTGTAGTTGGATGGGGCTTGAAAAGAGCTTTCCAAAGATATATTTAAGCCCAATTCCGATGAATAATGATGAAGTTATGGCCAAATTACTAAACTGGGCCCGGTTTGATCCTTATATGCGGCCCAATGATCTAGAGGAGGGCCTAATATGGATTTATTATTCCTAATGCAATTAGAATTGATTTTAGTCTTCTAGATTCTTCTAGAAGGTTCTTATCATTCCTAATTCAATTAGCATTGATAAATTAACTTTTGTTGACTTTTTAGAGTTTTAATTAGAATAAAAGAGTGTTTTTAAGGAAAATACGATTTTGCCCTTCTTTACGGCTAAATTTTATCTGAATTAAGAAAACGCGTGAAAATAATAATTAGCGCCTGGCGCTAATGCCTGGCGCCTGGCGCTAATGGTCAGCGCGCCTGGCGCCAATTTATTTTTTCCTCGTCGAAACTCTGATTTGTTTTTCTATCCGTTTGGCTGATTTTCTCTATAAATAGCCTCCTAAAACCTCCGTTTTTCATCATCAATCATCATCAAAATATCAACAACTCTCTAATTCTCTTCTCTCTCTAAGCTAAAGCTTGTTCTCTCTCTCTCTTTTCTAAACCAACCTTTTTACAAACAAAATTCCACATTATCAAGACCAAGAAACACCTAGCCAAGTTCAAAGTTGCCTTCGCCCTAGACGTGAAAGGTTTGATATTTCTGAGGGTTTGGTCCCAAATCTAGTTTAATCTTTATTTCAATTATTTAATTTAATTGTTTGATTTTATATTTTCCTTTAAGTTACTAACGCGTGTATTTTGTTGTTAGAAAGAGATACGAGGCATCCAAGTAAGTACTTTAATGGTTTTAATTGATATTATGATATAGAAATCATGTCTAGGTTGTTATTATGTTTCCTAGTGTCATGTTAGGGCCTTTTGATCTTCATAGTATCATGTTTAGGGTAACAATTATAATTCCTAATATTAAGTATGATTAAAAGTATGATGCTTCTTATGTCTTTCCTAATATCATGTTAGTATCATGTTAGGGCTAAAGCTTTGATTTTTATTGTTTAGTAACATGCTAGGGTTTGTTATTAATCTTGTTAGTACCATGCCTAGGATCTTGCTATTATTATGCTTTAACATGATTATAATTATAATTGTTATGATGATTATTATTATAATTATTATGTTGCTTGATATTTTATTGTTATTGCTTGATCACGCCTTTTATGCATGTTTAAAGGGAATTTGTACTTGTAATCACGCTTAATAAGATAATTAATAATCTTGTTTAGGTTTAATTTGATTATAATTCAAGTGATCGCCAATGATAGTTTTATTTGTGCATTAATATTCAACCAACATAGATAAACAGGTTTAGGGTTAATCCTATTGATTGCATGTTAGTCAGAAAGCGCACATGAATACGATCAGAATAAAGTAGAGGCCTATTATTAGGGCAGGTTCAATCTCTTTTAGGTTGGATTTGTACCTTCATCCCCGAACTACCAGTCATGGTTCCAGACCTATTGGAGTTAACGATCTCCTGGATCGTTAAGGGGTGTAACCTTCACCCTGTGAACGGTTTACAAGTTCCTAAAACTTGTTGGCGACTCTTTTGCTCTATCTTCTTTCCCTTTGGATGCCACCGTACTTTAGTGTATGATCATAGTGGGGTTCAAGCTAGGGGTAATGCTTGAAATATTCCCTACAGTTTTTGGTGACTCCGCTGGGGAGGATTTCTATTTTAATTCCTGAAATTTATTTCGGCAATTATTTAGAATGAGTGGATGAGACTTGAAAATATATAAGTATTTCATATGCGTAATTTTGATTAACATTATTTTCATATGCATAAAAAAGATCTCATTGGAAAGACTATCCGTAATGAGTTAAAACATAGAATTTTTACACGTAGGAAATTTGAGGAATATCTTTCACAACTAGAATCGAAATAATGCTGCACGAAACTGGAAAATTTTATCGAGCACAGAAAGCTGCTGAGGCATGTAGGAACTAGCGTCAGGGAACAAATTCTAGCGCCAAAAATTTGACGTTAGCGCAAGGCGATATATATAGGTTTTGTTGGCGCCAAGTTCTTCCAATACCGAGCCAGAAATATGCGTTCTAATTTTGACAAGTTTTTAGCACTATTTGCTCGATCCTACTTCCTGATTGAGTTTTTCTCACTTTTCTGAAACCCATATGTGTTCTACATATGGACATAACCCCCTGTGAATTCATGCTCCATCTACCTGATTGAACGCTCTGAGCAACAAAGGGTACATCCGAGAATGTTGAATTCACCAAACCATGGAAGCGAGTTTTCCTAAACTCGCGGTGTCCCATCCACTCGCGCCAACCCTTCACGGTTAGGCTTCCGCGCGGTGCATCTGGATAATTAACCATGGACCCTCTATTGACTAACCCATATCCCGAACTTTAGAGAACTAGAGCCATGGTTAGGATGCAAACTCATTGCATCATGTTGTGCCTACTTGACTAATTGTGCATTATTAGTTGTGCATCCTCTATGTGTTTTTCCTAACCGTTTGTTTGACTTGTGCTAAGATTAAATAAACTAATTAATGAATAAAAGAACTTGGCCTAATTAATTAATTAATTAATTTGAGTAATTAAAGTCTAATAATTTAATCAGAGTTGACTTAGTACGACTTTAGGCATACCCTGTATAGTAAAAAATACCGAAAGCAGTTTCAGATGGATATTCTAGCAATGGCGCCAAGATTTAAACTGTAGCGCCACTCTGTGGAGTGCAGCGCCTGGCGCTACACTGCAAAGAGACGCACAAGTCCTGTCGTTTTGGCGACAATTCGGTTTGTTGCTCGAGTCATCACCTTATGTCTAATTAAACAGTTTTCTAGTCGATTCAGTTAATTTTTACTGGTAATTATACCTTGTCAAGTCATTAATCGAGTCTAAGCACTAAGTCTCATGGTCTTACACAAGAGTCAAAGCATGTCACTTACACTCACCATATAAAGCACACACTAATGTACACTTTGACCATGTCTAAGGGAGTCTTATATGCGCGTATTTTCCGTCATTTTTTTTAGGGGGTAAGTCGGATATTAATCCTCCAATTAAACCACTTGTTTGAACCCCATACTTAACTCACAAAGATGTATACCTTATTTTTGCCAAAAATATGCACCCTATTTTTAACCCTCAAAAATATGCACCCTATTTTTGCTTTTTTTCTTTCTTCCAAACCGTAAAGTCAAAGTCAATTTGAGTCAAGTCATTAAAACAAAAATGGTTTAATTTACAGCGCGTGGTCAAAAAAGGAAGGGCGTTTGATCAAAGACAACCTTTTTATTCAAGCCTAACTTTTCGACAAACCGATCGCTCGTAAAAGGAAAGCTAGGACAATAATGGAAACTCAAGAGCAAGTTAATGAGCTCAGGAACCAATTGATTACTGTGACTGAGGCGTTAAAGGTTTTAACCTTCAAAATCGATGATCCTGTGAAACAGCAACAGATGGATCTCATGCAAGAGAGTCTGAGCAAACTTTCTAGCGACTATAAGTTTCAAGGAATTAGCTCACAAGGGGTCTCGGTTGACAAGGATCTAAGAGCATTCGAACAATAATGAGTATTAAGGGTATTAAAAAGAAGGTGTTTCCCTCTTTATTCTCCCTATCTCTCGAAACCGTTTGCCAACAATGGTTCTTTTCTCTTGAGAAATAAAGAACCTCTACTTGGGAGTCTATACTAAACGCTTTCATTGATAGATACAAGTGCAACATTCAAGTTGAGACTGACTATAGGGAACTTGAAATCCTCAAACAAAAGGAGAAGGAAGGTTTCACCTCTTTCTTCAACAAATGGAGAGAAACCTCTGCTAAGATGATTGAGGTGCCAAGAGAAAAAGAATCTGTGAGGTTATTCATCAAAAACATTCAAGAGAAGTACTCCAAACATCTCAAATACCAGAATAATCTCCATACTTGGCTAAGCTGAAAGCTGGTAACAGTAACTCCAACAATGGCTGGAAAGGCAAGAAGAACGACAATCCTTCTTCTTCCAAAATCACCCACTCAAACAATGTTAGTACCTTCAACTTAAGTGAAGTCCTTGCTATGAATAATCAAGGACAAAAGAAACCGTTTAGGAAGAATTTTACTCCTATAGGTATGAGTTATGACACCGCATTTGACCGATTTAATGCAAAAGGTCTTGTAACTCCTATTGGACCATTTGGGGACCCACCGGTCGAGAAGAGGACGGATAATTGGAACCCCAATGCACATTTCAAATATCACCAAGGTAGGGGCCATCTTACCAAAAATTGTTGGAAGCTTAAGGAAGCTATCCAAGATTTAATCGATAACAACAAGCTACCATTGCCTCCTTCCAGTAAGAAACCGAGTATTGATAGTGCACCTCTCGCTCACTCCTTAGCCATCTCTAATGAGGAAAACGAGGTTGATCCCTCATCTCTCATCAAACCTGTTGAAGAAATCCATGCTATTGAAGAAGAGGAGGAGATCTTTTTTGATGCCATGGATGACTTTCTAGAATTAGCGAGTAAAGAGGACATACAATTGCTTACATTGTCCATGTTGGAAGGATCAAACTTGTTGCTTGAAGCTCTCGAAGTTGCAAAGAAACAATTAGTGGAGCTTCAAAAAAAGTGTGACAAGGTTCCACCCACTAAAAATAAACCCAGGAAAGAGTTCACACCCATGGGAATGACCTATGATGCTACTTTTGATCGCCTCTTTGATCAAGGACTAATCAAACCTATTGGCCTTACAGAGGACCCAACACCAGAAAAACGATCTTCAAAGTGGAATCCCAATTCCTATTGCAAGTACCATCAAGGAAACGGTCATACCACGAATGAATGCTATAGGTTTCAAAACCTCATTCAAGATCTCATAGAAGCAAACAAGATCACATTACCTCTAGCTAGCAAGAAAACGAAGAATCCCTTTTCTCTACAAGTAATTGATAAACCCAAAAAGAGTAATAGATTTTATACACCAATTGGAATTCCATATGCTTAAATGTTCAATATGCTCTCTGAGAGTGGCGAGGTCAAACCTCTCGAACCGAGATCATTTGAATCATTAAAAAGGACAGATAGGTTCTACTGTCAATACCATCAATCAGGGGGTCACACTATTGAAAACTGTCTTAAATTTAAAGATTTAATTCAGAAAATGATTGATGACAAAAGGCTAGTCCAAATTCCACAAGAAGAAGACATAAGTATTAATGGAGTTTAGGACAGTGATGAAGAAGACATTTACTTAAAAGACATGGTAGGACCTCCACCTTCAGTGTCATATGCCATGGATGACTTATGGGATGAAGAAGATTCATCCATAGACGTCCTCACAAGATTCGGGAGAATGCAACCTCCTATTTTGACACAACCTATACCGACTACGCAACAAGTTCCCATACCTATGATAGAAGACAATGATATTGTCAAGCAATTCAAGAAAACCAAAGTTGAAATGAATGTATGGAAACTTCTAGCAACATCTCGAGAGCATAGGTTGGAAGTGATGAATGCCTTGGATAAGATAGGGATAGATTCTGACACCACTCCAGAGGGGTTATCTAAATTCCTTACGAGTGATCTCCCTAGTCCTATCAACTTGATCACCTTTTCCGACAAGGACTTACCTCCAGAAGGCGACAAGCATTATAAGGCATTAAACCTCACAGTAGTCTGCAAGAGAATGAACGTTCCTATGACTCTTGTAGACAATGGATCGGCCATTAATGTCTGTCCACTCAGAACTGTGAGGATGCTAGGCATAAGAGATGAAGAACTAACCCCGTCAACACAAAGAATAAGAGCTTACGACAACACTCGTCGTCAAGCTCTTGGTAAAATTACTATGAATATAACGGTGGGAGCTATAGAACACGCTACTACAATTCAAGTAGTAGACATCAAGGCTTCGTTAAATTTATTGTTGGGACGCCCTTGGCTTCATGACCTAAAGGTCGTCCCTTCATCTCTCCACTAACCAGTAAAGGCCATAGTTGGAGGAATTCCCATTACGATCGATGCTTCACCCATGAGGATTAAAGCCATAGAAAATCCATTAATTAATGTGGAGAACGATGAAGATGATGAAGATTTATGGGGTTTTAATGAAGAGTTCTCCTTAATAGAGGAATATGAAAGGAACCCTCTCTGCCAAGACCCCCACTCCAATATGATAGTGAACGCTATTCTGAAGAAGCAAGGACATTTTCCTTGGATGACTCTAGGAAAGAAGAAAGGAATAGAAAAATCGTTGGAATCACCTGGCCTCCCTAAATTAGACACTTTCGGACTTGGTTTTGAACCGACTCGGGAAGATCTCAAGCGAGCCCAAGAAAAGTCAAAAGCACGTAGGAACGCTCGCAACCAAAAGAAAGCAATCCCAATGGATCAGTATCCTCTTAGCCTCAATGGACAATTCATAAAAGAAGGAGAGGACTATCCATGCTACGAATTTCCCGAACCTTTTGTCGTAAATGGCATAAGGCAACCAGGACTCGAAATTTTCCTATATTGCTATTTTATGGATGAAATCCCAACTCCTATCCACAAGGAGAAAGCACCCCCATGCTTTGACTTTAATGTCATGGGATTACTATTTGGGCGAGAAAAAGTTGAGCCAACGTTACATAGAGGATAACTTTTCGCTCATCCAAACAGTCCTACAAAGCGAAAGCTTTGATCCCTCAAAGCTCATCACTCCAGCGGAAGGATCACTACAAGGGTGGCGCAAGACTGTCAAGGTGACTACTCCAAGCGGAAGGAAAATCTCTATTAAGACGGGGCAAGGACCGATGTTTGAAGAGTCGTCTGAGTCAGAGTCAGAGTCAGAGTCTTTTCCTATAGAGTTATCTAAGTCTTTAGTTGTAGCACCCTCTTCTTCTACCTCTCCCCCTAGGATAGTTAGCGATCAAGTCCCTGAGGACATATCTCTCTTCGATGTAATGATTTCCGAATTTAATAATATGTCTTCTTCCTCTTACTCTTCGTGTTTTTCTTTAACCCAAGATGACGAGCATTGCTTAACTAACAATGAAAATGACAAAGAACTTATTAAAGCAATGGAAACACTTGAAAAGAAAACACCGATAATTGAGGAAACTAAGACGGTTGATATCTCAAATGATTCAACCAATAAAAGAGATGTTAAAATCGGATTAACACTTGATGAACAAGAAAGAACCGATTTAATTTATTTTCTTAAAGAATTCATCGATGTATTCGCTTGGTCATATGATGATATGCCAGGCATTAATAGAAAAATAGCTCAACACACTATACCACTAATCCCAGGAATGAAACCTGTAAAACAAAAGTTGCGTCGAATGAAACCCGACGTAGCTCTTAAAATAAAAGAAGAAGTTCAAAAACAAATAACTGCAGGTTTTATCAAGGTATCCAAATACCCTGAATGGGTCGCCAACGTCGTCCCAGTTCCGAAAAAGGATGGACGGGTAAGAATGTGTGTCGACTATCGAGATCTAAATAAGGCAAGTCCAAAGGACGACTTCCCTTTACCACACATCAATATTCTTGTAGATAACACAGTAAATCATGCACTTCTCTCGTTCATGGATGGACACGCGGGGTACAATCAAATTCTCATGGCAGAAGAAGACATGGAGAAAACAACTTTCATAAGATCATCGGGTACTTACTACTACACGGTAATGCCATTCGGGTTGAAAAACGCGGGTGCTACTTACCAACGAGCAGCGACTGCCTTGCTCCATGACATGATGCGTGCATAAAGAAGTTGAAGTATATGTGGACAATATGATTGTGAAATCAAAAGATCACCCAGGCCATCAAATATCCTTGAGAAAATTCTTCGAAAGGCTAAGAAAATACAATATGAGGTTCTTCAAAAGGCTAAGAAAATACAATATGAGGTTCTTCGAAAGGCTAAGAAAATACAATATGAGGTTGAATCCATCCAAGTGTGCTTTTGGAGTCACCTCAGGCAAGATTTTGGGTTATGTCATAAGCTCTAGAGGAATAGAGATAGACCCAACCAAGATCAAGGCAATCATGTCAATGCCACCGCCCAAAACCGAGAAGCAAATTCGAGGATTTATTGGCCGGTTGCAATAAAAATGCAGGTTCATATCAAAGTTGACAACAATATGTGAACCAATTTTCAAAAAGCTTAAAAAGAATGTATCAGTAATATAGGATGACGAATGTCAAAAAGCCTTTGAAAAGATCAAAGCCTATCTCGCAAATCCTCCGGTATTAGCACCAGCACTTCCAGGAATACCTCTTAGGTTATACTTAACAGTTACCAAAGAGACAATGGGAGCCATGCTAGCGCAAGAAGTAGAAGGCAAAAAAAACGCGATCAACTACCTGAGCAAATATATGCTCGAGTATGAAGTACGCTATACACCACTGGAGAAATTGTTCCTCGCATTGGTGTGGGCCACAACCAAGTTAAGACATTACATGCTCGTGCATACAGTCTTTGTAGTTTCCCAATTGGATCCCCTCAAGTATTTATTCGAGAAATCTACACTCAATGGGCGCATATCAAGATGGATAGTAAACTTAGCCCAATTTGACGTAAGATTCATGCCCCAAAAAGCTATCAAAGGATCTGTGGTTTCAGATTTTCTAGCGGACTTTCCAATAGAATATTCGACGCCAATACATGATAATGAATTTCCAGACGAAGACTTGATGGTCACCGAGGACGATACTTGGTGTAGGGAATAATTTCAAGCCTTAAAAATCCCACTAGCTTGAACCCCACTGTGATCATACACTAAAGTACGGTGGCGACCAAAAGGGAAGAAGATAGAGCAAAAGAGTCGCCAACAAGTTTTTAAGGAACTTGTAAACCGTTCATAGGATGAAGGTTACACCCCTTAACGATCCAAGAGATCGTCAACTCCATAAGGTCATGAACCAAATAAGGGTTCGGGGATAAAGGTACAAATCCAACCTAAAAGAGATTGAACCTGCCCTAATAATAGGCCTCTACTTTATTCTGGTCGTATTCATGTGCGCTTTCTGACTAACATGCAATCAATAGGATTAACCCTAAACCTGTTTATCTATGTTGGTTGAATTTAATGCACAAATAAATCTATTATTGGTGATCACTTGAATTATAATCAAATTAACCCTAACAAGATTATTAATTATCTTATTAAGCGTGATTACAAGTACAAATTCCCTTTAACATGCATAAAAAGGCGATCAAGCAACAAAGAATAAATATAATAAAGCAACAATAATAATCATAAATAATAAATAATCATGAACCATTATTATAACAAATTATAATGACCATGAACAATAACGAATATCATAATCATGGCAATCATAGTTAATAATAATCATAACAATCATAATTATAATAATATTCATGTTAAAGCATAAAAGCAAGATCCTAGGCATGATACTAACAAGATTAATAACAAACCTTAGCATGTCACTAAGCAATAAAAATCAAATATTTAACCCTAACATGATACTAACATGAATAAATATTAAGAAGAACATAGGAAGCATCGTAACAATCATATTTAATATATTAAAAATACCCTAGACATGATACTAGGAATATCATAATAATAATTTAAACATGATATCTACATCATAATATCAATTAAAAGCAATAAAGTACTTACTTTGATGCCTCGTACCTCTTTCTAATTACAAAATACATACGTTAGTAACTTCAAGGAAAATAATAATCAAACAATTAAATTAAATAATTGAAAGAGAGATTTGGGACCAAACCCTCAGAAATTAAACCTTTCACGTCTAGGGCGAAGACAATTTCGAATATGGCTAGGTGTTTCTAGATCTTGTGAATGCGGAATTTTGTACGAAAATAAAGTTAGAATTGCAAGAATGCTAAAGAAAAGAATACTTGAGAGAATTGGTGAATTGGTGAAAATTGGTTGTAGATAGATGTAGATGATGGATGAAAACGGAGTTTTTGATACGATATTTATAGAGAAAATCAGCCAAAAAGGATAATTTAACAAAACAGAGTCTGACGATCGCAAAACAGGATTGGCGCCAAGCACCAGTGGCTAGCGCCAGGCGCCAATGGCTAGCGCCTGGCGCCAAGCCTGGTTCTAGGCGCCAAGGCCTGGGGTTGGACGCCAAACTGGATTTCAACGCGTTTTCGAAAATCTGATAAATTTACCGTACTGGAAGATAAAATAATATAATTTCTTCGAAAATGCTATTTGATCTTGATTAAAACTCTGAAAAGTCAACAAAGTCAACTTATCAATGCTAATTGAATTAGGAATGAAAATAACCTTCTAGAAGATTCTAGAAGACCAAAACCATTCCTAATTGCATTAGGAATGATAAATCACATTAGGCCCTCCCCTAGATCATTGGGCCGTACATAAAGCTCAAACCGGGCCCAATTTAGTAAATTGGCCATAACTTCCTCAATATTCATCGGAATTGGGCTTATAATATATCGTTGGAAAGGTCTTTGCAAGCCCCATCCAACTACACCACTATTGGACCCATATCATGGACCAACCAAACTGGATTGACTGTTTTCTTAAAATAAAGTTTTCCAAAACATGGAGAAGAGAAAAGAAATAAAACTTTAATTTCCGCAACACTAGACCTTTCCACACTTTCGTTTCATTCGATTATGACTCGACGTGAAAGGTAATCATCACTGGGTTTGGTTTTGGGGAGACACATTTGGGTGTCTACAGAAGCCCCCACTTTGACTGAGTTTGGAGAAACGCAAGTTTCGAAAACAAAAGTCAAAGTAACGATAGGGACAGAGAATGATTCAGAACGTTCTGCGATCCTAAATCAATCTTATAACGCCGATACCTGCAAAACTAGCATTAGTTAAACAGATAAAAGAGTTAAGAAACATGTATCTTGCACCGTCGAGCACACGTCTCTGAAAGTAACCGATTGTTTTGATGACCTCCTGCAAGCTAGAGAATGCCATCCCGCTTGAAAACCGCTACGCCCGTAACTGCTTCCAAATTAGAAGATTGCTTCGCCTGAAACTATCCTCCTCCGCAATGATAATATTCCACACCCAAGGGAATACTATCGAAGATTGCTTCTCTTGAAACAATCCTCATCCGCATTGATAATATTCCACGTCCAAGGGAATACTATCGAAGATTATTTCTCTTGAAAAAATCCTCATCCGCATTGATAATATTCCACGTCCAAGGGAATACTATCGAAGATTATTTCTCTTGAAAAAATCCTCATCCGCATTGATAATATTCCACGTCCAAGGGAATACTATCGAAGACTGCTTCTCTTGAAACAATCCTCGGTTGCATTGATAATATTCCACGTCCAAGGGAATACTATCGAAGATTGCTTCTCTTGAAACAATCCTCAGTTGTTTGTGACAACTCTCCACAATCTAGGGAACGCCACCTTGTTGTTTCGATGTTCACTCGTCTCTGAACAAAGAGCTTCTTTTTGATATGACTCTAATTTCCGCTGTGATAGTCTTCGAAAAGATCACTGCTCGTTTAATGCTGTTATGCCAGTACATCGGCGCTTTGCTGCTTGTGAACCAGTATGTCGGTGCTTTTGTTGTGATGATAATCCTCTTTTCTTTGGGAATAGTTGCCAACATAACTCTTGTATGATGTATGACAATCCGATTTAGGGAAAGTTGTCAATGCTTCGTAACAATCCATCCTTGGAAATGTTTCCACGATGAAGCGACAATCCGTACCTCGGAAAATTTGCCAAAATCAAATCTTTGGAAAAGTTGCCAATGTTTCGTAACAATCTTTCATAAGAACTTTGCTACGATCGACAATCCACATCTTGGAATATAACTCTTGAAAGCAATCCACCTTGGAAATTTGCCAAAGCTATGCGACAATCCTTTTAGGAAAATATTGCCACAATTGACAATCCGCGTCTTGGAACATTTGCAAAAAAGAGTCGACCGACAATCCACTTCGGGAAAATTTGCCACTTGCTGAAGACAATCCACGTTGAGGAACTTTTGCCGAAATTTATGATAAGTAGAGACCTACAACAATCCTTTGGGAAATTTTGCCATAGGGAACTGGGTGCATGACAATCCAATCTCGGAAAACTTGCCAACGAGCCGATGAATGTATGACAATCCGAACTTGGAAAAACTTGCCAATAAAAGAAGGAGCACGACAATCCACGCTTGGAAACCTTGCCAGAGATGACAATCCAATCTTGGAAAAATTGTCGTTTGAAGAAGATGCACGACAATCCATTTTTTGGAAATATTGTCAGTTGGGGATGACAATCCAATTTTTGGAAAACCTGGTCGTTTAATAAGAATGCGCAACAATCCATATTTGGAAATATTGTCGTTTAAGTGCTTGCTTTTGAACCGATTGTAATGAGCCAGTGTTTTAGGCGCTTAAGCTAAGTGAGACGATTTTTTTGTCAGGTCAATCACTTACTACGATTGTAATCGAGCCGACTACTAATCATGTCAAATTGCTTATAGGGGCTAACTGGCGTACCAAGGAACCCGAAATTGATGTATGAGGTCGAAATCACCTTTCTGAGAGGCTTCGAGCTCTGTCGTTGCTGAGATATTTCTGGCGCCAGGCGCTGGAGTAGGGTCTTCCCTGTTCTGCTGCACCTGTATTTATTTTGACTATAGAACTTTGCTAACCTCTTTAATTATCTTAGGGTTGACCTAAGGTTTAGCATTGCTTGACTCATCGACTTGACACAACTCAAGGCATAAACTTGACTCGCTGTGATTGAATCGAGGTTGACTCGACTCAAAGTGTTTGACACATGTATTAGACTCAAATCAAATTAATATGACACGACATGACTCATTGTGTACATGACTTGTGTGTGCATTGTAATGTGATCGTGCGACTCGAAAATGCAGAAAAGCAAAAATTTTCCGTCATTTTTCGGTCATTTTTGTGGAGGGTACCGACTTTCTCCCGAAAAAGAAAGACGCGAAGAAAGAATCGAAGTTTTCGAATGCATGTTGAATGAGCTTAGTCAAATGTTGTTTGATACTATCTCTCAAGGTGCAAGGATTTATCCATCCTAGGCTATCTCAATGGTTGACTCAATGATGAAAGCATTTGGGTAACTTAGGCACGGAGGCTAAGCACTTCATACTTCGTGATGCAATGACAATTATGAGTGATTTTGACGAAGCATGCTTCAGCGTTAAGATTTCATGACAAAGGGTTCCTAAGGGAAATATATTTGGTCATGCATGCGTGATGTGTGTGATAGTGACACTAAAGTTAGGCCGCAAGAGCTAAGTGTGTGGAAAAACATATTGTTAGAAGAGCCAAATAATGGTGACTCTTAGGCTAGGTAAGCTAATGATGTAAGGACCAAGCCCCCAAGTCTAGCTCTAAGTGAAAAGGGATGAGCATTGGAGATTCCTTGATATGATCATGGTGCAAGTGTGTGAATGTGAATATGAATACATGTTTATTACGGCCGCACCTCGATGTGAGGTTGCCTACGTATCCGTTAGGAATCAGGCCGAACGTAGCTCTAGCCGAACCTCGCACAAGTGTGTATACCTCAAAAAAGGTCTTTTTAAGGGTTGTAACGTGGTTAGGCTAAAGGTTTAAAGAAGAAGGGGATAAAGGCTCGAGACCCTAGATAAGCCCCCAAGGTGTGCAACCTTGCTTTTGAATATTTGTATTTTTATGCTTGAGGTTTTCTACTCTTTTTTTAGCTCTTTCTTTTGTTTAAGCATTTATTTCATTTTTATAAGTGTGGGCAATCTCGATCATGCGGTCTATCACTCACTTGGCATTCATGTTTCTCGAGCACTCGATAAGAGACGCAATTTGAGACGTGTTCATATCGAAGATATTTTCATATCAAAGACATTGGAACACTTGCCCTTTTGTACACTTTTATTTATTTTTTTTGCTTTTGCTTATTTTTACTATTTTTTGAATTTCTGAAATCACTCAAGCTTTGTTCTTTGTAAATTGCATAAGTTGCACACCATCCCATCCCAAGGTTAGGTAGATGTAGGTTGAAAAAATAAAGGTCTATCGTTAGACGAGGCTCAAAGTGGTTTATGAAGAAAGGATTTGTAAATTAGAAAGGCGAAAGGAGATATGATGTGGCTACAAGGGGTGCCTCAAATCATTGGTATACCTTGTGCTTAATTCGACATGGATTTTTTTTTTTATTATTATATTTGATGCAATATAATGAAATGATCATATATAAGGAAATAAATGCTCATTTTATTATAAAGGGAAAAGAAAAGAAAAACTACAAAAATAATCTAAAGGAAAAGAAAAGGTGCCTATGCTATACTTATTGGGGAAAGAAAAGATGAAAAAGAAATAGAAAAAAAAAGAGGCCATGAGATCTTGTCGTTGAAGCTCGCCTTTTTTCTTGTGTCATTCGCTTCATCATCACCCAGTCTTCTCGCTAGCTAGAGGCAATGGGACCTTATTTGCCTCTATGAGATCTTGAATGAGATTTTGAAACCTGTAGCATTCATCAGTAGTATGACCGTTTCCTCGATGGTACTTGCAATAGGAGTTTGGATTCCATCTCGAAGATCGATTTTCTGGTGTTGGATCCTCGGTAGGGCCAATAGGTTTGATTAATCCTTGATCGTAAAGACGGTCGAAAGCAGCATCGTAGGTCATTCCAATGGGTGTGAACTCTCGCCTGGGTTTCCTTTTAGATCCTTGATTGTCTATGGCTAAGACACCATTATGGTCAAAGGTACTAACATTATTACTAGAGTGGGCGTTTTCGGAAGAAGAAGGATTGTCGTTCTTCTTTCCTTTCCAACCATCGTGGTTACTATTGTTAGTAGCTTTTTGCTTTGCGAGGTCGTCTTCGATTTCAATTCCGATGTCATAAACAGCCTTGAAAGTATTCAAGTTGTGTTGATATTTTAAGTGCTTTGAATACTTTTCTTGGAGATTCTTGATAAACATCCTCACAGACTCCTTTTCGGTGGGGACCTCAATCATCTTGGCGGAAGTTTCCCTCCATTTATTAAAGAAAGAAGTAAAGCCTTCATTCTCTTTTTGTCTTAGCATCTCAAGTTGTCTATGGTCAGTTTCAACTTGAATATTGCACTTGTATCTATCAACGAAAGCGTTTACTATCGATTCCCATGTAGAGGTTTTCTCTTTGTCAAGGGAGAAGAACCATTGTTGGCAAACAGTTTCAAGAGATAGTGGGAATAGAGAGGGGAAAACCTTCTTATCGATACCCTTAATATTCATTATAGTTTCGAAATCCCTTAGATGGAAGTAAGGGTTATCTGTTGCCTTGAATTTAGGGATGTCAGTGGCGTTGAACTTATGCGGAAGAAGTTCCTTGTCCAGCGAGACCCCTTGTGAACTCATGCCTTGAAATTTATAGTCACTAGATAGCTTGCTCAAACTTTCTTGCATGAGGTTCATTTGTTCTTGCTTCACGGGATCATCGACCCTAAGTGCGAGAAGTTTCAGTGTCTCAGTCACAGTAGCCAGTTGGTTCTTAAGATCATTGACTTCTTCTTGAGTTACCATTATCTTCTTAGCCTTCCTCTTTTGACGAATCGTTTTATCAAAAAGCGAGACTTGAATAAAGAGGTTGTCCTTGATTAATCGCCCTTCTCTCCTCGACCAAGTACTGTGGGAAAGGAATTTAGGGATACTTATTGTTAATTATTTGACTCAAACTTTATTCAACATGCAATGGATGGAGGAAGTGAAGAAAAATTGGAATAGAATGTGAAGAAGATTTAGATGGAGGGATATGAAGAATAACGAGTAGAATGCACCCTTAACTCAAATGACGGAAAGACCGACTCATGCATGAACCTAAGACATGGTCATGGTGATGTGTACTCAAAGTGTGTGCTAAGACTAGTGAGTGTAGGTGACATGTTGAGACTTGTGTAAGACCATGGGACTTAGTGCCTAAACTCGAACATTGAATCAATTAAGCATTATTGTCAGCAAAATTAACCGAATTAAACAGAAAACTGATTAATTAGACATTAGGTGATGACTCGACAAATAATCCGAACTGTCGGCCAAGCGACAAGACTGGCGTCGCACTATGGTGGTTGGCGCCAGACAATTTAGTTAATGTCTGGCGCTACACACTATAATGTGGCGCTACAGCTCAAACTTTGGCGCCAATATTGGAGCTTCGGTCTAAGACTGTTTTCGGTATTATTAGTCAACTGGGGTATGCCTAAAGTCGTACTAGGTCAATTCCGATTAAAAAAAAAAAATTTATTGACTCAAATTAATTGATTAATTAATTAGGCAAAGTTCTTTAAGTCATTAATTTTAGTCTCAACACAAATCAACAAACGGTTAAGAGAAACATAGAATATATATGCACAACAAATAATGCACAACTAGTCAAGTAGGCACAATATGATGCAATGAGTTCGCAACCTAACCATGGCTCTAGTTCTCTAAAGTTCGGGATATGGTTTAGTCAATAGAGGGTCCATGGTTAATTGTCCGGATGCACCGCGTGGAAGCCTAATCGTGAAGGGTTGGCGCGAGTGGATGGGACACCACGAGTTTTAGAAAAAACTCGCTTCCATGGTTTGGTGAATTCAACATCTTGGATGTACCCTTTGTTGCCATGAGCGTTCAATCGGGTAGATGGAGCATGAATTCCCAGAGGGTTATGTCCATATGTAGAACACATATGGGTTTCAGAAAAGTGAGAAAAAATTCAATCAGGAAGTAGGATCCAGCAAACAATACGAAAAACCGGTCGAAATTAGAACGCATATTTCTAGCTCGGTATTGGGGGAAATTGGCGCCAGCAAACAGAGACTGGCGCCAACTTTTAACTGTAGCGCCTGGCGCCAATACTGGCGTCTGGCGCTACGGCTAGAAGTTTTGCGCCAAACTCTGGCCCCTGACGCTACTTCCCACATGCCTCAGCAGCTTTCTGTGCTCGATAAAATCTTCCAGTTTCGCGCGGTGTTATTTCAGTCCTAGTTGTGAAAGACATTTCTCAAAATTCCTACGTGTAAAATCCTATGTTTTTGACTCATTACGGATGGTGTTTCCAATGAGAACCTTTTTATGCATATGACAATAATGTTAATCAAAATTACGCACATGAAATACTTAGAACTTTTCGAGTCTCATCCACTCATTCTAAATCATTGCCGAAACAAATTTAGGAATTAAAATAGAAATCCTCCCCAGTGGAGTCGCAAAAAACTGTAGGGAATAATTTCAAGCCTTAAAAATCCAACTAGCTTGAACCCCACTGTGATCATACACTAAAATACGGTGGCGTCCAAAAGGGAAGAAGATAGAGCAAAAGAGTCGCCAACAAGTTTTTAAGGAACTTGTAAACCGTTTATAGGATGAAGGTTACACCCCTTAACGATCCAAGAGATCGTCAACTCCATAAGGTCATGAACCAAATAAGGGTTCGGGGATGAAGGTACAAATCCAACCTAAAAGAGATTGAACCTGCCCTAATAATAGGCCTCTACTTTATTCTGGTCGTATTCATGTGCGCTTTCTGACTAACATACAATCAATAGGATTAACCCTAAACCTGTTTATCTATGTTGGTTGAATTTAATGCACAAATAAATCTATTATTGGCGATCACTTGAATTATAATCAAATTAACCCTAACAAGATTATTAATTATCTTATTAAGCGTGATTACAAGTACAAATTCCCTTTAACATGCATAAAAAGGCGATCAAGCAATAAAGAATAAAATAATCAAGCAACAATAATAATCATAAATAATAAATAATCATGAACCATTATTATAACAAATTATAATGACCATGAACAATAACGAATATCATAATCATGGCAATCATAGTTAATAATAATCATAACAATCATAATTATAATAATATTCATGTTAAAGCATAAAAGCAAGATCCTAGGCATGATACTAACAAGATTAATAACAAACCCTAGCATGTCACGAAACAATAAAAATCAAATCTTTAACCCTAACATGATACTAACATGAATAAATATTAAGAAGAACATAGGAAGCATCGTAACAATCATATTTAATATATTAAAAATACCCTAGACATGATACTAGGAATATCATAATAATAATATAAACATGATATCTACATCATAATATCAATTAAAACCAATAAAGTACTTACTTTGATGCCTCGTACCTCTTTCTAATTACAAAATACACACGTTAGTAACTTCAAGGAAAATAATAATCAAACAATTAAATTAAATAATTGAAAGAGAGATCTGGGACCAAACCCTCAGAAATTAAACCTTTCACGTCTAGGGCGAAGGCAACTTCGAATATGGCTAGGTGTTTCTAGATCTTGTGAATGCGGAATTTTGTATGAAAACAAAGTTAGAATTGCAAGAATGCTAAAGAAAAGAATACTTGAGAGAATTGGTGAATTGGTGAAAATTGGTTGTAGATAGATGTAGATGATGGATGAAAACGGAGTTTTTGATACGATATTTATAGAGAAAATCAGCCAAAAAGGATAATTTAACAAAACAGAGTCTGACGATCGCAAAACAGGATTGGCGCCAACCCTGGCTAGCTGGCGCCAGGCACCAGTGGCTAGCGCCTGACGCCAAGCCTGGTTCCAGGCGCCAAGGCCTTGGGTTGGACGTCAAACTGGATTTCAACGCGTTTTCGAAAATCTGATAAATTTACCGTACTGGAAGATAAAATAATATAATTTCTTCGAAAATGCTATTTGATCTTGATTAAAACTCTGAAAAGTCAACAAAGTCAACTTATCAATGCTAATTGAATTAGGAATGAAAAGAACCTTCTAGAAAATTCTAGAAGACCAAAACCATTCCTAATTGCATTAGGAATGATAAATCACATTAGGCCCTCCCCTAGATCATTGGGCCGTACATAAAGCTCAAACCGGGCCCAGTTTAGTAAATTGGCCATAACTTCCTCAATATTCATCGGAATTGGGCTTATAATATATCGTTGGAAAGGTCTTTGCAAGCCCCATCCAACTACACCACTATTGGACCCATATCATGGACCAACCAAACTGGATTGACTGTTTTCTTAAAATAAAGTTTTCCAAAACAGGGAGAAGAGAAAAGAAATAAGACTTTCCGCAACACTAGACCTTTCCACACTTTCGTTTCATTCGATTATGACTCGACGTGAAAGGTACTCATCACTGGGTTTGGTTTTGGGGAGACACATTTGGGTGTCTACACTTGGACCTTATACTTCGACGGAGCCTCAAACTAAAAGGGATGTGGCGTAAGAGTATTACTAGTATCACCTAAAGAAGAACATGTTCCAATCTCCATAAAGCTTGATTTTGACGTTACCAACAACGCTGCCGAATACGAAGCATGCATGGTAGGCCTTGAAACAGCTTTGGCATTGGGAGTGAAAAAATTACGAATATTTGGAGACTCTTCATTAATCATCAATCAAATTTCTAAGAGATGGAAAGTAAGGAGCGAATAGCCCCTTACCAAACTTATATGGAAACTCTCACTAATCAGTTAGAGAAGGTGGAATACGCGTATCTACCTAGAGAAGAAAATCATTTTGCTGAAGCCTTAGCTAGACTAGCCTCAATGGTTAGGATTCCTACAAAAATCGAGAAAATGCCTCTAACTATAGAAAAAAGGCATAAACCGGCCTATATTCAAGTTATAAAAGATGATGAAGTGATCCAAGAAGAAGAAGAAGAAGAAGAAGAAGAACCGTGGTATACGGATATACTCAACTATGTCACCAAAGGAGAATACTCTCCCCATGCTGACAAAAGAGAAAAACGAGCATTAAGACTCTTGGCTTCCCAATACGTACTCATAGACAACGAGTTACACAAAAGGGTACCTGAGGGTCGAGCTCTCTTATGTGTAGGAAAAAAGGATGCTCAAAGAGCAATGAGGATAGTCCACGAAGGCGTTTGTGGAACTCATGTAAATAGCAAAATGCTAGTCCAAAAGATAATGCGAGAAGGACACTATTGGACTACCATGAATAGGGATTGTCATCAATACGTAAAAAGATGCCCTAAGTGCCAAATTTACGCCAATCTACAACATGTTCCTCCATCCCTACTCTACACATACACTTTTCCATGGCCATTCTCTACATGGGGAATTGACATTATTGGTAAAATCACTCCCCCAGGAACAGGAGGTCACGAATATATCTTAGTGGCAATTGATTACTTCACAAAGTGGGTCGAAGCACAATCATACGCTAAACTCACTGCAAAACATGTAGCACTCTTTATCAAAAGAAATATTATTTGTTGATATGGAGTCCCACATGAAATGATAAGTGACAATGGAACTCACTTTCAAGCTGAGTGTGAAGAATTGCTACAAAAATATGGCATTCAACATCATCATTCTTCTCCTTATAGACCTCAGGCAAACGGAGCAGTCGAAGCGGCTAATAAAAATTTAAAGTTTATCATCGAGAAAATGACAGAAAATTACAAGGATTGGCCTGACAAACTCCTCTTCGCATTGTGGGGTTATCGCACATCAATTCGCACATCAACAGGAAATACGCCATTTTCCTTGGTTTATGGAATGAATGTCGTACAACCTGTAGAGCTAGAGATACCATCTCTACGCATTACATTAGAAAGAAAACTCGATGAAGTTGAATGGACTAGGGCAAGATATGAGGAGCTAATTCTACTTGATGAAAAACGACTAGAAGCTCTACATCATACTCAATGCTATCAAACTTGTATGGCTAGGAATTTTAATAAGAAGGTCAAGACAAGAAACATCAAAGTAGGAGACTTGGTGTTAAAAGCATTAAGGAATAATGTTCTAGATCCAAGGGGGAAATTTAGGCCTAATTGGTTTGGACCCTATATTGTCAAAACAATCCTATCAGGAGGTGCAGCAAAACAAACTGATATGGATGGCAATGAGTTCTCGAACATGAAAAATCTTGACCAACTTAAAAAATACTACCCATAATTACTTGAGTAGGATACTCAAGAGAGATACGTTTGGCCTGATTCCTTAAGAAAGGATACGCAGGCAACCCTTTACGGGAACGACCACTTTATTTTTTAAAACGTCGCATCCCAGACTTAATAACAAATTTGAAAGAAAATCGATGAAACATCAGCGTCACAGAAAAAATCCCGGCGCCAGCCGATGGACCTTAGCGCCAGACGACAACTCCTGTCGCCTGACGCTAGACTGTCGCAGCTGGCGCCAGTCGTAAAAGCGTGGCGCCATTTTTCTTGAAAGTACCTAGGAATATTTCAGTGTTTTTCGGAAAATTTTCGACTTCCGTACTCGAAAAAAATTTCCGAAAAAAATTAAATTCTCAGTTTTCATTGCTTTAATAAATTAAATTTAAAGGAGATAATTTAATTAAAAGAAAAAAAGCTGCAATTTTATTAATAAAATAAATTAACCATTACATTATTGATGGAATTTAAATAAAGCTTAAAAAAATTAACTTTAAATTTAAAACTAAGTCTAATAATTGTAATGCTTTAATCCTTTTTCTCTTTCTATGCTCTCTTCCAATTTTTATCTGCATCCTCTTCTTCATCCTAGTAGGCATCCTTTAGAGGACCTACATTCAATTTTGGAGTAAATAGTTTCTCCCTCAGCTAGGACTCCATGTTTCTTCTCTACCCAAGCCTTCTTCTCTGTAGTGTCAGCTTTTCTCTTTCCTTTATCCTTCGTAGAGTTTTTCTTCCTAGGCATTGTAGGTGTTTTGAACTCAAGGCTCTCACCCAAGCGTTCCTTAACGGGAATCACTTTGTCACCTAGACGACTCTTCACATCAGTTTTACTCTGATTTTTCTTCATGTCCTTTGAAGGTTTCTTCATAAGCCACTTTTTCACATCATTGGGCAAGGAAGGAGGAACCTTTTAGGTGATCACTTCCCATAATGGCCTAGCGCTCTAATAAGCATCAAATTTGTCTACTTCTTGAGAGATAGGAAATTCATAGGGACGACGAAGATCCCCGGAAGGAATTGTTTAAAGTAGGTCGTACTGTCTTTTTACCCTGCAGGGATAATAAAAAGTCATTCTGGACAAGCTGGGAAGACAGCAGAAAGGTTTCTTGTTGACACAAATCATCTTTTCTATTTTCCACCAAGGGACGACCCACTTGATGTTAAAGTTGCAAGAACCAAAGACCTTCTTCCGTTCATGGCGCCCCTTCTTAGAGAAGCGTTTCTTCCTACTCACAAAGCAGTTTGGAGTGTATTTTTCAATGTTGTTTAGAGGACTAATTAATTCTAGTCTTTCCATTAACCACATCTGTAAAAAAAAATTCAATGCAAATAAATTAATATTACTATACAAAAATATGTTTTTGATTTCTGTAATTAAAAATATTATTTTTCTACCTGTAATAAAATTGGAGATCCCCGAAAAGGTGCTTTTGAATTCTTCTTCAATTCATCAAGAATAAGCATAGTCTCTCCAACAATTACGACTTTGGATTTCTCCCAGATTCAATCTGCTCCAAAACAGTTGATATGATTGCTTGACCCTCATTAGCTCTACCACTAGTGAGAAGATATTGATTAAGCATGAAAAAAAAAGGAAAGCCCTTCTTCTATAAACATGAAAAGACTCAGAATAAGGTCTATCAAAATAATGGCGAGCAAATTCCTTCAAATTAACTACGCTACCATCTACTATATTTGTTACATCTTTGTCTTTTAAATTAATGAAGCGCTCAAAATCCCTATAATAATATTCATTTATTCTAGGAATTACTACAAGATCTAATGCAGGGAAGCCTAAGATAGCACCGAATTCTTCCGGCAAAGGGCTAATTTCATCATACCCTAATCTAAAACAATGAGTATCCACATCCCAATATTCTAAGGCGGTATGAATAAAGTCTACATCAAGATCTACCTCCTTGACACCATAAATACACCCCATATGAAAAACGTCTAACTCTTCTCTCTCCTTGGCAGTTAGAGACCGACACCATTCATGAGTGAAGTTTGTAAAACTTTTAGAGACTAAAGACATGATTATTTTTTCAAAAGCTAAGGTTTTATTTAATCTGCTGAAATTATGAAGAAAATCGGCTAGGCAAGGGGCTTTTTATGCACAAAATCGGCACAGTTTCAATCCGGAAAGGATTCGGAGTCAGCGCTCGTTAGCGCTAGACGCCAGACATTGGCGCCTGGCGCCAGAGCCTTGCGCCAAACGCTAAGGGTTAGCGCTTGGCGCTAACTCAAAACTCGTGGCGCCAGATGGCGCTAACGTGTCTTATCATATGAGCTTTTTCAAAACCGCATTTTTTGTCTGATTCGAGTCTGACCAATGACTTTACGGTCTTTTATTCTTTTTATACCTTTTTCCTAATTATATTTTTCCGTCTTCTTAATTAATATACCAATTATATTAATTATATTTTGTTAGATTTTATTTAGACTTAATTTTCAAGTTTTTGTAAATCCAATATTTTTTCTATCATTATTTTTATTTTTTCTTTTTGGGGGAGAAAGTCGGATACCCTCCATCAATAATAAAAATGACGGAATTTTTGCGCAAAATTAATTATCACAATTCTTTGCACACACAAACATACACATAAAAATTAAAAAAAGATAAATAAATGTTAACTAAAATAAACTCATAGTAGTATGTATATACAAATATGTCTAAATAATGAGTCTAAATAAAGGCAAAGTTCTAAACAAAGTCAAAATAAAAAGCACAGGAATAAACTACGGCGCCGGAGGACGTACACCCATCATGTCATAAAACTGCGCAGTACAAGGAGTAACCTCTCCACCAGCTCCAGCTCCAATCCCCTCGGGAGGTGGAAAACTCAGCAAAGGACCTGTCCACCCAAGATCAACCTGAGGCTGAGGCTGCGGGGGCTGCTGCGATGACGAGCTGACCTCGTACATCCCACCACCTCTAAGAGCTTTCATATCTCTCTATCATTATATTAAGTATGTAATGCTTTCATTGCTAATAACGGGGCCTAGGCAACCTGGAAACGACATAGATGTTTACCTTGCGCCGCTTATTGACGACTTGAGAAAGATGTGGGACTGTAGACACTCATTTGTGTCTCCCCAAAACCAAAACCGGTGATGAGTACCTTTCACGTCGAATCATAATCGAATGAATTGAAAGTGTAGAAAGTCTAGAGTTGCGGATAGTTTTAATTTCTTTTCTTTTCTCTCTGTTTTTGAAAACCTATTTTAAGAAAAAAAAAGTCAATTTGGTTTGGTTTGGTCCATAGTATGGGTCCAATAATGGTGTAGTTGGATAATGCTTGAAAAGAGCTTTCCAACGATATATTTAAGCCCAATTCCGATGAATTATGATGAAGTTATGGCCAAATTACTAAACTGGGCCCGGTTTGATCCTTATATGCGGCCCAATGATCTAGAGGAGGGCCTAATATGGATTTATCATTCCTAATGCAATTAGAATTGATTTTAGTCTTCTAGATTTTTCTAGAAGGTTCTTATCATTCCTAATTCAATTAGCATTGATAAATTAACTTTTGTTGACTTTTTAGAGTTTTAATTAGAATAAAAGAGTGTTTTTAAGGAAAATACGATTTTGCCCTTCTGTACGGCTAAATTTTTTCTGAATTAAGAAAACGCGTGAAAATAATAATTAGCGCCTGAGGACAGACATTAGCGTCTGGCGCTAATTTCTTTTTTCCTCGTCGAAACTCTGATTTGTTTTTCTATCCGTGTGGCTGATTTTCTCTAGAAATAGCCTCCTAAAACCTCCGTTTTTCATCATCAATCATCATCAAAATATCAACAACTCTCTAATTCTCTTCTCTCTCTAAGCTAAAGCTTGTTCTCTCTCTCTCTTTTCTAAACCAACCTTTTTACAAACAAAATTCCACATTCTCAAGACCCAGAAACACCTAGCCAAGTACGAAGTTGCCTTCTCCCTAGACGTGAAAGGTTTGATATTTCTGAGGGTTTGGTCCCAAATCTAGTTTAATCTTTATTTCAATTATTTAATTTAATTGTTTGATTTTATATTTTCCTTGAAGTTTCTAACGCGTGTATTTTGTTGTTAGAAAGAGATACGAGGCATCCAAGTAAGTACTTTAATGGTTTTAATTGATATTATGATATAGAAATCATGTCTAGGTTGTTATTATGGTTCCTAGTGTCATGTTAGGGCGTTTTGATCTTCCTAGTATCATGTTTAGCGTAACAATTATAATTCCTAATATCAATTATGATTAAAAGTATGATGCTTCCTATGTCTTTCCTAATATCATGTTAGTATCATGTTAGGGCTAAAGCTTTGATTTTTATTGTTTAGTAACATGCTAGGGTTTGTTATTAATCTTGTTAGTACCATGCCTAAGATCTTGCTATTATTATGGTTTAGCATGATTATAATTATAATTGTTATGATGATTATTATTATAATTATTATGTTGCTTGATATTTTATTGTTATTGCTTGATCACGCCTTTTATGCATGTTTAAAGGGAACTTGTACTTGTAATCACGCTTAATAAGATAATTAATAATCTTGTTTAGGGTTAATTTGATTATAATTCAAGTGATCGCCAATGATAGTTTTATTTGTGCATTAATATTCAACCAACATAGATAAACAGGTTTAGGGTTAAACCTATTGATTGCAGTTAGTCAGAAAGCGCACATGAATACGATCAGAATAAAGTAGAGGCTTATTATTTGGGCAGGTTCAATCTCTTTTAGGTTGGATTTGTACCTTCATCCCCGAACTACCAGTCATGGTTCCAGACCTATTGGAGTTAACGATCTCCTTGATCGTTAAGGGGTGTAACCTTTACCCTGTGAACGGTTTACAAGTTCCTAAAACTTGTTGGCGACTCTTTTGCTCTATTTTCTTTCCATTTGGACGCCACCGTACTTTAGTGTATGATCATAGTGGGGTTCAAGCTAGGGGTAATGCTTGAAATATTCCCTACAGTTTTTGGCGACTCCGCTAGGGAGGATTTCTATTTTAATTCCTTAAATTTATTTCGGCAATGATTTATAATGAGTGGATGAGACTCGAAAATATCTAAGTATTTCATGTGCGTAATTTTGATTAACATTATTTTCATATGCATAAAAAAGATCTCATTGGAAAGACCATCCGTAATGAGTTAAAACATAGAATTTTTACACGTAGGAAATTTGAGGAATATCTTTCACAACTAGAATCGAAATAATGTTGCACGAAACTGGAAAATTTTATCGAGCACAGATAGCTGTTGAGGCATGTAGGAACTAGCGTCAGGGAACAAAGTCTAGCGCCATAAATTTGACGTTAGCGCAAGGCGACATATATAGGTTTGCTGGCGCCAAGTTCTTCCAATACCGAGCCAGAAATATACGTTCTAATTTTGACAAGTTTTTAGCACTGTTTGCTCGATCCTACTTCCTGATTGAGTTTTTCTCACTTTTCTGAAACCCATATGTGTTCTACATATGGACATAACCCCCTGGGACTTCATGCTCCATCTACCTGATTGAACGCTCTGAGCAACAAAGGGTACACACGAGAATGTTGAATTCACCAAACCATGGAAGCGAGTTTTCCTAAACTCGCGGTGTCCTATCCACTCGCGCCAACCCTTCACGGTTAGGCTTCCGCGCGGTGCATCCGGACAATTAACCATGGACCCTCTATTGACTAACCCATATCCCGAAATTTAGAGAACTAGAGCCATGGTTAGGTTGCAAACTCATTGCATCATGTTGTGCCTACTTGACTAATTGTGCATTATTGGTTGTGCATCCTCTATGTGTTTTTCCTAACCGTTTATTTGACTTGTGCTAAGATTAAATAAACTAATTTATGACTAAAAGAACTTTGCCTAATTAATTAATTAATTTGAGTAATTAAAGTCTAATAATTTAATCAGAGTTGACTTAGTACGACTTTAGGCATACCCTGTAGAGTAAAAATACCGAAAGCAGTTTCAGATCGACATTCCAGCAATCGCGCCAAGATTTAAACTGCAGCGCCACTCTGTGGAGTGTAGCGCCTGGCGACAGTCCTGACGTCTGGCGCTACACTGCAAAGAGAGGCGCCAGTCCTGTCGTTTTGGCGACAATTCGGTTTGTTGCTCGAGTCATCACCTTATGTCTAATTGAACAGTTTTCTAGTCGATTCAGGTAATTTTTACTGGTAATTATACCTTGTCAAGTCATTAATCGAGTCTAAGCACTAAGTCCCATGGTCTTACACAAGAGTCAAAGCATGTCACTTACACTCACCATATAAAGCACACACTAATGTACACTTTGACCATGTCTAAGGGAGTCTTATAAGCGCGTATTTTCCGTCATTTTTTTTAGGGGGTAAGTCGGATATTAATCCTCCAATTAAACCACTTGTTTGAACCCCATACTTAACTCACAAAGATGTATACCTTATTTTTGCCAAAAATATGCACCCTATTTTTAACCCTAAAAAATATGCACCCTATTTTTGTTTTTTTTTCTTTCTTCCAAACCGTAAAGTCAAAGTCAATTTGAGTCAAAGTCAAAGTCAAAGTCTTAAATTTAAAGATTTAATTCAGAAAATGATTGATGACAAAAGGCTAGTCTAAATTCCACAAGAAGAAGACATATGTATTAATGGAGTTTAGGACAGTGATGAAGAAGACATGTACTTAAAAGACATGGTAGGACCTCCACCTTCAGTGTCATATGCCATGGATGACTTCTGGGTTCAAGAAGATTCATCCATAGACGTCCTCACAAGATTCGGGAGAATGTAACCTCCTATTTCGACACAACCTATACCGACTACGCAGCAAGTTCCCATACCTATGATAGAAGACAATGATATTGTCAAGCAATTCAAGAAAACCAAAGTTGAAATGAATGTATGGAAACTTCTAGCAACATCTCGAGAACATAGGTTGGAAGTGATGAATGCCTTGGATAAGATAGGGATAGATTCTGACACCACTCCAGAGGGGTTGGCTAACTTCCTTACGAGTGATCTCCCTAGTCCTATCAACTTGATCACCTTTTCCGACAAGGACTTACCTCCAGAAGGTGACAAGCATTATAAGGCATTAAACCTCACAGTAGTCTGCAAGAGAATGAACGCTCCTATGACTCTTGTAGACAATGGATCGCCCATTAATGTCTGTCCACTCAGAACTGCGAGGATGCTAGGCATAAGAGATGAAGACCTAACCCCGTCAACACAAGGAATAAGAGCTTACGACAACACTCGTCGTCAAGCTCTTGGTAAAATTACTATGAATATAACGGCGGGAGCTATAGAACACACTACTACATTCCAAGTAGTAGACATCAAGGCTTCGTTCAATTTATTGTTGGGACACCCTTGGCTTCATGACCTAAAGGTCGTCCCTTCATCTCTCCACCAACAGGTAATGGCCATAGTTGGAGGAATTCCCATTACGATCGGTGCTTCACCCATGAGGATTAAAGCCATAAAAAATCCAATAATTAATGTGGAGCACGATGAAGATGATGAAGATTTGTGGGGCTGTAGGGAATAGTTTCAAGCTTTAATCCCACTAGCTTGAACCCCACTGTGATCATACACTAAAGTACGGTGGCGTCCAAATGGAAAGAAGATAGAGAAAAAGAGTCGCCAACAAGTTTTAGGAACTTGTAAACCGTTCACGAGGTGAAGGTTACACCCCTTAACGATCCAAGAGATCGTCAACTCCATAAGGTCTAGAACCAAATAAGGGTTCAGGGATGAACGTACAAATCCAACCTAAAAGAGATTGAACCTGCCCTAATAATAGGCCTCTACTTTATTCAGATCGTATTCATGTGCGCTTTCTAATTAACATGCAATCAATAGGTTTAACCCTAAACCTGTTTATCTATGTTGGTTGAATTTAATGCACAAATAAATCTATTATCGGCGATCAATTGAATTATAATCACATTAACCCTAAACAAGATTATTAATTATCTTATTAAGCGTGATTACAAGTACAAATTCCCTTTAAACATGCATAACAGGCGTGATCAAGCAATAACAACATATCAAGTAACATAATAATAATAAATATCATCATCATAAAAATAAATTATAATTGAAATAATCATGATAATAATAAATAATAATCATAATAATAATCATATTAAAATAATCATCATAAAATCATCATCATAAAATTATAATAATAATATTCATAATCATCATAAATCATAACAATTATAATCATAATCATGTTCATGTTAATATTAAAGCATAATGATAGCAAGATCCTATGCATGATACTAACAAGATTAATAACAAACCCTAGCATGTCACTAAACAATAAAAATCAAATCTTTAACCCTAACATGATACTATCAATCATAAATATTAGGAAGAACATAGGAAGCATCGTAACAATCATATTTAATATTAAAATTACCCTAGACATGATACTAGGAATATCATAATAACAATGTAAACATGATTTCTACATCATAATATCAATAAATCAGTTAAAGTACTTACTTTGATGCCTCGTACCTCTTTCTAATAACAAAATACACACGTTAGTAACTTCAAGGAAAATAATAAACAAACAATAAAATTAAATAATTGAAAGAGAGATTTGGGACCAAACCCTCAGAAATTAAAACCTTTAACGTCTAGGGCGAAGGCAACTTCGAATATGGCTAGGTGTTTCTAGATCTTGTGAATGCGGAATTTTGTATTCGAAAACAAAGTAAGAATTAAGAGAGAATTAGAGAATTAATGAATGAAAACTGATTGTTGGTGAGAATTCGTGAGAATTGGTGAGAATAGGTGAAAATTGGTCGTTGATGAATGAAAACGGAGTTTTTTATACGTTATTTATAGAGAAATCAGCCAAAAAGATAAAATATCAAAACAGAGCACTTGGCGCGCGTAAAACAGAGTTGGCACACCTAAAACAGAGCTGGCGCCAGCACCAGCGAATTGGCGCCAGGCGCCAATGGCTAGCACCAGGCGCCAATGGCTGGCGCTAGGCGCCAGGCCTGGTTCCAGGCGCAAATGCCTAGAGTCAGGCGTCAGGCCTGTTTTTGACGCGTTTTCGAAAATCAGATAAGTTTGCCGTACTGGAGGATAAAATCATATAATTTCCTCGAAAATGCTATTTGATTTTGATTAAAACTCTGAAAAGTCAAAAAATCAATTTATCAATGTTAATTGAATTAGGAATGAAAAGAACCTTCTAGAAGAATCTAGAAGACTAAAACCATTCCTAATTGCATTAGGAATGATAAATCATATTAGGCCCTCCTCTAGATCATTGGGCCGTACATAAAGCTCAAACCGGGCCCAGTTCAGTAAATTGGCCATATCTTCCTCAATATTCATCGGAATTGGGCTTATAATATATCGTTGGAAAGGTCTTTGAAAGCCCCATCCAACTACACTACTATCGGACCCATATCATGGACCAACCAAACTGGATTGGTTGTTTTCTTAAAATAAGTTTTCAAAAACACAGAGAAGAGAAAGAAATTAAAACTATCCGCAACACTAGACTTTCCACACTTTCACTTCATTTGATTATGATTCGACGCGAAAGGTACTCATCACTGGGTTTGGTTTTGGGGAGACACAAATGGGTGTCTACAGAAGCCCCCACTTTGACTGAGTTTGGAGAAACGCGAGTTTCAAAATACGAAAGTCAAAGTAGCGATAGGGACGGAGAATGATTCAGAACGCTCTGCGATTCTAAACCACTCTTGTAACGCCGATACCTGCAAAACTAGCGTTAGTTAAATAGTAAAAAGAGTTAAGAAACGCGTATCCTGCACCATCGAGCACACGTCTCTGGAAGTAACCGATTATTTTGATGACCTCCTGCAAGTTAGAGAATGCCATTCCGCTTGAAAACTGCTACGCCTGTAACTGCTTCCAAATTAGAAGACTGCTTCGCCTGAAACTATCCTCCTCCGTATTGATAATATTCCACATCCAAGGGAATACTACCGAAGATTGCTTCTCTTGAAACAATCCTCATCCGCATTGATAATACTCCACATCCAACGGAATACTATCGAAGATTGCTTCTCTTGAAACAATCCTTAGTTGTTTGTGACAACTCTCCACAATCTAGGGAACGCCATCTTGCTACTTGTTTTGACGATCTTCCACAATCTAGGGAACGCCGTCAATCAACGTTGCTATATCTCGAGCCTTTTCTTGAATCATAGTGACAACCTTTCCAATTATAGCAAAAGTCGTCGAAGACTGCCCATCTCGTGCTATCTTCTCAAATCTTAGGTGACAACCTCCACAATCTTAGCGAATGCCGTCGAAGACCGCCCATCTCGTGCTATCTTCTCAAATCTTGGGTGACAACTTCCACAATCTTAGCGAATGCCGTCAAAGACCGCCCATCTCGTGCTATCTTCTCAAATCTTGGGTGACAACCTCCACAATCTTAGCGAATGCCGTCGAAGACCGCCCATCTCGTGCTATCTTCTCGAATATTTAGTGACAACCTTCACAATCTTAGCGAATGATGTCAAAAATAACTTTACTTGAAGTCATCCTCAGTTGTTGCGATAATATTCCGAAGGAAATTATCGAAGACCAACACTTGTCGATCTTTAAAGCTCGCTCGAACTTTGCTTCCGCTATGCCTGTACGTCGGCGCTTTCGTTGCTTTGAACCTATACTTCGGTGCCTTATCTGCTTTTGAGCCAATGCGTAGGCGCTTTAAGCTAAGTGAGACGATCTTTCATCAGGTCGATCACTTATTTGTTGTTGTAATAAAACCGACTACTTAATCATGTCAAATTGCTCATAGGGGCTAACTGGCGTACCAAGGAACTCGAAATCCCTGTATGAAGTTGAAATCACCTTTTGGAGAGGCTTCAAGCTCTGTCGCTGCTGAAATATCTCTGGTGCCAAGAATTGACTCTGTCGCCGAACGCTGTGATAGGGTCTTCCCTGTTCTGCTACACCTGTATTTATTTTGACTACAGAACTTTTCCAATCCCTTTAATTATCTTAGGGTTGACCTAAGGCTTAGAATTGCTTGACTCAACTCATTGACTTGACACGACTCAAGGTATAAACTTGACTCGATGTGATTGACTGACTCGAGGTTGACTCGACTCAAAGTGTTTGACACATGTGTTAGACTCAAATCAAGGTGATATGACACGACATGACTCAATGTGTACATGACTTGTGTGTGCATTGTAATGTGATCGTGCTACTCGAAAATGCAAAAAATAAAAATTTTCCGTCATTTTTGTGGAGGGTACCGACTTTCTCCCGAAAAAGAAAGACGCGAAAAGAGAATTGAAGTTTATTTTTTGAAGGTGCATGTTGAACGAGTTTAGTCAAATGTCATCTGATACTATCTCTCAAGGTGCAAGGATTAATCCATCCTAAGCTATCTCAATGGTTGACTCAATGATGAAAGTATTTGGGTAACTTAGGCACGGAGGCTAAGCACTTCATACTTTGTGATGCAATGACCATTATGGTTGATGAGTGATGTTGATATGACAAGGCATGCTTCAACGTTGTGTTAAGATTCCATGACAAAGGGTTCCTAAGGGAAGGTATATTTGGTCATGTATCTGTGCAGTGTGTGAAAGTGACACTAAATTAGGCCGCAAGAGCTAAGTGTATGGAAAGATATTATTTGTTAAAAGAGTCAAATGGTGGTGACTCTTAGGCTAGGTAAGCTAATGATGTAAGGATCAAGCCCCCAAGTCTAGCTCTACGTGAAAAGGGATGAGCATAGGAAATCCCTTGATATGATCATGGTGTAAGTGTGTGAATGTGAATATGAATGCATGTTTATTATGGTCGCACCTCGATGTGAGGTTTCCTACATATCCGTTAGGAATCAGGTCGAACGTCGCTCTAGCCGAACCTCGCACAAGTATGTGTATACCTCAAAAAGGTCTTTTTAAGGGTTGTAACGTGGTTAGGCTAAAGGTTTGAAAGAAGAAGGGGATAAAGGCTCAAGACCCTAGATAAGCCCCCAAGGTGTGCAACCTCGTTTTTGAATCTTTATATTTTTATGCTTGAGTTTCTAGTTTTTTTCAGCTCTCTTTTATCTTTTGCTTTAGCATCTATTTTATTTTTATAAGCGTGGGCAATCCCGATCATGCGGTCTATCACTCACTTGGCATTCATGTTTCTCTGGCACGGTACCGAGCACTCGATAAGAGACGCAATCTGAGACGTGTTCTTATCGAAGATATTTTCATATCAAAGACATTGGAACACTTACCCTTTTGTACACTTTTATGATTATTTTATTTTTGCTTATTTTTATCTTTTGATATCACTCAAGCTTTTGAGATTACATAAGTTACACACCATCCCATCCCGAGGTTAGGTAGATGTAGGTTGAAAAAAGAAAGGTCTATCGTTAGACGAGGCTCAAAGTGGTTTATGAAGAAAGGATTGCATATTTGAAAGGTGAAAGGAGATATGATGTGGCTACAAGGGGTGCCTTAAATCATTGGTATACCTTGTGCTTAATTCGACATTTTTTTTTAATGCAATATAATGAAATGATCATATATAAGGAAATAAATGCTCATTTTATTAAAAAAAGAAAATATATAATGATCCTACAAAATAAATCTAAGGAGAATAAAAAGGTGCCTATGCTAGACTTATTAGGGAAAAGGGTAAATAAAAAAGAAATAGAAAAAAGAGGTCGCGAAATCTTGTCGTTGAAGCTCGCCTCTTGTCTTGTGTTGTTTCCTTTATCATCACTCGCTCTTCTTGTTAACTGGAGGCATGGGAAGCTTGTTATTATCAATCAAATGTTGGATAGCCTCCTTTAGCTTCCAACAGCTCTCAGTAGTATGACCCCTACCTTGATGGTACTTGCAGTGTTCGTCTGGATTCCAACTAGGCAATCTCTTTTTAGGTGCGGGATCTTGAATAGGTCCAATGGGAGTAATGAGTCCTTTGGCATGGAGTCGATCAAAGGCAGTATCGTAGCTCATCCCAATGGGGGTGAAGTCTTTCCTTAGTTGCTTCTTAGATCCTTGGTTATCTATGGCTAAAACTTCACTGAGATCAAAGGTACTAACATTGTTACTAGAGTGGGTGTTTTTGGAAGAAGAAGGATTGTCGTTCTTCTTTCCTTTCCAACCACCGTGGTTACTATTGTTAGTAGCTTTTTGCTTTGCGAGGTCATCTTCGATTTCAATTCCGATGTCATAAACGGCCTTGAAAGGATTCAAATTGTGTTGATATTTTAAATGCTTTGAATACTTCTCTTAGAGATTCTTGATAAACATCCTCACAGATTCCTTTTCGGTGGGGACTTCAATCATCTTGGCGGAAGTTTCTCTCCGTTTATTAAAGAAAGAAGTAAAGCCTTCATTCTCTTTTTGTCTTAGCATCTCAAGTTGTCTATGGTCGGTTTCAACTTGAATATTGCACTTATATCTATCAACGAAAGCGTTTACTATCGATTCCCAGGTAGAGGTTTTCTCTTTGTCAAGGGAGAAGTACCATTTTTGGCAAACGGTCTCAAGAGATAGTGAGAATAGAGAGGGGAAAACCTTCTTATCGATACCCTTAATGTTCATTATGGTTTCGAAAGCTCTTAGATGAAAGTAAGGGTTATCTGTTGCCTTGAATTTAGGGATGTCAGTGGCGTTGAACTTATATGGAAGAAGTTCCTTGTCCAGCGATACCCCTTGTGAACTCATGCCCTGAAATTTATAATCGCTAGATAGCTTGCTTAGACTTTCTTGCATGAGGTTCATTTGTTGTTGCTTCACAGGATCATCGACCTTGAAGGTGAGGAGCTTCAGTGTTTCAGTCATGGTAACTAGTTGGTTCCTAAGCTCATTGACTTCTTCTTGAGTTGCCATTATCCTTTTAGCCTTCCTCTTTTGACGAATCGGTTTATCGAAAAGTGAAACTTGAATAAAGAGGTTGTCCTTGATTAATCGCCCTTCTCTCCTCGACCAAGTACCGTGGAAAAGGAATTTGGGGATATTCATTGTTAATTATTTAACTCAAACTCTATTCAACATGCAATGCAAGGAGGATATGAAGAAAGATTGGAATAGAATGTGAAGGAAAATGATGTAGATGGAGGGATATGAAGAATTAGGAATAGAATGTACCCCCCAACTCAAATGACGGAAAAAGACCGACTCATGCATGAACCTAAGACATGGTCATGGTGACATATACTCAAAGTGTGTGCTAAGACTAGTGAGTGTAAATGGTACGTTAAGACTCGTGTCATGACCATGTGGCTAGATTATGACTAGACTCAAGCAAAGACTAAGTTAAGACTTCACGTATATGCATTAAACTGGACAGACTTTGGTATTTTAGTCATAACTTTTTTTCTGTGACTCTGATTTGGATGAAACCAATGCCAAATTAAAGATAAAACTCGGGGCTACAGATCCATAGGTTGTGCGACTCGTAGTTCTTCCTAGAACTCCGGATATGACCAAAACAAGTTGACGTTTGTGCAGTATACGGGAATAAAAATCCGGGTTGACTTAAAGGAACTATGACTCGATTTTATATTTATTTATTAGCTCAAATTAATTAATTAATTAATTAAACAAAGTCCTTTAGTCATAAATCAGTTATTTAGTCTTAACACAAGTCAAACAAACAGTTAAGAAAACATAGAATGTATGCACAACAAATAATGCACAATTAGTCAAGTAGGCACAATATGATGCAATGAGTTTGCAACCTAACCATGGCTCTAGTTCTCTAAAGTTCGGGATATGGTTTAGTCAATAGAGGGTCCATGGTTAATTGTCCGGATGCACCGCGCAGAAGCCTAACCGTGAAGGGTTGGCGCGAGTGGATGGGACACCGCGAGCTTTAGAAAAAACTCGCTTCCATGGTTTGGTGAATTCAACATCTCAGATGTACCCTTTGTTGCACGGAGCGTTCAATCGGGTAGATGGAGCATGAATTCCCAGAGGGTCATGTCCATACGTAGAACACATATGGGTTTCAGAAAAGTGAGAAAAAATGCAATCAGGAAGTAGGATCGAGCAAACAATACGAAAAACCGGTCGAAATTAGAACGCATATTTCTGGCTCAGTATTGGGGGAAATTGGCGCCAGCAAACAGAGACTGGCGCCAGCTTTTAGCTGTAGCGCCTGGCGCCAACACTGGCGTCTGGCGCTACGACTAAAATGCTGGCGCCAAGCTCTGGCCCCTGACGCTACTTCCCACATGCCTCAGCAGCTTTCTGTGCTCGATAAAATTTTCCAATTTCGCGCGGTGTTATTTTAGTCCTAGTTGTGAAAGATTTTTCTCAAATTTCCTACGTGTATAATCCAATGTTTTTAATTCATTACGGATGGTCTTTCCAATGAGATCTTTTTTATGCACATGACAATAATGTTAATCAAAATTACGCACATGAAATACTTAGAACGTTTTGAGTCTCATCCACTCATTCTAAATCATTGCCGAAACAAATTCAGAAATTAAAATAGAAATCCTCCCCAGAGGAGTCGCCAAAAACTGTAGGGAATAGTTTCAAGCTTTAATCCCAATAGCTTGAACCCCACTGTGATCATACACTAAAGTACGGTGGCGTCCAAAAGGGAAGAAGATAGAGCAAAAGAGTCGCCAACAAGTTTTAGGAACTTGTAAACCGTTCACGAGGTGAAGGTTACACCCCTTAACGATCCAAGAGATCATCAACTCCATAAGGTCAAGAACAAAATAAGGGTTCGGGGATGAACGTACAAATCTAACCTAAAAGAGATTGAACCTGCCCTAATAATAGGCCTCTACTTTATTCAGATCGTATTCATGTGCGCTTTCTAATTAACATGCAATCAATAGGTTTAACCCTAAACCTGTTTATCTATGTTGGTTGAATTTAATGCACAAATAAATCTATTATCGGCGATCACTTGAATTATAATCACATTAACTCTAAACAAGATTATTAATTATCTTATTAAGCGTGATTACAAGTACAAATTCCCTTTAAACATGCATAACAGGCGTGATCAAGCAATAACAACATATCAAGCAACATAATAATAATAAATATCATCATCATAAAAATAAATTATAATTGAAATAATCATGATAATAATAAATAATAATCATATTAATAATCATATTAAACTAATCATCATAAAATCATCATCATAAAATTATAATAACAATATTCATAATCATCATAAATCATAACAATTATAATCATAATCATGTTCATGTTAATATTAAAGCATAATGATAGCAAGATCCTATGCATGATACTAACAAGATTAATAACAAACCCTAGCATGTCACTAAACAATAAAAATCAAATCTTTAACCCTAACATGATACTATCAATCATAAATATTAGGAAGAACATAGGAAGCATCGTAACAATCATATTTAATATTAAAATTACCCTAGACATGATACTAGGAATATCATAATAACAATGTAAACATGATTTCTACATCATAATATCAATAAATCAATTAAAGTACTTACTTTGATGCCTCGTACCTCTTTCTAATAACAAATACACCCATTAGTAACTTCAAGGAAAATAATAACCAAACAATCAAATTAAATAATTGAAAGAGAGATTTGGGACCAAACCCTCAGAAATTAAAATCTTTCACGTCTAGGGCGAAGGCAACTTCGAATATGGCTAGGTGTTTCTAGATCTTGTGAATGCGGAATTTTGTATTCGGAAACAAAGTAAGAATTAAGAGAGAATTAGAGAATTAATGAATGAAAACTGATTGTTGGTGAGAATTCGTGAGAATTGGTGAGAGTAGGTGCAAATTGGTCGTTGATGAATGAAAAAGGAGTTTTTAATACGTTATTTATAGAGAAATCAGCCAAAAAGATAAAATATCAAAACAGAGCACTTAGCGCACGTAAAACAGAGCTGGCGCACCTAAAACAGAGATGGCGCCAGGCGCTAATGGCTAGCACCAGGCGCCAATCGCTTGGCCTGGTTCCAAGCGCCAATGCCTGGAGTCAGCCGCCAATGCCTGTTTTTGACGTGTTTTCGAAAATCAGATAAGTTTGCCGTATTGGAGGATAAAATCAGCCAAAAAGATAAAATATCAAAACAGAGCACTTAGCGCACGTAAAACAGAGCTGGCGCACCTAAAACAGAGATGGCGCCAGGCGCTAATGGCTAGCACCAGGCGCCAATCGCTTGGCCTGGTTCCAAGCGCCAATGCCTGGAGTCAGCCGCCAATGCCTGTTTTTGACGTGTTTTCGAAAATCAGATAAGTTTGCCGTATTGGAGGATAAAATCATATAATTTCCTCGAAAGTGCTATTTGATTTTGATTAAAACTCTGAAAAGTCAAAAAGTCAATTTATCAATGCTAATTGAATTAGGAATGAAAAGAACCTTCTAGAAGAATCTAGAAGACTAAAACCATTCCTAATTGCATTAGGAATGATAAATCATATTAGGCCCTCCTCTAGATCATTGGGCCGTACATAAAGCTCAAACCGAGCCCAGTTCAGTAAATTGGCCATAGCTTCCTTAATATTCATCGGAATTGGGCTTATAATATATCGTTGGAAAGGTCTTTGCAAGCCCCATCCAACTACCCTACTATCGGACTCATATCATGGACCAACCAAACTGGATTGGCTGTTTTCTTAAAATAAGTTTTCAAAAACAGAGAGAAGAGAAAGAAATTAAAACTATCCGCAACACTAGACTTTCCACACTTTCACTTCATTCGATTATGATTCGACGCGAAAGGTACTCATCACTGGGTTTGGTTTTGGGGAGACACAAATGGGTGTCTACAGGGGCTTTAATGAAGAGGACTCCTTAATCGAGGAAGATGAAAGGACCCCTCTCTGCTAAGACCCCCACTCCAATATGATAGTGAACGCTATTCTGAAGAAGCAAGGATATTTTCCTTGGAAGACTCTAGGAAAGAAGAAAGGAATAGAAAAATCGCTAGAATCACCTGGCCTCCCTAAATTAGACACTTTCGGACTTGGTTTTGAACCGACTCGGGAAGATCTCAAGCGAGCCCAAGAAAAGTCAAAAGCACGTAGGAACGCTCGCAACCAAAAGAAAGCAATCCCAATGGATCAGTATCCTCTTAGCCTCAATGGACAATTCATAAAAGAAGGAGAGGACTATCCATGCTACGAATTTCCCGAACCTTTTGTCATAAATGGCATAAGGAAACCAGGACTCGAAATTTTCCTATATTGCTATTTTATGGATGAAATCCCAACTCCTATCCACAAGGAGAAAGCACCCCCATGCTTTGACTTTAATGTCATGGGATTACTATTTGGGCGAGAAAAAGTTGAGCCAACATTACATAGAGGATAACTTTTCGCTCATCCAAACAGTCCTACAAAGCGAAAGCTTTGATCCCTCAAAGCTCATCACTCCAGCGGAAGGATCACTACAAGGTTGGCGCAGGACTGTCAAGGTGACTACTCCAAGCGGAAGGAAAATCTCTATTACGACGGGGCAAGGACCGATGTTCGAAGAGTCGTCTGAGTCAGAGTCAGAGACAGAGTCTTTTCCTATAGAGTTATCTAAGTCTTTAGTAGTAGCACCCTCTTCTTCTACCTCTCCCCCTAGGATAGTTAGCGATCAAGTCCCTGAGGACATATCTCTCTTCGATATAATAATTTCCGAATTTAATAATATGTCTTCTTCCTCTTACTCCTCGTGTTTTTCTTTAACCCAAGATGACGAGCATTGCTTAACTAACAATGAAAATGACAAAGAACTTATTAAAGCAATGGAAACACTTGAAAAGAAAACACCGATAATTGAGGAAACTGAGACGGTTGATATCTCAAATGATTCAACCAATAAAAGAGAAGTTAAAATCGGATTAACACTTGATGAACAAGAAAGAACCGATTTAATTAATTTGCTTAAAGAATTCATCGATGTATTCGCTTGGTCATATGAAGATATGCCAGGCATTAATAGAGAAATAGCTCAACACACTATACCACTAATCCCAGGAATGAAACCTGTAAAACAAAATTTGCGTCGAATGAAACCCGACGTAGCTCTTAAAATAAAAGAAGAAGTTCAAAAACAAATAACTGCAGGTTTTATCAAGGTATCCAAATACCCTGAATGGGTCGCCAACGTCGTCCCAGTTCCGAAAAAGGATAGACGGGTAAGAATGTGTGTCGACTATCGAGATCTAAATAAGGCAAGTCCAAAGGACGACTTCCCTTTACCACACATTGATATTCTGGTAGATAACACAGCAAATCATGCACTTCTCTCGTTCATGGATGGACACGCGGGGTACAATCAAATTCTCATGGAAGAAGAAGACATGGAGAAAACAACTTTCATAAGACCATCGGGTACTTACTGCTGCACGGTAATGCCATTCGGGTTGAAAAACGCGGGTGCTACTTACCAACGAGCAGCGACTGCCTTGCTCCATGACATGATGCGTGCATAAAGAAGTTGAAGTATATGTAGACGATATGATTGTGAAATCAAAAGATCACCCAAGCCATCAAATATCCTTGAGAAAATTCTTCGAAAGGCTAATAAAATACAATATGAGGTTCTTCGAAAGGCTAAGAAAATACAATATGAGGTTCTTCGAAAGGCTAAGAAAATACAATATGAGGTTGAATCCATCCAAGTGTGCTTTTGGAGTCACCTCAAGCAAGCTTTTAGGTTATGTCATAAGCTCTAGAGGAATAGAGATAGACCCAACCAAGATCAAGGCAATCATGTCAATGCCACCGCCCAAAACCGAGAAGCAAATTCGAGGATTTATTGGCCGGTTGCAATAAAAATGCAGGTTCATATCAAAGTTGACAACAATATGTGAACCAATTTTCAAAAAGCTTAAAAAGAATGTATCAGTAATATGGGATGACGAATGTTAAAAAGCCTTTGAAAAGATCAAATCCTATCTCGCAAATCCTCCGGTATTAGCACCAGCACTTCCAGGAATACCTCTTAGGTTGTACTTAACAGTTACCAAAGAGACAATGGGAGCCATGCTAGCGCAAGAAGTGGAAGGCAAAAAAAACGCGATCTACTACCTGAGCAAAAAGATGCTCGAGTATGAAGTACGCTATACACCACTGGAGAAATTGTGCCTCGCATTGGTGTGGGCCACAACCAAGTTCAGACATTACATGCTCGTGCATACAGTCTTTGTAGTTTCCCAATTGGATCCCCTCAAGTATTTATTCGAGAAATCTACACTCAATGGGCGCATATCAAGATGGATAGTCAACTTAGCCCAATTTGACGTAAGATTCATGCCCCAAAAAGCTATCAAAGGATCTGTGGTTTCAGATTTTCTAGAGGACTTTCCAATAGAAGATTCGACGCCAATACATGATAATGAATTTCCAGACGAAGACTTGATGGTCACCGAGGACGATACTTGGACCTTATACTTCGACGGAGCCTCAAACCAAAAGGGATGTGGCGTTGGAGTATTACTAGTATCACCTAAAGAAGAACATGTTCCAATCTCCATAAATCTTGATTTCGACGTTACCAACAATGCTGTCGAATACGAAGCATGCATGGTAGGCCTTGAAACAGCTTTGGCATTGGGAGTGAAAAAGTTACGAATATTTGGAGACTCTTCATTAATCATCAATCAAATTTCTAAGAGATGGAAAGTAAGGAGCGAATAGCCCCTTACCAAACTTATATGGAAACTCTCACTAATCAGTTAGAGAAGGTGGAATACACGTATCTACCTAGAGAAGAAAATCATTTTGCTGATGCCTTAGCAAGACTAGCCTCAATGGTTAGGATTCATACGGAAATCGAGCAAATGCCTCTAACTATAGAAAAAAAGGCATAAACCGGCCTATATTCAAGTTATAGAAGATGATGAAGTGATCCAAGAAGAAGAAGAAGAAGAAGAACCGTGGTATACGGATATACTCAACTATGTCACCAAAGGAGAATACTCTCCCCATGCTGACAAAAGAGAAAAACGAGCATTAAGACTCTTGGCTTCCCAATACGTACTCATAGACAACGAGTTACACAAAAGGGTACCTAAGGGTCGAGCTCTCTTATGTGTAGGAAAAAAGGATGCTCAAAGAGCAATGAGGATAGTCCACGAAGGCGTTTGTAGACTCACGTAAATGGCAAAATGCTAGTCCAAAAGATAATGCAAGAAGGATACTATTGGACTACCATGAATAGGGATTGTCATCAATACGTAAAAAGATGCCCTAAGTGCCAAATTTACGCCAATCTACAACATGTTCCTCCATCCCTACTCTACACATACACTTCGCCATGGCCATTCTCTACATGGGGAATTGACATTATTGGTAAAATCACTCCCCTAGGAACAGGAGGTCACGAATATATCTTAGTGGCAATTGATTACTTCACAAAGTGGGTCGAAGCACAATCATACGCTAAACTCACTGCAAAACATGTAGCACTCTTTATCAAAAGAAATATTATTTGTTGATATGGAGTCCCACATGAAATGATAAGTGACAATGGAACTCACTTTCAAGCTGAGTGTGAAGAATTGCTACAAAAATATGGCATTTAACATCATCATTCTTCTCCTTATAGACCTTAAGCAAACGGAGCAGTCGAAGCGGCTAATAAAAATTTAAAGACTATCATCGAGAAAATGACAGAAAATTACAAGGATTGGCTTGACAAGCTCCACTTCGCATTGTGGGGTTATCGCACATCAATTTGCACATCAACAGGAAATACGCCATTTTCCTTGGTTTATGGAATGAATGTCGTACAACCTGTAGAGCTAGAGATACCATCTCTACGCATTACATTAGAAAGAAAACTCGATGAAGTTGAATGGACTAGGGCACGATATGAGGAGCTAATTCTACTTGATGAAAAACGACTAGAAGCTCTACATCATACTCAATGCTATCAAACTCGTATGGCTAGGAATTTTAATAAGAAGGTCAAGACAAGAAACATCAAAGTAGAAGACTTGGTGTTAAAAGCATTAAGGAAGAATGTTCTAGATCCAAGGGGAAAATTTAGGCCTAATTGGTCTGGACCCTATATTGTCAAAACAATCCTATCAGGAGGTGCAGCAAAATTAACTGATATGGATGGCAATGAGTTCTCGAACATGACAAATCTTGACCAACATAAAAAATACTACCCATAATTACTTGAGTAGGATACTTAAGAGAGCTACGTTTGGCCTGATTCTTTACGAAAGGATACGTAGGCAACCCTTTACGGGTGCGGACACTTTATTTTGTCAAACCTCGCATCCCAGACTTAATAACGAATTTGAAAGAAAATCGACGAAACATCGGCGTCACAGAAAAAATCTCGGCGCCAGCCGATGGACCTTAGCGCCAGACGACAACTCCTGTCGCCTGACGCCAGACTGCCGCAGAAGCGTGACGCTATTTTTCTTGAAAGTACCTAGGAATATTTCAGTGTTTTTTGGAAAATTTTCGACTTCCGTACTCGAAAAAAATTTCCGAAAAAATTAAATTCTCAGTTTTCATTGCTTTAATAAATTAAATTTAAAGGAGATAATTTAATTAAAAGAAAAATAGCTGCAATTTCATTAATAAAATAAATTAACCATTACATTATTGATGGAATTTAAATAAAGCTTAAATAAATTAACTTTAAATTTAAAACTAAGTCTAATAATTGTAATGCTTTAATCCTTTTTCTCTTTCTTTGCTCTCTTCCAATTTTAATCTGCATCCTCTTCTTCATCCTAGTAGGCATCCTTTAGAGGACCAACATTCAATTTTGGAGTAAATAGTTTCTCCCTTAGCTAGGACTCCATGTTTCTTCTCTACCCAAGCCTTCTTCTCTGTAGTGTCAGCTTTTCTCTTTCCTTTATCCTTCGTAGAGTTTTTCTTCCTAGGCATTGTAGGTGTTTTGAACTCAAGTCTCTCACCCAAGCGTTCCTTAACGGGAATCACTTTGTCACCTAGACGACTCTTCACATCAGTTTTACTCTGATTTTTCTTCATGTCCTTTGAAGGTTTCTTCATAAGCCACTTTTTCACATCATTGGGCAAGGAAGGAGGAACCTTTTAGGTGATCACTTCCCATAAAGGCCTAGAGCTCTAATAAGCATCAAATTTGTCTGCTTCTTGAGAGATAGGAAATTCATAGGGACGACGAAGATCCCCGGAAGGAATTGTTTAAAGTAGGGCGTACTGTCTTTTTACCCTGCAGGGATAATAAAAAGTCATTCTGGACAAGCTGGGAAGACAGCAGAAAGGTTGCTTGTTGACACAAATCATCTTTTCTATTTTCCACCAAGGGACGACCCACTTGATGTTAAAGTTGCAAGAACCAAAGACCTTCTTCCGTTCATGGCGCCCCTTCTTAGAGAAGCGTTTCTTCCTTCTCACAAAGCAGTTTGGAGTGTATTTTTCAATGTTGTTTGGAGGACTAATTAATTCTAGTCTTTCCATTAACCACATCTGTAAAAAAAAATTTCAATGCAAATAAATTAATATTACTATACAAAAATATGTTTTTGATTTCTGTAATTAAAAATATTATTTTTCTACCTGTAATAAAATTGGAGATCCCCGAAAACGTGCTTTTGGATTCTTCTTCAATTCATCAAGACTAAGCATAGTCTCTCCAACAATTACGGCTTTAGATTTCTCTCATATTCAATCTGCTCCAAAACAGTTGATATGATTGCTTGATCCTCATTAGCTCTACCACTAGTGAGAAGATATTGATTAAGCATGCAAAAAAGGAAAGCCCTTCTTCTATAAACATGAAAAGACTCAGAATAAGGTCTATCAAAATAATGGCGAGCAAATTCCTTCAAATTAACTACGCTACCATCTACTATATTTGTTACATCTTTGTCTTTTAAATTAAAGAAGCGCTCAAAATCCCTATAATAATATTCATTTATTCTAAGAATTACTACAAGATCTAATGCAGGGAAGCCTAAGATAGCACCGAATTCTTCCGGCAAAGGGCTAATTTCATCATACCCTAATCTAAAACAATGAGTATCCACATCCCAATATTCTAAGGCGGTATGAATAAAGTCTACATCAAGATCTACCTCCTTGACACCATAAATGCCCCCCATATGAAAAACGTCTAACTCTTTTCTCTCCTTGGCAGTTAGAGACCGACACCATTCATGAGTGAAGTTGGTAAAACTTTTAGAGACTAAAGACATGATTATTTTTTCAAAAGCTAAGGTTTTATTTAATCTGCTGAAATTATGAAGAAAGTCGGCTGGGCACGGGGCTATTTATGCACAAAATCGGCACAGTTTCAATCCGAAAAGGATTCGGAGTCAGCGCTCGTTAGCGCCAGACACCAGACATTGGCGCCTGGCGCCAGAGCCTTGCGCCAAACGCTAAGGGTTAGAGCTTGGCGCTAACTCAAAACTCGTGGCGCCAGATGGCGCTAACGTGTCTTATCATATGAGCTTTTTCAAAACCGCGTTTTTTGTCTGATTCGAGTCTGACCAATGACTTTACAGTCTTTTATTCTTTTTATACCTTTTTCCTAATTATATTTTTCCTTCTTCTTAATTAATATATCAATTATATTAATTATATTTTTTTGGATTTTATTTAGACTTAATTTTCAAGTTTTTGTAAATCCAATATTTTTTCTATCATTATTTTTATTTTTTCTTTTGGGGGGAGAAAGTCGGATACCCTCCATCAATAATAAAAATGACGGAATTTTTGCGCAAAATTAATTATCACAATTCTTTGCACACACAAACATACACATAAAAATTAAAAAAAGATAAATAAATGTTAACTAAAATAAACTCATAGTAGTATGTATATACAAATATGTCTAAATAATGAGTCTAAATAAAGGCAAAGTTCTAAACAAAGTCAAAATAAAAAGCACAGGAATAAACTACGGCGCCAGAGGACGTACACCCATCATGTCATAAAACTGCGCAGTACAAGGAGTAACCTCTCCACCAGCTCCAGCTCCAGTCTCCTCGGGAGGTGAAAAACTCAGCAAAGGACCTGTCCACCCAAGATCAACCTGAGGCTAAGGCTGCGGGGGCTAGGCAACCTAGAAACGACCTCGTACATCCCATCATGTCATAAACCTGAGGCTGAAGCTGACCTCGTACATCCCACCACCTCTAAGAGCTTTCATATCTCTCTATCATTATATTAAGTATGTAATGCTTTCATTGCTAATAACGGGGCCTAGGCAACCTAGAAACGACATAGATGTTTACCTTGCGCCGCTTATTGACGACTTGAGAAAGATGTGGGACTGTAGACACTCATTTGTGTCTCCCCAAAACCAAAACCGGTGATGAGTACCTTTCACGTCGAACCATAATCGAATGAAGTGAAAGTGTAGAAAGTCTAGAGTTGCGGATAGTTTTAATTTCTTTTCTTTTCTCTCTGTTTTTGAAAACCTATTTTAAGAAAAAAAAAGTCAATTCAGTTTGGTTTAGTCCATAGTATGGGTCCAATAATGGTGTAGTTGGATGGGGCTTGAAAAGAGCTTTCCAACGATATATTTAAGCCCAATTCCGATGAATTATGATGAAATTATGGCCAAATTACTAAACTGGGCCCGGTTTGATCCTTATATGCGGCCCAATGATCTAGAGGAGGGCCTAATATGGATTTATCATTCCTAATGCAATTAGAATTGACTTTAGTCTTCTAGATTCTTCTAGAAGGTTCTTATCATTCCTAATTCAATTAGCATTGATAAATTGACTTTTGTTGACTTTTTAGAGTTTTAATTAGAATAAAAGAGTGTTTTTAAGGAAAATACGATTTTGCCCTTATGTACGGCTAAATTTTATCTAAATTAAGAAAACGCGTGAAAATAATAATTAGCGCCTGACGACAGACATTAGCGCCTGGCGCTAGCCTTAACGCCTGGCGCTAATGGTCAGCGCCTAGCACTAATTTCTTTTTTCCTCGTCGAAACTCTGATTTGTTTTTCTATCCATTTGGCTGATTTTCTCTATAAATAGCCTCCTAAAATCTCCATTTTTCATCATCAATCATCATTAAAATATCAACAACTCTCTAATTCTCTTCTCTCTCTAAGCTAAAGCTTGTTCTCTCTCTCTCTCTTCTAAACCAACCTTTTTACAAACAAAATTCCACATTCTCAAGACCAAGAAACACCTAGCCAAGTTCGAAGTTGCCTTCGCCCTAGACGTGAAAGGTTTGATATTTCTGAGGGTTTGGTCCCAAATATAGTTTAATCTTTATTTCAATTATTTAATTTAATTGTTTGATTTTATATTTTCCTTGAAGTTACTAACGCGTGTATTTTGTTGTTAGAAAGAGATACGAGGCATCCAAGTAAGTACTTTAATGGTTTTAATTGATATTATGATATAGAAATCATGTCTAGGTTGTTATTATGATTCCTAGTGTCATGTTAGGGCGTTTTGATCTTCCTATTATCATGTTTAGGGTAACAATTATAATTCCTAATATCAAGTATGATTAAAAGTATGATTCTTCCTATGTCTTTCCTAATATCATGTTAGTATCATGTTAGGGCTGTTTAGTAACATGATAGGGTTTGTTATTAATCTTGTTAGTACCGTGCCTAGGATCTTGCTATTATTATGCTTTAACATGATTATAATTATAATTGTTATGATAATTATTATTATAATTATTATGTTGCTTGATATTTTATTGTTATTGCTTGATCACGCCTTTTATGCATGTTTAAAGGGAATTTGTACTTGTAATCACGCTTAATAAGATAATTAATAATCTTGTTTAGGGTTAATTTGATTATAATTCAAGTGATCGCCAATGATAGTTTTATTTGTGCATTAATATTCAACCAACATAGATAAACAGGTTTAGGGTTAATCCTATTGATTGCATGTTAGTCAGAAAGCGCACATGAATATGATCAGAATAAAGTAGAGGCCTATTATTAGGGCAGGTTCAATCTCTTTTAGGTTGGATTTGTACCTTCATCCCCGAACTACCAGTCATGGTTCCAGACCTATTGGAGTTAACGATCTCCTGGATCGTTAAGGGGTGTAACCTTCACCCTGTGAACGGTTTACAAGTTCCTAAAACTTGTTGGCGACTCTTTTGCTCTATCTTCTTTCCATTTGGACGCCACCGTACTTTAGTGTATGATCACAGTGGGGTTCAAGCTAGGGGTAATGCTTGAAATATTCCCTACAGGGACGAAGGGGTTTCCGTTTTTGATGCTCATCAGATGGAGATGTTCACATTGCGTGCAGCCCTTATGTGGACCATGAATGACTTCACTGCATATGGCAAATTTTGTGGGTACAAAGTCGAAGGGAAAAAAGCATGCCCCATATGTATTGATGACACTGCACATTAAGCGTATACCTTACCCATGCAACCTACTCCACTTGTTGAAGACATTGTTCTTCAATCGCTCTCTGCTAATTTGACCTTTCTTCACAACCGTGCTTGTCATTTGGTCGATCCCATGGAAGTTGCACTTCCTAAGGCAATGTTCCACTATGATGAGGATGCAGTTGCATGGATCAGCAAAGAAGATGTGAAGGAATTTCTATGTGGTGCAAAGCTTAACATTTCCCTCATTCAAACATTCATGAGGTACTTCAATGCCTACATAATCTACACTTTTTTCAAGTTATTCAAATTTGTGGTGATTATCCTTCATTTGATTAATTATTCAATGTTCATGCACGCAGAGCACTACAGGAGCACTTAACTGAAACTGATTCTCCTTGTAAAGTTGGGTGGTTATGCCCCGAGCAGTTATCCACTACTAGAATCATAGGCAACCCCCGTGACGTGTTGTACTATGTTGAACAGAGTATCAGGGAATCAGTGTGTGCGGGAGACAAGTTCATATTCGCCCCATGTTATAGAGATTAAGTCTAACCATGTCAAATTCAATCGATTTGGCCTCATTATATGTTGACTCCTAAATATTAATTTGCTTGTCTATTGTGAACTTATGTAGGGAAAATTGGAGCCTCATGGTTATTTGTAATTCAAATAACACAATTTATCACCTTGATTCAGCTCGATCATCGGAGTAGTGGCTAGTGAAGTCTATATTGCAAAAGTAAATATATATAGCTACCTAGTTATGATTATTGCTAATAATAACTAATTTAGTAGTCAGAAGCTAATCAAATTTGAATGTACTTTATTTACTACAGTGTTATGAAGAAGCTACATTGTCGTGCTCCTCAGGGTCCAACATGGAATTGAAGTCACCGTTGGTAATTTACATGATATTGTGATTATCTTCAAAATCTATGTTAGTAAGTATTTGCTAATTTCCTTTGCATGTTTCACTGATGTGATTTGTTCGTCATATGCTAGTGCGCACAACAAGAAAATAGACTTGATTGTGCTTTGTATGTGATGAGATTCATGCTTCACATAGTGACTCATTGTACAGAAAGTCAACAGCTTGATGAGGTAAGTCCTAAAACTTAATGAAATGCTATTTTAATGTGATTTCTAGCCTTAGACACCTAATATTACCCAACATTTACATGTTATGAGAAATAAATAGGTCATTTGATAAGAAAGGTAGAAAATGGGTTGAATAGAAGTCGTATGGGCCATATTTGGGCCATTTTGTGTTAATACGCTCTTTTCATGTGATTTCTTTCCTTATACACCTATAACTAGATAATACCGACATGTTATGGGATAAATAAAGTTCATTTGATAAGAAATGTAGGAAATGGGCAAAGTCATATAGGCCATATTTGGGCCATTTTGAGTAAAAAGCGTCTTAAACCTTAATAAAATGCTCTTTTGATTCAATTTTAGGGCTTAGACACATAAAACTAGGTGACATTGACATGTTATGAGAAAGAAATAGTTCATTTGATAAGAAATGTAGGAAATGGGCTAAATAGAAGTCATATAGGTCATATTATTGTTTAGCCTAATTAATTAATTCTAACATAATTTTTTTGTCTTTCAAGTTTTGCAAGGTACAAAAGGATGGTCCTTTGACAATCAAGGAACTTAATGAAGTTTGTAACATGTTAGCGTCTTTTATCACCTTCAACATGTAAATGTCATTTTAATTGTAAATTTATGTTAACTTTTTAACTATATATTATTATTCATTATTTACTTACTATCATTTTTATACAGTGGCGGATCTTGAAACTTTTTCTTTCAGGGGACAATAATTTTTAATATAATTGTACGTTCATTAGTGACTTAATTTATTTATTATCAATACATCATAATTCACCAATTTAATCATTGAAAAAAAATTAAAAACAAGCTGTCAATTGATAGATATTAATGAAGAAATAAAGAACGAGATATCGAAGGCAAAAAAAACGTACTCTATACTTTCAAGTGAGTAATTTATTAACCTCGATAACGTCTTTTTTCCTAAACATATAAATTTTTTTTGAGTGCTCAAACTAATCAAAATATCAAAAAAATTTAATTGCAAAAAAAAAACAAAAAAATTATTATTCGTAAAACTTAAAATTGAAAAATATAGAATAGTACTCCGTAGTTCATAACAATAACATCCATAAATGATTTAATGTAAAACAAATTGAAACAAAACCTGATACTCGTATTGTTCAAGGGTCAAATACTTTTATCAATTTCCCAAAAAAAAAACAAACTTTTACGGAGTATCAATTTTGTATTAAAAAAAATACTTTTTTTAATTTAAGGGTTTTAATAAGAAAATAATGAGCCTAGTTAAAGAAGGAAAGGTGTTGTCACTTGTTAGTGCTTTTATTGAAATTTGGAAAGTCACTTGTCAGTACATAGCCTTCTTAGAAAAATAAAAAGACAATCAGTTTATGTTTATTGGGCCTTCAGCTACAACTTACGGGGTTCTCTAGTTTTTAGAGAGAGATAGTTCCCTCTAGGGTTTTCCCTTGGGAGGGTTTTTCCTAGCCTCTTTTGCTAGGGTTTTTTCTTTTTTTTTCTTCAATCCTTCCCTACTTTTCTTTATCTCCTTCATTCTTGATTTTTATTTGTGAATTTTGTAGGGGCTTCCGCTGGTTTTTACCGGTGGAAAGCCCCAAAATCTCTTTAATTGCTTTCAATAAAAAGATACCATCCTTAAGATGGTGTTCATGGTAGGGATTTAAATTACTTGTTTATTGAAGAATGAAGATCGAAGGTTTCGCAATTTCTACCGGAGTTTAGAAGACCACGGAAGGATATTCATTCAAAAAATTATGCATCTGCAGATCTTATGTCGCATTAGAGCGAACTCACAGATTGTATTGCTTCGGATGATGTTTTTTGTTAAGGCTATTATCAATCGATTCCGCGATGTTATTTTTAGGGTTTTATATGTTTTTGTTGGAATTTTAAATTTCTCAAAAATTGATTGTAAGTGCCGTTTGGCTATTTTATAAATGAAATCTTTAATCTTCCTGTCAAAAAAAATAATAAAAATAAAATAACTTACGGGGCGTTTGGCATGTGGGAATGGGAATTTGGGAAATATAAAATGGAAGTGGGAATGGGAATTGGTAAGTGGGAGTTTGTCAAATATTCCCAATCTCTTGTTTGGCATATAACTTGGAATAAAATTAGGATTAAAGGCTGAAATTACAATTTTATCCTTATTGTCTTAAATCTCAAAGACTCAAATTTAATATGCATTATTAAGTTAAGGGCAATTATGTCTTTACATAGTTAGAGAACTCCCGCTATTTTATTACCTACCACCCTTAGGTAATAAAATGGTGGGAATTAGAGGGTAAATATTCTCAAGCTTATTCTCACTCCTTAAAGTAATTCCCATCAAACAAACATGGGATTATGGAGACTTGGGATTAATAATCCTATTCCCACCTCATAATCCCACATTCCAAACACCCCCTTAGTGTACAATTTTTTCTCAAACCTTTCGGGAGCCAAGCCCCAGTGAGCCTTAACTAACGTCCGCCACTGTTTTTTTTGTGTGTGTGTGTGTGTGTGTGTGTGTGTGTGTGTGTGTGTGTGTGTGTGTGTGTGTGTGTGTGTGTGTGTATAGGGGAGGGATCCGGTGAGAATAGGTTCATATGTGAGAATTCATACTTATATGAGAACTGATTTTAAATTTAGAACATGTGAGTAAAAGTTTAGAACATACGAGTAAAAATTTAGAACATGCGTCTGAAATTAAAATTTAGAACGTCTGAGTAATAATTTAGAACATCTAAGTGAGTAATATGTTTAGAACATTTGATTTAAGAATTAGAACAAGTGATTAAAAATTTATAAAATCTGCTTTATGAAATTTTAAACATATGAGTACAATTTAGAACATTTGATTTAAGATTATGAACATGTGAATAAAAATTTAGAACAAACAAATATAGAATATAGAAAGTGTGAGTAAAAAATTTAGAACATACGAGTAAAAATATAGAACATACGCTTTAAAATCTGGAACATATAATTAAAAATCTTAGAACACACATTTTAAAATTTAGAACATATAAGTTAAAATTTTGGAACAAGTTATTTAAAATTTATGATATTAAACTTAACTAATTTATGGTTTAGAACATGTGAATACTAAATTAGAACATTTGATTTAATTTAGAACACCTAAGGAAAAGTTTAGAAAATCAGATTTAAAATTTAGAACATAAAGAGTGTTCTCACATAAGAAAAATTCTCACAAGTATATATATATATATATATATATATACAACACTTTTTTTTTTATTGTATTGCATTTGGGAATATTTATATCTATACATATATGAATTCTTGTGTTTTAATATTATTTGTATCTTATTATAATATTAAATAATGTTATTATTATTAGTAATTATAATACTAATATTATTAATTATTTTATTTAAAATTATTGCTGGAATTACAGGTTATTATTGCTGGAATACCAGGGTGTTTTTTTTAATATTATTGCAAGAAAAAAGGAAAAAAAAAATATTACTAAAAAGGCACCGGTTAACCGGTGCCAAAAACTTCTGCCACCAAAAAAATAATTGCGCGGGACTATTTATGGCACCGGTTTTGAACCGGTGGCAAAAAAAGGGGGGTAATTGGCACCCCCCCACATTGTAACCGGTTAAAACCGGTGCCTTAAGCTGGCTTGAACCAGTGCCCTTTGCTGTTTTTCTACTAGTGTTAGTTTGAATTTTATGTAATATGAATGATCTTTAATGTTTGGTTTTTAGTTTTTTTTTCAAAGGTTTGCAAGATTCAAAGGGAGGCCCGTTAACAAGGCAAGAATTTGATGAAATTCGGGACATGTGGGCTTTTTCGTGACATTTGATGGAATCTAGGTAGAATAATATATATTAGATAGTGAGATTGAGTTTTTTGTTATTATGAACAATTAATATTTAGTTACTATCTTTTTTTTTATATGTACATTAATTATATATAATTAGTACTATATATTATTTGTGAGTGTTATATATGTTATTATTATGCATTTTATTGTTGTTATTGTATTATTATTCTTAAATTTGTAATATTTTAATTATTATTAATTATTAATATTAATTAATATTAATAATAATAATAATAATAATAATAATAATAATAATAATAATAATAATAATAGTAGTAGTTTTTAAAATTACATATTAATATGTATATCAAAACAGGTCACTAATACTATTATTATTAATTAATATAAATTTTGGAAAAAAAATAAACAAATGGCAAGCGGTTTTGGCGCCAAACCGCTTGCCATTCTCCCCTAATGGCAAGCGGTTCTGAACCGCTTGCCATTTAAATGGCTATTGGCAAGCCCCCTAAGTCCATGCGGTTCAGAACCGCTTGCCATTAGGGAGTTTGAACCGTTTGCCATTACGTTTTTTCTACTAGTGGAAATTTCGATTTTCTTTCGCCAAAATTAGTACTTTGATTAAACAATTTAACTTGCTTCACTATCAATGTCGTAGAATTTATGCAGAAAATTGAAGGAAAATCGTTGGAAAAACCTTTGAATTGCAGCTTCAATGGCAGCTTTTGGGAGTTTGAGGAGAGAGAAAGTCATGAATAGAAGAGAGAGAAAGTCATGGGTTGTGTTTGTTTTGAAAGATTAAATTGGTTTTTATTTTATTTTAATCCTAACCGCTCCTCCCAATCGATTCCTACGGGTGAGATGGATTTTTATATAACTAGGGTTCTTATATAAGGAGGGGTTCTTACCGGATCCCTCCCATATCATATAACTAATATATGAAGCTAAACTTTTAGCCAGGTCACGAGGCAGCGACACTTGGCTTTCTAATTTTTTGCCAAGTGTCGCGCCACGTTGAATAGATTTAAATAGGACTTCATAAGATAAAAATTAGTGTCGCGCCACCTTTGATAGATTTAGATAGATTTTATAAGATAAAAACATTAGTTAAAAATTCCATTTTCAATCAAATTAGGATAGAATTTTAGAATAAGTTTGTTGTTTAGAGTTTTATTTTCGATAAAATACCAAATAATAAACTTATAATTAGGCCACAAGACAACATTATCATTTAGCATTTTAACTTTTCGCCAATTGTCGTACCACGTTGGATAAATATAGATAGACTTTGTAGAAAAAAATTAATTTAGAATTCTATTTTCAATCAAATTGAATCATAAAATAGTTTTATCTTAAAAGTCCATAAACAACCCGGGCATCGCACGGGGCACAAAACTAATATATATATATATATATATATATATATATATATATATATATATATATATATATATATATATATATATATATATATATATATATATATATATATATATATATATATATATATATATATATATATATATATATATGTATGTATGTATATATATAGATATATATATATATGTTGTATGTAATTATTGCCACCGGTTAACCGCTGTCAATAATGCCCATAAATACAAAAAAAACAAAAAAAAAAAATTTGTATTTATTTCACTTAAATTGTAGTAGAAACTATATATATATATATATATATATATATATATATATATATATATGTAAAATACATAAAAACACATATATTCATCAGTATCTAGTAATTGTACACTTTTTAAGAGTGAAAAAACTAAATTAATAACTGCAACTAAATTACTCATACAACAATTCCAATTCAAAAGAACTAAATTAATCAAATTACACAAAACTAAAATTCTAACATTAAAATCAAAAAAAAATTTACAATAAAAAACCAAAAAAAAATTTACAACATTAAAATTAAAAAACAACCCATATTAACACCTAAATCAATCATCCGGCATCTTTATTCTTCGATTTAACATCTACATCTAAATCAATATACCTGCATCAAACAAAAAAAATCAATTAAATAAAATAAATAAGCTACGAAAATAAAAAAAAACCAGAACAGGTACCCATAAATCGATTTAAATCGGTTAAATAAACCCAGAAAAACACACAAAAATATAAAAAAAAACCCAGAAATTAAACAAAAACCCAGAAAACTAAAACCCAGAAAAAAAAAAGAAAAAAAAACCAGAAAAAAAAATTAAACAAAATTCCCAGAAATTAGTGAAAACCTGAGAATTAAATCGAACTAAAAAAAAATCGAATTGATTTTCAAAACGAGAATGAAAAACAAAATGAGAATTAAATCGAACTCAAAAAAACAAATTGATTTTCACGAACTCAAAAAAAAAGAAAAAAAAACCCAGAATTAAATCGAATAGAACCTAGAAGGAGATCGACTTAGAATCGAATTAAAATCGATGAAAACACTCAAAAAAATCCAAAATCGACTAATTAACCCAGGAAAATCAATAACTAGTAATGAAACAAAAACCCAGAAGAAAACCCAGAAAAAAAAATTAAACAAAAATAAAAACAAAATCCTAGAAATAAGTTAAAAAACCAAGGACAAAAAACCAAGAAATTGATTCGCGAACTCAAAAAACAAAAACCCAGAATTAATTGATTAAAATCGATTAAAAACCAAATTAAAATCGATTAAGAAACTCAAACAATTCCAAAAACGATTAATTAAACCCAGAAAATCAATCAATTAAACCCAACAAAATCCGATTAACTAACCAAGAAAAATCGATTAATTAAACACAAACCTCTTGCATGTCTTCGTGGTGCATGTCTACGTGATTTATTGTTGCGGTGGTGGTCTTGGTGATGGTGGAAATGAAAGAGATGGAGACGAGGAGATCGAAGGAAAAGGAGAAGGAGATCGAAGGAGAAGATCGAAAAGAAGGAGATGAGAACGGAGAAGAGGAATTGAAAGAGAAAGAAGAGAGGGGAGAGCAGGAGAGAGAAAGAGGAGAGGGGAGAGCAGGAGAGAGAAAGGGCGGCTGAGAGGGAAATGAGGTAGGGTTTGGGGTTTATAAGGGGGGCGTGTCTGAAATTAAAATTTAGAACATCTGATTAATAATTTAGAATATCCATGTGAGTAATATGTTTAGAACATTTGATTTAAGAATTAGAACAAGTGATTAAAAATTTATAAAATCTACTTTATGAAATTTTAAACATATGAGTAAAATTTAGAACATCTTATTTAAGATTATGAACATGTGAATAAAAATTTAAAACAAACTGATATAGAATATAGAAAGTGTGAGTAAAAAATTTAGAACATACAAAATTTGAAACATATAATTAAAAATCTTAGAACATATAAGTTAAAATTTTGGTACAAGTTATTTAAAATTTATGATATTAAACTTAACTAAGTTATGGTTTAGAAAATGTGAGTACTAAATTTGAACATTTAATTTAATTTAGAACACCTAAGGAAAAGTTTAGAACATCATATTTAAAATTTAGAACATACGAGTAAAAATTTAGAACATAAAGAGTGTTCTCACATAAGAAAAATTCTCACGAGAGCCTCCCCCTATATATACACATATATGAACGAGTTATAATGAGAACCTATCCTATAATAGGAACTAGGGACTAATTAGGGTCGTTAGATCATGAGAACCTATCCTATAATAGGAACTAGGGACTAATTAGGGTCGTTAGATCTTCCTTGGATGCGCGCTAGATGAGCGGCTGAGATTAATCTAAACTTATTCCATTCGTTTCCAACCATCTAGCGCACATTTTCTCATTTCTTTCTCCTCAAGCATTTTCTCTCTCCTCCGTAGCAACGAGTGCCTCTGAATTCTCCATTAAAGCGGCTTTTGAGCTTTCTCTACTCCAATGAAGCAGCTTCTGAGGTAAGATGTTTTTTTTTTTTGTGAATCACGAATTTCAATTAACTGGTTTATCATTAATTTTTGTCAATTTAGGGTTCTTTATAGTGAAATTCGAACTTTTATTTATAATTTCTGAGCTTCTGAATGGTTATATTGATTGATTTTGTCAATTTTGGTACTTTTATTTCACTCATTTGTGCTTAAATTTTGATGCACACTAACTGTTTGATTAAATTCCCCAATGAAATTTGCAGGTTGATCAAACCTAACTACTTCTACAATTTGATGAATTTGCTGCAATTTTCTCAACTTTAGAGGTAACTTGTATTTTGATGATTTTGCTGCACACGAAGTGTTTGACAAAATGCTTCAATGAATTCTAATATTAATTTTTTTCAAATTCAAAAGTAGATCGAAACCAATTAAAAGTAAATCAATAACATTTTAAAGTAAATTAATTTTGGATATTGATTATGTACTTTCTAGATAGATGATTTGTACTTTTTTGAGTGAAATGTAGACTTAATTTGAGTGTATATTTGCATTGCTGGTATGATTGTTGATTTAAACTTGAATGCCAAACAGATAAGTGATACTCAAGATTTTATTGATATGAATTTATCATAGCAGCATAACTATAAATACACGAAAAGATTACTACAAATGGTGTAAGAAATCAAAGTAATTACTTTTCTACCTTCTAGGCTAGTTCTTTTCCTTTCATTGACATCTGATAAAGGATAAAGTGTATGAGCGAGACCCAGTTGCTCATCATGAGAAACAAGGTTGTTCCTCACAATGGCAGTTTTGAAAATATTTTGATGTTTTTCACTTACTGAGATGCTGAGTCGGATTTCGTGGGGACAACTTATGTGTCAAATTGGTTGAATAATGGCGTAACAAGAAAACGGAATAACAGAATTAGCTCAGCTCCTCTCACCACTTTCAGAATTAGCTCACAACTCTCCTCAACTCTATCAGAGCTCCTAACCTCTCCTCACCTGCCAGATGACATAATTGGGTCTTCAAGTTGTCGGAAATCCGTCAAAGATAACAGGTTGGTGAAGTTTTCTATTCTTTCTTCTTCGTCCCTTCATGTTAATTTTTGTTCTGATCTGTTGTTCTGGTTCTAGGGTTTTGGTCAAATTGAATTCACAATTGAGACCGAAATCAGAATAATTGAAAGTAATGGGGTTATGCGTTGACATTCCTATGTTGAAATGGTACAAATTGGCTGAAAATGGGTGATTGATTTTGTTTTAAAGGGGTGTAAAATGGAAAATATGAGAATGTGTTGTTGTCTTGTTACTGCAAAAACGTGTTGGTGTTGTCTTGGTCGATTTTTCATACTTTTTTAAATTGGTTGTAGTTACACAGACTATGGTTGTTTAAATTTGTACAATAATGATATGTAATGCGATCTGTTATAATGGGGTTTGAAGTTCTGATAATTGCTGATTGATTTTGGATAAAAATTCAATTCATACTTTCTAAAACTGTGTTATAGTCTTGTGTGATGCCAAAACGTGTTGGTTGAATTGTCGTACTTTGTTCGGAGAGTTATGATTGTTTCAATTTGTATCATAATTCTGTTGGTGTTTTGCTTTTGAAGGGTGGAAGTGAATTGTTTTTTATGTTATAAGAGTGGAGTTAAGTTTAGGAGGATATTCATATGGAGGGTATAGAAGACATAGTTCTTGCAGATAATGTTAGTGAAGATGTTATAAGGGGCAGTAATGTTGGTGTTGGTGATAGGGGCAGTGGAGTTAAGGTCAGGAGGAGTAACATTGATATGTTGGAGGGTATTGATATGGAGGGTATTGATATGGAGGTTTTAGAAGACACGGTTGCTGCAGATAGTGTTAGTGAAGATGTTAACATGAATGTTGGGTATTTATCCCCCTTGAATACAATTCAGACAACTCACACTGTGGTTGGTAGCAACGATATGGCAGTTGGTAGCAATGACATGACAGTAATTGTTGAAGAGCCTAAGGAAGGGATGGTCTTCCCGTCTTCGGAAGATGTTGAAGCCTACTATAAGGAGTATGCTGAGCAGATGGGGTTTGGAGTGTCTAGGGTTCAAAGTGTAAATTGTAAGAAGGACAACAAGAAAAAAAAAAGAATAGCTAACATGTGGAAGTGTGAGTGTTGGGGAAAACCAGACATGAGGGCTAGGAGGGAAGCCAAGAAGAGGGCAAAGGCAATGGGTGTTGGAGGTTCAGGTGGTTTAGTTGATGGGGTGGTATGTGAGGATCAGTTACGTCGTATGAAGAGGACTTCGGAAAAGTGTGAATGTGAGGCCCGTGTTTATGCTAGAATGAATGAAGATGGCTTGTGGGTGTTGAAGATAGTGCACCTAGAGCATAATCACCAGATTGATCCAGCAAATTCTAAGCTTGTGAAGGAGTACCGCATGAAGCACCTAACCCCATCATTGAGGAGGACGTTGATGGATTACTATGAGCTAGGTGTACCAGTTTCTCAAATACACGATTGCATGGCATCCAAACGAAAAGGAGTGGACAAAATGCGTCTCACCGTCAAAGACTTACAACATGAGGTGTACAAGGCAAAGAGGTTGAAGATGGTTGGAGGGGACTCGGTGGCAATGATGGATTTTTTTGGAAAAATGCAATCCGACAACCAAAATTTTTTCCATGCCCAACGGTTGGATGAAGAAGGGAGGCTTAAGGATGTGATGTGGGTGGATGCAAGAAGTAGGGTTGCTTATGAGGACTTTGGGGATGTGGTATGCTTCGACGCAACATACCTAACAAATGAGTGCGAGTTCCCATTTGCGAACTTTGTTGGTGTGAACCACCACAGGAAATCGTTGTTGTTGGGATGTGCTCTTGTTTCTCATGAAGACTGCGATACTTTTCGGTGGATATTTCAGCAGTGGCTAGCTTGTATGAACAACAAAGCTCCTAGTGCCATTTTGACTGACCAAGCAGCAGCTATGTAGAGGCCCCTAGCTGAAGTCATGCCAAACACGATTCATCGTTGGTGCATATGGCATGTAATGAGCAAGATCCCTGAAAAACTTGGCAAGTGCACACGGTAAGTGGCTTATGCAATTATTAGTTCATATTAAGTGTTGTCTGACTTCAATGAGTACAATAATCTGCTGTATGAGTTCAATATAAGTTAATTAAATTTTTTTTGTTTTATTTTTTTTGTGAAGAGTAGCAGATATATTAGGCCTTAACATGCTTCATAATAAGAGTTAGATAATTACTGATCAATATAAGTTTAATGATATATGAACTGTTGTGAGTTCAATATAAGTTTAATGATATATGATCTGTTGTGACTGATGTTGGCTAATATTTGGCCTTCAAATCTGATGTAATAGTTTAATGATATGGCAAGTTGGGTGCAGGATAAAAATATATGAACTATCAGAGCTAGAGTTCATTTTTTCTGTTATTTTTTTTGTGAAGAGGAGTCTGATCTATTAGGCCTTAAGAGCAGATATATACAGTAGAAAAATGATCGGGAGGCTTGCTGGTATACAAAAGATTGCTGCTAAACACACTAGACAGAGTTAGAGTCTTCAAGTTGCTGTGCTGTTTTGTTAAATATAATTTGCTTGCATTTGCGTATTTTTCAAGATGTTATAGTTTTAGACCATAGGTTTTTTAGACATTGTATATATTCTGATGGTAAATTAATTTTGTCTAGGTACCAAGAGTTTGTCAACCCCCTGAAAGAGGTGGTGTATGAGAGTTTTGATCCCGAGGAGTTCAATACCCGATGGGCTGAGTTCATAGCGGAGTATAACTTGGAGGACAATGAATGGCTGCATAGCCTCCACAAGGAGAGTCATATGTGGGTGCCTGCGTACATGAAGGAGTATTTCTAGGCTGGTATGAAGACCACACAAAGGGTGGAGAGCATCAATCGGTTTTTTTATGGCTATGTAAACCGCAAAACTAAACTCCACGAGTTTCCTCAAAAATATGACATGGCCTTAACTCAACGCGTGTCAGATGAAGTGAGTGCAGATGAGCGTTGCTCTAAGTACCTAAGGAGGTTGGTTAGTGGCTTCAAAGTTGAAAATTTTTTCCAAAAGTTATACACAGACAACAAGTTTCAAGAAGTTCAAACGGAGTGTTCGAGATTTATGTATTGTAGCCTCCGAGGAAAGGAGGTTTTGTCTGAAAACCTTATTCAGTATTTGCCGATCGATCGTGTATGGATAGTACCTCTAGGTGCTAGTGAGGAGGTCATTACAGATAGGCGAAGGATCTACCAAGTTACTTACTATCCTATGACTAAGGAGGTTCAATGTGTTTGCAGGAAGTTTGAGACAAGTGGCATACTTTGCAAACACTGTATTAGAATTCTCGACGAAAACGAGGTTGAAGATCTGCCACAAAAGTACATTTTAGACCGTTGGCGGAAGGATGTACCCCGTAAGCACACTAGGGTCAAGGTGTCCTACCATGATCCGGGCGACACACAAAATGTGCAGAGATTTAACAGAATCATGGAAAAGTTCGAGCCCATCTGTGACACTGCTTCCATGCTCAATGATCAAACAGTCCAAATTGTAATTGAAGCATTATCAAAGCTTCAAAAAGTTGTTAATGATTGTAGGGACAAGAAGAGTCAGGAACATGTTCCTGTAGTTAGCACACTTTCATCACTCGCTGAAGAAGACAGAACGTTTTCATCAGTCTCAGTTTCAGTTCATGCTGATCCTGTAGACCTATGTCCATCTGCCATGGTGCCTGTTATAAAGGACCCTATAATTAAGAAAAGGAAAAGGGGCAGGACTAAGGGTTCAAGGCACAAATCGTTAGCTGAAACTGGCTACAAGAAACCCAACAAGAACAAGAAGCCTAGCCCAGTAAGATTTATGCTTTTATTGTCACTACTTTTTATTTATGGAATAAGCTGACTTGGATATCATATAGGATGCAGGAAATGGTGTTGAGGAGATAGAAGAGGATGCAGGAAATGGTGCTAAGGAGGGTGAAGAGGATGCAAATGAGGAGGATGAACATGCACCGACTGCAGGAACAGTTAAGGTAAAGGCAAAGGGAAAGGGAAAGGCAGAACAAGGTAAGGGCAAGGGAAAGGGCAAACCAATCAAGGGAAAGGCAGAACAAGGTAAGGGCAAGGGAAAGGGTAAACCAATAAAGGGCAAGGCAGGAACAGTTAAGGGAAAGGGGAAGGGCAATGCTAAACCAGATAAGGGAAAAGGAAAGGGAAAGGGCAAGGGCAAGGGCAATGTTGAACCTGTAAGTTTATACAGTCATTTATGTGATTCCAATTAAATTATTTTTTATATCAAAATTAGGGGATGGGAAATGCGGCTGCTGGGATTCGAACCTAGAACCAAATATAGTGTGTAGGTAGAATGTAAACCAATTGAGACAGTCATCGACCGTGATATAATTAGGAAACAAATATTATATATAGTATGGAACTATTGCTTTGCACTCTCATTCTCATTTGCATAATTTAATTTAATTAATATTTTAATTGAAAAAAAAAGGTGTATTCCTACGCAAGGGGGGTTATATAAGACTTCACAAATAACTTTACTTTTGTAGATTTAATTATATATATATCAACAACAAAATTTAGTGTTCACAAACAAATTACAGTCGTCAGCCGTTGAATAGTCGATCTAAATTTATAGCCGTTGATTTATCAATATGTGACAGTCCAGTAAAAAAAAAAAAAAAAAATCAATATGTGACAGTTGCATTAGTAGGACTACATATACGATTTTCAAATGTTTGTGTGAGATTTTTGAAAGTATGAGTTTGGTAAAAAGGACATTGTTTCACCATGGTAAGTCAGGAGTAGGGTAGCTATGATTAGGGCTAGGTAGGTTGTAGGTATGATTTATAAACGTTGGAAAGGGTGTGGGTGAATATTTTTTGGATTCTTGTTTCCATTTCTATGACAATAGCTTAAAAAAATTTATTTTATATTCTAAAGTACTAGTAATTAAAAAAATTAATTATTGACAATTTAAATTCTAACTTTCTAAGTAGTCTATCAACTTTTTATTCAAATTTAAATCTGCATTATAATCTCTCAATTGTACATGCATTTTATAAATGATAGTATTTCTAAAAATATTTAAGTTTGCTTGGACATCGAATTCTTCTATGTAGTAAATCGTAGTTTGCTTGGTGTTCGAATTATTCTTTGTAGTTGATCGAAGTAATGATGTTCATCGAACCTCAATTGTTCTTTGGTTTGTGAGATTTATTGGACCAGTTTTGATCGAAATGAGCTTTGATATCAAAACTAAAACAAACAGAATTCGAAGTCAAACCCTCCAAACCCTAAACCCTCCAAACCCTAAACCCTAAACCACTAAACCCTAAACCCTCTTAAATCCTTAAATAAGATCCATACTAAATTCTTATTGTATCGTCTTTTTTTGTTTTAAAAATTAAACTCTCCGCCTTAATTACAAAATAGAATTGTACATTTTAAAATTGACAGTAAAATCTAATTATAATAGTTTGTTTGGTGATCGAATTCTTCTCTGTAGTCGATCGTAGTAATGATGTTCATATATTGTTCCTCTATATAGCTGATCATCGAAGCTCAATTGTTCTTTGGTTTGTGAGATTTATTGAGTTTGATCGAAATGAACTCTAATTATGTCAATAAACGTAACAACTTTGATAATTTTATTTCATGTATTCCCTATACACAAACCCTAAACCCTAGAAACCCTAAACCCTAAACCCTAGAAACCATAAACCCTTCAAACCCTAAACACAAACCCCACACCCTTAGATATGATGCTATTTAACCCTTCAACCTTTTAAATCGTAATTATGACTCAATCACTTGTATTAAATTGTAACTCAACTCTAGTAATCTCTAACAATTTTTTTGTAATAAAAATCCGGATTATATTAAATAAAAGAATTGTACATCTAATAATTGCCAGTAACCAATTTTATTGTTAAAGCATATTTTTTTTAAAACCATTTTAGAGCATACTTTTAGGTGTAAGGTTATGCGATATTTCCATAAACTTACAATAAATACTATGAAATCGAATTCGAGCAGATTAATCAAGTAATTTCTTTGTTTATAGGCGTTGATGTTTTAAATTGTAGCCTACCACAATGTGAAAATTGCATTAGCAACAGTACATATACGATTTTCAATTTGGCGTGTAAGATATTTGGAAGTATGACTGGAGAGGTAAAAAGAAATGGATTCACCGTGGTAAAATGGTAAAATGTGAAGTGTTAGGATAAGATTTGGCCTAAGATAAAGCTAGGATAGCTACTTACGAGTAAGATTTTGGGACGTTAGAAAGGATTATAGCTGAAGTGTTGAACATTCATAGGAAGATACATGTTTCCCTTTTTCTGTTAAACAATTTTGACAGGCCTCAATGTGATTTTGTAAGCGTAGACAATGTCCTTTAGTTAATACCTTGCGGATAAAGGACAACTCCTTTTAGTACAAAATTATATGTTATTATTATTATTATTATTATTATTATTATTATTATTATTATTATTATTATTATTATTATTATTATTATTATTATTATTATCATCATTTTTAATTAGTGTAGACATGATTTGTAATTATCTTTAATACAACTGTTTATACTAATACATACAAAGTAACTTTTTAAAAATAGATACAATTAGTGTAATTGCATGTATAAAAAGATAAAATTGGACTGCCTTTTTATAAACCCAAAAGTCCAAAACAAATATTGGAGTAGTGTAAAAAGAAAAAAATAAAAAAAAAATTGGGGGATGGGAAATGCGGCTGCTGGGATTCGAACCTAGAACCAAATATAGTGTGTAGGTAGAATGTAAACCAATTGAGACAGTCATCGACCGTGGTATAATTAGGAAACAAATATTATATATAGTATGGAACTATTGCTTTGCACTCTCATTCTCATTTGCATAATTTAATTAATATTTTAATTGAAAAAAAAGGTGTATTCCTACGCAAGGGGGGTTATATAAGACTTCACAAAATAACTTATTCACCAACATCATCCACACATAGATATTCATCCGAAATGAGTTCCTCCGCCCCTTCAAATCTTAACCCTAATGGTATCCCTTCCATACTCGGTCCACCACGTAGGAAAAGGAAGACTTCTAGCGGGCGTCACAGCCTCTTGGAGCAGTTAGCGTGTGGCATGATGGTCGGAGGAAGAAAAGGCCGCGCTAGACTGTAGTCTCATCGTTCTGTTCCTGACCTCATTGAAGATCATGTACATGACCTTAAGAAACCAAAAGGAACTGTTGCCGAAGAGAAGGTTGTTGATGTTGAAGACAACAAGAACGCCGGTACTGCTGCTGAAGAGAACAAGGACGTCGTTGCTGCTGCTGAAGAGAACAAGGACGTCGTTGGTGCTGCTGAAGAGATGGAGGACGTCGTTGCTAATGCTGAGGAGAACAAGGACGTTGTTTCTGCCGTAGAAAACAAGGAGGATGTTGCTGATCAGGAGAAGAAGGACGTCGATGGTGCTGAACAAAAGAAGCATGTTGCTTCTAAGGATGTTATTGTTGAGATAGAAGATGATGAACTTGATTTTGTGGTTGTCATGGCACCTCCTACTGCTAAGCCAGCGCCTGTTGCTAAGAAATGGCCAAGGTTTAGGAAGGAAAGGCCTGGAGTATTAGCTCCAAAGATCTCTTTCAGGATTCGCAGCCTAAACGACGACGATCCAGAGCTCGAGTATGAGCTTAGGATTAATGAAACATTCCTGAAAATTTACTATGACTATGCTAGGAGGGTGGACTGTCATTCGGATGATATTAATTACTATAAGGAATGCTCGTGGGATCATTTATTGTACTCACAATCCAATAGTGGCTGGGATTGTGAATGGGGTTGTCCTGTGGGTTCGTGGCCACCAAGTAACTTAATCATTTTATTTTGCTTTTGTTTTCATCAAGTTAAAATTTTAAGTCATTTTAGGTGTTAATTTCATTAAAATTTAATTTTTAAACTCGTTAACTTTTACCTGCTAAACACGTACAAATGAATTTAATTTTTAAACCTGTTAAAATCTAATTTTTAAAGTCGTTAATTTCGTTCAAATTTAATTGTTAATAGTCGTTAAATTATTTATGGTGTTAATTTAGCTAAATTTTAGCTATTAATCTTGATAAACTTTGTAGATCTTACTGTCTTTAAATTTCGACAACTATTATTCAGTTATTAATTATTGAAGTACTTTATGGATTTTAACTTAATGTGAACAACTCAAGTGGATTAAATCCATTGTAAATCTGAATTAAATACATAAAACACGTTTTTGGATTTTAGTTGTTAATTTCGGTAATTTGTAGTTCTTAATGTCGTTTAGTTGAGTTAAAACAGAGTTGTTGAGTTAAGATAGCAATGAATGAAAGTGGTTAAAAAAATATTAGTTGAGTTAAAACAGAGTTGTTGAGTTAAGATAGCAATGAATGAAAGTGGTTAAAAAAAATATAGTTTATGTCATTAAATTTAGTTAAAATGTAGTTGTTAATTTCTGCTTTGATTTGATTTGTAGAACCATGTTGATGGTAACATGGATGTTCGTAAGAAGCTAGTCATTCTTCGAGAGCCGCGAACACGATCAGTGAAGAAGAAGGTGTTGGTTAAGCTAGACGACTCTCTGGACGGGCTGTTTAGAGCTTGGAGTGAGGAGGTCAATGTAAGGCCCAACAAAATCCTGATGATTCATGAGAACAAAAAGGTTACTCCAATTCACCTAGTTCGGGGTGCGGCCATGAGGAATGGGGATGAAATATTTTGCTTCACAGACAAGTAGGTCATGTGTGAACAAAATCATGTATTAAGGGTCTAGGGTAGATAGTGAATGCAATCGCCTTTTGTAGGAAGCCCGAAGGACCTATGTATTAGAAAGTCCCCTTAGTATGGGCATTATGATGATGATGTATTGCTTTTGAACTTGAAGCTTTTAACTTGCTTATGAACTTGATGTTAAGTTGTTTTAATTAGCACAATATGCAATTGTTTGAATTAACAATTATCCCTGCAATTATCACATTACCTCAAATTTTAATAACTATAAAGTGTACTTTGATACAATTAAACTTGTAAAACATACAATACACTAAAATTATACACTTAAGCACACTTATGAAATCTATAACATACAATTATATATTATACAATGCCATAAAATTATGACAAAGTCCATTTGACATAAAATAAGGCCAAAAATAAAATTGACCAATACATTGGGCCAAAGGAGCCCACAAACCAGATATCAGGGGCCTTTTTTCTAGGCTTTACCCTTACACATTCCAAATTGGAAACTGAGTATTCAACATAACTAGATATCAGGCCTTTTTTTACCGGGCTTTACCCTTACACAAATTGGAAACTGAGTTTTCAACTTAACTGAAAATTGAATATTCTTTTGTCAAAAAAAAAAAGAAAATTGAATATTCAATTAAGTTAAAATAGGAATAAGAATATCCAAATCCAACAACTATCATCATTATTCCAGAACATTACACATTCTAAAAACTGAACAAAATAAGCCCAAAAAAAACCAGATATCAGGCATATTTTCTGGGCTTTACCCTTGCACATTCCAAATTGGAAATTGAGTATTCAACTAAACTGAAAATTATATGTCACAAAACAAACTACAAATTATATGTCAAAAAAACAAAACTGAAAATTATGTGTCAAGAATTAACCAATAAGTAAATATAAGAATATCCAAACCCAACAAATATAAGAACCCTTAATACATTACACATTCTAAACTTAGAATTGCGTTCAACACATGCTACATATTACACACTGTACATATTGTTACCTCCCTTGCAGTTTAGAATCACCTCAGGCATTCGGCCCCTTCTTTGCTTAGCCTTGAAGTTAACCCCAGGCACTGGTAAATCATGCATCTGCATCCACACAACAGAGATTCAGATTCAACGTACACAGGTGAAACAACTACTATAAGATCAAACCTCACATTATTCACTCCAGCTTGGGGTCCAACGCTATCCCGTGCATCCCTTGGGTGTTGTTCACCATAGGCAATATCCAATAGCTTGATCCACCACAAGAAAAGACCACACAAATGAAATTCAAATGAAAATTGGTTACTCCTCTCTACACCATATTTGTTTGAAGGACTGTGCAATAAAACACATACAAAAGTGCTTACCCCAAGTTTCCCGTAGTCTCCAGACAGCAATTTGTCCGACTTTGCTGCCATCCCAATCTGCTGCATAGTCCACACTTTAATTCTAGAAAAAACACCCCACTGAATAGGATCCCTATCCAACCGATCCAAGTACAATATCTGCCAATATGTTGAAAACAAGCAATTACTAAGAAAGGAACCATAAAGAAAAAACAAAACAAGCAATAATACACTGAAACACACATACTACAGCAAATATTGCACACCCGCCGCATCCACTGGCAAACCCATTAGCATAGAAACGTCGAGCAAAACTTTATATGCTCTTCAGCAACTTCGATAGCACTAAAGAGCACCAGTCATACTCAACTGCCTCCATAGCACAGCTTATTGAAGGTAGTAGGTCAGACGCAAGCCGGGGTGACTGAGTGGGACACAACACCATCTCTAAAGCAATTATCAAGAACAACGTCTTGAATTCCTCTTCCTCTCCAGCATCGAAGTACCCCTCCAAGCGACTCATCATATCTGAACTTAATGGTATGCCTACAAACGTGTAGACCTGACCAGACTATCCCCCATACTTGGACTCCCACGATTTACCATACTTCAAAATTATATTCTGAACCTTGACACGTTCATGATAGGTCATGGTTTTTGTACAAGGAACAGTCGTAGAACCCATTGGTATCCCTAGTACCCACCTAACCTGATTCTTTGAAAACTTAAACTCTATACCGTTGGGACTTCTAAACATTTCACCAATTGGATCCATCCGTGTCATGACCCAGTATGCCAATTGTCTTGGTAAATGCATATCTAAAGCAAGATGTAAAAGACTACCAAATCCTATCTCACAAACCCAACGTCTTCTCCTATCATCAAATTTCTGACATATGCGCCCAAATGACTCGATGCGCCAACCCATGTTAGGAGGCTGCCAATGAAATCACATTAATAAAGTTAATGTTCCTCTCCTAGACCCACTGACCACTTAATCAGGAAGCAAACTTACCCGAAACTTGATGCCTTGGTATGTTCAGCCATCACCTCCGCTCTACCTTTGACAGTCCCTCCATAACTTAATCTGTCATCCTAATCACACAAAAAAACAGTATACTTAATTCGTTCGTAAACATTAATCATGCAAAAACATAGTGAGAACAATCTTAGATTGAGTATTGTAGTACCTTAAACAATTCTGGATACAAATGCATGGTCTTCTGCTCACATATCTTACGCTTCTTACTGAGCCCATACCCCTCTTCAACATCTTCAACCACGGCCCCAACCTTCATCCCAAAACCCCTCACCATTGTACGTTTATTCTTACCATTCCCCGCTGACATTTTGATAATCCTGTCCGAAGAACGATTATATCAAATTTGCTGCCACAAAACTCAATCTACCCACAAACAATTAATGACTGCATAAGTCACCTCATTTAATTAACACAATATCACATAGATATAATGAGTAATGAGCACCAGTGAATGCATAATTCAACTCATTCCATCAAATGAACATTACAATACAACATAAATCACCTCATTCAGTCAACTGAACAGTCCACCATAACACAATATAACATATATAGAAAGAATAATGAGCACCAATGAATCAATAATTCACCTGATTTAACACAATATCACATAGATAGAACGAATAATCGTCACTAATTGATATGTCTATTTTATATAGTGTTTTACCCCCGTCCCGTGGTCATTATTAGTAGTGTTTTTGGCTCTTTCGGGCCACTTTTATTACTAATTTGTGTGTTCTAGTGTTTTCGTAGTTTTAGTTGTATTTTACAGGAAATTGCACTCTTGGAGCATTTTCCCGGGCCTTATTGGATCGACTACGGAAGCTAGAAGGACACGACCACTTTTAGAGCCCAAGATCGGTGAGAGCCGGTGACTAAGGGCTCGGTTATTTGGATCACGAGGCATTTGGACCATGTATTCGAGACCCGAGAGGAAATATGGATTGGGCCGAGAAATCTACCCCAATCGAAGTCCAAGCCTCGAAGATGAAGATCGGGCTCGATCGGGCAAGCATACGCCCGATCGGGCGGCTGCGTGTGTTAGTGCCATCAAGGAAAGGCGCGCCCGATCGGGTGAGCGTAGGCTCGATCGGGCGCGGCATATCAAAAGGAGCATAGTAAAAAAGGCGGGCCCGATCGGGTGCCCCTTCGCCCGATCGGGCGCGTGTTTTTCCTAGAGTCTGATTAGTTTAGTTTAATTCGGGTTTTAGGAAAGGTTTATATACGTTTTTGTACGGAATAATTACTTACCTCTTTCTCTTAGACTTTCTCTCTCTACTTAGTATTTTCTCTCTCTTAAATTCTCTCTAAACTCTTGTTCTTAATTCCTCCATTAATTCCAGATTTATTTTGGTACAATTTCTTCCCTTTTTAATTTTAACTATTTTAATTGTTTTCTTGATTATGTTCTTATTTATTTATTTGATTGGTTTAGTTATGATGATTAGTGAGTAGTTTAATTCTAGGGTTTATGGGGATCCATAATTAATATGAAGGGATAGTTTGTTATTATTGATTGTTGATATTGCATGATAATTTCCTATTGAATTGTTTTAATTCTTTGCAATTAGATTATGAATCGAGCAGATGTAATTTGATTGTGAATGTTTAGCAATATTGAATTGATGAATCGAGCAGATGTTGATTTAATATTAAAGGCTATTTTTAATAGGAACTTAGGTCTAATAAATTGCGAGAGCCTGTTAGATCTATGTTGGTTAATAAATTGCGAAAGCCTGTTAATCATGTTATTTGTGCATTATTAATTATCAACTACTTCGTTCTATCCCGGAATATTAATTATTGGTGAAGCTGTGACCCTAGGTTTCCTTATTATTGATATTTTTCTCCCTAAACTCATTCTTCGTAGTATAGAATTCACATTTAAAATATTGGTTACTTAGATAATTTAGATTATATTAATTAATTAGAATTAAAAAGACATGTTTCCCTGTGGAGTTCGACCATACTTCCCTATCTACCTTAGTTAGTGATTTAGGTAATTATTTTTTATTAGGGGATACGACTTTACCCTGTCAAAATTTGGCGCCGTTGCCGGGGAAACGGTTTTATTTTTATTTTCTAATTATATTTTGTAGTCTAGATTATCCCCCCCTTTTGCCTCAGAGAACATTAGTTCTTTGAGGCAAATCTCATATTTGTCTCTAGTTCTTTGTTTATGCCCAGGTGTTCATGATCAGGTGACATCCCTTTTGATCCTGAGATCGAGCGTTCTTTTCATAGGCAAAGGAGACTCTATAGACAAATTCTGGCGGGTTCTGAGGAGGACAACGATCGAAGAGATCCTCCCCCTGATTCTAGTGATACAGATATTCCTTCAGATTAAGAATCAGAGATGACGGCCCAGAAGAAACTCAGTGATTATTCGCAACCGAAGCTCACAGATTTCCCGCACCTTACTCCTACTCCGGCTCTAGATGGAGTTCAATTTGAGATCAAGCCCTAATTTATCACTATGATAGAGAGGAAGCAGTTCAGCGGAGCTAAGGGTGAAGATCCTAATCTTCACATCGCAGATTTCTGCCAATATTGTAACACCATTAGACAAGCCGGGGTTACGCAGGACCAAATCAGGGAGATTCTTTTTCCCTTTTCATTATGTGGCAAAGCAAAATTATGGTTTAATGGTTTGAATAGAATTGCACTTGGTATTACTGACTGGGAAACTCTTGCTTTGAATATCTATAATAAATATTATCCTGCAGAGAGAACAGCGGTGTTAAGAAGTGCTATTCAGAACTTCACTCAAGAGGCCGACGAAACATTGTATGAGGCTTGGGAGAGGTTCAAGGATCTACAGAGAGAGTGCCCCCACCACAATCTAGCACAATGGCAATTGATCCAAGCATTTTATAATGGACTTGGAAATTCTTCTAGATCAGTACTAGATTCGGCAGCTAGTGGGAGGTTTATGAATTTAAATGTGGATGATGCAGGACAGGTTATCGAAGACATAGCAATACACAATTCCCAATATGGGAATCCGAGGGGGTTTGCAAATAAGGGAAAACATAATGTCGATTCCGTATCCTTTTTGCAAGCTCAATTAACATCTATTTGTCAAAAATTAGATAATCTTACTGCTGCTCCTAACTCTGTAGCTAATGTTTCTGCTGTTGCTAACCATGAAGCTTTTTGTGAAAATTGTGGAATTGTAGGTCATTGGGAGCAAGATTGTAGGAGCTCTATGGAACAAGTTAATGCCTTCCAAACCTATAGGCAAAATAACCCCTATTCCAATTCCTACAATGCCGGTTATAAAAACCATCCTTATATTTCATACCGGAGTACCAATGTAAAAAACCCTCTACCTCCACAACAACCACAACAGCAACCTCCACCACAGCAAAAATATTATCATCCTAATGCCGGCCAGAAAAGCCAAGCATCACCCTCATCATCTTCCGACCCTGCCATGACATAAATTAGAGCGATGCTAGCTAATATGCAAAAGCATATGGAGAGTAGGGATGCGCAAATTGATTCTATTCTAGCCCATAATAAAATCATGGACAATCAAATTGCACAACTTTCATCTACCCTACAATCCCGTCAGCAGGGAGCTCTACCATCACAACCTATCCATCCTACAGATCATGCTAATGCAATCACTCTAAGGAGTGGTTCACATTATGATGGACCTCCTATGCCAAAGGAAGATGGACCAGTTCCTGATCTAGATTCCTCTATACCAAACGGTAATCCTGCTAGCCCTGCAGGGCTACAAAAAGATACTAACCCTACTAATGTTTCTGTGCAGGGTAAATTGCAGGATAAGGGAGGAGATGTGCAGAGCCCAGTTATCAAGCTTCCATTCCCTAATAGACAACTGAAGAGTAAGCTTGATAAACAATTCGGTAAGTTTTTAGAGGTTGTGAAAAACCTGCAGGTAACAGTTCCTTTCACTTATTTAATCACTCAAGTACCTGCTTATGCTAAATTCATGAAAGACATTCTGACTAGGAAGAGGGCCTTTAATGAAGTAGAAACTGTAGCTTTCACAGAGGAGTGTAGCGCTTATTTGCAAAATAAATCCCCTCCTAAATTAAAGGATCCCGGTAGTTTTTCTATCCCTTGTCACATTGGGAATGTTTTTATTGACAAAGCTTTATGTGATTTGGGTGCTAGTGTCAGTGTCATGCCATCATCTATCTGCGCTAAATTAAATATGGGAGAATTAAAAATTACTAATATAACTTTGCAAATGGCAGATCGTTCGGTAAAATATCCCTTAGGTATTTTAGAGGACGTCCCTGTCAGAGTTGGTAAATTTTTTATTCCGGTTGATTTTGTTGTTTTAGATATGGCAGAGGATACACAAATACCCATTATATTAGGTAGGTCTTTCCTCCACACTGCAAGAGCTATTATTAATGTGAAAAATGGTAAACTAACCCTTTCTGTAGGTGACGATAATGTTACCTTTAATTTAGGGAAGGTTTTGAAAGGGCCTATGTTAGAGGAAAATTGTTGCTATATTGATACAATTGATATAATGGACGATATTTGTGTTGATAGCTTGCCACAGGTTCTTGCGAAGGATCCCTTAGAGGAAGTTCTCTGCGGGAATCTATCTAGCGACAATGCAAGCATTTGGGGTAATGAGATACAGGATATTGAAAAGGCTCTTTCCTTAGAAGAGTTAAGCCCCAAGGATACAATGAAGGTAGTAAATTTAGTTCAGGAATCAAAACCTGCAGAGGTCAAGAAACCTGAGCTAAAACCTCTCCCTTCTCATTTAAAATATGTTTTTCTAGATGAGCAGGAACTACACCCCGTGATCATCAGTACTGCACTCACTGACCTACAATCTTCCCAACTTCTAGGGGTCCTCAAAACCCATAAGAAGGCTATAGGGTACAATATTGATGATCTCAAGGGTATTAGCCCTGATTTTTGCATGCACAGGATTCATCTAGAGGAAAATTACAAGCCCTGCATTCAGCCCCAACGAAGATTAAATCCAAACATGTAGGAAGTAGTCAAGAAAGAGGTGATGAAATTACTTGATGCAGGTATCATCTATCCTATCTCTGACTCCAAGTGGGTAAGTCCTGTGCAGGTAGTACCGAAGAAGGGTGGGATGACTGTGATAACTAATGATAAAAATGAATTAATTTCCACTAGAACTGTAACAGGGTGGCGTATGTGCATAGACTATCGTAGATTAAATATCGCCACTAAAAAGGATCACTTCCCTCTTCCCTTTATTGATCAAATGCTTGAGAGGTTAGCTAATCACAAATTCTTTTGCTATTTGGATGGGTATTCGGGATTTTTCCAAATTCCGATCCACCCTGAAGATCAGGAAAAGACCACCTTTACATGCCCTTATGGCACTTTTGCATATCGTAGAATGCCCTTTGGTTTATGTAATGCACCTGCTACCTTTCAACGTTGCATGATGAGCATTTTCTCTGATTTCATAGAGTCTATTATGGAGGTCTTTATGGATGATTTTAGCGTATATGGTTCTTCATTTGATTCATGCTTAATTAATCTCGCTAAAATTTTGAAAAGATGTGAAGAGTGCAACTTAGTACTTAATTGGGAGAAATGTCACTTTATGGTGACAGAGGGAGTAGTCCTTGGCCATATTATATCTGATAAGGGCATACAAGTAGACAAAGCTAAAATATCAGTGATTGAGCAATTACCTCCCCCAGTCAATGTAAAGGGAGTTAGAAGCTTCTTGGGTCATGCGGGGTTTTATCGCCGCTTTGTCAAAGATTTTTCTAAAATTGCTAAACCACTGACACAGCTTTTGCTCAAGGATGCCCCATTTATTTTTACTGACGAGTGTCTTGAGGCTTTTAACAGGATTAAGCAGGCTTTGATATCGGCACCCATCATATGTGCTCCCGATTGGAACCTTCCTTTCGAGATCATGTGTGATGCAAGTGACTTTGCACTAGGAGCCGTGCTCGGACAGAGGAAGGACAAGGTTTTGCATGCTATTTATTATGCTAGAAAAACCTTAGATGAAGCCCAAGTCAACTATGCCACCATAGAAAAGGAGTTTCTTGTTGTTATTTATGCTTTAGAAAAATTTAGATCATATCTAGTTGGTTCTAAAGTTATTGTTTTTACTGATCATGCAGCATTGAAATACTTGATAGCCAAGGCGGAATCAAAGCCAAGGCTACTCCGGTGGGTTCTCTTGCTCCAAGATTTCAACATTGAAATAAAAGATAAAAAGGGAGCAGAGAACGTAGTGGCAGACCACTTGTCACGTATCAGGTATGATGAGGGTAAGGATTCTTTACCTATAGATGATTCTTTCCCTGATGACAACCTGTATGCAGTTGTAGAGCATCACCTTTGGTATGCCGATTTTGCTAATTATATAGTGGGTGGTACTCTACCTCCTGACTTGTCCTACCAACAGAAAAAGAAATTCCTTTATGATGTTAAACATTATTTTTGGGATGACCCTTTTTTGTTTCGTGAGTGTGCAGATGGATTATTTCGCAGGTGTGTTCCCGAATGGGAGGTTCACGGCGTCCTTACCAGTTGTCATACTTCACCCTATGGTGGACATCATGGCCCCACTAAAACGGTGGCTAAGATTAATGAGTCAGGCTTCTTTTGGCCTACTATGTTTAAAGATGCTAACACTTTTGTGCAGGCTTGTGACTCTTGCCAGAGGACTGGCAACATTTCGCGGAGGCATGAGATGCCCCAAACTGGGATTCTCGAAGTTGAAATATTTGATGTTTGGGGTATCGATTATATGGGGTCGTTCCCATCTTCCAATGGGAATTGTTACATACTTGTAGCCGTAGATTATGTGTCCAAGTGGGTAGAAGCCATAGCTTCACCAACAAATGATTCCAAGGTAGTCATTAAGCTCTTCAAGAAGATCATATTTCCCAGGTTTGGTGTTCCACGAGCTATTATTAGTGATGGGGGTACCCACTTCCATGAAAGACAATTGGATAACCTCCTCAAGAAGTATGGCGTATATCACAAAACAGGTCTTAGTTACCACCCTCAAACTAGTGGTCAAGTTGAGGTCTCTAATAGGGAAATCAAGGCGATCCTAGAAAAGGTAGTAGCCAAGTCAAGGAAAGATTGGAGCATGAAGCTTGATGACACACTTTGGGCATACCGAACAGCATTTAAGACACCGATTGGTACTTCACCTTATAGATTGGTTTATGGTAAGGCATGTCACCTTCCCGTAGAATTGGAGTACAAAGCTTTTTGGGCGATCAAAGAGCTTAATATGGATTCTAAGGCCGCGGGTAAGAAGAGACTCCTTCAACTCAATGAGTTGGATGAGTTTAGATTGTCGGCATATGATAGTGCGCGGATCTACAAGGAGAAGACCAAGAAGTGGCATGACAAGAGGATCTTACCAAGAGAGTTTGCACCGGGCGATAAGGTTCTTCTCTTTAATTCTAGATTGAAGATTTTCCCAGGAAAGTTGAAGTCTAGATGGTCCGGTCCCTTCACTGTCACAAAGGTGAACAAATTTGGTTCGGTAGAGTTGGTGAATGACAAAGGTGAAGAATTCAAGGTGAATGGCCAAAGGTTGAAAGTGTATCATGAAGGTGCTACCATTATAGATGTGGAGGAGACTCTCCTAACTCCACTTCCAACATGAGCTTCAAGGTGGTGAGAAGGTCGTGCGGGACCTAGATAAACCAACGCTTTGCGGGAGGCAACCCGTATTTCATGCTTTCTAGGCTAGTTTTCCTTTTCCTCAATTTTTTTCTTATTTTATTATTATTTTTTTTAGAGAGGCGAGGAGAGTGATATTTCACCAGTTTTAAGTGTTGTTGTACAGGTATGAATTTGACAGGTATAAAGACTTAGAAAAAATTTGAAGAAGAAACGAAATCGGAGAATAAGGGCCTCTCGGGCCCGATCGGGCGCGCAAGCTACCCAGAATTCAGCAGCATTTTCGCCCGATCGGGCGCGAAAGCGAGCTAAAAATCGGAACCAATTTCGCCCGATCGGGCGCGCAAGCAAGGTTGAATTCAGGGACAATTTTCGCCCGATCGGGCGCTTTTTTGGAAAATCGAGTAAAAGAAAAAGATATGTCGGGCGAAGCTTGCCCGATCGGGCGAGAAAAGGGCGAAAATTTCGTTCGCGTTCGCGCCCGATCGGGCGCGCAACTTGAGTTTTGGAATTCCGCACTTTCGCCCGATCGGGCGAGGCTCGCCCGATCGGGCGCGCCTTCAGGCCGTCCCCCCTTTATTTTCTTTTCTCTTCTTTCTTTCCTCATTTTCTCCTTATTTCATCTTCCTCATTCACTTTCTCTCTCTAAAACCTCCATTTTCAAACCTTAAACTTACACTTCAATCCAAGATCTTCTCCAATTCTTCCATCCAAATTCAAAAATTCTTACATATTCCATCTCCCCTCATCCTCCTCTACAATCTATACTAATTTTCCCCAATTTTCTCTCAACTTTTCTCAAACCCTAAGAGAGAGAAACCTCAAATTTTCCACTATTTTACAAGAAAATGGCCTCCAAGCGTTCAAGGAATCAAAGGGGTGAGAGCTCAAGTGCACCACAACCAACAATCAACTCGGACCTTCAAATTCCGGGATGGGAGGAGGTTGTAATCACCTCGGAGGAGCAACGGGTTAGGATGGTCAACCTCATCGATCGTCAGGTAATTTCTACCCGTTTCATTCATCATCCTACATTAGTTAGGCTAGGTCTTGATAAATATGTAGAAAAATTGTTCAAGGGCATAGGCGTGAGTGGTTTTTTTCAAATGTGTCATGATACTTATGATTATTTAACATTGGAATTTATCTCAAGTTTTAATGTTATTAAAATGAATGCACTCATCACTCATGTACAATTCCGATTATTAAACAACGATGTGAGACTAACTCTAAAAGAATTTGGAAAGTTGTTTGATTTAAAATCGGATAAACATATTGAGCCCTCTCAAGACCACACCGCCGTGGTCTATAAGAGGTTAACCGGGGAGGATTTAGTGAACCTCCAACATGCCAAAGGGACGTGGATTCAACATCCCGTCCCAAAACTTTGGCAAAGATTTGTCGGCCTCACCATTTTTGGGAGGCATGAACCGGCAAATGTTCGGAGAGATGAATTGGAACTATTGGCATCCTATATAATTCCTAATGCTGAAAAATTGAACATACCCCATAGGATAGCCAATCATTTCCAAAGGGCGGCCAATGCGACCGAGGCTAGTAGGTCTAGAGCACCTATTTACTTTGGGGGGTTAGTGACCCATATTGCTAAGAAACACTTAGGTTGGAACCCCGATGGCCATAGGAAAGTTGTGGGATCGAACCTAATGGACCTACCCTATTTAGGGAGTTTGAATTGGGTACAACCGGTGGGGAGTGATACTTGGTGGATTGTCCACCGATAATCGGGTATGAGGGACCAAGCCTTTACCTTACCCAACCCCGCCTTGACCAAATTTGAGAGGGGGAAGCCCTCTTATACTTTCGAGTTAAATGGTCAAGGTGAGGTTCAACCACCTCACCCCTCACCACAACCCCACCAATCCCCCATTCACCACTCACCCCACTACCAACCACCCCCACCTTTCACCTATGGCATGCCCACTTCCTCGGTCGATTACAATGTCGACCCCAATGCCCCATATGACTTTTCGGCTTTTAGGAGCCAATTAGACCGCATTGAGACGGGGCAAGGGAGGGTTGAGGGTATGATGCAAAACCTAGACTCTAGGTTAAGCACCCTAGATGGGCGGGTTGGTCTTATAGAGAGGAACCTAGGGAGGGGCCTTTACCCCATAAATGATGATTATGCCCGTCGGGGGGCTATTCCTCCCGATTCACTTACTCCCGATTGGTTCCAATACCCCCAAGGAGGGTATTCTCACCCCGGTGCATATGGTACTTACGTGGACTACTCTTCGGTCCACGGATATGGGGGTATGGGTGGGAATGTAGACCCTAACTACTATGCGGGTGGTTCGGGGTATGGAGGTGGTGGCTCTAGCCATGGAGGAGCCGGTTCTAGCCACGGCGGGGGTTATTCTAGGATGGATGAGGATGAGGAGTAGGCTACTCTCCTAAGTCAATGAGGGCATTGCTTGATTTGGCTTGGGGGGGTGTTCTTTCACTTGGAAATTCTCTTCCTTTTCTCTCTTTATTTGCTTTCTAGTGTAGTTTTTATTTGCTTTCCTAGTGTAGTTTTTTATTGCTTTCTTATATATGAAAAATACAAAAAAAATTGAAAAATAAAAAAAAAAATCAAAAATACGTTCCAATGAATTGTAAATCATGCTTCCCTGTGCCCCATACTTGAGAAAATTTGTTTTGATTCTTGGTATTTGATGATGAATATTGTGGATTTTTTGGTCATGATTTGAAGTCTAATTGTTTGGATTCCTAAACATGCGTCAATTTTACCCAACTACTTGTGAATATAGTGCTTGACTAGTTGATTTGGTTAGGAAATGTGTGATAGTTCCATAATTCCTGGTATGTCAATGAATTTGAGCATTGATTTGCAACTATGAGTAGTGTTTCATGACTTATTATTATGCACATGAGGAGGACTAAGGCGTTCATTCTTTTAGGTAGCCTTCAGAGTATTTAGATACATTTGTTCCCTTCTTATCACCCATGTTGTTGCTTGTGCCCTTTTATTGTTTATAGCCACATTACAAGCCTTAATTGCCCCATTGGTTACTAGTCCCAAGCTTGGCTTGGGGGAGCTATTAGTGAGTGAGGTGAGGGAGTTTGTAGTGTGCACATTATTTGCACAATTTGGGTGGGTTTTGAGAAGTAATTTGTTCTTGATCATATTTTTGTTTTTATGAGTTTGAAAGTTGTATATATTTGAGAAAAATAAAAGTGTGATGGAAAAAAAAGAAGTTCAAAAAATAAAAGTGAGAAATTTGAAAAAAAAGAGGAAAAAATGTTTGATGTTCAAATGTTCTAAGTGAAGGTTAATCAAAAGAAAAGAAAAAAAAAAGTTGAGTTTCAATGTAAATATTTCAAGTTATGAGTTCGAGGTTTGTTTTTCACTCAAGTTCTATATTATCATATTTTTATGAGTGAAATTGTGAGTGTTGGGATTGTTTTTATTGTTTGGAGTATATTTGGTGGATTGTTGTTGGAGTTGGTTATGTTGGAGATGTGTATGATCATTATTTTTTATCATGGGTTTATTAGGATTTGGCTCCCTTAATGCATAGTTTTTCTCTCACATAATCCCAAATTTATCCTACCTTTACCCTAGCCTTACATTACAAGCTTAAAAGACCTTCCGACCTTGTGCATAGAAGTTATGTAAATGTGAAAGTGCTGTTTTTCAATGCAAGTTATGACTTGGCATATTTCGAGTCGACTAGTAGGATGAGCGTTCAATGTTTTTATACACACGAGAGTGTGAGTTGGGAGGGCATTGTTCACATTAAAGGGGTTGGGTGGAGAGCGATCGAGTACATTCTTTACTCGCCACATAAATGAGAGTCGAGTGTGTGAGCATTAGTCTTGAATTCTATATGCTCTTGTGGTTTTCTCTACTTGACAATTGTTGGGGAGGAAGGGTGATTAGATGAATAAGATTAATTGATGTTGAAGCATGTTCATTTAATTTTACCTTGAATCATTGGCTTTTGATTTGTTTATTGGGGTAAGTATGTTTTATGTGTTCATTGATGAGCTCTTTGCTTAGGGACAAGCAAAGGTTTGGCTTGGGGGAGTTTGATATGTCTATTTTATATAGTGTTTTACCCCCGTCCCGTGGTCATTATTAGTAGTGTTTTTGGCTCTTTCGGGCCACTTTTATTACTAATTTGTGTGTTCTAGTGTTTTCGTAGTTTTAGTTGTATTTTACAGGAAATTGCACTCTTGGAGCATTTTCCCGGGCCTTATTGGATCGACTACGGAAGCTAGAAGGACACGACCACTTTTGGAGCCCAAGATCGGTGAGAGCCGGTGACTAAGGGCTCGGTTATTTGGATCACGAGGCATTTGGACCATGTATTCGAGACCCGAGAGGAAATATGGATTGGGCCGAGAAATCTAGCCCAATCGAAGTCCAAGCCTCGAAGATGAAGACCGGGCCCGATCGGGCAAGCATACGCCCGATCGGGCGGCTGCGTGTGTTAGTGCCATCAAGGAAAGGCGCGCCCGATCGGGTGAGCGTAGGCTCGATCGGGCGCGGCATATCATAAGGAGCATAGTAAAAAAGGCGGGCCCGATCGGGCGCCCCTTCGCCCGATCGGGCGCGTGTTTTTCCTAGAGTCTGATTAAGTTTAGTTTAATTCGTGTTTTAGGAAAGGTTTATATACGTTTTTGTACGGAATAATTACTTACCTCTTTCTCTTAGACTTTCTCTCTCTACTTAGTATTTTCTCTCTCTTAAATTCTCTCTAAACTCTTGTTCTTAATTCCTCCATTAATTCCAGATTTATTTTGGTACAATTTCTTCCCTTTTTAATTTTAGCTATTTTAATTGTTTTCTTGATTATGTTCTTATTTATTTATTTGATTGGTTTAGTTATGATGATTAGTGAGTAGTTTAATTCTAGGGTTTATGGGGATCCATAATTAATATGAAGGGATAGTTTGTTATTATTGATTGTTGATATTGCATGATAATTTCCTATTGAATTGTTTTAATTCTTTGCAATTAGATTATGAATCGAGCAGATGTAATTTGATTGTGAATGTTTAGCAATATTGAATTGATGAATCGAGCAGATGTTGATTTAATATTAAAGGCTATTTTTAATAGGAACTTAGGTCTAATAAATTGCGAGAGTCTGTTAGATCTATGTTGGTTAATAAATTGCGAGAGCCTGTTAATCATGTTATTTGTGCATTATTAATTATCAACTACTTCGTTCTATCCCGGAATATTAATTATTGGTGAACCTGTGACCCTAGGTTTCCTTATTATTGATTCTTTTCTCCCTAAACTCATTCTTCGTAGTATAGAATTCACATTTAAAATATTGGTTACTTAGATAATTTAGATTATATTAATTAATTAGAATTAAAAAGACCTGTTTCCCTGTGGAGTTCAACCATACTTCCCTATCTACCTTAGTTAGTGATTTAGGTAATTATTTTTGATTAGGGGATACGACTTTACCCTGTCACTAATGAATGCACAATTCACCTCATTCAATCAAATCAAATGAACATCTCAACAGCGTAATTCACCCCATTCACCGAACATCAACATTTCCATTATTTAATAGCAGCGTAATCGCAATAATTCCATTATTTAATTCCGGACAAATTAATACCTTTTGTAGCTTTTGTTCTGCATCTGCAACCCTAACAAATCCTATAACTGCAACCCTAATTCTGTCAATTAAAACAATCACCGAAAATCGACCCTCAACCCTAAAACATTCGAAGAAACAAGAACCAAGCGCCCAGTACGAATTGAGAAAAAACAAGCCAGTTCGAATTGAGAAAAAACAAGAAGCCAGTTCGAATTGAAATCAAAAAATTGAAATAGAAATCAGTGAGAACCTGGATACAATGTTTCCGCCCAAATTGGAGATTCTCCTCTTCGTCTTCGACTTCAATTCGACAGTGAGAAAAAGTTTGAAATTCAGGTCGCCTAGATTCGAACTTGTATTTTTACCCATGAATTCGCCCAGTTTCGAATTCAAATCTCCGTCGAAGAATAACGGCGTATGCCGGCAAGTATTACACCTGGCAAACCAATCCTAAACACGTAAGATTAATTGGGCCAGCTCAGTCGTCCAGCAAGTGACTTATAATGGGCGAAATGTCGTTTGTACCCCCATGAGAAACAAGCCCTGTTTCTCACGGTGAGAAACAGGGAATTCGCCAAAGTGTATAATCCAAAATTAAAATCAATGAAACCATAGATAATGGACAACTAGTTTCTAGAACAAGAAAAATAGGCTGGTAAATGATAATAAATGGTGTGCAATAAAGAAGCTTCAACGAAGGCAATTTTCACTTGTTATAGGATTTACGTATTCACTAGAATATGGTATCATTGCATTGTGTTTACTCAGCTTGTTATACTTCACAGCCTTCATTGACTACTGCTTCATGTCTCCTTTTCTTTGTCAAATGAAAATGTACTGTAATGACAATTATGATATGAAAAATTCTATCCAGGAGCAAAAATGGATTGTTGTTGTTGTGCTTCTCATAGTTCCTATCTACGCCACTGAGTTAGTAAGTATTATCCCTCTTAGGTTATGATTTCTCTTTCCTGATAAAAATAACAGAGGCAGTAGAGGGCATTAGTCTAGTAGGAGGCTCTGGTCTATTTTAGTGCACTTAAGAAATTTCTTCTTCTTTTTTTTTTTTGTAAAATTTCAATTATTCTTCAATTCTCCCATTTTACCTGATAAGAAGGCGAAAGGTAACTCCTTAAATGAATTTTGTAATTGTACTACAACTCTATAAGTGACTGTTACATATAGATCATCTGATTAATTTTTATTTTCTCTCAGATCATTCTTATTTCATAAAAAAAAAAGTATGTTTTTCTAACTATGATCATTCTAAAAGTAAATTGAAAATTAGTAAAAGTAAACCAATTAGTCTTAAAAGTATGTTTTTCTTTGATTAATTTTGTGCACTTGGAGATTCTTATTTTGCTAATGAGCAGGCCCATCGCTGAGCCGGGGCACCCGCCCAGGGCCCATGAAAAAAGAGGGCCCCATTTTCAGCTTTAAGTAAAGTAGAAAGCTATATAAAATTTATAGATGCAAATATCAACATTATTAACTCTGTAGCATAGTGGTTAAGAAAAGTTGTTGAGCTTTAATGTGTCTCAAGATCAAGGGTTCAACTACCATGAGCTCCAATTTCCGTATTTTTTTACATTTTTTTTTAAATTACCCTATATGTATTATCAATTTATCATATATTGATCATAATGCTTCTTTTATAAATTCTTTTTTTTTTTTTACACACTGTATAGTTGTCGTAGTAGTATATAAGTATTATTTTTACATTGAGTTCGATCGATTTATTATAAGCCTTTATATAAATATCAATTTCTCATCAATATCAACAAAAAAAATATTACATATTATAGGGCCCCGATTTATTCTTTCGCCCTTGGGCCCCCGAAATCTCATAAACGACCCTGCTAATGAGGCTTCTACTAAATGTTTGTAATTTAGTTGATGTTGGTTCAGTTTTGCTTTACATGTATCTATGCTAATTTGAACTATTAATGTTTCCTATTGTTTATGAATCTCATCAAATGTAGATAAAAACCAATTAAAAGTGAACAAATAGTATTTTAAAGTAAAAAAAGAAAAATCGAGACCATTTGCCATGTTATTTTCACTTGTCTAACTGTCAAGCAGATTTATTATACGATAAACCTAAGGTTCATTGCTTGCTTATATACTGTGCTAAAATTCAACTAATAATGTCTCCTATTACATTATCAATTTCAAAAGTAGATAGAAACCAAATAAAAGTAAACTAGTTATATTCTAAAGTAAACCGATATGCATATTTGGGTGGCCATTCATTTTTTGTGGAGGATATCAGGAACAAATTTATATTGGTGATGAACAAATCAAAGTAAACTAGTTATATTCTAAAGTAAATATTTTGTGTAGAGGAACAAATTTATTTATTAAGAGGAATTTCCAATGAAAATAAAACTTGTAAAGGTACCACATAGTATTATATTGGTGATGAGCACAACTGAATTGCACTATTTTGGGACAATTCTAACTAGGATGTGTTCTTTTTGCCTCTAACTTATCAATCTTTGTTATGCTACTATGCTTATCAATCTTTGTTCTGGAACATCTTCTCTCTAGACTGGCAGACAAGAGCTTTTGTTTTGTACCCGTTTAGTATGATTATGCTGCTCAATCTTTTTTAACACTACATTTTGTTTGGATATAAAGCTATGGTTTTATAACCCGGTCTGCATTATTGATGGCTACTATGAAGAAAGTGTTGGAAATAAAGAAAGGAAATCCAAAGGGTCAGATATGGGCGCCCGATCGGGCACCCGACCGAGCGAGACCCGCCTGATCGGGCGCGAGAAGACGTCTGGAAAAAAGGAGTGTTCGCCCGATCGGGTGCGTGTTTGTCTGTTGGACTCCAACGGTTCCCTTGGATTCCTTTTCTTGTTTGATTTCTTGTAACCTCCCATTTAAGAGGTTGATTATGGTGTTTTAATCACCATAATATTTCTGATTTCTCTTCTTTGTTCATAGAAGATTCCTCCATGATCTTTCATCTTCTTCATTCATCTCTATAAATTGGAGGATGTTTTCTGATTTTGACATACACAAGAAATACATATATATCAAATACAAGCTTGCTTAAACACATACTCTATATTGGGCATAAGTTACTTGGCTCCAACCTTCCACCTAAAAGTGTCTTTGTGTGGAAGTGGTGTGTTAACCTTAGGGAACGTGCCGACGAATACAATAGTGAACCCCGGTTGCGACGGAATTTCGTTTTCAAGTCAGTGATTTACATCACGACACACCGTATTCTTTCATTGTCACAAGATCATATTTTTATCTTCTTATTTTAGAATATAGCCTTGAAAATACTTCTTATATTACAACAGAAAGGCAACAGCATGCCAGCAGCTGAATCTTTAAGAGTGAAGACCATTGCCAGCAGCAGTGCCAGCAGCCGAGGGTTTGATTTAATTCCTGCTGAAGCATTTGAGTTATTTCTCATCAGATTTTCTTGTGGCAAAGATAATCTCATTTTATTAATTTAGTGATCAATTTTCGATGAGGTTGTGGTAATCAAGTTTTCGTGCATATTAATTCTGATGGGAGGTGCTTTTTTTTTTGTCTTTTAGTAATTATGTGTTTTTAATCTTCTAGTTTATCAACATTTTTTTTCATACAAAGCTCAAATTTATCAAAATTGATCTCATGATGAGAAATAAAACAAATGTCTCTAAAAGTAAATACAAAAGAATGTAAAGTTAATAAAACAAGCTATAAAGTAAACCTATTAGCTCAAATGGTAAAGCATTATGCGGATGCATAAAGGTGTAGGTTCAATTCCTACATAGGTTATCTCTAAAAGTAAATATAAAATACTCTAAAGTTATTCAAAATACGTCAAAAGTAAATTAAAATATCCAAAAAATAAATCAATTTAGCTTAAAGATACACGGAAAATTAATTGGCTATGGAGGTATTTTGTCATCATTAAACATGAAAACTTCAAAAAATCACATTATCAAGATTGATTAGGACACAGCTTCAGCTCTATTATTTCTACCTCCAACTTAAAGTAAACATGAAACACTGTAAAGTTATTTAAAATGTCACAAAAGTAAATAAAACATAACTATAAAGTTATCAAGTTACATAAGACGTTTGAGTTCTATTCTCTAGAGTGCAGCAGCTATCATTAAGTATTGAAAGATCAGACAAGACACTGTCTAAACTTTATTGAATTTGAGTGGTTCTGCTCAACCATGACATTGTCTAATATTGCAATGTTTGTAATCTTCTTCATATTATGTATTAAATTTTATTTATTTATTTTTAAAAAAAAATAGATGTAAAACAATCTGAATTTAGTACTGAGTAAGGTTTATGCTCTACGGTCTAAACTTTGATTAAGATTTTAACAATGAAACAAGAAAAGCATTTTTTTTTAATAGACAAAAGCATTTAATTAAGATAAATGTGATAATGCAGGGTTCGTTTGGCATTGTTGCGGTTTTTAGTTTTTTGGTTTTTTATATTTTAAAAGTGTATGACATATGTCATATAATGAATAAAAAATTAGTCAAACTTATTAAAATCATACTAATTTTGAAAACTGACAACAGAAAAGTGAAAACACCTTTTTCTTGTTTCCTGTTTTTGGTTTTTTGTTTTAAAAAAAACTTAAAATTGAAAACAAAAAACAATGCCAAACAAGCCCTGCACTTATTTAGAAGTTGATTACACAAATTAAGGGTTTATTTTACTAGTAATTTTTTGAGCTTATCATACTCACGGAGTAATGAGTACCGCGTAGTAGTAAATTAGTAGTTCGTTGTAATTTAGATTTTTTAAAAAATTTAATTATATTTGTAGTTAAACAAGCAATCTGATTTTTTATTATTTTTTATTTTTCATATCGTTTACAACTACTAAATACTTTTCCGTAATTTAAAGATCGAAATATAGGCGAATTTTGTTTAAGATTAACAACATATAACTAATGTGTTTTCATATTTCAAATGTAAACTTGAAATTAGGATTGCGGAAGCGAATATTTCATTTGCATACCCTTGAAACTAATAAAACAAAATTTGTGTCATTCATTAGGGCCCCAATCTATATGTTCGCCCTAGGCCACCAAAATCTCATAAACGGCCCTGAGTAATGATAATGAAAAAATATTTCTCAAGTTACAAAAGTAAAACATAAACTCATAAAAGTAAAGAAGATTTTATAAAAAGTAATAATCCAAAAGTAAATGATTATCTAACCATCCAAAGCATATCCCTGATTATCAAATTCACCATTGAATTATCATCTGGATAACAATTAGAAATGCATTATTGCACATTTCACAAACTCAACAAATTAAATGTCATTGCACAAAGAATAACAATAGATCATAAAATTGCTACAAAAACAACACTAAATTATTGGTCATTTGGTCTGATTATAAATTAAAGAGAAAACAAACATTAATCAAACAAAAGTAGCAAAATCCCTATTTTGAACTCCTAGTAATCGAAACTAAAAACTTACTCAAACAAATAATCGAAAAAACCCTAATTTCGTAATCAAAATGGTTGAAATTGAATCCAAAATCGAATTAAATCAAATAAGCAATGCTAATGACAATTGAATCAACTTACGTGCCCACAAAATTGAATGTGATGCACGAACGATTAGAAGATGATCAAAAATTTGCAAAATTTTAGACCTGTGAATATATTAGAGAAATCGCAGGAAGAGAGACAGTTTGTAGGAGGAAAGAGAAAACAAATTGATGAGAGAGAAATTAAAAATAGAAACATGGAATATATATATATGTATATATATATATATATATATATATATATATATATATATATATATATACATATATGTTTTTTTTTTATGCAAATGAGGGGCTAGGCCCCGGGAAAAAACATAAAAATAAAACTAAACAATAATTAAACGTGGCAAGGCCACCCCAACGATGTCATCATGAAGAATTTGGCCTAATTCAATAGGCGGGAATTGAATCAACTCTGTAATGTTGTTCTGGACGACACCTTGGTTGGCTAGCCAATCCGCTGCTCTATTTGCTTCTCGATAAATATGTTGCACGTGCACTTGCCAACTGTTGTCTTCAATAAGCTGCTTACATCTTCTGATTATATGAAAACCTTGTCCTCGGTGATTTTCTTCATTATTAAGAGCAACCACTACTACTTGACTGTCTAATTGAACTTGAACCTTGGCTGCTCTCATGCGTTTTGCAAGCTCCAACCCATATTCAATTGCTTTCAGCTCTGCCATAAAGGCATTACAATCTCCCAGCTTCAGCGAAAAAGCGTGCAGCATCTTACCAGTAGAGTCATGTATCAGGCCTCCACCCCCTGCTGGCCCAGGTGCTCCTCTAGCTGCTCCATCAGCGTTCAATGCTAGCCAGCCAACTGGGGGTGCTTTCCACTTAATATAGGCCTCTGTTCTCACATTAGTAGTTTGGTTGCTGCTGTGAATATCCTCTCCTAGAACACGCCATACTTCCTCAAATCGAGCCAGCAAAAAATGATTAACATCAATTGGAGTTTCTTGAGTACGATCAAACACAACATTATTCCTCCATCTCCAAATCCACCAAATGGTAATTGCAAAATATGTAGGCCAAATCTCAGGGGACAGATCACTTCGAGTCTGGACCTTTATATTCCTTGCAATCCATTGTTGCAAATTACTATGAAAAAATCCCGGGTTAACAGCAGGACCTCCAATTTGCCTCCACACTTCTCGAGCAGCTCTACAATCACGCAATGCGTGCAAAGTAGTTTCTTCATGGTTGAGGCAAGTCAGACACCAGGGGCTGTTTGTCAAATTACGCTTAACACGATTAGCATTTGTCATTATGCGGTCATGCATAGCCAACCAAAGAAAGACCTTTGCTCTTTGTTGAACTTTTAGTTTCCATATGAGCTTCCAAGAACCATCATCACCTATATCGTCCTCTTTCTTGATGATTTGCATAGCTGATTTTATTGTAAATTTTCCTTTCACACCATTCCGATCCCCCAATAGAGCATATCTCCAACTGAAGGGTCTTTGCAAAGAGCATGTGCTTCAATTAATCTCAAGATGTTAGCCGGTAATAAATCTGCAAACATGTCCCATTTCCATCCATTCTCATCATCCCACAATTCTTCAACCGTAGCACCATCCAAGCACTCTGGAATATCCATGATGGCAGCAGCCCTTAGGGGACTCGGCATAGCCCAATTATGGTCCCAAAAAAGAGTTGTGGCACCATTATTAATAGCTACCCTTGAGCCCTCACTTATATATTTAGCATTTTCCGAAATACCCTTCCATACATTAGACATATTTGCCTTGGATTCGAACATATCGATGTCGCACCTCCCCTTGCAATATTTAGCTCGAAGCACACGAGCCCATAAAGCATTTGGCTCCGTCAACACCCTCCAATCAAGCTTGGTGAGAAAAGCCGCATTTAATTGTCTTGAAGATCTTAATCCCAAACCTCCATGTTCTTTAGGCTTTTGAAGGCACTCTCAAGAAAGAAGATGTATTTTACGGTGCTCTTCATCCCCTCCTCAGATAAAACGCCTCGTTTTTTTTATCAATCTCATCAAAAATCGAACGGGGAATTTTTGTCGTTTGCATTGCATAGGAGCTCATAGTGGTCAGTGTAGTTTTTGCTTAAGTGATTCTACCAGCTAGAGAAACATACTTTGATTTCCATCCTGCAAGTCTCCAGTCAATATTCTCACAAAGATAAGCAAAAGTATCTCGGGTCACCCTACTTGTGAGAGTAGGCATGCCAAGATATGTTCCCAAGTCATCAGTTTCATCAATCCCTAAAGCATGAAAAATAGGAATAATTTCTTCCGTACGCATATTTTGAGAAAAATACGTTCTTGATTTGGAGTAGCTTACCTTCTGCCCGGATGCACTGCAAAATCCTGCCAAGCATTCTTGAATAACAATTGCTTGCTCAACTGTTGCCTCCGCAAATAAAATTATGTCATCAGCAAAACATAAATTCGAAAGCTTAGGACCGTTTCTACTAGCATAAATAGGCTTCCATAAATTCTGAATAATTGACTCCTTAATAAGTTGATTCAACCTTTCCATACATAACACGAAAATATACGGTGATAAAGGGTCACCTTGACGAATACCACGTCCCGGTTTGAAGACTTGTGTAGGCTCTCCATTCCACATTACCCGCATAGAGGAGGTAGTGATGCATTCCATCATAAGATCTAACATAAGGGGAGGAAACCGAATCTCATACAAAGTATCCCGAATAAAATCCCACCTAAGCCGATCATAGGCCTTCTCAAAATCTATTTTAATCGCCATAAGACCCTTTCCACTTCTTTTATTTCTCATAGTATGAATAACTTCCTGAACGATGACAATATCGTCTGTAATTTGTCTTCCGGGAACAAAACTTGTTTGAGTAAAAGAGGTTAAATGAGGCATCATTGGCTTGATTCTATTCACTATGGCTCTCGTAATAATTTTATATGCCACATTACACAAGCTAATGGGGTGAAATTGAGAAGCAAGCTATATATATACTATATATATATACAAGCTAATGTGCATATATATACAAATATACATATATATATATACACATATATATGTATATATATATACATATATATATACATATATATATATATATATATATGTATATATATATACATATACATATATATATATATATACATATATATATATATATATGATAATTTCTGTTTCAGTAATTATTTGCTATTTTTTGTGCTCTTTGAAAACAGTAAAATAAAGTCACATGTTCCAATATAATACCAAAATAAACCACTTCAATTTATTTCAAAGTAAAGCACCAACTACCACCAACTACAAACCCGGTTAATCTATTTCAAGCCAACATCTTAAAAGGCTACTATTTTATAGCAACAATCAACAACACCAAGTACATCACTACAACTAATTTCACAGCCATGTACATAAAATCAGCAAATTCATCAGTCTTGTGCATAAACTCCACAAATTCTGCCCTTAATGCATGTAAAACAGTTGCTTCTACCATGGTTCCTTACCTCCCTCCTACGTCCCTTGAAATTTGGTCTTCGCTTACCCACATAAAGAATTCACATATCCTACACTTATAATATAGTCTTCTAGGATTTGTTGTTGAGTTCGAAAACCTAATATCCGGAGCTCTTGGTGGTTCACAATTGCAATTCATGCCTCTAAACCAAGCAGCTCCCCCATTCCTGTTTCTTGAAGATGAACCCCTTCCAGAAGAAGACATTGTCGTGTAACCCTCGAAAGAACTGTAGAAGAGGAAGAAATATAAATAAAAAATTAGAAAGGGATGAAAACAAAAAGAGGGGTGAAGGTTATATAGAAAAGAGGGAAATAAAGAAATGAAAGGAGGGAAAACTTTTGGGATTTTTGGAGGGAGATTAAATGATAGGGGCATTTACGTATTTTCGCATTCCCCCCCCCCAACTAAACCTGTCAAATGACCAAACTTAACGTTTGTTTAACGTCCTGATTACTGTAGCAATTAAGGTAAAATTATGGGGGTACCGCTGATAATGAAAGTTTAATGAAGTGTATCATTGATAAAAGTCAGAACATAAAGAGCATTTAAAGCCGTACCAATCTATTAACTATTACTAAAACAGAAGTGTAGACACCTAAAAATGTCTCCCCAAAACCAAACCCGATGATGAACAACCTTTCACCGCCACTATTGGTCGGGTTTAGTATTTAATCCCGCGAGTGCTTAAAAAATCATATTTTCATATTTTTGAACAGTCCATGGATTAGTCTTGATGTTTGGTAAAAGCATAGTTTTAATTTCAGCCCAAACTTATTAATTGATTTTAAGCCCAAACCTTTTTTATTTTATTGTTTTATTATTTATTTTTGGCCCAAGCCTTTTTATTTAATTATTTTCTTATTTTAGCCCGAATAATAAAAGTCAGAGAAGGCCCGAAATTATCAATCGGCACTTAAAAAGCCGAAGGAAATTAGGGTTAAAAATGTATTTAGACGAAAAAACGGACTGGAAATTCCCGCGCCACGGCAAACTGCCACCGTGTCACGGGAATCCTTCCCGTCTGACGGTGGGATTTCCCGTGACACGGGAGGTCTGCCGTGACACGGGACAGTCCGTGTCTTTTCCGCGTAAACCCTTAACGCGTTTTTTATCCCGTTTTCTGAAAATTTCCCGCGTCACACCAAAAATGTACCGTGTCACGGGATTGTGTACCGTCTGACGGTGGAGCTTCCCGTGTCACGGTACAGTTTGACCGTGTCACGGGATACTTTTTTAGGGTTTTTATCATTTTAGGGTTCCGTGTGCTCCCTCAGCACATTTTCCCATAAATACCCCCTCATTTCTGATGAACGAGGCACCGAGTAATTCTCTGATTTTATTTTCTCTCTTCTATGCTTTAGCCTAAACACTAGCCTACCCTTTTCACTTCAAAATTCCTTCTTCAAGTACTCAAAGGAGTCCATACTTTACTCGTGGTTCTATCCTTAAGCCAAGGCGTGAAAGGTAGAATTGTTTGAGGGTTTGGCCCCAAAATCAATTTTACTTAATTTAATTTAATTTAATTATTGTTTATTTATTTCCTTGAAGTTACTAACTCGTTTATTATTTTGTAGTTGCAAACAAACAGAATCAAAGTAAGGATCATGCTCCTTTGTTTTTATTATTTTTCTAACGATTTTATGTTGTTGGAATTGTGATTAAATTGGTTTTAATATTAATGTTGTTCTATAATTGTTATGATCACCATATTGCATGTTTAAAGGGAATATATAATTGAAAATCACGCCTAATAAGATAATTTGGACAACCGGTTTAGGATCCTTTTAATCTTATTATTAATTGAAGTGATCACTAATATTTTAGAATTATGTGTTGCATTAATATTAAACCAATTTAGCTTAATAATAGTTTGGAGCAAATTGAATCTTTGTTTGTATGCCTTTGAGATCGCAGGAATCACTTTTCACTATAAGAATCGAGTAGAGGCCAATACGGGCGAATGTGACTCCATGACTCACTTCGTACCATCATCCTCGATCCTCCTTTCGTGGTTCCGAACCATATGGAGTTAGTAATCTCATGGATTATGAATGGGGTGTAACCTTCACGGGTCAATCGTTGTTGCCTTCGTTGTCCCTTTATCGTGGTTGCCTTTTATGATCCGTGAACGGTTTACAAGTTCCTTAAAAACTTGTTGGCGGCTCCCTACTTTCCTTGTCCCTAATCGTATATGTCAATTCCCACTTCCTATGAGTGTCAATCATATTCACAACATGCTTTTAACGTAGGCGCACTTCAAACGACGCCTACAAGAAGTTACTGACGTCACCAATTGCCCACGTGTCGCTTTCTCAATAAAAAAATTTCCGTCTAAATGCAATGATATTGTCATCTTTTATTTATTTTTTTTAATTTTTTTTTGTAGAGCTATCATATTTAACATTTTTGAAATTTAAATATTGGAAGCTTCTACATTACAATTAAAACCTATCAATTTATCGTAGAATATTGAAAAAATTTTAAGTAGCACACTAATAAATGACCTCCTACATTGAATTATGAATTAGTCAACATTGAACACAGATACTATATTAAAATTTTGGTGAAAATATAAAAATTTAAAATTACAAAATATACGTAATTCTTATATATATTCATGTATAATAGCAATTTATTTTTAAAATTTACAAATTAAAATAGGTTTTATATAAATCGTGGATCGCACGGGTTCTAACCTAGTAACTAATAAAATAAAAACGGAATACGCATCTACAAAATTCAGTCACCAACGACTATCATACATTCATACGTAAGCCCAATCACCAGAAAAGCACATTAACTACAAGGTGGAGAATTAAAGTCTGTTCCATCATTCAAAAAGTACAACCACGCTACTTTTTCCCCCAAATTCAACCCTAAATTCTCTCATTTTCAATTCAAATTCATCCCTAAGTCCTCTCAATTTCACTTCTATCTCCTTTAATTTAATCGATCGATTCGTCAATTTTGTCATCATCATCAATTTCAAATTTCCCCCAATTTCAGCTCGTCAATTAGGGTTTTCTTTTTCAGAATCGAATTCATTGGTTCAATAATTGATGGGAATTTCTAGGGTTTCCATAGAACCCTCAAATCCTTCTACTTCTTCTTCCTCGTCTCCGATTACCTCATCAATTGCTGTAATTGAGACCATCAATGGAAGCCATGAATTCAGAATTAATGGCTATACTTTGTCAAAGGGGCTGGGAATAGGGAAGTACATTGCTTCTGATACTTTCATGGTGGGAGGTTATTCCTGGGCTATATACTTCTACCCTGATGGTAAAAGTCCCGAAGATGCCGCGAGCTATGTTTCGCTGTTCATCGCCTTGGCTAGTGAAGGGACTGATGTTAGAGCTTTGTTTGAATTGAAGCTTCAAGATCAAAGTGGGAAGGAAAATCATAAAGTTCATTCTCATTTCGGCCGTCCCCTTGAGACCGGGCCGTATACTCTTAAATACCGCGGTAGTATGTGGTAAGCTTGGAGATTTCTTGTTCAATTTGAGTTTATTGGATCATATTTTGTATGATTGTTGTTAATTTTTGTGAGTTTGTTTGTTATGTGATAGTAATTTTGACTTTTGAGATTGGTAGGATGACGATCATACAAAATAGGCTGCTATAAGCTATGTATGATGTATTGTTATTGGCTTGTATGCTGAGTGTTTATTTATTTGTATATGTTATGGGTGCTGGTGTTACTTATGGATGGATTTGTTGAATGAGCTGAGATTGTTTAGGAGTTTTGTCTGCCTTTTAAATCAGGTGTGTGTGTTTGCTTGCTCGTTTAGTGTATAGCGGTCATGGTGTTTATGATCAGGTGAGGTGGCTTGGAATAATGTTGCTGTGAACCTGTGATATATAGATAACTAAGATAAGCGTGGGTTGATTTAAATGGTTTGATGCTTACATACATATTAAGGTATGAAGAAACCAAGCATGAACCTGGAGATCGATACTGACTGACTGAATAATGAAGATGGTATATGAAGGATGGCACTTTTGGTGATATCTATCTCAAATATGGGACTTTTGGCTGAAATAGGTAGCCATTAGTATTTAAGGAAGGGTTTTTGATGATCACTATGTTTCAAATCTATACTTATCTATACTTCTATATCTATATCTATACTTCTATATTAAAAAGCGTTCCTAAAAATTTCAATGTGCCACGTGTATCTCATTCTTGCACCAGCATAATGCCACGTCATCATTCAATATGCCACGTGTACTTCTAGCACATTTTTGTTTCATGTCATGGTTTACCAAAAATGCATCCAATAAGGTTTGAACACAAGACCTCATTGAATGAAGACCAACTTATTACCAATGCACATTAATATTAAATATATATTAGAAATAAAGGCAAAATTATTCAAAACTATTTATTATTGTAATATTATAATTTTCGACGATAAAAAAATTCTTTCAAGCTCTTTAATAATAATAATGATAAAAATATTCAAAGTAACACCCGGAGCAACGCCCGGGCCAAACACTAGTTATTGAACTTTATTGTTTTAAAAAGCGTGCTTCGGTCGCGCGCCTCACTCCCTGGGAAATGGGCTTTAGCTAGCTGAGGCTCAGTCACCTACGGAAGGCGCGCACGTGTGCGCCTAAAAGTGCCTTTGGTAAGGCGCGCCTTTGCGCCTCAAGGAAAATAACTAAGATTTAAGTTATAAATTGAAGAATGAAGGACATTTTTTCAAATTTAGACTACCTTAGCTTTAAATATATCATTATTTAATTTATTATGAATCTTTTTAATTAGTATTAAGTACTATCAAAGTAAAAAATAATTTGAAATATATATATCAAAGTACAAAAAGCGTGCGCCTTTGCCTTGCGCCTAGGCTGCAAGGACCATTTGCGCCTTGGTGCGCCTTGCGCCTTTAAAACTAAGGATAAATTCTAGTAAGCTCACTTAAGTGATTTTAAGCATGTTAGATTTTGATTCAAATCAGCTTTGTAAATATACAATTACAGGACAATTTCTCAACAACTAAGGTGAAAGAATAAGAAAAAGTGTTAATTGTTTGTTGTTAGAGTCATTTGAATGGGCTTCTAGTGAATTACAATTTTATGTTTATTAGTTTGTTTATGCTTGTTTCTTTCTCTATCTCACACTTTTTTGATGGGTTTTTTAGTTGTGTTGAAGCCTTGAAGGGTATGATGTTGTACATATCCCTCATATGCATAAAAAAAATACCCCCTTAGCATCTTTCTATGTTGAGCCTTATCACTTATCTCTAAAAGAATATATATGGTCATTATCTTTACATTTCATTTGTAATATCTTTTTTTTTTGGGGTTGGTTGGTTTTGATTTTTTCAAAAAGTGCCTGATTTTTTTATTTGGTGGCTGCCTTGATATTGCTTTTGGCCTGATTTTTAATTGGTGATTGCCATGATGCTGGTTTTGCTTCTAACTTGTTGATTGTCTCAGGGGTTATAAACGATTCTACAAAAGGACAACATTGGAGTCATCTGACTACCTTAAAGACGATTGTCTTGTGATCACAGGCACTGTTGGTGTTGTGCAATCGCATACAAAGGGACCTAAACAATACTTAATACCAGTCCCAACCTCTGATATAGGAAAACAATTTGGGCAACTTTTAGAGAGTAAGACCTGTACTGATGTAAGCTTTGAAGTCGATGGGGAGATTTTTGATGCACACCAGGTGATCCTGGCAGCCAGATCACCTGTGTTTAGGGCTCAACTTTTTGGTCCGATGAAGGAAAAAAATATGCAGTGCATACAAGTTGAGGACATAGAAGCTCCAGTGTTCAAGGTCCTTTTCTGTCTTACTTCTCTACCCTTTGGTAATATTGTATGCATATATTATTGCCTTTTCTGATTGCATTACTGCTCTGTTTTAAGTAATTTCTTCTGTTTCGTTTTGTTACTTGCATAGTATTGGTTTTTGAATGTGTGAATGGACAAATTTAGTCTACAGGTGGTGAAACTGGGGTGGATGTTATTCCTTGTTCTGGCTTGTGAGGACTGAGGAGATATCTCTGTTTAACCCCCTACCTCCAATATGAATATATGATGAGACCATAGAGCAATGTTTGCTCTATGGCGTTGCAAAAGAGTTTCTGTTAGATGTTTTGTTTGTGGTGTATTATTGTCTTAATCCATCACTATCAAGGATTCATAATGACTTTGTGCCTAAATACCGTTGTATAATAATTGTCTCTTTCTCATCCTTACCCCATCATTTCCTCTGAGTTGGGGTTTAGGAAATGTGCCTTTTTTTTTTCCAGACATCTAAATTAGTATTATTGTTCAACTGATGGAGTAGTACTATTTTTGTGCTCATCTAGGAAGTATCTTGCCCTGTAGGCTCTTTAAGAAATGTGTAACAGTAGCTGCTAAGATATGCCTATATTTAACTCAACAATATCAACAATTGTTAAGGATTACAAATCATAGCAGTGGGGTCTCTTCATGGAGCTTGATTATTTTTCAAGGGTCATAGTTTCTGCTACATTGCACCTTAGCTGCAGAACCACTCAGGTTATAATCCCTCTCACTAGTATCATCTTTTTGCGAAGATTACACTCAGATGGCCTCCCCTGTTCCGTACTAGCATTTAAAATATTCAAGTGAGTTTTTGGTTTGAACATGAGAGGAGCATGATTAATGGGTTACGTTCGAGTTGATTACTTTATGAGTTTCTTTTTCTCTGGTTCTCCAGGATGTTGCATGCACTTTTACCTTTGTAGATAATGCCTAAAATCTTAATAGAGATTTAAATCTTTCCCGTTAGATGTTCTAGATGTAGATGGCTCAATGTGGGATATTTGAAGCTTTTGGATCGTAATCGAGTGAAGCGTTTGCCATTTTTTCCCCTCTATTTATAAAGATTTTGGGTTTTTATATATAGTAACCCTGTTATTTTCACTTTTCTACGTTGTGCCCCAACATATATCACTTTCCACATTGTAACCCCAATATAAATTTTGTTTCCATACGGTAACCTTGTTGTTATCCCGCCGTTAAAAAGTTCCGTTAGTGGGGTCCACTCGCCATTTATTAATATTTTTTTTTATATCAATTTGCGCGTTGAAAAATGTTCCCTTAAAAGTTTTAAGGGCTATTTTAGCCCTTAAGGGTCCAAATTGAGCCCATATTTGGCCAAAAATATAACTTAAATGCCTCGTTTTGCTTATTAAGAAATATCTCAATTTACGTGTTCGTGTTTTAATACACAAAACGAGACATTTATGTTTTTTTTTTTTTGTGAAATTTGAGTTCAATTTGGACCTTTAATGACCAAAATAGCCCCCAAAACCTTTAACGAAATATTTTTCAACTCTCAAATTGATAAAAAAATATTAATAAATTGAGAGTGGGCCCCACTAACGGAATTTTTTAACGGCGGGATAACGACAAGGTTATTGTTTGTAAACAAAATGTATATTGGGGTTATTGTGTGTAAACTGTAAAGTGATATATGTTGGGGCACAACGTAGAAAAGTGAAAATAACAGGGTTACCATATAGAAAAACCCAAAGTTTTTTGTATTTGGTTTTGCACATTGATGCCTTATTTTGGCTTTGTTGAAATAAGCCTTGCAGACTTCTCTCATGGGACTTTTCTTTTGGCGTTGCTAATATCTTTCATGATCATTTTTCTTCTACGTCAGTAAAAGAAGTTATAATTTTATCCCGGTGTTGACAATACAGCTTTATTTCACTTGAATTGGTCATTATGTATAAATTTATTTTACTTCTATTGAAGGATCAGATCTCATAACTGGTGCTATGGGTTTGAGCTTAGAGCAATCTATTAATTAGCTATTGCATCTTTGTTGCAGCCTCAAAGAATGTTTCTACTTGATTACTATTGCATCTTTGAAAATTTATTTATTTATTTTTTTTGCTTTCAGTAGAGTTTCTAATTTTTTTGTGTTTTAAATTTCAGGCTTTGCTGCATTTTATTTATTGGGATGAATTGCCAGATATGAACGAGCTGATTGGTTCAAATTACAAAGGAGCTTCAACCTTAATGGCTCAGCATATGCTTGCTGCAGCAGACCGTTATGGACTGGAGAGGCTAAAACTTCTATGTGAGGCTATACTAAGTGGAGATGTTGCCATAAATAATGTAGCAACAACTTTAGCCTTGGCTCAGCAGCATCAGTGTTTCCAACTAAAGTCCAAGTGTCTGAAGTTCATTGCATTGCATCAAAATCTAAGAGGTAAGCTAGACTGAAAACTTTTTAGACCTTATTAGAACTTGTTTTAGTTGTAAATTGGACTTGTTTAGCCCTTATTACCCTTATCAGAACTTATATTTTCTGAACTTATGTTTTCTGAAATTATATCAACCCTAATCCTGCCTGAACTTATTTTTCCTGAAAAAAGTGGAAATAAGTTAAATAGAACAGAGCCTTAATGATTTATGATATGTTCAAATAACTTGTGCTTTTATACTACGGAGTAATTTATAAGTCTTGTGTGTGAGATATTATTGTTTAAGAACTGAATGTAATTATGTTATTATTATAATTGTTTAAGAACTGAATGTAATTATGTTTGATGTTCAACACTCTGTGTGTGAGATATTATTGGCTTGACTCTATGGGTAAGAATTAGGGAAGCAGCTTCTTCTTGAATTTGGTTAAGTACACTGCAATTAGTTTAGGTGTGGTAGTCATGCTTTTGGCTTTTGTTTTCTTTTGCATCTGTGTCTTGTCTCAAACTGTAATGTATTCTAACAAATACATTCAAGTTGATTTAGTGGCACTTTTTCTATACTTGTAAATAGTAGGGGTGAGCATAACAGGGTACCCTGTAAAAATTCCAGGAACCGGAACCGGAACCTGTTGCTCAAAATGAGAACCGGAACCGGAACCGGAACCTGAACCTGAACCTGTTGAACAGGTTCCTGGAAATTGGGAACCGGAACCGGAACCTATAGGTTCCGGTTCCGATTCAGGGTACCCTGTATTATAATATACTCACTAACTTTTTCGCGGAAATTTTAATAAAAAGTGGTTGGTCACTAATTTATAATGTTTGCAACTTGCAAATAAGACAAACTAATAGTAGTTGTCTAACAAATTTAATATATATATATTTTTATAATTGTAATTTTGATATTTATTATTTAAAAATTGAGTAAGAATTAGTGTATAATTTGAAATTAAGTGATACTTTTATCAGGTACAGGGTACCCTACAGGTTCCGGTTCTAAAAAATTGAGAACCTGAACCGGAACCTATTACAACAGGTTCTCCAGTTTGCTACCCGGAACCGGAACCTCTTGTAGAGATTCTGGTTCCGGAACCTACGGTTCCTAACAGGTTCCGGTTCCGATTCAGGGTACCCTGTTATTTTGCTCACCCCTAGTAAATAGAATTAGGAAGCAGCTTATTTATGTTATTGGTCAAGTGTGCTGCAGGCCTGCAGTTAATTTGATGTGGTAGTCATATTTTGGCTTTTGTTTACTTTTGTATCTGTAGATTATCACTCGTTAGATTATCACCACAATTATGTATTAAAATAATATGACCATATGGTTCTTTTACCTATTTTTCATCACTTTAATGATATTTTGAATAGCTCTCTGAAATTGTAAATGGTTTGTTTCAGCCGTAATGCAGACAGAAGGTTTTGAGTACCTCAAAGAGAGCTGCCCGTCTGTCATTAGTGAGCTACTAGAGTACGTAGCGAGAATTAGTGAACATTCTAAGGCTTCTTTTGCCTATGGAAGTGAGGTCACTATGCTGGATGGTGGCGACATGAATGGAAGAAGAGTGAAGCAGCGGTTATATTGAGTACATAATTTCTTGTAGAATTATTCGAGTTAATAAATTAGGTTGTTAGACAATTAAACAGATCCTTGTTTGTTAGACTTTGTGAGTGTATTTGACAAGATAATCTCCGGATATTGATATATAGGGGTAATTCTTTTAGCATGGTTTCTATGATATGTTAATTTTACAGCGTGCTGCATAAGACAATCAACGCTAATACTCAGTAATATACTATGAAACCTCTTATGTAAAGCACAGGTTCAAATTCTTCTTTCCATAATGTTTGTAATTTGTTCAGCCATTGTGGCTTTTGAAAAAATTTGAATGCAAAATAAAATATTTTCCTTAAGGATTCAAGAAAAAGGTTTGAAGAACATAATTCAACGAAGTAAATTGCCATGGAGCTATGCACTTGAATTGCATCATAGTGCATGATGTTCTTGGGTTATTCACCACTTGTAGAACTTTTGGTACTTAGGACCTGTTGTCATTGACTGAACTCAGCTGAGCTGAACTGAGCTGAATTTCGGGTTATCTAATATTCGGGTCGGGTTTCGGGTCAACTTCGGGTTGGGTATCGGATCGAGTTTGGGTCGTGTCGAGTCAATTTCGGGTCGGGTATGTTCGAGTCGGGTCAATTTTGGGTCAAGTATGTTCGGGTCATATTCGGGTCAGATCAAAATCTGGCGGGTCATGTTCAGATTGTTTCATTTGTGAATCAAGCTCAAATCAATAATTTAATACGAAGTATATATTATGTTATTGTTATAATAAAAACTATCAATTCAATTTATGAGCTTAGCTACGGTTGAAGATGAACAATTTGATTTATTTTTGGTACAAGACATTTTAAGTTCAATTATAAGGTAATTTTAGCTCGGGACATTTTGGGTATCAGGTTTGTTTGAGTTAATTTCTGGTCTCGGGTCTGTTCGGGTCAAACATTTCGGGCCAATTTCGGGTCGGGTCAACTTCAGGTTAGGTCAGTTCGGGTGTTGGGTCAAGATCAGGTCAACTCCATTTTCGGGTCGGGTCAATTTCGGGTTTCAGGTCATTTTCGGGTTTGGGTCAATTTCGGGTCATAGGTTGGGTCATCGGGTTTGGGCCAGAATTGTCAGGTCTAGTTATTTCATATCTTTAAATACTAGCTTATCAACAAAATATAGGCCCACATTTGTTGATATAATTTCAAAAATGCCATACTAAAAGGACATTTTGGTGATTAATTTTTTATTTTGTCACTTAATAAACGAATTTTGTAAATCAAGGTGATAAATTGGGGCTCTCTCATTTTCTTTTAGATTAATTACTATACATATTTTCATTCCTCCTTCCGCTTCATTACAATTGCAACACTTTGACTAGCATACATGCCGGTGCACAACTTTGACCACTAATATTTGTATGAGTAATATACTCTATTCGTCACCGAATGTTCTTCCCATTTGGACCGTGCATATTTGCTTATGCAAAATTTTGACAATAGTTATAGTTAGTTGCTTATTAGTGAAAATAAAACATTAATAAACTATTCATTGAGACGAATTAAATAAGACTCGACATGACTATGTTATTGATGCAAGTCTAAGCATGGAGAACTTCGAAGATTTGCTTATCATGCATCAAGATAGCTTGTCCCTAAACATTGATTCAAGCCAAGCATTGCATGGACACTTTCTTGGATATCAAAGCAAAGCCACGGTTTGCTTAGTGGCTTTTCTTGGAGTCTAGTTCACTTTCTTGAACTTTCTTGAATTTTCTTTACTTAGATTTTGCTTACAAGTTTTTACCTTTCACTTGAAAGGGTTTTTCTTGGTTCAAGCATTAGGATCTTTAATCTTTATTTAGTTGCTTTTAAAATCAGTTAGTTAGCAAAATAAATCAGTTTAGGCGTGTGCTTGTTCTCCAAGGAGATTGGCGTACACTTGTGCTCCAAGGTGCTTGCTCTTCAAGCAAGTTAGAATTCTAGTTTAATTAGGATTGAATTAGGAACTTGTCCTAATCTTCCTAGGTAAACTAAGTCTTTAAATAGGGCTGTAAAACACACGAATTATAATAGAGAGATTAATATACATTGTTTTAAGTTTAAACACTTAAGTTTTGTTGATTGTGATCAATTGTTGTTTTGCTTGTTTTAGATAAAACATTCGTTTGGATTGATTAATTAGGTGGATTCTTAATTGATTAATCTTAGTTTTTGTTTAATTCTTGGTGGATTTTCTGTATAGAATTAGACTTAAACATATCCCTTGTGTTTTGTTGATTTTCGGATCAATAATTCACATCATCTTTGGTATCAGAGCCAGGATACGCAACTTCGGTAAAAATTAAACTGGGAACAATTGGCTGGGAATTTTTACGTGATTCTTTTTGCATTGAACTCTAAAAACGTCCAGATATCACCATATAAAATTTCATAATTTTTAGTTGAGTAACGCACTCTACACAGCCTCAAACGTTTGGTGTTTGTGCACTGATTTGCGGTTGGGAGTCCGGTTTTTTGTGTTGCCTAGTTTTCCTTCAAGGTTCGATCTTTTAATCAAGATTTTTGCATAAACTGACTTGGTTTGTGTAGGAATCTTGAGTGACGAAGAGGTCCCACAAGTTCCAAGGGGATTAACCTTAGAACAGGCTCAAAATCTTAGAAGAGATAGGCGAATTGACGAGTTGGCAGCAAGGATGGATGAGATATTAAAAAGGCTTGATACTCGTGCTGGAGATTCTTCAAGGAAAGGGAATTCTAACCCTAATTCTGGTTCAAGTGAGGAAGAACAACCAAGGAGGAACCCAAGGAGGCCACGAAATAATTATTCCTCAAGTGATGAATCACCAAGGCCTAGGAGAAGAGATAGACCAAAGGATGATGATAGGAACCTTCGATTAGATCTTCCCGAATTCAATGGGAGTATGAATGAACCTGAAAAATACCTTGAGTGGATTAGAAGGGCCGAGACACTCTTTGATTACAAGGAGTATGATGAAAGGAAAAGATGCAAATTGGCTGAATTAAAACTGACCGGTTATGCTAGTCTTTGGTATGATAATCTAAAGAAGAAGAGGCATAAGGAGGGGCGTGCAAGAATCTCAACTTGGGAACAACTCAAGAGGCACATGAAAAAGAGGTTCGTACCTAGTGATTATATTCAAGATGTTTATCTTAAGATGCAACTTTTTAAACAATATTCTATGACTGTTGAGAATTATATTGGTGAATTTGAAAAGTTATGCATGCTATGTGGCTTAGAAGAGATTGTTGAGCATAAGATTGCTAGATTTATTTTGGGGTTGAATGATAATATTGCTGAAAAAGTTGAATTGCAACAATATTGGTCCTTTGAGGATGTTTGCAAGGTAGCTTTGAAAGTTGAAAAACAGATAAAGGGGAACAAAGGGACGTACACTAAGTCCTTTGTAAAGGGTTTCGCTAAACCTTTTGAGAAGAACAGCTTGGAGAAAAGTGGTTCTAGTTCGAACTACAAGGAGACTAGATCAAAATTTGAAGCTCCTAAAAAGCTTGTTGAAGATAGGAAGTGCTTCAAGTGTGGTAGTGTTGGTCACATTGCAACTAATTGTCCATCAAAAAGAGTAATGAATGCTCAAGAGTGGGAACAAGAACAAGCTAAGTGTGAGCAAGGTAGTGACTATGTAGAAAAGAACGAAGAGGAAAACTTTGAAGAAGAGGAGGGGCATATTGACGAAATTGATCCCAAGACTCATGGTCAAAGTTTGGTTCTAAGAAGGGCACTACACTCTAAAACCGTACCTATGGAAAACAATCAAAGGGAGAAAATCTTTCTTACAAAGTGCAAGGTAGAAGATAGGTTGTGTGACATGATCATAGACACGGGGAGTTGCACTAATGTGGTATCTACTACTTTGGTAGACAAATTGACGTGGCCAATTACTGAACATCCAAGCCCTTATAAGCTTCATTGGCTTAATAATTCGAGTGATGTTAAGGTAACTAAACAAGCCTTAATCTCCTTTTCAATTGGTAAATTTCATGATAAAGTTTTGTGTGATGTTTGTCCTATGGATGTTTGTCATATACTATTAGGCCGTCCTTGGCAATATGATAGATTTGTGAAGTTTGATGGAAGGACTAATGTGTATGTTGTGAGAAAAGGAGAAAAAGAGAGACCGGTTGCTTTAAAACCTTTGATAAGCAACAAGTCTTCTAATGTTACCTCTAATTCGAAGAATTCTTATTTGATTAGTGAGAGGGAATTAGAAAAAGAAATTTGCAGCAACAATGTGGTATATATACTTGTTTCTAATGAGATTCGAATTGATCAAAATAAACAAGCAAAGAGGCCGTATGAATTGGAATCTGTTTTAGAAGAATTCAAGGATGTCTTTCCTAAGGAATTACCTCCGGGACTACCTCCTATTCGTGGGATAGAGCATCAAATTGACTTGATTCCGGGAGCACCATTACCTAATAAGGCAGCCTATAGAAGTAATCCGGAGGAAACAAAGGAGATGCAAAGGCAAATTGAAGAGCTTATGACTAGAGGATACGTGAGGGAAAGTATGAGCCCTTGTGCCGTGCCTACTTTACTTGTCCCAAAGAAAGATGGGAGTTGGCGCATGTGTATTGATAGTAGGAGTGTGAATAACATCACTATCAAATACCGATTTCCTATTCCAAGATTAGATGATCTACTTGATGAACTACATGGTTCAAAGTTGTTTTCTAAGATTGATCTTATGAGTGGTTATCATCAAATTCGAATGAGAGAAGGAGATGAGTGGAAAACAACATTCAAGACTAAGTTAGGGTTGTATGAATGGTTGGTGATGCCGTTTGGACTCACTAATGCACCTAGCACTTTCATGAGGTTGATGCATGAGGTACTTAAACCTTTCCTTGGCAAGTTTGTTGTTGTTTATTTAGATGATATTCTGATATACTCTAAAAATTTGCATGATCATCTAAATCATCTAACAAGTGTGTTTGAAGTGTTAAGAGAGAAGAAACTCTATGCTAAGCTTGAAAAATGCTAATTCTTAGTGCCTAGTGTTACTTTTCTTGGTTATGTTGTATCAAAAGATGGAGTTTCAGTTGATCATTCGAAAGTAGAGGCTATTAAAACTTGGCCTATTCCTACTAATATGAGTGAAGTAAGGTCTTTTCATGGTCTAGCTTCGTTCTATAGAAGATTTGTCAAGAATTTCTCAAGTATTGTGGCGCCTATGACCGAATGTTTGAAGAAGGACAAGGGTAAATTCGAATGGACTAAAGAAGCTCAAAGTGCGTTTGAGTTGGTTAAAAAGAATCTATGTGAAGCACCTATACTTGCGTTACTAGATTTCTCAAGTCCTTTTGAAGTTGAAACCGATGCTAGTGGAGTTGGAATTGGAGCAGTTTTACTCCAAAAGAAGAGGCCTGTTGCATATTTCAGTGAGAAATTGGGAGGAGCTCGATTGAACTATTCTACTTATGATAAAGAGTTCTATGCCATTGTTAGAGCTTTATATCATTGGAGTCATTATCTCCGACCTAATCACTTTGTGTTGCATTCTGACCATGAAGCATTGAAGTACATACATGGACAACAAAAGCTCAATCCTAGACATGCTACGTGGGTTGAATTTTTACAATCATTTAATTTTTCTTCAAGGTACAAAGAAGGGAAATCAAATGTTGTGGCTGATGCATTATCTAGAAGATACACTTTGATTGGAATTCTAAATAGCAAGCTACTTGGTTTTGAATTGATCAAAGAATACTACAAAGGTGATGATGATTTTGCTACATTGATTGAAGAGTGTTCTAAAGGAGCCGTGGGTTCTTATTTGCTGCAAGATGGTTTTCTTTTCAAGGGAAATCGACTTTGTCTTCCTAAGTGTTCTATTAGAGAGCTAGTTGTTAGAGAAGCTCATGGGGGAGGAATTGCTGGTCACTTTGGCATTACAAAGACCTTGAGTATGTTACAAGAACACTTCTATTGGCCTAAGATGCTCACGGATGTGCAACTAGTTATTTCTAGGTGTGCAACTTGTCAAAAAGCGAAGGCTACTTTTCATCAAGGCTTGTATACTCCTTTACCTGTTCCAGACTCACCTTGGGAAGATATTTCTATGGATTTTATTGTGGGATTGCCGAGAACACAACGGGGGAAAGACTCTATTATGGTTGTTGTGGATATGTTTTCTAAGATGGCTCACTTTGTTCCTTGTCACAAAGTGGATGATGCTATGAAAGTGGCGGAATTATACTTCAAAGAGATTGTTAGATTGCATGGAATTCCGAAAACTATTGTGAGTGATCGAGATACAAAGTTCATGAGTTTCTTTTGGAAGTCTCTATGGAAGCTTGTGGGAACTAAATTGCTCTTTAGTACATCGTACCATCCACAAACTGATGGACAAACCGAGGTTACTAATCGTACTCTTGGTGCGCTATTGCGTGGGTTAGTGAGTAAGACACAAAAGGATTGGGACATCAAGTTAGCTCATGCGGAGTTTGCTTATAATAGATCACCTACATATGCTACCAAACATAGTCCTTTTGAGGTAGTTTATGGAGTCAATCCGAAACTTCCAATTGATCTTGTTCCATTGCCTAAGGGTGACTTAATTCACAAAGATGCCGAGTCTAAGTTGAAGAGTATGCTGAAATTACATGCTCAAGTTCGAACAAGAATAGAGAAAGTAAATGACATGTACAAAACTAGAGCAAACAAGCATAGAAGGCAACAAAGTTACAATGTTGGAGACTTGGTATGGTTACATTTGAGAAAGGAAAGATTTCCAGGAAAACGCAAGAATAAGTTGATGCCTAGAAGTGAAGGTCCTTTCAAGATTGTTGAGAAGATCAATGACAATGCTTATAAGTTAGAACTTCCGGGAGAATATGGAGTTAGTGCTACATTCAATGTTGGCGATTTGGCTAAGTATATTCCTGATGAAGAACTTCGAGATTTGAGGAAAAATTCTTTCGAAGAAGAGGAGGATGATGCAAGTCTAAGCATGGAGAACTTCGAAGATTTGCTTATCATGCATCAAGATAGCTTGTCCCTAAACATTGATTCAAGCCAAGCATTGCATGGACACTTTCTTGGATATCAAAGCAAAGCCACGGTTTGCTTAGTGGCTTTTCTTGGAGTCTAGTTCACTTTCTTGAACTTTCTTGAATTTTCTTTACTTAGATTTTGCTTACAAGTTTTTACCTTTCACTTGAAAGGGTTTTTCTTGGTTCAAGCATTAGGATCTTTAATCTTTATTTAGTTGCTTTTAAAATCAGTTAGTTAGCAAAATAAATCAGTTTAGGTGTGTGCTTGTTCTCCAAGGAGATTGGCGTACACTTGTGCTCCTAGGTGCTTGCTCTTCAAGCAAGTTAGAATTCTAGTTTAATTAGGATTGAATTAGGAACTTGTCCTAATCTTCCTAGGTAAACTAAGTCTTTAAATAGGGCTGTAAAACACACAAATTATAATAGAGAGATTAATATACATTGTTTTAAGTTTAAACACTTAAGTTTTGTTGATTGTGATCAATTGTTGTTTTGCTTGTTTTAGATAAAACATTCGTTTGGATTGATTAATTAGGTGGATTCTTAATTGATTAATCTTAGTTTTTGTTTAATTCTTGGTGGATTTCCTGTATAGAATTAGACTTAAACATATCCCTTGTGTTTTGTTGATTTTCGGATCAATAATTCACATCAGTTATGTCTTACGGAATATATATTAAGAGCAATTTTTAAAAATTTCTCACCTTTTACAAATGGGAAGAACAAAAAAGGACGAGAAAATATATTGTTAAGATGTATAAAAGGTTAATTTAATAAAAACACATAAATACAAAAATTGTGTTCTATAATCTATATATTGGTAAAATATACTCTTTTTTTTTAGTTGCAAGCTTGCAACACTTCTCTTTTCATGTTTGCATGATTATATTTTTATACATTAGATATTAAGGATCTGTTCTGATTTACTAAAATGAGCTGAACTGAACTGAATTGATTGGAGCTGAGCTGAATTGTTTATGACAGAAGGAAATTAGGAATTGAATAGAATTGATTGGAGCTAATCTAAACTAAACTAAACTGGACTAAAATTAAGCTCAAGAGAACATACCTTAATATTCTATAATTTGATACAATCTAACAAGATCTCACATGACTATATTTGTATTTATGTATAAATCGTTATAGCTTATCAAAGTGAAATACATGAATAATATAAAAGTAAAACTGTTACAATCATAAAAAAAAATAGAGGAAGTATATTACGTAGTCAAAAATCCAAAATAAACATATAAATAATGCAAAAGTCAAACTATTACAATTCCAAATGAACATAAATATTAACGTGGGACCCTAATGTCGGATATTAGTGCACAGAAAGTGTCAGCTCATTTACCTCGCTTTCTGTGAATCAGAACCTTCCTTACTCTCAACTCTTCTACCCCGTTAACTCTCTCTCTCTCCTCCCACCAAACAAAGAACAATTCTTCATCCCCTTTACCCTCCCAATCCCATTATCAAACCCTAATTTACCCTCCTCAATTTCCCCAATTTCCCTTAATCTAACCCCTTTTTGCTTCGATTCAGCACCAATAACCCCTCAATTCTTGAACCGACACCCAGAATCGAGTCAATTTCAAGCAAAATCGATTCCAAATTAGAAACATGGGGATTTCTAGGGTTTGTGGGGATTCCGCAAAACCATCTTGTTCTTCTTGTTCAACGGAAGTAACAACATCTACTGCTAAAATGGATACTGTGAATGGTTCTCATGAGTTTAAGATTAATGGGTATGCTTTATCTAAAGGGATGGGAAGTGGGAAGTATATAGCTTCTGATACGTTTATGGTGGGAGGGTATTTGTGGGCAATTTACTTCTACCCTGATGGAAAGAGTCCTGAAGATAATGCTACTTATGTGTCGTTGTTTATCGCATTGGCGAGCGAGGGGACCGATGTTAGGGCGTTGTTTGAATTGAAGCTTGAAGATCAAAGTGGGAGAGGGAGGCATAAGGTTCATTCCCATTTCGGCCGGACTCTCGAAAGCGGGCCGTATACTCTTAAGTATCGCGGTAGTATGTGGTGAGCTGTTCTTCCTTTACGTTTGGAAATTACATAGATTGATAATTTTATGATTGTTCTGTTGTTGAATTGTTGTTGTTGTTGTCGTGGATGAGATTTTAATGGTGGTTTCTTTGTTCTTTAGTATCTTTGTTTGGAATTGGGTATTTGTGCAGTTTCCATTATACTTATATTTTTTGGTCATTTGGAAATGAGCTAAGTAGAGTGGTAGATTAGTTCTGAATGAGTAAAAAATATCCTTGGAAGGTATGCCAAGGTGTATAATGGACTTTCCAGTAATAGATATATGAACATTAGGATAATGACTTACTTTTCTTTTAAGTGTTTTTTAGAATTTGGTTGTTAGGTTTGGAAGGAAATTTAAATTGGAGTATCTATTAATAATTTGATCTTCTAGTTGAGTTATGATTGATTTGGGATAATTAATTTTTGTCAAAATTTGGTGTTCTTGAAGATTTTTCTGAGATTATTATCTTCTCATTCTGATTTGAGCAACTTTGATGCTGAAAGGATGCATTATTAGAAAGCTGTTTCCTTCATAAAGTATAATTTTTCTAATACTTTCCTCTCTTCACTTCTGTCACTGCATTGAAATGATTAGCTACTCCTCTTCTGTATACTTATTATATTCTCGCTTGTATCTTACAAGAAAGTGGTGTTCAGTTGTGGGGGGGAAATCAGTCTGCCTTCATTACCTGGAGATTACTTTCTGTTTCATAGCTACTTAATTTGCTTATGTTTCTTTGTATTACCAATAGCAAGACTCAAAAAAAAAAAAGAAAATTGTTTTTGAAACTAGTAATTTATGGTCTAAATTTGACATATTAGGTAGCAAATTGTAATGGTGAATCAAATAGCATTACTATTACTGGCTCATTTGAGGTTGATTCTCAAAAGATTTATGATTTATCAGAGATTAAGAATGGCTTAATTGGAACTAATTCTTTTGGATTTGGTGTTCCTGATAGATTTGCAGTTTTTGGGGCTTTTATTAGATTCTAGTCAGCATCTAGACTGTTTGATAGCTATCATATACCAATACAAGTATAGTTCTTACCCACAATGGCTGATGAGTTATAAGTTATTGGCTATGCTTGTGTGCCAGGAGGGATCGATTTGATTTCAAGTACCCTAGTAGTGCATTATTAAGTAGGATAGTCTGATTGCAGATTATTAATTGTTAAGGTTTCTGATGGTTTGAAGTCGGACCACCACATCCCCATCTTTTTGTTAAAAATATGTGAGATTTGTCAATGAAGCGAGATAAATTGTGGGTAAGATGCTTTCAGTTATTAATTATCATATATCTAAAACCAGAATTATTTGGAGATGACTGCATTGAGACCCTCTCCAATGGTGAGACTCAAGTGAGTATTTTTAGGAGAGAGAGTATTTTTTGCAATGTATACCAATAAGTTGGTATCTAAACTTAGCAACTCCAAATGAAAGTTGTTAAGTTTAGATACTCAACTTTGAGTCTCATTTGACAAAAAGTGTGGGCCTCTTGTCAATATTCTAATATATTTTGTAATTTATTTAAATTTAACTTTTTTTTTATTATTATTTTTTAATCTTACAATATTTGATATTAAAAAAGAGATGGACTTGGTGGGCCATAAATGAAAGTGGCATTTGTATATTTTAGAGAGTCTCACCATTGAGAAATTAGATTTCACATGAGTTGCTAAATTGAGACGTGGGTATAATATCACCATTGGAGGTAAAAAACAACTCATTTTGTATTTCAATACTCAAACTTGAGTCTCACCATTGGAGATGGTATGATAATTTGTCCTGGTATTCTAGATAAGTAGGAAAATCTCTGTGGTCATGCCTTTGCTGCAGAACTGAGACTAGTATTTATGCGAGGTCGAGGCTCTCATTGAGCATTTATATTAGAGGAGTACCAATAACTTGGGGGCCCTACTGTAAAACAAATCTTTGTGGTCCATTCACCGTACATATATTTAGGCTATCTTTCAGATGGTCCATTTTGGATTATATCTTATGGGCCTTGTTATATACAATGATTATTTGGATTTTGGGCTGTAAAACATGTGTTCTAGACTAAGATTTCTGTTGGCTACTTAGGCTGGGTGTTTGGGTCCCTTTTTTTGTATGAATTGGCCCTTGGAAGAATTGGGATAACACCATGCTATTATGAAAAAGGACCTTGTGCTTGTTCGTCAAGTTATAATTGTCTGCCGTGCATTGTCATTAGCCCTGTTTTATAGAAGCGTTTTGGGGTGGGGGTGGGTCTTGGGCAAGCAAATTAAGGACTGGAGTGGGTAAAGGATCACCCAACCCGATTCCTTTTTAACTATCTTAAAGCCCTAACATTTAGGAGTGTAGGCGTAAAAACTGATTGGGAGAGAGAGAGAGTCTAAAAGGATTATGCCAAAAGGAATAAAATTAAAAGTGAGAAACATTCTTAAACAGGGGCGGAACCAGAATTTTTTTATTAGTGGGGCCAAAGTTAATATATGTCCTTGTATCTTTCACACAAATATAAAATACTGAAATGTAAAAAAATAATGAGACTAAGTATTATTTAAAAAATAATGGAAAGATATGATAAAGCAAATTTATTGCCTAGAGTTGTGCCATAATATTATTATACGACATAGTGAACTTAGCACACTAAAGTATTGCAAATTAAAATAATTTTTTTTTAAAACAAAAAAAATGTAAGGATCAAGTTTTGAACTTGAGACCTCTAAAATAAATCCCATACTAAATACCAACTCAGCCATTATTCATCTAACATAAATTATTGCAATGTTTAATAGATAAATAATATCAAGGGGGAGGCCATGGCCCACGCAGCCACGCTAGCCCCCCTGGTTCCGCCAGTGTTCTTAAATGGAAAGTGAGTCAAATTTCAGGGACGAAGGGAGTGCAAAAATGCTATTGATTATGGTTATATGATTATTATGGCCTTTTTAGGATGTGATATACATGCAATTATATAGTATGTGTTTTGAATATCTTTTATGATATTGACTGTAAATGTCTCAAAAGATGTTATTCATAACCTAAAATTAAAATAACGGCCATGAAATTTTGATTTTTTTTTTTAATTTTTTTGTGCTTGGGGGAGTTTTAAATGAACATAAAGAGCATTTAAACAATACCAAACAGAATTTCTGCATGCCTAAATGAGATGAATACCGTGTTTTTAACTAAATGAGCTTGGAATATTTTTTGGCCTTTTTTTTAATTAATTTTTTTTAAATGAACAAGCTATCACTAAGCTTTGATTGAGCTTATTCAAGAGTGCATCTGTTCATTGACATCCCTATCCGGGATGAATCTCAAGCCACATGGCACATGCCATCTTTGTTATGCCCGAGATTTTTACCCTTTTTCGCGGAATCCCAGTTGCTGGAATCTGGTATTGTTAGTGAATTGGGCAGAGTGTGTGTACAACTGTACAATGTTGTCCTATATGAATGTTGAAGGGAGTGTAGTAAGTCAGGTTGCTTGTTGGAATTGTTTATGCCTCTGTTAGTGTATTCCCTTGGAAAAGTTCCCACATTGCATGATCTATATTTCTAATTTATTTATTTATTTTTATTTATTTTTTAATCTGACCTCTTAAAACTTTAATAGCGGATTCTATAAAGATCAGAAAAAAGACTGCTCCTAGTATTTGACCTCTTAATAATAAGTACTTCCTCCGTTTTTTAATACTTTCAACATTTCCCTAAAATGGAAATGTCACAATACTTGCAACACATCATAAATAGAAAGTTATTTTGGGGAAAAACTATATTATTTCCCTTACTTAAAGCACATGACTCACTAAATTACACTCCTAACAACCACTCACCCAATTTTAAAGTGCATTATATCATGTGAACCCAATATACCTTAAATACCGTGACAAAGTGTGTGTTGCAACTATTACAAAATGGAGGAAGTATGAACTTTGGGCATCTAAAGCAATAGCCCATCTTCTGTGGGTCCTAAAACCCTAATATAGATTCGATGACTTTTCTTCTTCTTCTACTTTATGAGTAATAATTTAGAACATTTGTGTGAGTAATATGTTTAGAACATCTGATTTAAGAATTAGAACAAGTGATTAAAAATTTATAAAATTTGATTTATGAAATTTTAAACATATTAGTAAAATTTAGACATATGATTTAAGACTATGAACATGTGAATAAAAATTTAGAACAAACTGATATAGAATATAGAAAGTGTGAGTAAAGAATTTAGAACATACGAGTAAAAAAATAGAACATACGCTTTAAAATCTGGAACATATAATTAAAAATCTTAAAACACACGTTTTAAAATTTAGAACATACAACTTAAAATTTTGGAACAAGTTATTTAAAATTTATGACATCGAACTTAACTAATTTATGGTTTAGAACATGTGAGTACTAAATTAGAACATTTGATTTAATTTAGAACACCTAGGGAAAAGTTTAGAACATCAGATTTAAAATTTAGAACATACGAGTAAAAATTTAGAACATAAAGAGTGTTCTCACATAAGAAAATTTCTCACGAGAGCCTTCCCCTATATATATATATATATATATATATATATATATATATATATATATATTTGGATCATTTGTTTTGCCAATTTGAAGCATTAGGCCTTATACTTGATTGACTTTACAAAAAATAGGCTTGTTTTAATTTATTGCAATTATTCGAAGTGTTTTGTTCTGTTTTCATCCTATCTCCCCACCTTTAATTGTCTCCTTTTTTTTTTTTTTTTTTTTTTTTTTTGTTGTTGTTGCTGATACTTTGTAGTGAATCTATGACCAATTAGGGGATACAATTCGGTGAGATAGGTGTATGGAATAAGAAATATCACCTTCCTAAATGTAATACATCTTGAGTGCATGTTTAGAGTAGAAATAATTAGAATTACATGAACTGAAGAGTTGCAAAATAAATCATATTGTTATGTAAATTTGTACTACAAGAATAGTTGTTGAATATTATATCTTAATTTGATTAAATTGCGAAAAAATGGATGTGACGGATAATTCGAAGTAGTCTTTGAAGTACAAAGGAGACAGTACAATAATAGCTTGGAAGCTATTTGGAGGCTTGGCTGAGGCATCTTTGCTTCATGGAGAGCACCTCAAAAGTATATCATAGATGATTCTTTAAATTCCCTCAAAGTTTCATCACAGATTTTGCTCAATCTGTATTCTTCTGGCTTAGTTTAATGTCATTTACTTCTAGATGAAAGGTTTGAACTTAGCCACCTACTTGTCTTTCTGCTGTCCTTCCTGCTTCAGACTTTTCATCAGCGTTTCTTTTTTTTTTTTTTCGGATGGAGGGTGGTTGAATGCCATCACTTACTTGCTGTCATGTTCTTGAAATACTGCAGGGGCTACAAACGATTTTATAAGAGGACATCTTTGGAGCAATCTGACTACCTTAAAGACGATTGCCTTCTGATTCGTTGTATTGTGGGAGTTGTGAAGACGCAAACAGAGGGACCCAAACTTTACAGAATACCAATGCCACCTTCTGATATGGGACAGCAGTTTGGACAACTTCTAGAAACTAAAAAGGGAACTGATGTAAATTTTGAAGTTGATGGCGAAGTATTTGCTGCTCACAAGTTGGTATTAGCAGCACGCTCACCTGTGTTTAGGGCTCAGCTTTTTGGTCCAATGAAGGATAAAAGCACAAAATGTATAATTGTTGAAGACATTGAAGCACCAGTTTTCAAGGTTTTCACTTCTTTCTGATCATCTTTTTATTTGTCTTTGTATTGCACTTGCATGTTACTGTGGTGGGATTTGAAATATGGTTGTCTCTGTTCCTTGTTGCCTTTTCCGCTCTGTTTAATTGTTTATGAAAATCACATTGCTATGCAAAATTTCTGGCTGTGTGGATATAGATGATGTATAGTTTGTAATGAGCTTTGCACACTATCCTGTCTAATTTTTGCATGATTAGGGCTTTTGATTAAGCTGAAAAAGAAAGACTAGGCTTAATTTGATATGGAAATTATTAACTTATAAGATGGTGAGCCTATAAAGTTGTTCATGGACTGAGCTTGGTGACAGTGGCGGATCCAGGATTTCTAACTAGGGGTAGCGTTGAGTCATTGAATAATAAGAAAAAAAAAGGGTTAGAATGAGTTATTAATTATTATATACGGTCTTTATATTTTAAACATTTAATTTGGTATATAAATTTTTACAAATATGAAATAATTTATATTATAGTTATCAATATAATACAATGATCAACTTTTAAAGTATTTTATATGTTCAAAATATTACCTTTATGTGTAATACGTGTCTATCATTCACAAGTTTAAAAATTAATACTTTGTATATGGTAATTTGTACTTATATTATAAATTTTCTTTATTGCCACACTCATATATGTAAAACTAAATAGTAAATAAATTACTTACAGATATATGTACTGAAATATAAGTACGTGCAGTAGAATGGTAAGAATTTCATCGGATAAAGGAGTTTTTAAAAATAATAAGCTGCTAATTCAAGGTTTCAAAAAATAAAATTATGATTCATATCATTACAAGTGTGTGTGTGTGTGTGTGTATATATATATATATATATATATATATATATATATATATATATATATATATATATATATGATTTTTCATAATTAATTAAATGAGAGACTTTAAAAAAAAAGTTGAATACATGATTAATATAATTATGCACACATAAAGCAAAAGCAAAAAAAAGAAAAAAAAAAACACTCTAAGAGACCTGTTGTGTACACAACATCTCTTGTCTAGGTAAAAGCAAAAAAAAGTAAGAGACGCTAAGAGACCGGTTGTGTACACAACAGGTCTCTTTTAGTTTGAAACAAAAATCACACTATGGCTAAATCAAAGAGACCGCCTATTTATAATAATAGGTCTCTTTGATCAACTTTTCTTTTCTTTTTTCTTTTTTTTTTTGGTTAGGGGTAGCATGTGCTACCCCTTGTGCCTTCCTAGGTCCGCCTCTGCTTGGTGATATGGTCACTTATTGTTTAGTTTTGGTTACCTGTTTACTTTACAATTTTGATTTTAGAATATACTTTGTTTCCTTTTTTTTGGGAGTGGGGGGTTGGTTATGGTTGCTTACATCTAAACATCATCAGATTGATCCTATGAACAAGTGGTGATGGTTTTTGTTTAAAGAAAGAGTATTTGAGTATTGTACTATTTTTCTTCACTTTCTCTTTGGGTGCACTATAAGTTGTTCCATTTTGAAACTTCTGTAAGATAGCTTTAAAAATGTACAGTATCTTGATGCTTTCTTTGAGGCTCATTGGCTACTTTTATATGGAATAGAAATGTTCCATCATAAGGTGGAATCTGATGACTTGCAGTTGAAAAGGTCTTTTCCTTATTCTAAGTGGCTTCATCATCTTGTTCAGCAGCGGTTCCTTGGCTTGATTACCCTACCAGGTTAAGATTGTCAAGGGCTCTGATCATCATTAAGTTGGTGGTTTGCTAAATATAACTTACTGTATACAACTCTGATCCACAGGCGTTGCTTCACTTCATGTATTGGGATGACTTGCCGGATATGCAAGAGCTAGCAGGTTTGAATTCCAAAGGGGCTTCCACGTTAATGGCCCAGCATTTGCTAGCTGCTGCAGATAGATACGGACTTGAACGGCTCAAACTGCTTTGTGAGGCTACCTTATGTGAAGATGTTGCCATAAACAACGTTGCAACAACTTTGGCATTGGCAGAGCAACATCATTGCTCCCACTTGAAATCTGTTTGCCTGAAGTTTGTTGCATCACGTGAGAATCTGAGAGGTAAATCACAACTATGACTTTTTATCATGTACAAAGGCTTCTTATTGAGTATTGAATTAACATCATGTTAAAACTTAAAAGTCATTTTTGACCTGAGAACTAGTCAGTTATCCATACTTGATCGGAATTTTTCTGAACTTATTTTTAGTTGTGAAGAGTGAATTGACCTTGTGTAGAGGAGCACATCTCAAAACTTGTATACTTTCTTAAACCAAAAGGACAAAACTTAAAATTGAACACTACAGAATCAAGAAAATCTTGTTCTCTAAATGAAGAGCTTATGCGCGCATTCTAGGGCTATTATTGTTTAAGCACTTTTTTGAAAGGTTGATTTCTGAAACTAAGGAAACTGTTTTTGGTGTTTCAGCTGTTATGCAGACTGAAGGGTTCGAGTACCTGAAGTTGAGTTGTCCATCCGTAATTAGTGAACTACTGCAATTTGTTGCTAAAATCAGTGAGCATTCTATATCTGTAGTGGGTTTTGGGAGTGATCCGATGCCAGATTGTGGAGACATGAATGGAAGACGTGTGAAGCCAAGGATATACTGATATATACATATATATATATATATATATATATATATATATATATATATATATATATATATATATATATATATATATATATTTTACTTTCTTTTTTTCTTTTTTATTTTTATTTTTTTTGGGGGGGGGTGATTTGTTGGTTGCTGTTTTGTTTGTTCCATTGTCTTCTGTTTGCAACATTTTTTCCTGATCTGTGTTATATTGTTCTGGTAATTGTTGTATGTAGTATTTTTATACCATAAAGATAAAGGATTTGAATGTGGCGGAGGAATACTCGACTCCATTGTGTCGCTTTCGTGATGAAATTCAATAACATTTGAGACTGGTTTAAGCTTTATAAATTCAAGAAAACAAGAAAGATCAGAAAACTCTGCATATTGAGTGTAGAAGCTATAGTATGTGTTACCAAATTTAAAAGCAGTACTCCCTAGTGTGGTGATGCCTTGGGTTGCTTCTTTTTACTTGTATAACTATATAATTGTGTTCTACTATTTTCTTAGTGTTTTGGTATTATTTTGGAAGTTTCTATCGTACTTGAGTTTTTGCGACGAGGTACAAAACTTGTCGCCATTGTACACATACACGATCAGATTACTTGTCATAATTATTGTTTTAGATGATTTAATGTTGATAAAGATTCAATTTTATAATTACGACTAAATTTCTTGTTGTCATTTTTCTCACATATGACAAGATTACCAATTGGTTGTTTTTTTTTCTTTTTTTGAACATACCAATTGGTTGTTTAACATCAACTTTTCACTCCTTAATGATGTAAATGTCAAACGTTTACTCCTTTGTGATGTAATTGTCACTTTACTATATTAAGGCTCTGTTCATTTGAGCTTCTGGGCAGAGCAGAGCAGATTTCAGGATAGCAGAGCCGAGCAGAGCAGATTTCAACATTATTATTATTATTATTATTATTATTATTATTATTATTATTATTATTATTATTATTATTATTATTATTATTATTATTAATAATGTTATTATTATTAATAATGTTGTTGTTGTTGTTGTTGTTGTTGTTGTTGTTGTTGTTGTTGTTGTTGTTGTTGTTGTTGTTGTTGTTGTTGTTGTTGTTGTTGTTGTTATTATTATTATTATTATTATTATTATTATTATTATTATTATTATTATTATTATTATTATTATTATTATTATTATTATTATTATTATTATATCTCAAAAACAAAAGTCATACAACCTACAATAAATTAGTGGGAATCCGAGATACAATCTGGGCCCCCACTCCTCTAGCTATAGCAAAGCCTACCCTAGTGAATATATGAGCTGCAGCATGAACCCCAATGTCTTGCGTCGTTGACCTTGGTTTAATAATAATAATAATAATAATAATAATAATAATAATAATAATAATAATAATAATAATAATAATAATTATTATTATTATTATTATTATTATTATTATTATTATTATCTTTAATATTAATTTTTATTATAAAAAATCAGTTATTATGATTATTATTACTATGAATTTATAATAATAATAATAATAATAATAATAATAATAATAATAATTATTATTATTATTATTATTATTATTATTATTATTATTATTATTAATACTATTATCAATGTTATTATTATTAATGTTGTTATTATTATTACTATTACTATTACTATTACTATTACTATTACTATTACTAAGTGCATATACCATTGATTTTAAGTGAGTGAAAACATAAATATATGTATACCATATTTAACATATGTTAATAGTAGAAAGATAAAAGACAACGTTTTACTTATATTTATTTCACCAACATTTTAAAATAAAATGATTTAATGAGTAATAATGATTTTACTTATAAATTTGTCTTAATAATATATTTTTAACCATAAAAATAATAATGATATACAAAGTATTACTTGAAAACAACCTCTTTTTTTTTTTTTTTTTTTTTTTTTAATTCTTAAATTGTATGGAAAGATTTGAAAAATAATTCATCTCAATGAACTAACAATCAATACCCACATACATATAATGTTTCTACACATTGTGAATCTAATATCAAATGTTTATAAAACAAAATTGTTATTATTATTATTTATTTTTTTTTTTGGAAAGAATTGTTATAATTATTAGAAAGTATAAATTAATAATATTATTAAATATTAATTCTTAATAGTTTTAATTATTAAATATTAATAATGATAACTATTATTATTAATTATTATTATGATTAATAAATATTAATTATTATTAATATTAATAATTATTAAAATTATTTTTAATATTAATTAATTATTATAATTATTCAAAATAATAAATTATTATCATCAATACAATATTAATTATTATTATTATTATTATTATTATTCAATATTAATTATTATTGTTATTATTAATTATTATTTGAAAATAGAGCAGAGCAAAGTAGAGCAGTGCAGGGCAGGGCAGAGCAGAGCAGATTTCTTTTGAGCAGAGCAGAGCAGATTTGATTTGAGCAGAGCAGGGCTCAGTAGAGCAGAGCATCTCTAAAGAACGGGACCTAACTTACGCAATCAGTGATAGTAAAATCCAAATGGAGTAAGAACTAACTTTATTCTAAACAAAAAAGTAAAGAAGTGATTGAGTTGCAAGAGAATACAAGTGTTTAGGAAAAAAAATTACTCATATTGATGAACTCTCAACTTAATTTGTACAATTTATACTTGAAACCGATATATTATAGTGATCGATCCTGCTAAGGCCCTATTCTTTTGAACTTCTAGGTAGAGCAGGGGTCAGCAGAGCACAGCAGAGCAGATTAAATTTCAGCAAAACAGAGCAAAGCAGAGTCGAGCAGAGCAGAGCAGAGCAGATTTCAACATTATTATAAATACTATTATTAATGCTATTATTATTAATGTTGTTGTTGTTGTTGTTGTTGTTATTATTATTATTATTATTATTATTATTATTATTATTATTATTATTATTATTATTATTATTATTATTATTATTATTATTATTATTATTATTATTATTATTATTATTATTATTATTATTATTATACTTATAATTATTAATAATAATAATTATTATTATTATTATACTTATAATTATTATTAATAATAATTATTATTATCATTAACAATTATTAAAATTATTATTATTAATTATTAAAATTATTATTATTATTAATTATTAAAATTAATAATAATAATAATTATTATTATTATTAAAATTATTATTATTAATTAATAATAATAATTATTGTTATTAATTATTAAAATTATTATTATTAATTAATAATACTACTAATAATAATAATTATTATTATTATCATTAATAATTATTAAAATTAATAATAATAATAACAATAATAATTATTATTATTAAAATTATTATTATTATTAATTATTAGTATTAAAATTATTATTATTATTATTATTAATTATTATTATTATTATTAATTATTAAAATTGTTATTATTATTATTATTATTATTAATTATTAAAATTAAAATTATTATTAATTATTAAAATTATTTTTAATATTAATAATTATTATAATTTTTCAAAATAATAAATTATTATCATCAATACAATATTAATTATTATTATTTAATATTAATTATTATTGTTGTTATTATTAATTATTATTTGAAAATTAAGCAGAGTAGAGAAGATTTCTTTTGAGCAGAGCAGAGCAGAGCATATTTGATTTGAGCAGAGCAGGGCTCAGCAGAGCAGAGCAGCTCTAAAGAACGGGGCCTAACAAGGCTACTGGGAAACTTTCCTAACCAGCTAACCTTTTCATATGAGGTAATAACAAGAAATTTGTGAATAATATCATGGATTAACTAAATACAGTGTCTTAAAAAATACAGTATGCCCTAATAATTAATAATTATTAGGAAAGATAATATTGTGAAATATTGTGGAAAGATATCTTAGAATATCTTGTGAATATCTTTAGGTTATTTGGTGCTTCACGTTCGCGCGCCCTTCCTAGGGCTCCCTTCACTAGAAGAGGAAGCCGTAGCTGCACAGCTTTAGCTACACAACTTTTTTTTAAAAACCTATCTTTATACAACCCCCTTAGTCCCCCAAAGGGGGAAACAGGAAAGAGACAGAAAGGTGTCGGTAGAGTTGACCCCCCGCCGAAAGAAAAATAAAACGTTCAAAAAAATGGTAAAAAAAAAACAATGCAAAAAAACCCCCTGTATTAGAGAGAGCCTACGGACTTGGGGTAGGTGCGACCTACCTGTTTCCCTCCAAGTATCCTAGCCTATATAAATTTGTATGTGGCCGTTTATGAGGAATACAATTTACAGTGAATATTATTCAATATATTTTAGCATGGTATCAAGAGCCTTGTGAGATTGAATTTTTTTTTTCAACGTTCTTTTTCATAAACATTGTTTGAGGGTGTGAGTTATTTACGTGAGTTTTTCAACACAATCATTTTTTTTTTCTGTTCTTTGTGCGTGAAAAATGCCAGGGGATGAAGGAAAATCGAAGGTCGACTTGACCTTTCATCTTGGTTCGAGCGACGGACCAGGAAGCGTTATTACTCCTATTCAATTAAGGGGTGATAATTATGATGAATGGGCTAGGGCTGTGAGAACGACTTTGAAGGCAAAGAGAATTTTTGGTTTTATTGATGGTTCGGTTGCAAAGCCGAGTGATGCTGAGAAGCTTGAGGATTGGGTGGCCGTGCTATCGATGTTGGTGTCTTGGTTGATGAATACCTTGGATCCAATTGTGCGGTCTACCCATGGAGATTATGATGATGCTTGTTTGTTGTGGAACAATCTCAAGAAGCATTATTGTGTAGTGAGCGACACTCGTGTGTGCCAATTGAAGAAAACCCTAGGTGATTGTACACAAGCATCGAGAGAAACTATTGCTGCATATTTTGGGCTTTTGTCCAAGATTTGGGATGAATTAATTGCTTATGTGACGGTGCCAAATTGTTCTTGTGGTCAGTGCACATGTAACATTGTCTCTCAAGTTGAGAAAATAAGGGAAGTTGACTACGTACACCACTTCCTCATTGGCTTAGATGATGCATATGCATCGCTTCGAGGACAACTCCTTGCGCAAGATCCTCTTCCGGGTGTTGATAGAGCTTATCAACAACTTATTCAAGCCGAGCAGCTTCGTGGGGGGGGGGGGGGAGTTCCTCTACACAAAATCGTGACAATGTCGTGGCCTTCAAATTGCAGTACGAACCAAAGGCTAAATCTCGTGATAATTTTGATAAGTTTTGTGCTCACTGTAACCGTGAAGGACACGATGAGTCCACGTGTTTCCATTTTCACGGATTTCCAGATTGGTGGGGAGACAGACGTCGAGGAGGTCGTGGCCCAGGATGTGGTGGTTCTGCTGCAGGTCGTGGAGGACGTGCAGGGGGGCGAGGCAGAGGTGGGGACTCCTCTATGCGTGCGAACAGAACAGGTGGGTAGGCCGCCTCACCAAGAAGCAACTCTGCTCCTACTCCGAGTGATGCAGCAGCTCTAGCAGGGGTTTCGACAGCTCAAATTCAGCAGCTCCTTGACCATCTAAACTCTCTTAAACCCAAATTGCACGGTAAGCATGACTTGGGTTGGATAATTGATACCGGAGCGTCGAACCATGTGACTTGTGATCTCTCTTATTTGACGAATGTGACAAATGTGACTCATTGTCCGGTGGGATTGCCGGATGGAACTTATGCTAAAGCTTCTAAAATAGGCACAGTCACATTGGATGGTGGCTTGATGATTACAAACGTTCTTTATGTGCCTCAATTGAATTGCAATTTAATTTATAGCTATACCATATTTTACCCTCATTTTATAGCTATGTTCGTATGATTTCTAAGCTCTACGGAGCTATTTCTCGCTAATATTTTCCTCTCTAGTGTGGCTTGGTCTATTTGATTGATTTTGTAGGCATATGAAGATTTCCGGATGATTTGGACTAGTTTTGGATAGCCACGAAAGCTTATTAAGATGGAGGAGAATTTTACCCGTGTCCGCCCTGGAGGGCAACATTGCCCTGGCAGCCAGGGCGAAGAAGGAAATTAAGGAAGGAGAAGAGAAGAGTAAAGTAGTACATAGATGTATCTTACCCCCGTCGCCCTGGCAGGGCAAGGTTGCCCGGGGAGACCGGGCAAGTGAAGTTATCAATATTATAAGCTCCGAAAGTCAGATTTTCTACTTGATGCTTCTCGCGCCCGACCGGGCGGCTTTGCCCGGTCAGACCGGGCGGAGTGTCGAAGACCGCGTTTTCCTATTTTTTTCGGGTTTTCTTAATTAAGGGATATAAATACCCTTTGTAAACCCCGACTTAAGATACTTAGTTATTATTTTCTAGCTTTAAAACATTCATTAGAACCCTAATATTCTCTCTAGATCTAGATTACATTCTACTTTCAAGTTTTAATCTTTACTCATCAACAATTGGTACTTTTCTTCATTCAAGCAATTGGTATTCATCTTTATTTCTTCTTTTACTTTTAATTGCTTATTAATCATGTTTTCTTCATTGAATATTGTTTTTGCTTTCGTTAATATGTGTGAGTAGTTTCTTTATTCCAAGATCTAGCGGATCCCGAATATGATTAATGCATGATTTAATTCTTTAAATTCTCTAATAATAATTGTAATTGATATGCTTAATTGATTATGCTTATGCCAATACTAGATTAGGGATAATTGGTATTGTTATTAATCCTTTGTTCTAATCGCAACGGGAGTTGGGTTTTGACGGATTTGAATAAATCAATTAAGGGTTTGAAGTTCATCACGGGAGTAGTTGAATGGATGATTAGGAAGTTAGAGTAATGTGCTCAAGGTCTTTAATTTACATGATTCCACGGAAGTAGGCTTGATTGTGATTAGAGAAGCCATTGATAACTCGGGAGAGACCATTGGTATTATTCATGGATTACTTTTCCTCTTTAATCAATTAAATTATGTGTTAGGGGTAGAATGACTATTGCATTAATTGTATTCGTGGTGAAGCTTGATCTTGGATGTTTTTAGCATTGATTTGTCATATTGTTTTGATTTAATCGTTTTAATTAGTTCTTTAGTTATTGATTCTCACTTATTTGAATTGGTTACTTGCTTAGTAATTGCTTGAGTCTATTTAATTAGTTGAACCATAGTCTCTTGGGATCCGACCCTTGCTTGCCCGTCTACATAGTAGTGGTCTAGTTAGGTTTATTTTTGTTAGGTACGCGACACGCCTATCATGCAAATTACTAACAAACTTTGTGTTATACAGGACCTAATGACGAGGAAGGTGATTGGAGCGGGTGAACGTGTGGATGGAATTTATTATTTCCGAGGTGTTCCAACAGTGAAGACTTTGAAGACGGATGGGGATCAATCTACAAAGTTGTGGAATCAACGTTTGGGGCATCCTTCGAGAAAAGTTCTTGAGCAACTTTCGTTTGTGAGTCGTAGTAGTAGATTTAAATCTTGTGCTGTATGTCTTAGGGAAAAACAACATAGGAGTTGTTTTTCTTTGAGTCAAAATAAAGCTAGTCAGATATTTGAACTAGTGCATTTAGATTTGTGGGGACCTTACAAGACTCCATCGTCTCGTGGTTCTTATTATTTTTTAACTATTGTCGATGACTATTCTAGGGGTGTGTGGTCTTATTTATTGAGAAATAAAACGGAAGTTGAATACATGTTTTATAACTTTGTTGCTATTGTGAAACGTCAATTTAATCAAGATATTAAAATTGTGCGTAGTGATAATGGACGGAGTTTAACTCTTTGAAGGAGTATTTTTTTAAGAATGGGATTCATTTTGAGACATCATGTGTGGGCACACCTTAACAAAATGGGAGAGTAGAGCGAAAACATCAACACATTTTAAATTTTGGGGGGAGTGTGTGCAAGCGACTTGTCATTTAATTAATCGAACCCCTTCTCGTTTACTTGATTATAAAACTCCTTTCCAAATTTTATTCAACAAACAACCTTCATATGAGCATATTAGGGTGTTTAGGTGTTTATGTTTTGCATATAATCTACGGAGTAAAGGGGATAAATTCACTAGTAGAAGTAGGAGGTGCGTTTTTGTTGGGTACCCTTTCGGGAAAAAGGGGTGGAAAGTCTACGATTTGGAGACTAAGGAATTTTTTGTTTCGAGGGATGTGAAGTTTGTGGAGCATGATTTTCCGTTTCTTACCCCACCTACTACTACTACGTTACCTGTCATGGTGGGTGAAGAAGAGGGGGCAAGTGAGGATGAGTTTAGTGTGCTTGATGAGGGATGTCTGGGTGATGATGGGGGCTGCAATAGGGAGGCCGAGACAGAGCAAAGGGAGGCAAAAACAGACCAGTCCGCACCCTCCCTGCGGTAGGAGGATACTGCCCGCAGCCAGGCCGCGGAGGGGACTGCCAGCCACACTTATTTGGGCGCTAGTTTCCCTACGGGCGCTAGTGCGGGGTCTTTGGGAGACAACAGTGCTGGTGGGCATTTCCCAGCAGGTCGTGCCACACTCGCAAGCTGAGCAGCAGCGAGGTGCGCACATAGAGGATGGCAGCGACAATGCCTTAAGTAGAGGCATGAGACCGAAAAATACTCCGGCTAAATTTCGTGATTTTGTGATGCATACTATCCGAAATAAAAGTCCATCTACACCAACTTTGAGTTCACTCGTGACATCACCTCCCTCAGGTATTGTTTACCCTATAACACATTTTGTTGATTCTCACCGATTTTCTGTGAAACATAGAAAATATATTGCTGCTATTACAGGAGGAAATGAACCCAAAAGTTTCAGGGAGGCCATGAAACACGAGGGTTGGAGTAAGGCAATGGCAGAAGAGATACAGGAACTTGAAGAACAGGGTACTTGGGTGTTGGAGAAATTACCACCTGGTAAAAAGGCACTCGGGAGCAAGTGGGTTTACAAAGAAAAATATGATGAGCATGGGAATTTGCAGAGATTAAAGGCGAGGCTAGTCATTTTTGGTAATCATCAAGTTGAAGGTCTAGACTACAACGAGACGTTTGCTCCAGTAGTGAAAATGGTGACAGTTCGAACCTTTCTTGCAGTAGCGGCGGTGAAAAAATGGGAAGTTCATCAAATGGACGTTCATAATGCATTTCTTCATGGTGATTTGGAAGAAGAGGTATATATGAAAATTCCTCCTGGTTTTGAGAAAGATAATTCTGACAAAGTTTGTAGGATGCTGAAATCATTGTACGGGCTTAAACAAGCTCCTCGATGCTGGTTCGCAAAGCTTGCTACAGCTTTGAAAAATTATGGCTTTAAACAGTCATATTATGATTATTCATTATTTACTCTGACAAAGGGTAAAATGCAGCTTAATGTGTTAGTATATGTTGATGATTTAATTGTGGCAGGCAACGATAAAAATGCTATGCTCAGTTTTAAATCATATCTGGGAGATTGCTTCGTTCAAGATGAAAGATCTTGGAGTATTGAAATATTTTTTGGGGCTAGAGGCAGCCCGGAATAAACAGGGAATTTTTATTTGTCAGAAGAAGTATGCATTGGATATTATTACTGAAGCTGGTTTACTTGATGCTAAACCTGCAGAGTTCCCTATGGAACAAAATCACAAGTTAGCATTATCTCATAGAGAATATTTTCATGATATTGAGAAATATCGTCGCCTCATAGGTCGACTGATTTATTTGTCTGTTACGAGACCCGATTTAGCATATTCTGTACACATTTTATCACAGTTTATGCAAAATCCCAGAATTGATCATTGGGAAGCAGCTCTGCGAGTTGTTAGATATTTGAAGAAGAGTCCGGGACAGGGAATTTTATTGAGATCTGATAGTGCTTTACAGCTGGAAGGTTGGTGTGATTCAGATTGGGCAGGTTGTCCTCTCTCCAGACGGCGGTCCTTGAGTGGTTGGTTTGTGCTTCTTGGTTTGTCTCCAGTGTCATGGAAAACAAAGAAGCAACCTACCTGACAGGGTAAAGTCGTATCCCCTAATAAAAAATAAATACCTAAGTCCTCTAACTAAAGCAGATAGGGAAGTAGGGTCGAACTCCACAGGGAAACAAGTCTTTCTATTCCTAATTAACTAATATAATCTAGATTATGAAGTAACCTATATATAAGTTGAATATGAAACTAATCTACAAAGAATGAGAATGAGGGAGAAAACAATATATAAAAGGATCTAGGGCATAGGTTCACCAATAAATAATACTCCAGGGTAAAACATTATAATCAATCATTGACATTGCATAAATAACATGATTAACAGGCTCTCGCAATTTATTAATCAACATAGATCTAACAGGCTCTCGCAACTTACTAGATCTAAGTTCTTATTGAAAATAGCCTTTAATATCAAATTAACATCTGCTCGATTCATCAATTCAATATTGCTATACTTTTACAAGCCGTAATTGTAAAGCGTTAAAACAATTCAATAAGAAATTATTATGCAATATTAAAAATCAATAATAGTCAATCATCAATGCATCAATTAACCAGATCGTAAAGGGATTTCGCTACGTATTACAATCACAGAATTAATCTATCGGTATTAAATCTCATCTCTCGAATCTCGACTTAACCATTTATAAATTAATCTGCCTACTGAAACTAGACCTAAACATCAATTCTCATCTCTCGAATCTCGAATCAATGTTGTTAAACTCATGCATAAAAGATCAGGCCTAATCTAGTCACAAAGCATTAAATCAATCGATAGGAAATTAATCTAGCATTGATCATTAACAACAACAAATTACCCCTTCATATTATTTATGGATCCCCATAAACACTAGAAATAAAACTAATAGAAACTAAACTAATCAAAGCAATAAAGTAAGACATGATTAAAGGAATAAAATAAACAACTAAGATTAAGAGAAGAGAAATCGTTACCAAAATAAATCTGGAATTAAGAGTAGATTAAGAACAAAGGTTTAAGAGAGAATCTAAGGAAACAATTAAGAGAATAAAGAAAGAGTAAAAAGGAAAGAAGAAGAGAGAAAAAGAGTGAGTCCTAAAATCGTATTACGGAGGAGTATTTATACTCGTACAAATCCTAAGTTAAAACAAACTAAAACGACGTTAATCGTCTCCTAATCAATACACGCGCCCGATCGGGCGCGCCTTTTTGCTTCCTAATACTAATCTCGCGCCCGGCCGGGCGCGTCACCGGGCGCCAACCTTAGCTTCTCCCGCCCGGCCTGGCGCGCCTCCGGGCGCCAGCCTCTTTGGCCGGGCGACTCACTTGGGCCACTATTTGGACTACGATTGGGCTCCAATTCTTCGGGCCAATCTGGGTTTCCTCTTCCGGTCTAGAATACTTGGTCCAAATGCCCCGGTATCACCTATACCGAGCCCTTAATCACCGGTTCGATGGCTTTAACCGGCCCTGGGCTATAAAATCTGGTCGTGCTTCTCCAATGTTCGTGATTGCTCCAAAATATCTCGGAAAAATACTCCAAAAGCATAAATCCCTGCAAAAGTCAACCAAATCTACGAAAACACTAGAAAACACCAATTAGTAATAAAAGTAGCTCTAAAGAGCCAAAAACACTACTAATTACGACCAAGGGACGGGGGTAAAATACTATATAAAATAAACACATCACTACCGTTGCTCTTTCTTCATCGGAAGCAGAATATCGTTGTATGAATGCAACGACTTGTGAATAAAGTGGTTGAAGCGACTCTTGGTGACTTAGGTGTTCGACATGAGAATGGGATGCACCTTTATTGTGATAGTCAGTCTGCGTTATACATTGCGCAGAATCCAGTGTTTCATGAACGAACAAAACATATTGAGTCAGATTGTCATTTTGTTCGGGATGCGATTACAGATGGGACGATTATATCCTCGTATGTTCCTACGACGGTTCAGTTGGCTGACATTTTTACAAAATTTTTGGGAAAAGCTAAATTCGAGTTTCTACTTCGTAAGTTGGGTGTTCGTGATCCGTACTCTCCAACTTGAGGGGGGTATTAGGAAAGATAATATTGTGAAATATTGTGAATATTAGGGGGGTGTTCGTGATCCCTATTATTTTTCCAAACATCTTGACGGGTGTTCCTTTGATAATCACAAAGTGAACAAAGTTATCGTGCCGAAATGTTGCAAGAACAATGGCATCACCTTCTTTTAGCCCATGATCATTCTTAATTAAGTTTAGACCACTCACCACTTCGTCCGTTCTTTAAAACATACTTGTATCCGGGATCCCTATATTCCGCCTTTTGCTTCTCGCTTTGATTGTAATTCCATTTAGTTAGTAGTATTTCATACTCCGACTTTCCAACAATTACCTTCACATTTATATTCGAGTTTTTATTTCCATCCACCTTTAAACTAATGTGTTCTTCCTCATGACTTGTTAGAAACGACTTATCAATGAGACTATTTCTTGGAATTGATAATCGTCCTTGATTACCTTTGATGTCGTCTTTTGTGAGTTTCTTCTCCATAATTATCTTGGCATAACTTCTTCGTACATCAAATCGCGCTTCATATGGTCAATAATTGATGCTAATAAAATACCATCATCATCAATAGATACTCGTTCACTTTCGCTTTTTGAAAGGGTTAATTTTGTGGAGATAATAGAATTATTACTCAACTGTTTCTTGGCTTTTGGTTGTTCTTCTTGGGAAGTACTTGGTATGGAAAAAGCCATAGCATAAGTCCGTTTATCGGCTTGCTTCCAATCATCATTCTTGTTGATAAGCATTTTGTAGGGTTTTAGGCTTAGCAATATGAAATTTACTTTATAAAGATTGATCGATCAATGAAAAAGAAAGAAGGAAAATGCTTACAAGGAACGAACGAATGTTGCTAGGGTACGTGAATACTTTTTGCAGAGTAAAAAATTAAAATTGATTGATGATGATATATATAGGAATATATGAAGAATTTGGGAAGAATAAGGAATAATGAGTTACTTGATGGCCAATTAGTTCCAAAAATATGTTGTTTAGCTAAATGATAATTGAAATGAAAATCTTAATCCCTCTAGATTATTTTATGTTGTTTAAGAAAATATTTTAGGAAATAAAATTGTAATTACAGTAGATTTTGTTGGCAATGAAGATGAATGTAATTATCTTAGAAAACAAAATCTTTGTCTAAATCATGTAGTATTCTTACTAGCTAGAGGACTCTTATTTTCAAAGCTATTGACTATTAATTATCTGAATTCTATTAAAATAAATTATCTTGAATTCAGTTTTTATATTCTGATCTTTGCAATGTGATTTTACTTATTGGTATAATGTAAATAATGATCCAACTGGCCAGTTGTTTTGAACAATTAAAGTAGTTATAATTTAATAATTTATACAATGATAAAACCCTAACGGGCAGGTAATATCGTATAATAAAACTACAATTATATTGCAGGAGATTTATAATTATAAGATTAAATGATTAATGTATCTAATTGTATACACTATCATCCTTTCAAACTCTCTTTTTTAATAGTCCAATATTCTAAATGGGACTAACATCGTGGAACCCAGGGAGTATTATTTTTCTATCTTTCTAATAATGTGCATGGTTTGACTTTAGCTAATTTAAGTTGATAAAATATTTTCACATTTATTATTTAATAAGAAGTGCCCTCCCACAATCCATATTAGAACATACACTAGTACACTACCGCGTACGACTTAATATATGGGAGGGTTATTGATCCAACCAATCGAGACATAGAGTCAACTGCATCCATCTAGTTGGAGCTTAAAATGAGAAAGTTTAGCAGTTGTTTAGGGTTGATAGCCAAGGTGGTTATGGTTTTGTTAATCATGGTCTTTTCCTTCTCGGCCGCCTTTACTGTCAAAAAAGATGATTTGGCTAATGTTTACGTGCTTGATTACGGAGCAGGGCTTGGTGGAACCGCATGGCAATCGCCTGGTACCGTGAAAGCAACCGCAAGGCTAGACGATAAGGAGGCTAAAGAGTTGAAGAAGAAGGCTGACGAAGAGGCTCAACGGTTTTACGATCTGTTCGAAAGCCTTGGTGTAAAGTTTCCCAAGAACAGGCGACTTTTGTAGTAGTCACGGGCCGGGCCAGGGTTTGGGTCCATACCCGGGCAGCCGGGCTCAGGCTACAACTGTCCTATCCAGTTTCCATATTGTTTCCCCAATATGCTTTACTCGAGCAAACCAAGTTTAAAAATTTTGTTACAACAAATCATAAATTAAAAGGGTAAATTACATACCAGTCATACCTTTTTTTTTTTTTTTTTTTTTTTTTTTTTTTAATATTTTTATAAGATAAGAAAATGTGCAATGTGAATTTTTATTTTTTTTCTTTGAAGAATCCAAGGTGTGCGATGTTATTTGATTCATTCATTAATACTCGTACATAATTACATACTCACACTGTTCCTCTTTTTTTCCCCTCTAGCTAATTTTTGGGTCAACTGTTAATAATTTTGACCATAAATTTCCATTAATCTATAAGAGATAACATAGTCAAGTGATATCTTGTTGCATTTGTCGAGTTGTATATTTTAATAATATCAAGTTTTTATAATTTTAACACTTATAGATCTTGAGATATATATGTTTTAACATGCGTCTCGAACACCGTAAAAAGTCTGATGATGCAAAAAATAGGGATAGAGGGATGTATTACTCCCTTCATTTTTAAATACTTGGAGCCTGTTCAGATTTACTGATGAACTGAATTGAAATGTTTTTGAGAGAAAGAAATTAGGAATTGAACTAAACTTAAATTAAGCTGAAGATAACAGGTCCCATCCATTTTTCATTTTCGGCCGTTTTTAAATATTTGCTCAATTTTCAAATTTGGAAAACTTTTACAATATTTAATTAATTTCACTCACCTAGTTAGGGTTGTACAAAGTGCAGTTTAGACCGCACCAAACCGTAATTTTGCGGTTTGGTGCGGTTTGCGGTTTGAAAATTGCGGTGCGGTTTTTTAAAATAATCAAACCGCGGTTTACGGTTTCAAAAAATATTTAGACCAAACCGCACTTTTATGCGGTTTGCAATTTTTATACTATATTTTTTAAAAATATATATATAAAAGAAATAAAGTATATGAGCTAATATTTGACTATTAATAAAAAGAGTTTAATATTTGAATTATAAACTAATAATTACTACGTATAAAATAAAATAAAAGTGTTATTTTAAAAAGACAAATTATAATTTTAATAAAATATGATTAAATCGTACCGCACCAAACCGCATTTTGCGGTGCGGTTTGGTGCAGTTTTTTTAAAAGTGCGGTTTGGTGCGATTTGAAAAAATTACGTACAAACCGCACTTTTGCGGTTTGGTACGGTTTGGATCCTAAACCGCACCGCGAACACCCCAGTGGACCCAATATAAATCATATTTTATTAATTTCATATTCTCTCCACTACTTTTTCTTTTTTACACTTTTATATTCTTCCACCAACCTCATTACCTTTATATTTTACTAAGGGCATGTTTACTTTTACTGAACTGAGCTGAACTGAACTGAACTTATTGGAGCTGAACTGAACTGAGCTGAAATGAATATTTTATGAGAGAAGGAAATTAAGAGCTGAACTGAATTGAACTAAACTGATTGGAGCTGAATTAAACCGATTGGACTGAACTGAACTGAACTGAAATTAAGTAAATGTGAACATGCCCTAATGAGCCAAATCTGTTCATAAATTGCTCAAGACTCGATCGGCTCAAAGCTCGGTATAAGCTCGACTAGAGCTCGGATTTGGCTCAAGATCTTAACGACTCATTCAGCGAGTTATCATTAGATCGGCTTGTAAGCTCGCGTCGTGAGCAAGCTCGAGATTTTTTTAAAAATATTTTTAATTAATTAATTTTTAACGTAAACTTTTCTTCATTTTTAAGACATTGGGACAACAAATATTAATCTTCAAAACTTTAGTGTTCTCGTTAAATGTTGGAGCTTTCATTGATGATTTTTGTTATTTAAATTGAATAACTAAAAAAGAAGAAGAAGAGAAAAAAGTAGTCCTACATTGAAAGTTAGGAGCAAGTGATAGAATATGAGAGTTATAAAAGAAAACTTTTATTGTTTTAGATACAACTTTTGAGGCCCGGGCAATGCCCCAGGTTATTTTTTTTTATATATAAGAAACTATAGTAAATTGTTTTAAAAAATAACTTTAATAGATTAAAGGGAAATCTATTGATGGTTTTATAATTTAAAAAAAAAATTATTTTTTTTTATAAATTTTATTGAACATTAACAAAATTCGTTATGAAATATGCAGTAACCTAACTTTTATACTTCATATTAGTTTAATTTATCTGTTAAATGAATTTTTATCTACCATTATAAATTTCTTCAAAGTATAGATGAGCAAACGAAAGAATGAGGATTAAAAAATTAGCGTTTATGAACATTGATTTTTTTTGTGAGGGAAAATTGATGATTAGTTTTAATATGACATGAATCACATGATCGTACATCATTTATCAATTCATGACGACACGTGGCAAAAATGATGACACGTGGCATGTTTCTAATTCTTGTCTTGGGTTTTAATATATATATATATATATATATATATATATATATATATATATATATATATATATATATATATATATATATATAGATGACTATGGGCACAATTTGAGCCTTGGTTAATTTTTTTAAATGGACTAAATACTAAAGTCTAGTTGTGACTTGTATTTATGTGTTGCCAAACAAACTAAGCCGAGCCTTTAGGAATCTCGAGCTAATAGGTATCATTTTCCTTTTGTTAACCAAATAAGTTTTTCAAAATCATGAATATGAATGAAACCCAATGGATAGGAATATTAAACCTTTTTTTAATGATATTTGATCAATTTTTTTTCCTATCAAAATGTAATAATATGAAACTACTGGAGATAAAATTAAAAACGGATGAAATTTAAATTAAACAAATTGTTTTACTCGGTACATTATTACATGCATATATAAATTCAGGGTTTATAATGTTGGCTATATTGATTGTTTTTTTTTTTTTTTTTTTTTTTTTTTTTTTTTTTTTTTTTGGTGCACACGAGGGGCAAGCCCCAAAAGAGAAAGGAAAACCTTAGAACAAGAACTAAAAAGAAAAAGAACAGAACGAAACTAAGAAACAGAAAACAGAAGAAACTGAGTAAAAAAGAAACAAAAAAATAGAGGGAACTAGGCCGCTAAGACCAGCATCGCAAAGCAGCCTTTATTGCACTTCAAGTAGCTTCGGTTGGAACCATCCTAGCCCTTGTGCTCCCCTCAAGTCCTCCAATAAAACGGTTCGAAGATCCTCCGGGACCGCCTTAAAGATGACTATTTTTTCTGTAGCCGTTACTCCATAATAAGCTAACCAATCAACAGCTCGATTAGCTTCTCTGTAGTAGTGACTAATTGTAAGCTCCCAATCTCTTTTAGCAATCAAGGTCTTACATTTACGTAACAAATGAATATAAGGAGAGTTGGCGGGGATAGGATCCACCAACATACGAACAATAACCTCCGAGTCCACCGGTCCTCTATTCCAAGCTAAAGCAAGGCCCCTCATGACCGCAAGTAGCTCAGCTTTAGTGTTTGAACAAATACCACAATTAGCAGCAAAGCATTCAAAAATCTCACCTCGATGTCCCCTAATTATACCCCCTGCCCCTGCTGGGCCTGGGTTTCCCCGAGAAGCCCCATCTGTATTCAATCGCACCCAATCTTCTCGAGGGGCAATCCATCGAAGCAAGACTTCTGTCCTCTTACGTTTCTTCAAGTTGGAGCCTAGTAAATCTTTCTCAAACGCTCTATGAATATCTCCAACTCTAGCCATTATGAAGCTACATTGATCTAGGGGAATCACCGCGTCTCTTTCAAAAGATCTTTCGTTCCTCCATCGCCAAATCCACCAACAAGTAGTAGCGAAGGTTATGTTCCAGTCATTACCATCGTCCACTTTGTTTGGACTTAGATTGTGCATAATCCAATTCTGAAAATTCAGATTATTCCACTCACCATCACAAGTGCTTCCCATTTTACGCCATACTACTCTAGCTGCTGGACATTCTCTCAGAATGTGATTTGTATTTTCCTCAACATATCCACACAAGTAGCATCGAGGGTCTGTAGTAAGGTGTTGAAGAAATCGATTGGCATTTGTCATGATTTTATCCTTAAACGCAAGCCACATGAATAACCGAAATCTTTGAGGAGCTTTCAGTTGCCAAATATCATTCCACCTAGTAGTATCTTGGGGCTTGACACCATCCGTACGAATGATATTAAGAGCTGACTTCAATGAGAAACCTCCATTAGGCGATCCATTCCAAACTATACTATCTATGGCCTCATCATCATCAATTAACTCGTGCGAGCTAATTTCTTGGAGGATATTAGCTGGAAGGTACTCAGCAAAGCGTTCGAATTTCCATCTAACGGCAGGATCCCACATCTCCTCCACTTTACATTCAAGGATTGAGATTGGAGGGGTAGCTATCCCCGACTCTATCAGAGGGATCTTAGTATCCCATCGTTGATACCAAAAGGGAGTGGATTTGCCATTCCCTACGGCTATATCGATCCCCTTTCGCAAAACATCAATATTATTGATATGTCCATTTTATATAATGTTTTACCCCCGTCCCTTGGTCGTTATTAGTAGTGTTTTTGGCTCTTTCGGGCCACTTTTATTACTAATTTGTGTGTTCTAGTGTTTTCGTAGTTTTAGTTGTATTTTACAGGAAATAGCACTCTTGGAGCATTTTCTCGGGCTTTATGGATCAACTACGGAAGTTAGAAGGGCACGACCACTTTTGGAGCCCAGGATCGGTGAGAGCCAGGTATTAAGGGCTCGGTAATTAGGATCCCGAGGGATTTGGACCAAGTACTCAAGACCCGAGGAGGAAATCCGGATTGGGCCGAGAAATCAAGCCCAATCGAAGTCCAAGCTCAAGGAGAAGCAACCGCCCGATCGGGCTACCTCTAGCACGATCGAGCGCGGCAAGGTTTATTGCTGAGCGTGCTAAGGTGCGCCCGATCGTGCGAGCCTCTAGCACGATCGGGCGATGCTGCTTGGGAAGAACGCGAAGAAAAAGGCGCGCCCGATCGGGCGGCCCTTTGCCCGATCGGGCGCGCGTTTTTAGAAGACCTGATTAAGTTTAGTTTTAATTCTTGTTTTTAGAAAACGTTTAAATACGATTTTGTACGAAATTTTTAGATTACCTTCTTTCTTAGACTTTCTCTCTCTACTTAGTATTTTTCTCTCTCTTAAATTCTCTCTCAACTTTTGTTCTTAATTATTCCTTTAATTCCAGAATTCTTTTTGGTAACAATTTCTTCCCTTTTAATTTCAGTTATTTTATTTGCTTCCTTGATTATGCTTTTACTTATTTACTTGATTGGTTTAGTTATGATGATGCGTGAGTAGTTTCATTCTAGGGTTTATGGGGATCCATAATTAATATGAAGGGATAATTTGTTATTATTGATTATTGGTATTGCATGATAATTTCTTATTGAATTGTTTTAATTCTTTGCAATTAGATTATGAATCGAGCAGATGTAATTTGATTGTGAATGTTTAGCTATATTGAATTGATGAATCGAGCAGATGTTAATGTAATATCAAAGGCTATTTTCAATAAGAACTTAGATCTAGTAAATTGCGAGAGCCTGTTAGATCTATGTTGATTAATAAATTGCGAGAGCCTGTTGATCATGTTATTTGTGCAATGTTAATTATTAATTATTGTGTTTTATCCCGGAATATTAATTATTGGTGAACCTGTGACCCTAGGCCTTCTTATTATTGTTTTTCTCCCTAAACTTATTCTTCGTAGTATAGACTTTATTCCCAAAAACATTGGTTACTTAGATAATTTAGATTATAATAAATAATTAGGAGTAAAAAGACTTGTTTCCCTGTGGAGTTCGACCCTACTTCCCTATCTACTTTAGTTAGAGGACTTAGGTATTTATTTTTTATTAGGGGATACGACTTTACCCTGTCAAAATTTGGCTCCGTTGCCGGGGAAACGGTTTTATTTTTGTTTTCTGATTATATTATTTGTAGTCTTGATTATCCCCTTTTTGCCTCAGAGAACATTAGTTCTTTGAGGCAATTCTCATATTTGTCTTTAGTTCTTTGTTTATGCCCAGGTGTTCCAGATCAGGTTACATCCCTTTTGACCCTGAGATCGAGCGTTCTTTTCATAGGCAAAGGAAACTCTATAGACAAATTCTAGCGGGTTCTGAGGAGGACAACGACTGAAGAGATCCTCCCCCTGATTCTAGTGACACAGATATTCCTTCAGATTCAGAATCAGAGATGACGGCCCAGAAGAAACTCGGTGACTACTCGCAACCGAAGCTCACAGATTTCCCGCACCTTACTCCCACTCCGGCTCTAGATGGAGTTCAATTTGAGATCAAGCCCCAATTTATCACTATGATAGAGAGGAAGCAGTTCAGCGGAGCTAAGGGTGAAGATCCTAATCTTCACATCGCAGATTTCTGCCAATATTGTAACACCATTAGACAAGTCGGGGTCATGCAAGACCAAATCAGGGAGATTCTTTTTCCCTTTCATTATGTGGCAAAACAAAATTATGGTTTAATGGTTTGAATAGAACTGCACTTGGTATTACTGACTGGGAAACTCTTGCTTTGAATTTCTATAATAAATATTATCCTACAGAGAGAACATCGGTGCTAAGGAGTGCTATTCAGAACTTCGCTCAAGAGGCCGACGAAACGTTATATGAGGCTTGGGAGAGGTTCAAGGATCTACAGAGAGAGTGCCCCCACCACAATCTAGCACAATGGGAATTGATCCAAGCATTCTATAATGGACTTGGAAATTCTTCTAGATCAGTGCTAGATTCGGCAGCTAGTGGGAGGTTTATGAATTTAGATGTGGATGATGCAGGACAGGTTATCGAAGACATGGAAATACACAATTCCCAATATGGGAATCCGAGAGGGTTTGCAAATAAAGGAAAACATAGTGTCGATTCCGTATCCTTTTTGCAAGCTTAATTAACATCTATTTGTCAAAAATTAGATAATCTTACTGCTGCTCCTAACTCTGTAGCTAATGTTTCTGCTGTTGCTAACCATGAAGCTTTTTGTGAAAATTGTGGAATTGTAGGTCATTGGGAGCAAGATTGTAGGAGCTCTATGGAACAAGTTAATGCCTTTCAAACCTATAGGCAAAATAACCCCTATTCCAATTCCTACAATGCCGGTAATAAAAATCATCCTTATCTTTCATACCGGAGCACCAATGTACAAAATCCTCCACCTCCACAACAACCACAACAGCAAACCCCACCACAGCAAAAATATTATCATCCTAATTCCGGCCAGAAAAGCCAAGCATCACCCTCTTCATCTTCCGACCCTGCCATGACAGAAATTAGAGCAATGCTTGCCAACATGCAAAAGCATATGGAGAGTAGGGATGCGCAAATTGATTCTATCCTACCCCATAAAAAAATCATGGACAATCAAATTGCACAACTTTCATCTACCCTACAATCCCGTCAGCAGGGAGCTCTACCATCACAACCTATCCATCCTATAGATCATGCTAATGCAATCACTCTAAGGAGTGGTTCACATTATGATGGACCTCATATGCCAAAGGAAGATAGACCAGTTCCTGATCTAGATTCCTCTATACCAAACGCTAATCCTGCTAGCCCTGCAGGGCTACAAATAGATACTAACCCTACTAATGTTTCTGTGCAGGGTAAATTGCAGAATAAGGGAGGAGATGTGCAGAGCCCGGTTATCAAACTTCCATTCCCTAATAGACAATTGAAGAGTAAGTTTGATAAACAATTCGGTAAGTTTTTAGAGGTTGTGAAAAACCTGCAGGTAATAGTTCCTTTCACTGATTTAATCACTCAAGTTCCTGCTTATGCTAAATTCATGAAACACTACAAAAAAAATAAGAATAGGCAACACTTAAGATTGCAACCCTTACAGAAATGTTACTCTTAAATAACTAACGCAACAATATTTATTTGTTACCTTGAACTAAAGTAACAGAAAAAAAAATGTTGCTCTAGACTATATAAGGCAACAGTCGCTTAAATTGTTACCTTTTTCTTGTCTAAGACAACACATATAATAATTGTTGCATGAAAAGATAACAATAACAAAACTATTGTTTGAAAATGTAACATTAATATCTATGTTGCCATCTATGGCTACATTTATATTAAAAAGACAAATATATATACATATACATACATACATATATATATATATATATATATATATATATATATATATATATATATATATATATATATATATATATATATATATATATATATATATATATATATATATATATATATATATATATATATATATATATATATATATATATATATATATATATATGTATATGTATATACACATATATATATGGCTACATTTATATTAAAAAGACAAATATATATATATGTATATATATATATATATATATATATATATATATATATATATATACATATATATATATATATATATATATATATATATATATATATATATACATACATATACATATATATATATGTATATGTATATACACATATATATATTCGGTGGAAATATCTTTGGTGGAGTTGGTGGGGACCTTACCTTGTGACTTTGAGGTCACAAGTTCGAGCACTACCAACTACTAAATGCTTGGGAGAACATTTAGAAACATTTTTTAATTATCTCCTTAGATGGCAACATTTTTCATTTGTTGTCTTAGTAAAAGTGTTGCCTTATGTATCATTTTACCTTGTCTTTCAAAATTGTTGCCTTTGAATAAAAATATGTTGCCTTATGAATAGACAACGGGGGCATAAATTACGCCTCATATGTGTTGCCTTAGCTACAAGGAAACATTTTTTTTATATTAGGCAATGGTTTTGCACTGTTACCTTTGCTTTATTTTGTGGTAGTGAAAGACATTCTGACTAGGAAAAGGGCCTTTAACTAAGTAGAAACTGTAGCTTTCACATAGGAGTGTAGCGCTTTATTGCAAAACAAATCCCCTCCTAAATTAAAGGATCCCGGTAGTTTTTCTATCCCTTGTCACATTGGGAATGTTTTTATTGATAAAGCTTTGTGCGATTTGGGTGCTAGTGTCAGTGTCATGCCATCGTCTGTCTGCGCTAAAATTAATATGGGAGAATTAAAAGTTACTAATATAACTTTGCAAATGGCAGATCGTTCGGTAAAATACCCCTTAGGTATTTTAGAGGACGTACCTGTCAGAGTTGGTAAATTTTTTATTCCTGTTGATTTTGTTGTTTTAGACATGGCAGAGGACACACAAATACCCATTATATTAGGTAGACCTTTCCTCCATACTGCAGGAGCGATTATTGATGTAAAAAATGGTAAACTAACCCTTTCTGTAGGTGACGATAATGTTACTTTCAATTTAGGGAAGGTTTTGAAAGGGCCTATGCTAGAGGAAAATTGTTGCTACATTGATATAATTGATGTAATGGACGACATTTGTGATGATAGCTTGCCACAGTTTCTTGCGAAGGATCCCTTAGAGGAAGTTCTCTGCGGGAATTTATCTATCGACAATGCAAGCATTTGGGGTAATGAGGTACAGGATATTGAAAAGGCTCCTTCCTTAAAAGAGTTAAGCCCCGAGGAAACAGTGAAGGTAGTAAATTTAGTTCAGGAATCAAAACCCGCAGAGGTCAAGAAACCTGAGCTAAAACCTCTCCCTTCTCATTTAAAATATGTTTTTCTGGATGAACAGGAACTACACCCCGTGATCATCAGTACTGCACTTACTGACCTACAATCTTCCCAACTTCTAGGGGTTCTCAAAACCCATAAGAAGGCTATAGGGTACAGTATTGATGATCTCAAGGGTATTAGCCCTGACTTTTGTATGCACAGGATACATCTAGAGGAAAATTACAAACCCTGCATTCAACCCCAACGAAGATTAAATCCCAACATGCAGGAAGTAGTCAAGAAGGAGGTGATGAAATTACTTGATGCAGGTATTATCTATCCTATTTCTGACTCCAAGTGGGTAAGTCCTGTGCAGGTAGTGCTAAAGAAAGGTGGGATGACTGTGATAACAAATGAAAAGAATGAATTAATTCCCACTAGAACTGTAACAGGGTGGCGTATGTGCATAGACTATCGTAGATTAAATATCGCCACTAAAAATTATCACTTCCCTCTTCCCTTTATTGATCAAATGCTTGAGAGGTTAGCCAATCATAAATTCTTTTGCTATTTGGATGGGTATTCAGGATTTTTCCAAATTCCGATTCACCCTGAAGATCAGGAAAATACTACTTTTACATGCCCTTATGGCACTTTTGCATATCGTAGAATGCCCTTTGGTTTATGTAATGCACCCGCTACCTTTCAACGTTGTATGATGAGCATTTTTTCTGATTTCATAGAGTCTATTATGGAGGTCTTTATGGATGATTTTAGCGTATACGGTTCTTTATTTGATTCATGTTTAATTAATCTCGCTAAAATTTTGAAAAGATGTGAAGAGTGCAACTTAGTCCTTAATTGGGAAAAATGTCACTTTATGGTGATAGAGGGAGTAGTCCTAGGTCATATTGTATCTGATAAGGGCATACAAGTAGACAAGGCTAAAATATCAGTGATTGAGCAATAACCTCCCCCAGTTAATGTTAAGGGAGTTAGAAGCTTCTTGAGTCATGCGGGGTTTTATCGCCGCTTTATCAAAGATTTTTCTAAAATTGCTAAACCACTGACATAGCTTTTGCTTAAGGATGCCCCATTTATTTTTACTGACGAGTGTCTTGAGGCTTTCAACAGGATTAAGCAGGCTTTGATATCGGCACCCATCATATGTGCTCCCGATTGGAACCTTCCTCTCGAGATCATGTGTGATGCAAGTGACTTCGCGCTAGGATCCGTGCTCGGACAGAGGTAGGACAAGATTTTGCATGCTATTTATTATGCTAGCAAAACTTTGGATGAAGCCCAAGTCAACTATGCCACTACGGAAAATGAGTTTCTTGCTGTTATTTATGCTTTAGAAAAATTTAGATCATATCTTGTTGGTTCTAAAGTTATTGTTTTTACTGATCATGCAGCATTAAAATATTTGATAGCTAAGGCGGAATTAAAGCCAAGGCTACTCCGGTGGGTTCTCTTGCTCCAAGACTTCAACATAGAAATAAAAGATAAAAAGGGAGCAGAGAACGTAGTGGTAGACCACTTGTCACGTATCAGGTATGATGAGGGTAAGGATTCTTTACCTGTAGATGATTCTTTCCCTGATGACAACCTATATGCAGTTGTAGAGCAACACCCATGGTATGCGGATTTTGCTAATTATTTAGTGGGTGGTACTCTACCTCCTGACTTGTCTTACCAACAGAAAAAGAAATTCCTTTCTAATGTTAAACATTATTTTTGGGATGATCCTTTTTTGTTTCGTGAGTGTGCAGATGGATTATTTCGCAGGTGTGTTCCCGAATGGGATGCTCATGGCGTTCTTACCGCCTGTCATACCTCACCTTTTGGAGGACATCACGGCCCCAATAAAACGGTGGCTAAGATTAATGAGTCAGGCTTCTATTGGCCTACTATGTTTAGGGATGCTAACACTTTTGTGCAGGCTTGTGACTTTTGCCAAAGGACTGGCAACATTTCGCGGAGGCATGAGATGCCCCAAACCGGGATTCTTGAAGTAGAAATATTCGATGTTTTGAGTATTGATTACATGGGGCCGTTCCCATCTTCCAATGGGAATTGCTACATACTTGTAGCTGTCGATTATGTGTCTAAGTGGGTTGAGGCCATAACTTCACCAATAAACGATGCCAAGGTAGTCACCAAGCTCTTCAAGAAGACCATATTTCCGAGGTTTGGCGTTCCACGGGCTATCATTAGTGATGGAGGTACCCACTTCCATGAAAGACAACTGGATAACCTCCTTAAGAAGTATGGCGTATATCACAGAACCGGGCTTAGTTACCACCCTCAAACTAGTGGTCAAGTTGAGGTCTCTAATAGGGAAATCAAGGCGATCCTAGAAAAGGTAGTAACCAAGTCAAGGAAAGATTGGAGTATGAAGCTCGATGACACACTTTGGGCATACCGAACAACATTCAAGACACCAATTGGTACTTCACCTTATAGATTAGTTTATGGTAAGGCATGTCATCTTCCCGTGGAATTGGAGTACAAAGCTTTTTGGGCGATCAAGGAGCTTAACATGGACTCTAAGGTCGCGGGTAAGAAAAGACTCCTCCAACTCAATGAGTTAGATGAGTTTAGATTGTCAGCATATGATAGTGCGCGAATCTACAAGGAGAAGACCAAGAAGTGGCATGACAAGAGGATCTTACCAAGAGAGTTTGCACCAGATGATAAAGTTCTTCTCTTCAATTCTAGATTAAAGATTTTCCCAGGAAAGTTGAAATCTAGGTGGTCCGGTCCCTTCACTGTCACAAGGGTGAACAAATTTGGCTTGGTAGAGTTGGTCAATGACAAGGGTGAAGAGTTTAAGGTAAATGGCCAACGACTGAAGGTGTATCAATCGGGCGCTACTAGTAGAGATGTGGAGGAAACCTTCCTAACTCCACTTCCAACCTGAACATCAAGGTGGTAAGAGGGTCGTGCGGGACCTAGATAAACCAGCGCTTTGCGGGAGGCCACCCGTATTTCTTGCTTTCTAGACTAGTTTTCCTTTTTATTTATTTTTATTTTTATTTTTTTTAGAGGCGAGGAGAGTGTAATTTTACCGTTTATAAGTGTTTTTGTACAGGTTTAGTTTTAAGAGGTCGAAAGACTTAGAAAAAATTTGAAGACGAAGAAAAGCTAAGGAAACGACTGGGCACGGGCCCGATCGGGCGAGGCTCGCCCGATCGGGCGCGCAAGAGAGCTATATGTCCAGCCTTTAATTCGCCCGATCGGGCGCGAAAGGAGAGCTGGGAATCGAGCAAAATTCGCCCGATCGGGCGCGCAAGTGCAGTTAGAAATTCGAGCGAATTTTGCCCGATCGGGCGAGGTTGCCCGATCGGGCGCAAATTGAGTGAAGGAAAAGATATATCGGGCGAATCTCGCCCGATCGGGCGAGCCATAGGGCGAATTTTTTCGTTCGTGTTCGCGCCCGATCGGGCGGAGCTCGCCCGATCGGGCGCGCAACTTCAATTCTGGAAATTCAAATGATCCGCCCGATCGGGCGCGCCTATTTTTGGCCGTCCCCTTATATTTTTCCTCTTCTTTCTTTCCTCATTTTCTTATTATTTCATCTTCTTCTCCATTTTTACACCTTCAAACTCACTTATTTTTCAAGATCTTCTCCAATCCTTCCATCAAAACTCAAATTTTTTTACATATTTCTAATCCTTTCATCTTTCTCTACAATCTAGACCCAATTTCTACCATTTTCTCTCAATTTTCTCTAAACCCTAAGAGAGAGAAACCACTCAATTCCTATTCTTTCTACCATCAATGGCTTTCAAGAGGTCAAGAACGGTAAGGGGGGAAGGCTCAAGGAACCAAGAGGCGAGAATTGACCCGGATTTGCGAATTCCGGGATGGGAGAGGGTGGTCATCACCACCCAAGAGCAAAAACAGAGGATGCTTAACCTCATCACGAGGCAGGTAATTCCCACTCGTTTCATTCATCACCCTACCCTTATTAGACTAGGAATTGATAGGCATGTAGAAAAATTATTCAAGGGAGTTGGCATGAGCGGTTTCTTTAACATGCATTACGATACTTATGATTATTTAACCTTAGAATTCGTTTCTAGTTTTAATGTCATAAAATAAAATGCCTTAATTTCTCATGTTCAATTTCGGTTATTCAATAATGATATTAAATTGACATTGAAAGAATTTGGTAAAATTTTTGACTTGAAATCGGATAGGCCTCTTGAACCGCCCCAAGACAACATTGCCGTTGTCTATCAATCCCTTACGGGGGATCCCAATTTGAACCTCCAACATGCTAAAGGCACTTAGATACAACATCACGTGCCAAAGAATTGGCAACGGTTTGTTGGCCTTACCATTTTTGGAAGGCATGAACCCGCCAATGTTAGGCGGGATGAGCTTGAATTACTAGGGTCATACATGATCCCTAAGAGTGAAAAGCTCAATATAGTCCATACAATGGTCAACCACTTCCAACGGGTGGCCAATGCGGCCGAGGCGGGTAGGTCTAGGGTGCTGTAGGGAATAATTTCAAGCCTTTAAAATCCCACTAGCTTGAACCCCACTGTGATCATACACTAAAGTACGGTGGCGTCCAAAAGGGAAGAAGATAGAGCAAAAGAGTCGCCAACAAGTTTTTAAGGAACTTGTAAACCATCACGAGGTGAAGGTTACACCCCTTAACGATCCAAGAGATCGTCAACTCCATAAGGTCATGAACCAAATAAGGGTTCGGGGATGATGGAACAAATCCAACATAAAAGAGATTGAACCTGCCCTAATAATAGGCCTCTACTTTATTCTGCTCGTATTCATGTGCGCTTTCTGACTAACATACAATCAATAGGTTAACCCTAAACCTGTTTAATCTATGTTGGTTGAATTTAATGCACAAATAAACTATTATTGGCGATCACTTGAATTATAATCACAATTAACCCTAACAAGATTATTAATTATCTTATTAAGCGTGATTGCAAATACCAATTCCCTTTAACATGCAATAAAGGTGATCAAGCAATAACAATAAAAAATACACCAAGCAACATAATCAATAATCAATATCATGAATAATAATTATAATAACCATAAATTATAACAATTATAATCATAATCATGTTCATGTTAATATTAAAGCATAATAAAAATAGCAAGATCCTAGGCATGATACTAACAAGATTAATAACAAACCCTAGCATGTCACTAAACAATAAAAATCAAAGCTTTAGCCCTAACATGATACTTACATGAATTAATATTAGGAAGAACATAGGAAGCATCGTAGCAATCATATTTAATATTAAAATTACCCTAGACATGATACTAGGAATCATAATAACAATCTAAACATGATATCTACATCGTAATATCAATTAAAACCAATAAAGTACTTACGTGGATGCCTCGTACCTCTTTCTAATAACAAAATACACACGTTAGTAACTTCAAGGAAAAAAATAATCAAAACAATTAAATTAAATAATTGAAATAGAGATTTGGGACCAAACCCTCAGAAATTAAACCTTTCACGTCTAGGGCGAAGGCAACTTCGAATATGGCTAAGTGTTTCTAGACCTTGTGAATGCGGAATTTTGTATGAAAAAGCAAGAAAGAAAGAATGCTACAGAATTTATTGAAAATTGATGAATTATGTAGATGATGAATGAAGAGAATTAATGAATGGTAATTGATGATTGTTGATGCTTGTTGATGAAAATTCGTGAAAATTGGTGAATGAAAACGGAGTTTTTGATACGATATTTATAGAGAAAATCATCCAAAAAAGATAATTTATCAAAACAGAGTCTGAAGATCACAAAACTAACTTGGCGCCAGCCCTGGCTCATTGGCGCCAGGACCAGTGGCTAGCGCCAGGCGCCAATGCTGGCGTCTGGCGCCAATCCTGGTTCCAGGCGCCAAGGCCTGGGGTTGGACGCCCATTCGGATTTCAACGCGTTTTCGAAAATCTGATAATTTTACCGTACTGGAAGATAAAATAATATAATTTCAATCGAAAATGCTATTTGATCTAATTAAAACTCTGAAGAATCCTAATTGAATTAAGAATGATAAAACCTTCTAGAATGTTCTAGAAGACCAAAACCATTCCTATTTGCATTAGGAATGATAAATCATATTAGGCCCTCCCCTAGATCATTGGGCCGTACTTAAAGCTCAAACCGGGCCCAGTTTAGTAAATTGGCCATAAATTCCTCAATATTCATCGGAATTGGGCTTATAATATATCTTTGGAAAGGTCTTTGCAAACCCCATCCAACTACACCACTATTGGACCCATATCATGGACCAACCAAACTGGATTGGCTGTTTTCTTAAAATAAAGTTTTCAAAAACAGAGAGAAGAGAAAAGAAAAGAAAAGAAATAAAACTTTCCGCAACACTAGACCTTTCCACACTTTCGTTTCATTCGATTATGATTCGACGTGAAAGGTACTCATCACTAGGTTTGGTTTTGGGGAGACACAAATGGGTGTCTACAGAAGCCCCCACTTTGACTGAGTTTGGAGAAACGCAAGTTTCGAAAACGAAAGCCAAAGTATCGATAGGGACGGAGAATGATTCAGAACGTTCTGCGATCCTAAATCACTCTTATAACGCCGATACCTGCAAAACTAGCATTAGTTAAACAGATAAAAGAGTTAAGAAACGCGTATCTTGCACCGTCGAGCACACGTCTCTGAAAGTAACCGATTGTTGCTGTTGCTGTGTTTTGACGACCTCCTGCAAGCTAGAGAATGCCATCCCGCTTGAAAACCGCTGCGCCTTGTAACTGCTTCCACTTAGAAGATTGCTTCTCCTGAAACTATCCTCTCCGCTATGATAATATTCCACGTCCAAGGGAATATCATCGAAAATTATTTCTCTTGAAATAATTCTCATCCGCATTATGATCATCTTCCATGCCTCAGGAACTATGATCGAAGACAATTTCACCCTGAAATTACCTTCAGTTGTCCATGACAACTCTCCGCCGAAGATATCTTCTCTTGAAGTCATCCTCATTTGATGCGATAATCTCCCAAAGGAAAATACCGAAGATCCACGCCTGTCGATCTTTAAAAGTTCGCCTGAACTTTGCTTTTGCTATGCCTGTACGTCGGCGCTCTTTGCTCTTGAACCTGTATGTCGGTGCCCTATGCTCTTGAACCTGTATGTCGGTGCCTTTTGCTAATGAGCTAATGCTTAGGCGCTTTAAGCTAAGTGAGACGATCTTTTTATCAGGTCGATCACTTTACGTAATCAAGCCGATTACCTAATCATGTCAAATTGCTTAGAGGGGCTAACTGGCGTACCAAGGAACCCAATATATGTTGCAGAAAACTAGCACAACCCCAACAGGTGGCTGGCTGCTTTGGCGTCGCTGAAAATCAATCAGCGCCAGCCTTATGGCATTAGCGCCATGCGCTGAAATTGGCGTTTGGCGCCAAGCACAGAATGTGACGCCAATGCCTAGGGACTGGCGCCAGCACGGGAATCACTTTAAATTCCCGTTTTCAGTTCATTTCGTGCTCTGGTTTGTTGCGAACGCTGCTCGAAAGAAGTCGAAACTTCAATTGATCGTTGCTCATTCGTTTCTCAACCGAATTCGCTCAAATTTGTTGCAAATCAAAGATTTTCTCATCCATATTCCCGATCTATGTAAGTTTTCCTCCAACTCACACCGGTTTTTATGAATTTTTGGCATGTTCATTCACGAATTTCATGAAAATTCGAAACTTATAATGCTCAATTTTCTTTGTTTATCAAGTTTTATGCCATGAAATTGCTTGTTTATGTTTGTATATTGCCTTGGGAGTAATTTGAGACTTGTTTGACTCAATTTGGTGAAGAAATGAGCAATCCGCCATTGTTGGACCTCTTAAGGTCGTGAAGAACAATGTGGCTCGTTCTTGATGTTTTTGCTAGCAATTCTTGTTCAATTTGTCACAATAATCACTATAGTGTTGCAAGAAATTGTTTGATTGCTTGAAAAAATACTGTCATGCTCAATTTGAATTTGTGCTCTGTTTTAGTACTACGTACTCTGTTTTTGCGAACATAGTATCATGCGGCTAGGCGAACCTTTTGATACTATAGAACCTTAATTTATGATGATTCTGCACAATGTAGCATGGCTAGACAACGAGGCTCGGGTTCACGGTCCCGAAACACTAGACGGGAGCATGAGCCCGTGGAGGACGACACTACACCGTCCACTTCGCTTGGTCGGTTCCCAGAGTGGGATGAGCAGACCTTGTTCTTTGCCCCTGTCCACCAAATTTCCGAGAGGGTGAGACGGGGAAGCGAGCTTGGGAGGACACGACATCACGACTCTGGCTGTGATGGTCTAGGCGATTTGTATAGGATGCATATCGCCAGAGATCGAGAGACGAGACTCCTATGGGAGTCTTGCGGACTAGTTGCCCTGTTTGAGACCTCCGAGGCTATGGTTGCCTCCAGCGGGGGTCACCACGTAGTACGTGCTCTGGTGGAATTCTTCTGGGACACCACCAACACTTTTCATTTTCCATGGGGTGAGATGATGGTCACTTCTACAGACTTCAGTCTCATCACAGGACTGGAGTTCTCTTCTGTGCCGCTGCCATTCGACGGCAGTATCGACGTCTTTTCTCCAGAGGTCGAGGAACTGTTGGGGCCGATTGCTGTTCGGGCCCGAGCTGAGGTCGAGACGACTCAGTTCAGTGCTAGAGGGATTCGCCGCTCGACGCTGGCAGCGGCTCTTGATGACGATGCGACCATCCGAGAGCAGCGGGTGCGCATCTTTGTGCTGATGTTGTTGTCAGGGACACTTTCCCCTGACAGGGGTAGTAGAGCATTGCTTTACTACCTCCCTGCTGTTCGCGATCTCCGGCGGATCAGGACTTATGACTGGGCCAGCTTGGCCTACACTGACTTCATTCGCGCGCTGAGAGACTTATGTCGCCATCGGTCCTTTAGGACAAACGTTGCTCTGTCTGCTTTCTGGAAAGTCGTAGAGGTAAACATTATTCCCCATAAAGTTTAACCCTACATGTTAGTTAGCATTTATTCATGCTTTGGCTCTTTTGTAGATCTGGTTCTATGAGTACTTTCCTTCCATTACGCCGGCGAGACCATCGCCGAGGGGGTATCCGGTGAGTGCCTCTTGGGGCGGCCACCATGTGGACCTGTCTACCGCACGTGTCCGGAGTCGGATCATCTCGGTACGACTTTTAGTGTTTATCTTGCTCTTCTGCGACGTTTTAGACGTGTTCTTACCTTATTGGTATTCTTTATAGGGACCTAAGGTAGTATACCGACCATGGGGTGGTTGGACAGTCCCTGGATTAGCCGCACAGTACTCTGCTAAGCGTCGCTACTTTCTGGGGACCTATGGAGCGGTTGTATACTTAGGAGAGAGAGTCGCTAGACAGCACTCTTCCGATATTTTTATTGTTCCTGCTCCTCCACCACGTCACATGTTTGACGAGAGAGAGTTGTCGAGCATGGCTGAGGAGTCTGGTTCCCTTTGGCGGTCCCATGTGATCCTTGGGCGGAGTTATGTTGAGGAGCTACTTCCTTTGTTATCTCCAGCCCCTGTGCCGGCCGAGGATGTGAGGGTAAGATCCTTAACTTTTTTGTTTTTCGCTGAGTAGCCCCCAAGTGATACCTTGCTGATTTCTTTCTGTCTTAGCAGGATGGTCCCACTGAGTTTGTGCCACCCCGTATGTCCATCCACTATCAGGAGATGTACGGGCCGATCGAGGAGATGATTTCTCCGGCTCCTGAGGGCGAGCGCTTCGTGGAGCGGTCGATTCCTCGTCACCAGACCTGGGTAAGTCTAGTTCTAACTCAGAATTTTGTATTCAGTTATCATGCATTTTACTGACTTAACTTTCCTTGACAGTTCTCACGCGAGGTGGTTTCGGCTATGGCATGATGCATAGATGCCTTCCGGAGCTAACTCGTCCGGATGAGGAACGCGGCTACCTGTCGTCGAGACGACACTGTCCGAGAGGTAACTTTTCTTTACTCATTATTTCTGTACTATGCTTCAGTTTTACCTTGTTTCTGATTTAATTCTTTTTGTAGGGTCAGCCGATTGCTTCTCACACCCGTACGAGACCTGAGGGGCGGAGAGAGCCGGCGAGGTCTAGCTCGAGACGTCGTCGCACTTCGTCAGGAGGTAGAGGTGGTCGTTCCGAGACTGCTCGAGCCGATGTTGCTGAGGGCTCAGGGTCTTCTTCTGAGGGTGCTCCTGCTGCACCGGTAGGAGAGGCTACCTCGGCTTTCAGAGGTGGTGGGATGTACGAGGTTGGCTCGTCATCGCAGCAGCCTCCGCGGTCTCAGCCTCAGGTTGACCTTGGCTGGAGCGGTCCTGTTTTGAGTTTCCCTCCTCCTACGGAGACTGGAGCTGGTGCTGAGGCCGGAGCTGGTGGAGAGGTGACTCCTCGGACGGCGCAGTTTTATGGCATGATGGGCTTGCGTCCTCCGGCGCCGTAGTTTATTTCTGTATATGCATTTTATTTTGACTTTTTATAGAACTTTGCCTTTGACTTATTATTTAGACACTTTGTACTTTATTGTTATTGTGAATTTATCTATTATGTTAGTGTATGTTAGTGTGTGCAAGTGTGATAACAATTTTGCGCTAAAATTCCGTCATTTTTATTATTGATGGAGGGTTATTATCCGACTCTCTCCCCCAAAAAGAAAAATAAAAAGGAATAATAAAACGGAAAAAAAAGCTGATTTTTGAAAATTAATTCAAAAAAGAAATAAAAATAAAAAATAATTGTTATATTAATAAATAGAAAAATATTTAGAAAAATAAAAACGGGGCCATAAAGTCATTAACCGACTCCAATTTAATATCAAAACGCAAACTGAGCACGCGCGACTGTCCTGCTGACTTGGCGCCAGCTGGCGCCAGCCTATGGCGCGTGGCGCCAGGCGCTATTTCTAGCGTGTGGCGCCAAAAGCTGATGGGTGACGCCAATTCTGGGTGGGTGACGCCAATTTACGCTGACTCCGTATTTCATTCAGATTGAAATTCCTCGCAATTTGTGCATAAATAGCCCCCTGCGCAGCCGATTCTTCACATGATTCCAGCGAAAAAAATTATTCTTCTCTTTAGAAAAAATAATAATCATGTCTTTAGCCACGAAAACCTTTACCCAATATTCTCATGAATGGTGTCGATCTCTCAATGCTAGAGAAAGAAAAGAATTGGATTTATTTCACTTAGGGGGAATATATGGCATTAAAGGGGTAGATCTAGACATAGACTTCATACATACCGCTTTAGAATATTGGAACATTGATACACATTGTTTTAGAATAGGGTATGATGAAATTAGCCCTTTGCCAGAGGAATTTGGTGCTATTTTAGGCTTCCCTGCAATAGACCTGGTAGTAATCCCTAGAGTAGATGCATATTACTATAAGGATTTTGAGCGCTTTTTTAACTTGAAGGAAAGGAATTTATCAAATATAGTAGATGGAAATGTGGTGAACTTAAAAGAATTCGCACACTATTATTTTGATAAACCGCTTTCTGAGTTTTTTCACATATATAGAAGAAGGGCGTTTTCATTCTGCATGCTTAATCAATATTGTCTTAGTAGTGGTAAAATTAACGAGGGTCAATCAATTATAACCACTGTGCTAGAACAAATTGAACCAGGGAGAAATCCAATGCCATTGATAGTTGGAGAGACTATGATTAGTCTAGATGAGTTGAAAAGGGACCCAAAAGCACCTCTTCGCGGTTCTCCAATTTTATTACAGGTAGAAAAATAATATTTTTAATTACAGAAATCAAAAAATATATTTTTGTATTGTAATATTAATTTATTTGCATTGGAATTTTTTACAGATGTGGCTAATGGAGAGGCTAGGATTAATTAGCCCTCCGGACGACATTGAAAGTTATACGCCCACTTGCTTTGTGAGAAGAAAGAAGCGCATCCCTAAAATTGGGCGCCATGGGTGGAAGAAAGTCTTTGAATCACGTGATTTGGCTATCAAGTGGGTCATCCCATGGTGGAAGATAAAAAGGATGGTTGGTGTTAACAAGCAACCTTTCTGCCGTCTTCCAAGCTTGTCTCGCATGACATATTATTACCCCTGCAGAGTAAAGAGACAATATGGCTTGCTTCAAAATATTCCTTCCGGGGATCTTCGTCCTCCCTATGAGTATCCCATATCTTAAGAAGTAGATAAATTTGACACTTACTGGAGCGCTAGACCTTTATGGGAGGTGATTACCCAAAAGGTTCCCCCTTCTTTACCTAATGATGTAAAGAAGTGGTTGCTGAAGAAGTCTTCAATTGATCAGGGTAGAACCGATGTGAAGAATCGTCTAGGTGACAAGGTGACACCGGCCAAGGAACGCTTAGGTGCAAGAATTGAGTTCAAGACACCTACAATGCCTAAGAAGAAGAATACTACTAAAGACAAGGGGAAAAGGAAAGCTATAGACAAGAAGGCTTGGGTGGAAAAGAAGCATGGGGTGCTAGCTGAAGGAGAAACAATCAATTCGAAAATTGAATGTAGGTCCTCTAAAGGATGCCTACTAGCTAAAGTAATGGATGAAGAGGAGGAGGTGGAAAAGAATTGGAAAAGAGCAAAGAAGGAGAAGAAAGACTAGAACACTGCTTAGCTTTAGATTTATTAGATTCTTAATTTTTATTTAAAGTTAATTTATTTCAGCCTTATTTAAATTCCATTAATAATGCAATTTTATTTCATTAATGAAATTTCAGCTTTCAATTAAATTGTTACTTTAAATTTATTTTATTAAAGCAATGAAAAACCGAAAAAAAAAATTAATTTTCGGAAACCTTTCGAGTACAGAAGTCGAAAATTTTCCGAAAAACACCGAAATTCGCCCAGATTTTATGACTGAATTGGCGTCAATAATTGCAGATTGGCGCCAGCTATTGAGGTCTGGCGCCAGGCGCCAATTCCATCGTCTGGCGCTAATGGCTTTTGGCTGGCGCCAGACTCTGTTCTGTGACGCCAGTTGCTTTTCCGACTTTTGTTGATTTTTTGTTGATTCTGGAACGCGGAGATGTCGAAAAATAAAGTGGCCGCACCCGTAATGGGTTGCCTACGTATCCTTTCCTAAGGAATCAGGCCGAACGTAGCTCTCTTGAGTGTCCTACTCAAGTAATTATGGGTAGTATTTTTTAAGTTGGTCAAGATTGGTCATGTTTGAGAATTCATTGCCATCCATATCAGTTAATTTTGCTTTACCACATGACAGAATTGTTTTGACAATGTAGGGGCCAGACCAATTAGGTCTAAACTTTCCCCTTGGATCTAAAACATTTTTCCTTAGCGCTTTTAATACCGAATCTCCTACTTTGATATTTCTTGTCTTGACCTTCTTATTAAAATGTCTAGCCATACGAGTTTGATAGCACTGAGTGTGATGTAGAGCTTCTAGTCGTTTTTCGTCGAGTAGGATCAATTCTTCATATCGTGCCCTAATCCATTCGACTTCATCGAGTTTACTCTCTAGCGCAATACGTAGAGATGGTATTTCTAGTTCGACAGGTTGTACGGCATCCATTCCATACACCAAAGAAAATGGTGTATTTCCTGTTGACGTACGGATTGACGTGCGATAACCCCACAATGCAAAGTGAAGCTTGTCAGGCCAATCCTTATAATTTTCTGTCATTTTCTCGATGATAGTTTTTAAATTCTTATTAGCTGCCTCGACTGCTCCGTTTGCTTGAGGTCTATAAGGAGACGAATGATGATGTTGGATACCATATTTGTGTAGCAAATCTTCACATTCGGCTTGAAAGTGAGTTCCATTGTCATTTATCATTTCATGTGGGACTCCATATCGATAAATGATATTCCTCTCGATAAAGAGTGCTACGTGTTGTGCAGTGAGTTTAGCGTATGATTGCGCTTCAACCCACTTTGTAAAGTAATCAATTGCTACTAGAATAAATTCATGGCCTCCTGTCCCTGGAGGAGCGATCTTGCCAATTATGTCAATTCCCCATGTAGAGAATGGCCATGGTGATGTGTAGGTGTAGAGCAAAGATGGAGGAACGTGTTGTAAATTGGCGTAAATTTGACACTTAGGGCATCTTTTCACATATTGATGGCAGTCCCTATTCATGGTAGTCCAATAATACCCTTCTCGCATTATTTTCTGGACTAACATTTTGCCATTTATATGAGTTCCACAGATTCCTTCGTGGACCATTCTCATTATTCTTTGTGCATCCACCTTCCCTACACATAGGAGGGCTCGACCTTTAGGTACCCTTTTATGTAGCTCGTTGTCTATGAGTACATATTGAGAAGCCAAAAGTCTCAAGGCTCGTTTTGTTCTTTTGTCAGCATGAGGGGGGTATTCTCCATTGGTGACATAGTTGAGAATGTCTGTGTACCATGGTTCTTCTTCTTGTTCTTCATCTTCGTCTTGGACTGGGTCGTCGTCTTCTATAGCCTGTATATATGCCGGTTTGTGCCTTTTTTCGATAGTTAGAGGCATTTGCTCCATATCCGTGGGAATCCTAAAAATTGAGGCTAATCTTGCCAAGGCATCAGCAAATTGATTTTCTTCTCTAGGTAGATATGTGTATTCTACCTTCTCTAACTGATCGGTAAGAGTTTCCAGATAAGTTTGGTAAGGGGCTAGGCTTTCGCTCCTTACTTTCCACCTTTTAGATATTTGATTGATGATTAGAGAGGAATCTCCGAATATCCTTAACTTCTTTACTCCCAATGCCAGAGCTGTTTCAAGGCCTACCACACATGCTTCATATTCAGCAGCATTGTTGGTAACGTCGAAATCAAGCTTTATTGAGATTGGGACGTGTTCTTCCTTAGGTGATACTAGTAGCACTCCGACACCATATCCCTTTTGGTTTGAGGCTCCGTCGAAATACAAGGTCCAAGTATCATCTTCGGTGAACATCAAATCTTCATCTGGAAATTCGTTGTCCTGTATTGGTGTCGAGTCTTCTATTGGAAAATCTGCCAGAAAGTCTGACACCACGGATCCTTTAATAGCTTTTTGTGGCATAAACCGCACATCAAACTGGGCTAAGTTGACTATCCATCTTGAAATACGTCCATTGAGCGTTGATTTCTCGAACAAATATTTGAGTGGATCTAATCGAGATACCACGAAAACGGTATGCACCAACATGTAATGTCTTAACTTAGTTGTGGCCCACACCAAAGCGAGGCACTATTTCTCGAGTGGTGTATAGCGTGTTTCGTATTCGAGCATCTTCTTACTTAAGTAATAGATTGCATTCTCTTTGTTTTCTACCTCTTGTGCTAGCATGGCTCCCATTGTCTCTTTGGTAACCGTCAAATATAACCTAAGAGGTATTCCGGGAAGTGCTGGCGCTAATATGGGAGGATTTGCGAGATAGGCTTTGATCCGGTCAAAGGCTTTTTGACACTCGTCATCCCATATTACTGGTACGTTCTTCTTGAGCTTTTTGAAGATTGGTTCACATATCGTTGTCAGTTTTGATATGAACCTACTTATGTATTGCAACCGGCCAATGAATCCTCGAATCTGTTTCTCGGTCTTGGGCGGTGGCATTGACATGATTGCTTTAATCTTGGTTGGATCTATCTCTATTCCTCTAGAGCTTATGACGTACCCCAAGAGCTTGCCTGAGGTGACTCCAAAGGCACATTTTGATGGATTCAACCTCATATTGTATTTTCTTAGCCTTTCGAAAAATTTCCTTAAGGCTACTTGATGGCCTGGACGGTCCTTTGATTTCACAATCATGTCGTCGACATATACTTCAACTTCTTTGTGCATCATGTCATGGAGCAAGGCAGTTGCTGCACGTTGGTAAGTAGCACCTGTGTTTTTCAACCCAAATGGCATTACCGTGTAACAGAAAGTGCCCCATGGTGTGATAAAAGTTGTCTTCTCCATGGCTTCTTCCGCCATGAGAATCTGATTGTACCCTGCGTATCCGTCCATGAATGAGAGAAGCGCGTGATTTGCCGTGTTGTCTACCAGAATATCGATGTGTGGCAAAGGGAAGTCGTCCTTTGGACTTGCCTTATTTAGATCTCGATAGTCGACACACATCCTTACCCTTCCGTCTTTCTTTGGAACTGGGACGACGTTGGCGACCCATTCGGGGTATTTGGATACCTTGATGAAACCTGCAGTTATTTTTTTTTGAACTTCTTCTTTTATTTTAAGTGCTACGTCGGGTTTCACTCGACGCAACTTTTGTTTTACAGGTTTCATTCCTGGGATTAATGGTATAGTGTGTTGAGCTATTTCTCTGTTAATGCCTGGCATATCTTCATATGACCAAGCAAATACATCGATAAATTCTTTAAGCAAGTTAATTAAATCGGTTCTTTCTTGTTTATTCAATGTTAGTCCGATTTTAACTTCTCTTTTATGAGTTGAATCATTTGAGATGTCAACTGTTTCAGTCTCTTCAATTACTGGTGTTTTCTTTTCAAGTGTTTCCATTGCTTTAATAAATTCTTTATCTTTTTCATCATTAGCTAAGCAATGTTCGTCATCTTAGGTTAGGGAAAACCACGAGAAGTAAGGAGAATGAGCGATGTTATTATACTCTGAGATCATTACATCAAAGAGCGATATGTCCTCGGGGACTAGATCACTAACTATCCTAGGTGAAGAAATAGGAAGGGGAGGCGTTATAGCTAAAGACCCAAAAGATTCTATGGGGAAAGACTCTGACTCTGACTCTGACGATTCTTCAAACATCGGCCCTTGTCCTGTCGTGATTGATATCTTCCTCCCACTCGGAGTGGTCACCTTGATAGTCTTGCGCCACCCTTGCAATAATCCTTCAGCTGGAGTAATTAGCTTTTGAGGGGTCGAAGTTTTCACTTTGTAGGACCGTTTGAATGAGTGAGGAGTTATCTTCCTCATAAACTGGCTCAATCTTTTCTCGCCCAAACAGTAATCCCATGACGTTAAAGTCAAAGCATGAGGGTGCTTTCTCCTTATGGACGGGAGTTGGGATTTCGTCAGTGAAATAACAATCCAAGAAAATCTCGAATCCTGGTTGTCGTATGACATTTACAACAAATGGTTCGGGAAATTCATGGCATGGATAGTCCTCTCCTTCTTTTATAAATTGTCCATTAAGCGTAAGAGGGTACTGATCCATTGGAATTGCTTTCTTTTGAATGCGAGCGTCCCTACGTGCTTTCAATTTGTCCTGGGCTTGCTTGAGATCTTTCCGAGTCGGTTCGAAACCAAGTCCGAAAGTATCTAGTTTAGGGAGGCCAGGCGACTCTATCGATTTTGCTATCCCCTTCTTCTTTCCTAAGGTCATCCCAGGGAAGTGTCCTTGTTTCTTTAGCATAGTGTTGATAATCATGTTGGAATGGGGGTCGTGGCAAAGAGATGTCCTTTCATCCTCTTGGATTAAGGAGACTTCTTCGTTAAAGCCCCATAGGTCTTCATCATCTTCGTCGTGCTCCACGTTGATGATTGGATTCTCTATTGATTTGATCCTCATTGGCGAAGCATCAATAGTGATGGGTATTCCTCCAACTATGGCTTTCACTTGTTGGTGGAGAGATGAAGGGACGGCCTATAGGTCATGGATCCAAGGGCGTCCTAACAACAGATTGAATGAGGCTTTGATGTCTACCACTTGAAAAGTAGTAGCGTGTTCTATTGCTCCTGCCGTCACATTTAGGGTTATTTTGCCAAGAGCTTGACGGCGAGTATTATCGTAAGCTCTTATTCCTTGTGTGGACGGAGTTAAATCCTCATCCTTTATGCCGAGCATCCTCGCAGTCCTAAGTGGACAGACATTAATAGCCGATCCATTATCCACAAGAGTCATGGGAACGTTCATTCTTTTGCAGACTACCGTGAGGTTTAATGCCTTGTAGTGTTTGTCACCTTCCGGGGGTAAATATTTATTAGAGAAGGTGATTAGATTAATTGGACTAGGGAGATCACTCGTGAGGAAGTTAGCTAGTCCCTCAGGAGTAGTGTCAGAATCTATCCCGATTTTATCCAAAGCATTCATCACAGCCAACCTATGTTCTCGAGATGTTGCTAAAAGCTTCCATACATTCATCTCAACTTTTGTCTTCTTGAATTGTTTAACGATTTCATTGTCTTCGATGATAGGTATGGGAACTTGTTGTACAGTAGGCATGGGTTGTGTTGAAACAGGAGGTTGTATTCTCCCGGATCTTGTGAGGACGTCTATTGATGAATCTTCTTCAGCCCAAATGTCGTCCGTGGTGTATGATACAGAAGGTGAAGGTCCCACTATGTCTTTTAGATAGACATCTTCTTCGTCACTGTCCCATACTCCATTAAAATTTATATCCTCTTCTTGTTGAACTTGGACTAATTCCTTTCTGTCAATCATTTTCTGCACCAAATCCTTGAACTTGAAGCAGTTTTCTAGGGTGTGTCCTCCTGACTGATGGTATTGACAGTAATATCTATCTGTCCTTTTTAATGATTCAAATGGTCTCGGTTCGAGAGGTTTGACCTTGCCACTCTCGGAGAGAATTTTAAACATTTGTGCATACGGGATCCCAATTGGAGTATAAACTTTATTGCTCTTCTTGGGTCTTTCGGTGACTTGTAAGGGAAAGTATTTTGCCTCATAAGTCGTTTTTACTGGTGTGAATTCTCTCTTAGGTTCTTCATCATATTCCTTGTGAAGTTCATTCAAAATTTTGAGATTTTCATGTAACAGTTGCGATGTCTCCCTCAGATACAGTGTGAGTATTCGTATCTCTACCTCATTTGCTGGTTCTGGAAGATTATCTTTGACATCGAAAAAGGTCTCTTCTTCTTCCTCTTCGACATTGGTTTCTTTGACAGGCTTAATGAGAGATGAGGGGTCAACTTCGCTTTCTTCATCGGAGACAGCCAATGTGTGAGCTAGAGGTGCATTGTCAATACTCGGTTTCTTACTGGCAGGGGGCAACGACAGCTTGTTACTGTCAATTAGGTCTTGTATAGCTTCCTTAAGCTTCCAACAGCTTTCAGTAGAATGGCCCCTACCTTGATGATATTTGCAATGTGCATTGGGGTTCCAATTAGGCGACCTCTTCTCGACCGGTGGATCTCCAAATGATCCAATGGGAGTTATAAGACCTTTTTCATTTAGCCGATCAAACGCGGTGTCATAACTCATGCCAATAGGAGTGAAGTTTCTTCTAAAGGGTTTCTTTTGTCCTTGACTGTTCATGGCGAGGATTTCACCTAGATTAAAGGCGCTAACATTATTCGAGTGGGCGGTTTTGGAAGAAGAAGGATTGTCGTTCTTCTTTCCTTTCCAGCCATTGTTGGAGTTATTGTTGGCAGCTTTAGATTTAGCTAAGTCATCTTCAATATTAATCCCAATATCATAAACGGCCTTAAAGGTATGAAGGTTATTTTGATATTTAAGATGTTTTGAATATTTTTCTTGGAGGTTTTTAATGAACAGTCTCACGGACTCTTTTTCACTTGGTACCTCAATCATTTTAGCCGAGGTTTCTCTCCACTTGTTAAAGAAAGATGTGAAGCCTTCATTCTCCTTCTGTTTGAGGATTTCAAGTTTTCTATGGTCGGTTTCGACTTGAACGTTGCACTTGTACCTATCAACGAAAGCGTTTGCTATAGATTCCCAGGTAGAGGTCTTTTCTTTTTCAAGAGAAAAGAACCATTGTTGGCAAACGGTCTCAAGAGATAGCGAGAACAGAGAAGGGAAAACTTTCTTATCGATACCCTTGATACTCATTATTGTTTCAAATGCCCTTAGATGGAATTAGGGGTTGTCGATTGCCCTAAACTTTGGGATGTCGTTGGCACTGAACTTCTGCGGAAGAAGATCCTTATCCACCGAGACCCCTTGGGATGTGAGTTCTTGAAACTTGTAGTCGCTGGACAACTTGCTTAGGCTTTCTTGCATGAGGTCCATTTGTTGTTGCTTCGCGGGATCCTCGATCTTAAGTGCGAGAAGCTTTAGTGTCTCAGTTACAGTAGCCAGTTGGTTCTTGAGATCATTAACTTCTTCCTGAGTTGCCATTATGACTCTTGTTTTCCTCTTGCGAGCTATAGGTTTGTCGAAAAGTTGGACTTGTACGAAGAGGTTATCTTTGATTAATCGTCCTTCCTTTCTTGACCACGCGCTGTAAATTAAGCCGGTTTGCGTTTTAATTACTTGACTCGAATCAATTTGACTTTATGGATTTTATAGAAAAAAAAGGTATGCATATTTTTAGGGAACAATAATGTACATGTGTTTAGGGAACTTAAGTATTATTATTTATTGGAGGATTAATATCCGACTTACCCCACTAAAAAAATGACGAAAAAAGACTCGCGCACACAAGACTCCCTTAATCATGGTCAAGACATGTGTATGGTGTGTGTATTGAGTGTAAGTGACATGCTTGGACTCTTGTGTAAGACCATGGGACTAGTGCCTAAACTCGAATATTGATTCAATTAAACATTATTGCCAGCAAAATTAACCGAATTAAACAGGAAACTGATTAATTAGACATTAGGTGATGACTCGACAAATAATCTGAACTGTCGGCCAAGCGACAGGACTGGCGTCACAATATGGTGGTTGGCGCCAGACTTTTTAGTAAATGTCTGGCGCTACACACCATACAGTGGCGCTACAGCCCAAATTTTGGCACCAATATTGGAGCCTCGGTCTGGGACTGTTTTCAGTATTATTAGTCAACTGGGGTATGCCTAAAGTCGTACTAGGTCAATTCCGATTAAAAGAAGAAAAAACTTTATTGACTCGAATTACCTAATTAATTAATTAATTAGGCAAAGTTTTTTAAGTCATTAATTATAATCTCAACACAAATCAACAAACGGTTAGGAGGAGCATAGAATATATATGCACAACAAATAATGCACAATTAGTCAAGTAGGCACAATATGATGCAATGGGTTCGCAACCTAACCATGGCTCTAGTTCTCTAAAGTTCGGGATATGGTTTAGTCAAATAGGGTCCATGGTTAATTGTCCAGATGCACCGCGTAGAAGCCTAACCGTGAAGGGTTAACGCGTGTGGATAGAACACCGCGAGTTTTTAGAAAAAACTCGCTTCCATGGTTTGGTGAATTCAACCTCTCAGATGTACCCTTTGTTGCCAGGAGCGTTCAATCAGGTAGATAGAGCATGAATTCCCAGAGGGTTATGTCCATATGTAGAACACATATGGGTTTCAGAAAAGTAAGAAAAAATTCAATCACGAAGTAGGATCGAGCAAACAATACGAAAAACCGGTCGAAATTAGAACGCATATTTCTGGCTCGGTATTGGGGGACATTGGCGCCAGCAAACAGAGACTGGCGCCAACTTTTAACTGTAGCGCCTGGCGCCAATACTGGCGTCTGGCGCTACGGCAAAAAGTGTGGCGCCAAGCTCTGGCCCCTGACGCTACTTCCCACATGCCTCAGCAGCTTTCTGTGCTCAATAAAATCATCCAGTTTCGCGCGGTGTTATTTCAGTCTTAGTTGTGAAAGACATTTCTCAAATTTCCTACGTGTAAAAATCCTATGTTTTTGACTCATTACGGATGGTCTTTCCAATGGGAACCTTTTTATGCATATGCCACAATGTTAATCAAAATTACGCACATGAAATACTTAGAACTTTTCGAGTCTCATCCACTCATTCTAAATCATTGCCGAAACAAATTCAGGAATTAAAATAGAAATCCTCCCTAGTGGAGTCGCCAAAAAACTGTAGGGAATAATTTCAAGCCTTTAAAATCCCACTAGCTTGAACCCCACTGTGATCATACACTAAAGTACGGTGGCGTCCAAAAGGGAAGAAGATAGAGCAAAAGAGTCGCCAACAAGTTTTTAAGGAACTTGTAAACCATCACGAGGTGAAGGTTACACCCCTTAACGATCCAAGAGATCGTCAATTCCATAAGGTCATGAACCAAATAAGGGTTCGGGGATGATGGTACAAATCCAACCTAAAAGAGATTGAACCTGCCCTAATAATAGGCCTCTACTTTATTCTGCTCGTATTCATATGCTCTTTCTGACTAACATACAATCAATAGGTTAACCCTAAACCTGTTTAATCTATGTTGGTTGAATTTAATGCACAAATAAACTATTATTGGCGATCACTTGAATTATAATCACAATTAACCCTAACAAGATTATTAATTATCTTATTAAGCGTGATTGCAAATACCAATTCCCTTTAACATGCAATAAAGGTGATCAAGCAATAACAATAAAAAATATACCAAACAACATAATCAATAATCAATATCATGAATAATAATTATAATAACCATAAATTATAACAATTATAATCATAATCATGTTCATGTTAATATTAAAGCATAATAAAAATAGCAAGATCCTAGACATGATACTAACAAGATTAATAACAAATCCTAGCATGTCACTAAACAATAAAAATCAAAGCTTTAGCCCTAACATGATACTAACATGAATTAATATTAGGAAGAACATAGGAAGCATCGTAGCAATCATATTTAATATTAAAATTACCCTAGACATGATACTAGGAATCATAATAACAATCTAAACATGATATCTACATCGTAATATCAATTAAAACCAATAAAGTACTTACGTGGTTGCCTCGTACCTCTTTCTAATAACAAAATACACACGTTAGTAACTTCAAGGAAAATAATAATCAAAACAATTAAATTAAATAATTGAAATAGAGATTTGGGACCAAACCCTCATAAATTAAACCTTTCACGTCTAGGGCGAAGGAAACTTCGAATATGGCTAAGTGTTTCTAGATCTTGTGAATGCGGAATTTTGTATGAAAAAGCAAGAAAGAAAGAATGCTACAGAATTTATTGAAAATTGATGAATTATGTAGATGATGAATGAAGAGAATTAATGAATGGTAATTGATGATTGTTGATGCTTGTTGATGAAAATTCGTGAAAATTGGTGAATGAAAACGGAGTTTTTGATACGATATTTATAGAGAAAATCATCCAAAAAAGATAATTTATCAAAACAGAGTCTGAAGATCACAAAACTAACTTGGCGCCAGCCCTGGCTCATTGGCGCCAGGACCAGTGGCTAGCGCCAGGCGCCAATGCTGGCGTCTGGCGCCAATCCTGGTTCCAGGCGCCAAGGCCTGGGGTTGGACGCCAATTCGGATTTCATCGCGTTTTCGAAAATCTGATAATTTTACCGTACTGGAAGATAAAATAATATAATTTCAATCGAAAATGCTATTTGATCTAATTAAAACTCTGAAGAATCCTAATTGAATTAAGAATGATAAAACCTTCTAGAATGTTCTAGAAGACCAAAACCATTCCTAATTGCATTAGGAATGATAAATCATATTAGGCCCTCCCCTAGATCATTGGGCCGTACTTAAAGCTCAAATCGGGCCCAGTTTAGTAAATTGGCCATAAATTCCTCAATATTCATCGGAATTGGGCTTATAATATATCGTTGGAAAGGTATTTGCAAACCCCATCCAACTACACCACTATTGGACCTATATCATGGACCAAACAAACTGGATTGGCTGTTTTCTTAAAATAAAGTTTTCAAAAACAGAGAGAAGAGAAAAGAAAAGAAAAGAAATAAAACTTTCCGCAACACTAGACCTTTCCACACTTTCGTTTCATTCGATTATGATTCGACGTGAAAGGTACTCATCACTGGGTTTGGTTTTGGGGAGACACAAATGGGTGTCTACAGGTGCCCATTTACTTTGGTGGCCTAGTTACACATATAGCGGTCAAACACCTTAGCTTTGTCCCTAACGATGACGGTAAGGTAGCCGACCCAACTATTATGGACCTACCCTATCTAGGTGGGCTTAACTGGATTAATGTCATGGGAGGGGAGACATGGTGGGTGATTCAACGAGAATCGGGTAGGAGGGATAATGCTTTCACTTTACCCCACCCCACCTTGACCAAATTTTAGAAGGGGAAGCCTTCTTACACTTTTGAGCTTAATGGTCAAGGTGAGGTGCAACCACCTTACCCTTCACCTCAACCCCATCACTCTCCCATTGACCACTCACCTCCTCACCATTCACCACATTATCCACCACCTCAACCCTTTACATACGATATCCCCACTTCCTCTACCAACTACAACATAGACCCTAACGCCCCTTATGACTTCTCGGCTTTTAGGAGCCAATTAGATAGGATTGAGACGGGGCAAGGGAGAGTTGAGGGTTTGGTTAGGGATTTGGATACTAGAGTAGGGTCTCTAGATAGAAGGGTAGGTTATGTGGAGAGGAACCTAGGGAGGGGTTTATACCCCATGTATGATGACTACGCCCGTCGGGGGGCTATTCCCCCTGATTCACTTGTCCCTGATTGGTTCCAATATCCGCAGGGTGGATATACGAACCCAAGTGCCTTTGGTACCTACGTCGACTACTCATCGGTCCATGGTTATTGGACCGATGTACCTTTTGGTAGGCTTGGGGGGAATGTGGACCCTAACTACTTTGCAGGTGGTTTGGGGTATGGAGGTGGTGGCTCTAGCCATGGAGGAGCCGGTTCTAGCCACGGCAGGGGCTATTCGAGGATGGATGAGGATGAGGAGTAGGCTACTCTCCCAAGTCAATAAGGGCATTGCTTGATTTGGCTTGGGTGGGTGTTCTTTCACTTGGTAATTCTCTTCCTTTTCTCTTTTTATTTGCTTTCTAGTATCGTTTTTATTGCTTTCCTAGTGTAGTTTTTATTGCTTTCTTATATGAAAAATACAAAAAAAATTGAAAAATAAAAAAAATTCAAAAATACGTTCCAATGAATTATGAATCATATTTCCCTGTGCCCCATACTCGAGAAAAATTTGTTTTGATTCTTGGTTATTGATAATGAGCATTGTGGATTTGTTGGTCATGATTTGAAGTTTAATTGCTTGGATTCCTAAACATGAGTTAATCTTGCCCAACTACTTGTGAATATAGTGCTTGACTAGTTGATTTGGTTAGGAAATGTGTGATAGTTCCATAATTCCTGGTATGTCAATGAATTTCAGTATTGATTTGCAACTATGAGTAGTGTTTCATGACTTATTATTATGTCCATTTTATATAGTGTTTTACCCCCGTCCCTTGGTCGTTATTAGTAGTGTTTTTGGCTCTTTCGGGCCACTTTTATTACTAATTTGTGTGTTCTAGTGTTTTCGTAGTTTTAGTTGTATTTTACAGGAAATTGCACTCTTGGAGCATTTTCCCGGGCTTTATGGATCAACTACGGAAGCTAGAAGGGCACGACCACTTTTGGAGCCCAGGATCGGTGAGAGCCCTAAGGGCTCGGTAATTAGGATCCCGAGGCATATGGACCAAGTACTCAAGACCCGAGGAGGAAATCCGGATTGGGCCGAGAAATCAAGCCCTATCGAAGTTTAAGCTCAAGAAGAAGCAACCGCCCGATCGGGCTACCTCTAGCACGATTGGGCGCGGCAAGGTTTATTGCTGAGCGTGCTAAGGCGCGCCCGATCGTGCGAGCCTCTAGCACGATCGGGCGATGCTGCTTGGGAAGAACGCGAAGAAAAATGCGCGCCCGATCGGGCGGCCCTTTGCCCGATCGGGCGCGCGTTTTTAGAAGACCTGATTAAGTTTAGTTTTAATTCTTGTTTTTAGAAAACGTTTAAATACGATTTTGTACGAAATTTTTAGATTACCTTCTTTCTTAGACTTTCTATCTTTACTTAGTATTTTTCTCTCTCTTAAATTCTCTCTCAACTTTTGTTCTTAATTATTCCATTAATTCCAGAATTCTTTTTGGTAACAATTTCTTCCCTTTTAATTTCAGTTATTTTATTTGCTTCCTTGATTATGCTTTTACTTATTTACTTGATTGGTTTAGTTATGATGATGCGTGAGTAGTTTCATTCTAGGGTTTATGGGGATCCATAATTAATATGAAGGGATAATTTGTTATTATTGATTATTGGTATTGCATGATAATTTCTTATTGAATTGTTTTAATTCTTTGCAATTAGATTATGAATCGAGCAGATGTAATTTGATTGTGAATGTTTAGCTATATTGAATTGATGAATCGAGCAGATGTTAATGTAATATCAAAGGCTATTTTCAATAAGAACTTAGATCTAGTAAATTGCGAGAGCCTGTTAGATCTATGTTGATTAATAAATTGCGAGAGCCTGTTGATCATGTTATTTGTGCAATGTTAATTATTAATTATTATGTTTTATCCCGGAATATTAATTATTGGTGAACCTGTGACCCTAGGCCTTCTTATTATTGTTTTTCTCCCTAAACTTATTCTTCGTAGTATAGACTTTATTCCCAAAAACATTGGTTACTTAGATAATTTAGATTATAATAAATAATTAGGAGTAAAAAGACTTGTTTCCCTATGGAGTTCGACCCTACTTCCCTATCTACTTTAGTTAGAGGACTTAGGTATTTATTTTTTATTAGGGGATACGACTTTACCCTGTCAATTATCCACCATCCCTCTCCACGCATTGGAAGAATCGGCTTTGTGTTTTAACGCCTCAACATTGCACCTACCCTTGCAGTATTTGTGCCTGATTACACGAGCCCAGAGAGAATTTGGTTCAGCTAAGACTCTCCACCCAAGTTTAGACAAAAAGGCAGCATTCACTTGTCTCATCGAACGTAAACCAAGACCTCCCTCATTCTTAGGAGTAGCCACCGTGTCCCAAGATACCAAGTGCATTTTTTTCTTTGTCTCAGTGCTACCCCACGAGAAACCACGTATCTTGCTATCAATTTTATCACAAATTCCTCTAGGCACTCGAGTTGTTTGCATAGCATAATATGGAGTAGTAGACAATGATGATTGCGTTAGAGTTAATCGACCAGCCATCGAAAGCACTTTCGACTTCCACCCAGCAAGTTTGGCATTAATTTTATCTACCAAAAAATGGTAATTTTCCTTTATTACTCGGCCATTGATGGTTGGATTGCCTAAGTATTTGCCAAAGTCATCCGTGTTTTCCATCCCCAACTCCACACATACTGACTCTCGTACATCAAAGCTAGTATTGTTGGAAAAATACACTCGACTTATTTCAAGACTAATCTTACTACCAGATGCCTCACAGAAGGTGTCCAAAAATTTTTTCATACATCTTTCTTGGTCTAGGCTAGCTTCACAAAATAAGATCAAGTCATCTACGAAAGCCAAGTTTGAAATAGGGGGGCCTCCTATACTAGCTCTAGCTGGAATCCAACTTCCCAATCTACATTCTCGATCTATAAGATGCGCAAGTCTCTCCATACAGATGACATAAAGATATGGAGATAGAGGGTCACCTTTACGGATCCCTCTTGAAGGGGAGAAGAAATCAGTCGGTTCACCATTCCACAAAATGCCCAACTTTGTCGAAGTAATGCACAACATGATAAGATCAATGATTTGTTGAGGCAACCTAAGTTCTAGCAGGGATTCTCTGATAAAAGACCAACGAAGACGATCATAGGACTTTTCAAAGTCTATCTTAACTGCCATGTACCCTCTTTTCCCTTGCTTTCTTCGCATAGTGTATAGCATCTCTTGGACTATGATAATGTTATCAGTAATTTGTTTGTTTGGAACAAAGCTACACTGAGTCGGAGAGATCAATTGAGGAAGTAGGGGCTTCAATCGATTGACAAGAACCTTAGTCACCACTTTTTAAGTGATATTACAGAGTCCAATTGGTCGGAATTGCTTAGCTTTTTGAGGGATTTCGACCTTCGGTATAAGCACTAGGAAAGATTCATTGAGACTTGCTGGAAAATTGCGCCCCTCCAAAATATCCATAATGGCTTTATTAACACTCGGCTGAACTTTTTCCCAAAATCTTTGGTAAAAAATTAGATGGAAGCCGTCAAGCCCCGGCGCTTTATAGGGATCCATATGCATTAACGCTGCTTGAATCTCGCAACTGGCAAAGGGTCTGGTCAAGATTTCCCAGTCCGACTTTTCGATTTGTGGGAAATAATCAAGTAGAAGACCCGAGTTATTGCCTCTGTTATCACCTAAAGTAACTTCTTCCGAGAATAAATCTTTCCAGTAATTCATAGCCAGATTCTTCACTTCAGCCGGGTCACTAATCCAATTACCCTCACTATCCTGCAAAGTCTCGATTCGATTTCTTCTCCTTCTAATTATGGTGGATAAGTGAAAGTACCTTGTATTACGATCTCCATCACAAATAGCTTCCGTTCTCGACTTTTGGAACCATAAGAGTTCCTCTTGCTTTAGCACATCATTTATTTTTTTTTTCAAATCAGCTTCTAATTTCAGCAAATGGATAGGAGCACCTCTAGCCATGGCACGCTGAATTCCCTCAAGCCTAGCAAATAGTTCAGATTTTTTGCGAAAAATATTGTGAAACTTCTCTTTGTTCCAGGTACTTAACTCCCCAGCAAAGGTTTTTAAGAAAGAATGAGAGGCTCACTATTATTCCATTTGTCACATACAAATTCCTCGAAAGTTTCATGCTTGAGCCAAGCAGCTTGAAATCGGAATGGTTTCAACGCCTTGGGAATAGGAGTGAAGCCATTGAGATTAATTAAAATTGGGCAATGGTCCGATGTTATTCCAGTTAAGTTGCGCACAACACCTTCATCGAATCTCAAGCGCCACTCTTCCTTAACCAACGCCCTATCCAATCTAGCTGCTTTGTAAGTAGCTTCTGACATACCACGACTCCAAGTATGAATAGGGCCTAAGCTTCCAAGGTCAATGAGGTGATTGTCATTCACCCAATCTGAAAAATCCTTACACCGTCTTTCCATCTCCGAACCTCCAACTCCTATTCTCTCACTCATACTCATAGTATCATTGAAGTCTCCCGCCAACATCCAAGGTCTTGTGAATGCTCTACTAATATTCTCCAATTCTCTCCATAGTTCTTTTCTGCTTGTCGAATCTGGGCTAGCATAAATAGCCGAAAAATCCAAGGATCCTCATCTCTTTTTTTTATTTCTACAGTAATATGTTGAGAGTGATTGTCCAGTACAATCACTTCAATTATTTCTTCTCTCCAAAAAAGCCAAATACCCCCCGCATAACCTTGAGCATCTACTCTAGATTGACCAGAGAAGCCAATCTTGTCACAAATTTTTTGTGCTTGTTCACCGCTGATATGAGTTTCCACAAGTGCCATAATAGTTGGATCATTGATTCGAATTAATTCCCGAATCGTCGCTAACTTACTTCCAACACCCTGAATTTTCCACACCATAACCTTTATCGACATATTAAACATCGGAAATAGGGGGGAAGCGATCATAAACATTCAAAGGAATGTTAGGCAGAAGACCCAGGAAAATGTCTTTCAACGCCCTCATAGGTCCGTCCGTTACAATTGGGAGCCCCACTGTCACCAACATCTCTGGAGGATTGTGTCGCGGTGGCAGGAACGAATTCACTTGCATCTCCACTCTGTTTGCTGAGGGGTGAGCTGTGACTACTGTTGGACCATCCATCGGGAAGTCCATTAACGCCGCGTAAGATGGAGGAATTCGAGTCTCCAGAGAGATTGGGACTCGAAGGGGATGCATGAATAATGTTAAAATTCGAATTCAGCTGATATCTCAACGAGGATGGAGTATGGGATGCAATTGAGAATCCACCCTCGTTAAACTGAGAATCAGAGTTCGAACCAACAGGGGAAACTATAGGGGAAATAAGCAAATCTTTTTCGCCAGACTTGGGAATATTTGGTTCGATATTTTCCTTATTAGTTTTGGTAATTAAGTCATGACTTTTATTAGAAAAAGGAATTTGATTAGGATTACCTAAAATTCTATCAAAAACTTCTTTATGTTTAGCCAAAGTGTTGTCCAAAACTTGTTGCCCACTCTTTGAATTTTTTTTCAAAGATATCCCCAAATCAATTGTTGATTCCCTTTCCAAGTCTATCTCCATACCGAGTTGCCCATTGGTTCCCAAGGAATTTTCCTTATGCATCTCATTGTTATCATCTCCTAAAAAAGTTGCCCCCTTGATAACCGAATCTCTATCCATAGTTGAATTCTCAACTGATCCTTCCTTAATTGCAGCCGTAGCATTAGGCTCAATATATTCCTCTTCTGTTTCCATATCTTGATCTTGACTCAAAACATTGAACCTTGATCCTTTACCTTGACCTTGCTTGCTTGAACCAGCTGAACCATTAGCACTGACTACAGGCTTTTGCTGAACCACTTTTATTCCTGCTTGGGTCTTAACCCCATTATTCACTCCTTTAGACTTGTTGGGTTCATTCACCTTCTGTTGACCATCTCCCTTAGGCTTAGGAGTAAACTTTCTATTATTTCTTTGGACGAGCATCCATGAACCAAATTGGTCCTTCTCTTCCGGTCTAATCCCCAGATTTTGTTTAGGAGTAGGCTTAGCAATGCGCTGAAGAGATCTTTCACCATTGTCATCAATGACTATTTCGAAAGCACAATCACTTTCTTTATGTCCCAATTTTCCACATTTAAAACAAATCTGCTTTAGACCTTCATATTGGACTCTCCAAACTCTCCCATTAAGTCTAAACTTTGATAGTAGTGGCTTGGATAAATCAACCTCAATGCTAAATCTAAATTATTGACCTCGACTTGTATTCTTAGTGTTCTTATCAATACTAATAACTCTTCCAATCTTAGAACCAATAGCATGCAAGAATTGCTTATCAAAGTATTCCAATGATAATTGTTGAATACGAACCCAAGCAGTCAAGAATTTGATGGGAGCTTCGTCTGCCACAAAGTTTGGTACCCATTTCCGGATTTTGAGATAGATGTCTCCTATAATTCAAGGCCCTTGAGTGAGCACATGATGATGATCTTCCATATTGGTGAATCTGACTACATAGTAATCAAACCCAACATCAGTTAATGATATATCCCCTTTAAGGCTACATTTGATTCTCAATCTTTTGATGAAAACCTCACAGCTGAACTTTTTATCAAATAGTTTGATAATAAGAGCATTTTTCCAAGGCAAACGTAGCCTTCTCTTCTCCTCTTTTGTGAGTAAAAAATTAGGGCACGCTTCATCATCAGAATCACAGTCCAGAGGAACATCATCATCCGATTCCCAATCCCCTACCATGTGAGCTTCTTCGGAGCTATTACCAGCCACACTATTACCCTTCCCAGTCATGACCCTATATGAAGGTCTTGGTTCCAATGGTGGTTCCTCCACCATCATTTCAGCCGTCTCAGGGACTATTTCATTCTCCATATCATGCATTTGATAATCAACATGATTATTTGGAGAATTCTCAGGGGTTCTTTTGAATTTTTTATTGGATCTAGACATTTGGTCTTTCTCTTCGCTCGAAAGTTCTTTCGCTCTCCGTTCGCTCTCCATTTCTATGTATTTCTTAAATTCTTGTGGAGGGGTCTAATTGCTAATTTTAAAGTATATTATTGTTATCATTATTCTTTTGTTCTTCGTATATATTAGAAATTAGGCAGAAACCAGCTTAAGCATTATAAAAAACCTAAGCTCACATTTTATAATAAGATAAGAGATTGTTAAAAAAAAAAAAAAAAAAAAGAGATGATAAAGATTGCAAAAACATAAAGCTTTGTGTATTTCATACATTTTTTTTATAGCGGAAAATATAAATATGTAATACATAAATACTTGGAAATTAATAGAAAAAAGAAAAATAATGATATTTTTGTCAAAGAATTAACTATTAGTAGGAAGATTCTCCTAAGAATAATATTTTTAAATTTCTCAATGAAAATTACTAGTAGAACAAATAAACATATAAAATAACAATATGGAGTAATGATATTATTCATACTTTGTGTAGTATGAAGTACAAAATTATCATATTTAAAATTAGCGCGTTTTCAGTATAGATAACTGACGTAAATCAAACCAATAACTAGATTACCTCTGACCGATTGAGTAACTCATGACCGAGTAACCATAATAAAATATCATTTGACCGACCGAATAACCCCCTAGCTAGCTTAGATAAGTAAGCTCGGGTCCCCGGCCACACAGTGTGGTCAGCCACTACACATATGAAGTTTTGTACTCCCTCCGTGTTTTTTTTAAGTGTTACACTTCCCATTTCCGGCAACGTTTTTTTAAGTGTTACACTTTCTTTTTTGGCAAAAGGCTACATTAAAATATTATATCTCTCTCCTCTCATGGTCCACACCCAAACCCACTACTAGTTTTTTATTATATCTTTCTTCTCACATTCATTACTTTTCAATAAACTATTAACCACACTATCTTTCTTTTACAATTTTTTAATGCTCCAAGCCCACTTACCTTTTATTTTATTTAAGTCAACTAAATTGCCTAAAACTATGTGCCGGTCAAACTGTAACACTTAAAAAACACATGGAAGGAGTAATTAATAATTTAAAGAAATAAAATATAATGTATTACGATGCTAATAAAGGTATGAAATATATATATATATATATTTATATTTATATATATAGCACCGGTTCAAACCGGTGCCAAAACTCGGAATTGGCACCGGTTAACCGGTGCCAAAAATGGCCAAAAAAAATTATTTCGTTGGTGCCATAAGTGCCCAATGTATATATATATATATATATTTGTTTTTCCCACTTAAAAATTAAATAGACTAAAATAAATAACAACATCAAAACATAAAGCGAATATCAATCAATATCATCGACTATTTGCAATATATAATAAAAAAAATTACAATATAGATCAATAAAATAGTTCGATTACAACATATAAATACAAAAAAAATTACAATATAAATTAAAAAATAAATAAATAAATAAAAAAACCCCCAATCACATCTAAATCAATATTCTTGTATCTTGCTTCTTCGATTTCAGATCTAAATAACATACCTGCACCAATTAAAAAAAAATCGATTAGGAAATTTTGCATTAAACCACCTTTTATAACCATATTTTTGCAAGAAACCACCTTATAAATTTTTTTTTCGCAAAATCACACCTTAATCCAAATTTTTTTGCAAGGCCACACCTTTGGCCAAAAACAGAGTTTGACCTTGTATTCCGGGGTTGACCCGACCACGTGCCTCGCACGTGACACCCTAAAACCACGCACTAACCAATTTTCAGGCGGCCAACTACTTTCCACAGCCAACCAAAAACCCGGCCAACCAATTTTCCCCACCCGCTGCCAACCCTGCTTGCTGCCGGCACCGGCAACCACCTCCATACCCCGGTGCCGGTGATCCTGCTCCCTTCCCTTTCCCCCAACCCACGAATTCTCTCTCCTCCTCTTCCACATAACCACCATCACATCCTTCACTCTCACCACTCGAACCCTGAGTTCCACCTACCACTACCCACTTTCTTAAACCGCCGCCCACGAATTCTCTCTCCTCCTCTTCCACCTAAAGCGCCGTCGTTCGATTTATTGACCTAGACCCAAACTCCATCCTTCGTTCGTCAACCTCCATGGATGTTGCGCTTCACAAAGGTACGGGAATGGGTTTGGGAATTGGGTTTAGGGCTTGAGGGTTGGGTTTAAGGACGGGAATGCGGTCGCCGGCGACAAATGGGGGAGGTGGTCTCCGACCACTTGAAGGTGGAGCGGGCTGGGTCGGGGGGAAAAGGGAGAATTAGTGGTTTTGGGGGGTCATGTGCAAATCACGTGGTCGAGTCAACCCCGGAAAACAAGGTCAAAGTCTATTTTCCGGGGAAAGGTGTGGCCTTGCAAAAAAAATTTAGATTAAGGTGTGTTTTTGCGAAAAAAAAAATTTATAAGGTGGTTTCTTGCAAAAAAGTGGTTATAAAAGGTGGTTTAATGCAAAATTTCCAATCGATTAATATAATTAAGCTTCGAAAAAAAATCCAGAAATTTAATCCCAAAAATTCAAACCCAAAAAAAATTGAAATCGAAAAAACCCAGGAAAAAAACTTGAAATCGAAAAAACCCAGTATTCGAATAAATTCAGAAAACGAAAAAAATTGAAATCGTAAAAAACCCAGTATTCGAATAAACCCGGAAAACGAAAAAAATTAAAATCGAAAAAATCCAGAAAAAAAAATTAGAAATCGAAAAAAATTAAAATCGAAAAAAACCCGGTGTTCGAAAAAACCCAGAAAACAAAAAAAAATTGAACTCGAAAAAAAAAATTGAAATTTGAAAAAAAAAATCAAAATCGTAATTGATTAAAAATTTGATTAAAACAAAATTGAAATCGAAAATAAAATAAACCTAGAGATTGAAAAAAAAAACCCAATTTAAAGAGAATTGAAATGGAAAAAAAAACCTAAAAATCACGAAAATAAAAACCCCAAAACCGCATGCATTAACCCAAAATAATCAATTATTTTAACATAAAATTAACCCATAAATCGAAATTGAAATCGAAAAACAAAATCAAAATCGAAAAAAAACACAATCAAAATTGAAATCGAAAAAAAAAACCCAGAAATAGAAAAAAAAAAAAAAACAAAAACAAAAACAAAATCGAAAAAAGAAATCAAGAAATCGAAATTAAAAAAATCCAAATCGAAAAAAAAAATTCTATTAAAATCGAATTATAAAAAACCAGAAATCGAGAAAAACAATCAAAACAATTATGGTCTGATTTTTTTTCCTAAAATGGTGTCTGGGCTTGGTGATTTGGTCACTTATTGTTTAGTTTTGGTTATCTGTTTACTTTACAATTTTAAGTTTAGAATATACTTCGTTTCCTTTTTTTTTTTTTTGTTTTTTTTTTGTTTTTGGGGAGGGGGTAGGTATCTAAACATTAAGGGAAGTATTTTTTAGTATTGTACTATTTTCGTTCACTTTCTCTTTGGGTGCACTATAAGTTGTTCAATTTTGAAAATTCAGTAAGATAGCTTTAAAAATGTACATTATCTTGATTCTTTCTTTGAGGCTCATTGGCTACTTTTATATGGAATAGAAATGTTCCATCAAAAGGTGGAATCTGATGACTCGCAGTTGAAAAGGTCTTTTCCTGTTTGAAATCTGTTTGCCTGAAGTTTGTTGCATCACACGAGAATCTGAGAGGTAAATCTTAACTATGACTTTTTATCATGTACAAAGGCTTCTTATTGATTATTGAAGGAATATCATGTTAAAAGTCATTTTTGAACTGAGAGCTAGTCAAATTATCCATACTTGATCGGAATCTTTTCTGAACTTATATTCACAAATGTTTTAAAAAAACCGATTTACAATAATGTATTTTGTGGCGGCAGCAAGGAATGAAATTTGTTATTTCATTTACACGCGTGGCTAATTAGCAAAAACCTAAGATAACACATTTTTATTTTTCTCTGTCACGAAAATATTTTCCGTAGTTTCATTAGAGTGTAGAGAGAGTATTTATACAAGTAATTAGGGCTCATGAAATCGGCCCGTTAGCTATACAATATGAACACTAAATATAGGCCCTAACACCCCCCTCAAGTTGGAGCATGCAAGTCACAAATGCCCAACTTGCCAAGTAAATACAAAAATTGACTTTTACTCAAAGCCTTGGTGAATATATCCGCCAATTGATCTGTTGTCTTCACATAAGACGGACTAATGATACCATCCTGAATCGCATCACGAAGATAATAACAATCCACCTCAATGTGCTTTGTACGCTCATGGAAAACTGGATTCTTCGCAATATACAAAGCAGATTGATTATCACAAAACAAGCTCATAGCACGGGGATGCGAGACACCCAAACTCAGAAGAAGGGCCTTCAACCATTTCAACTCATCAGTAGTTTTATACATTGAGCGGAATTCGGCCTCTGATGAAGACTTGGCCACAGTGTCCTGTTTCTTTGTCTTCCAAGATACGGGAGAAGCACCAAGAAAAACCAACCAGCCAGTGATGGAACGACGTGACAAGGGACAACCCGCCCAATCTGAATCGCACCAACCTGTAATATGTAAATCACAATCTGAACTCAAAAGAATTCCCTGACCTGGACATCCCTTCAAGTACCGCACTGTACGAAGAGCCGCTTCCCAATGGTCCTGTCGCGGTTGTTGCATAAATTGTGACAAAATATGCACCGCGTATGCAAAATCCGGTCTAGTAAAAGACAAATAAATCAGACGACCCACAAGCCGCCGATACTGCTCTGGATCAGAAAAGAAAGGGGACTCTGATTTCGCCAGAGTATGATTCTGCTCAATAGGGGTACCTGCCGGACGAGCACCTAACAGACCAGACTCTGCAATAATGTCAAGTGTGTATTTCCGTTGACATAAAAATATGCCCTCCGGACTACGAGCAACCTCAACACTTAGAAAATACTTCAAAACACCCAAATCTTTCATATGAAAACAGTCACTCAAGTATGACTTAAATGATGCAATTGCAGAGGAATCATTACCAGAAATTATCAAATCATCAACATACACCAGAACACTAAGCTGAATAGACCCAGATTGCAGAATAAAGAGAGAATAATCAGAGTACGACTGCACAAATCCGTACCTTTTCAGAGAGGCGGCCAATTTAGAATACCAACAACGAGGTGCTTGTCGAAGACCATACAACGACTTCAGAAGACGACACACCATATCAGGTTGAGAACCATGAAACCCAGGGGGAAGATTCATATAAACTTCCTCATCAAGATCACCATGAAGAAATGAATTGTGGACATCCATCTGATGCAATTCCCAATTTTTTGCAGCAGTGACAGCAAGGAAAGCACGGACAGTGACCATTTTAGCAACAGGGGCAAAAGTCTCGTTGTAATCAATACCCTCAACCTGATGATTACCAAAGATCACAAGACGAGCTTTCAATCTCTCAAGTGTGCCATCAGAATTAAGTTTGACTTTGTAAACCCATCGACACCCAAGAGCTTTCTTACCCAGAGGCAATTTTTCCATCACCCATGTGCCATTTTTTTTCTAATGCATCAATTTATGTTTGCATAGCCGCTTTCCACCCATCATCTTGGATTGCCTCCTTGAAATTACGAGGCTCAACCATCGTGTCAATAGCTGCAACAAACACACGGTGTCGCACACACAAAATGTGCTAAGGGATAGGGAGTACCTGAGGAGCTTGGAGTTGTCGGTGAACATTGAGAGATAGATGGACTAGGTAGAGAAATAGTGTGTGCCACATAATCCCGGTGCCACCCCGGGGCTTGCCGTGGACGTTGACTACGGTCCAACACAAGAGAAGAAGAAGTGGAGGAGTCCGGAGCAACCGTAGCAGTGCTGTCCGAATCAGCAGAAGAAGCAGGAGCCGCGGAGGAGCTGGGAACCTGCTGGGCAGCAAGGTCCGCGGCCAAGTCGCGGCTGGAGGCTGTAGCCCGCGGCCTGGTCGCGGTCTGTTCTGTTTGCAACACAGAAGGCTGCCTGGCAGTCTTGTCCGCGGCCAGGTCGCGGCTGGCAGGGGTGTCCTGCGGCCTGGTCGCAGTTGCCTCTGTTTGGGGTGTGGTTTGATGGGTGTCTTGCTCATTAACCACCCCACGACCCCCTTCAGTTTCGGGTACAAGGGAGCTCTCACCTAACTCCAACACATACTCCAAATCTTCTAAAAAATCATCATCCACCCCACCATGTTTGGTTGGCACAGCCTCACTCCCCACATTAGCATCACTCGATTCCCCATCACGCACAAAAGGAAAAACATTCTCATGAAACTTGACATCACGAGATACAAAAATATCACCGGTTTCCAAATCATACAATTTCCAATCTTTCTTCCCATGAGGGTAACCCACAAACACACATTTTGGACTCCTAGGAGCAAATTTGTCACCTTTTGCCTTTTAGTTATGGGCAAAACACAAACACCCAAAGACCCGCAACTCATCAAAATTTGGTGGTTTACCGAAAAGAAGCTCAAATGGGGTTTTATTGGCTATCAAAGAGGAAGGAGTACGATTTATTAAATAAACCGCCCCAAGAACACACTCATCCCAAAAAGCTATCGGCAAATTGCCTTGAAACATCAATGCACGACTCACATTTAATATATGTTGGTGTTTACGCTCTACCCTCCCATTTTGTTGTGGTGTACCAACACAAGAGGTTTGAAACAAAATGCCATTGTCATTAAAATAGGGAATCATGTGTTTGAATTCGGTTCCATTGTCACTCCGCACACATTTAATATTAACATCAAATTGACATTTAACCATAGCAAAGAAAGAGCAAAAAGAAGAATAAACTTCAGTTTTGTCATTCAATAAATAAACCCAAACACCACGTGAAAAATCATCAACAATTGTCAAAAAGTAATGAGCACCACAAGTAGACGGCGTCTTATAAGACCCCCACAAATCACAATGTATCATCTCAAAAATACGACTGGCCCTACTATCACTATTGGGAAAACTATCCCGAGATTGTTTAGCTTGAGGACAAATTTCACATGATTTATTCAAAGAAGTACTACTAGAACTAGCACTAAATGCAGGAACTAACTTGACAATCTTGTCCGACGGATGACCCATACGACGATGCCATAGCTCGAATGTTGAAACCTTCGGATTTGTCACCGCACACACTTTAGGAACCTGTCGAAAATAGTATAGTCCATCTATCCGTTCACCGGCTCCAATCAGGCTCCCCGAGTATTGGTCTTGTATAGCACATAAAGAATCAGTGAATTGGACAAAACAAAGAGAGTCATCAATCATTTTAGACACCGAAATTAGATTGCAAGTTAACTGAGGAACAAATAAAACATGGTCAAGAATAATATCCTCAGCCAAATACACACGCCCCTCCTTCGTAGCAAGGGCCTTAGCACCATCAGGTAGTCCAACCGGGCACGGTTGTATGTAGTGTACATCAAATAAGCAATTGTCATCACCGGTTACATGATGTGATGCGCCGGTGTCAATAATCCAAGACAAAGAAGGAGACTCACCACTCATCTTATCTTGGTTTTGATTATTAACCATTGTCACTAAAGCACGAACATGTTCAGGTTGTAAGGCAGACAAAGCAGATAGAGTATCATGAGATAGAGGCAATGGGGTAGAGGAAGTGTCACCAAGAGTAGGGCCCACGGCATTAGCCCGAGCCGTGGGTTTGCCGTGAGCAGAAGGAGCAGTAGCAGCAGCAGGAGAAGCAGAGGGCCTGCTGCTGTGCGCGGAGGTGTGCTGACCCGAGGTGCTGCCCCCCTTCTTCCCGTATTTCTCTAGCCACCAATCCGGGTAGCCGTTAAGCATGAAGCAGCCCGTGGTATCATGTCCAGTGCGCCTGCAATGTGAACAAAAGAGCTTCGACTTATCCACCTTTGGAGTCGATTGATATGGCTTCCGATCAGAAGACAGGGCAAAAACATGTGCTTCCTCCTTCTCCTTGCTTCGAGCAATACCACGAGAACGTTCCTCTTGAAGAAACGCTTGATAGGCATGGTCGAGGGTCGGAGGAGGTTGTTGAGACAGCAAATTAGTCCTCACAAGGGCATACCGATCATCATCAATCCCAATTAGAAATTGATGCAAGTGTTCCTCCGCCTTATCTTGTGCGTATTTTCCAACCACATCACACTCACATTTACCGCACTCACAACCGTGAGGTGGTTTAAGACGAGTCAGATCATCAACGAGTCCCATGAGTTTCGTGTAATACTCCTCAACGCTCATGGACTTGGATTGGGTGCATCCGGTGATTGCTGCCCGGAGTTGTTGAAGCCGAGGTCCATTAGCCTCGCAGAACCTCTTCTCCAAATAATCCCAAAGCCTTTTAGCTTCCTCAAAATAGGGTATAGAGGCAGCAATTTTGGTATTAATGGAGCGCAAGACCCACAACACCAACATAGAGTTCACGGTTTCCCAGTCGAGAAGCTTCTTCTTCTCAGTCGGCTTGAAGATCGTGCCATCAACGAAGCCGAATTTTCTTCTAGATTTCAAGGATAGTGTAATCGCTCGCGACCATGCCAAATAATTATCGCCCATCAAGATTACATGAGAGATTAGGTTTCCTGGTTGATCACCTGAGCCTAAGTAAAAGGGGGATGAAGGATCGAGCTTAGATTCGTCCACCATTGTTGATAATCAATAGAGTATAGAGAGGAATAGAGATTAGAGTATAGAGATTAGAGAAAAAATTTAGGGTTTTTAGGGTTTAGAGTGATTTTAGCTCCGATACCATGTCACAAAAATATTTTCCGTAGTTTCATTAGAGTGTAGAGAGTATTTATACAAGTAATTAGGGCTCATGAAATCGGCCCATTAGCTATACAATATGAACACTAAATATAGGCCCTAACATTCTCTCTCTTCCTCATACTCTACTTTCTCTCTCTTCCTCTATTTTCTCTCTCTTTCATTTTGATCTGATTTATTTTTTCTTCAATTTTTTGCAATTAGATATGATTTTCTACCTTTTCTTTCACTTGAGAATCTATTTGTCGCATAATTTAGGTTTGTTACTTAACTTTTTGTGTATTTTTGTTATTTATTAGTGGATTAGATTTTCAATTTTTAGGTTTTTTGATTTCGTTCTTGCGATCTTTTGTAGTGCTTATTTACTGGTAAATTCTGCAATGGTGAAGAAGAAGAGTAAAAATTTAGAGTTAGATGATGTTGATCTCAGCGCAGGTTCGATTTCTAATTTATTTATTTTTTACAAATTTGTTTTTAGTTGATGTTGATCTTCATTATTTTTTATTTTGCATGTTTTTTTAACTGTGATTTCATGATGTATTTCAATATTTTTGCTATTTTTGTTAATTATAATTTGTAGTTTTTTTAAAAAAAAATTTGGAGGAGACCCTAGTTATTCTTCATGAGGAACGGGTTTTGTTTCTCTAGTGGCATATTTGCAATTTTTTCCAACTTTTTTGTGTTGTTGTGCTGATGAGTAGACTTATGTGGGACATGCTTAGTTGGCATGAGCAGCTGAGTATGTGGGATGTCGTTATTGTAATCAAACATTATCAATGTTCCTCATTCTACTGTCCTCCAACACCTTCGTCCTCCATTGAAGCTGTCAACCACATCTCCTTTGTGTCCTTCAGCTCGCACCTCCACCATCTTCTTTGTGCTCCTCCGTCTTTATTGTCCTCCTTTGTCTTTCAGTCGGCTTTGCCACCGTATTCACGAAAACCCTAACAAAAATGGGGAAAGAAGGGCATGGTTAACTCCAAATGGTAAGGTTTATCTTCCTACTCCATTGAACATGTTCGTGAGCTTCAAAATCTCCATTGAAAGTCTTTGAATTCCATGGATGAAGGTGAGGAAAGGGAAGAAGAAGAGCAACTGGTGGAAGAGATGGATGCCAAAAGAAGACCAATTTACAAATATATCAAAATTTCGTCATGAATCCGGATTTAATTTCAAAATTAAGGGAAATAGACTTGAATCCCTCGATCATCACTTTGGGTACACTTGAATTTGCGAACAAGATGCAGATCTTCACTTGTAAGTTAACGGTGAAATTTAACACCGTCATCTTTTCTTTTGCACTACTTGTACAGCTGGACATAGTCAGAAACACCTCACAATATGTAAAACCACTCATACCCCTGGAAATTACTGTATTACCCCCATGAGAATCGAATGTTGTTAATCAATAGGAGAAACAGGGAATTACTCATTTTTTTGCTAATGATGATTGGCTAATGAATTGTGTTGTTAACTGATATAGTTTGTTTTCTAGTCATGGAATAGTTTAGACTAGGATTGAAATAGTTTGATCATGGTGAAGCACTTGATAAATAAAGATAATGTTTCTATAGTTCATCACTGTTATGCTACTTGTGTATGACTATATGCAACTTGTATGAGTATATGGGTCACTTTTGTGATTATATGGGTCACTTTTGTGAGTATATGGATAACATGTGATTATAGAACTACTCTTTTTATAATAGAGTGTCACTTTTGTAAAACTATTGGTAACTTTTGTCAGTATATGAGTAACTTTTGTAAGTACAATTCTAAAACCTTGCCACCAGGTAGCTAACACAATAGCTTGAGGCTAATAACTTTGCAAGCGGTTCTTATTGAATTGGTTTGAGTTACATTAAAAAAAACTGAACCAAACTATATAATGCCCACATTTGGATGAAGTTCAGTACAATTGTAATACATGGACACCTGAAATGAACTGATGGCAAATACAGAGTCAAACACAATAGCATTTTGTCATCACAAAACATAAATGTTCCCCACTTATTCTCCTTGGAGCACACATTTAAAATCTAAGGGGATATAAAAGCCAGGAAGCCTCTTGTGCCATCTTTACCTTCTTAATATCTTTTGTGTAAGAGACTATGACCTTCAGAAAATAATTATGGAGTCACTTTTATCCCTCGTATTTGTTTCTTGTTCTCTATGAATTTTATGTATCCTATTACTACTTGTTGGATGGAAGTGGCGTCTAAATCTATAGAAAATGGTGTCTAAGGCCTCACCAAGCTCATAAATTATGTGGTTCTCTTATAATTTCTTTTTAAGCAAGTTGTGTTTACAGTTATTGCATGACCTAAAGAACACTTTATCTGTTGATACAAAGCTTATTGAGCAGTTATGTAGCATTTCATGCATTGCAGCTTGAAGTGCATCTGAATACACTCTTTATGGGACGGGGTTTTTTACATGTTCCATATATGTACTAATTACTTACCCAAAAAAAATTCTGATTTGTAGTCAGATAATGTTTGGAACTTGTTGTCCTTAATTTTCTACAGATTGAGGGCTTGATTGTACTGCCCACTTATACAGCAACAATTATACCTATTCCATTCACATACTAATTTGTAAATTTGTAAACAAATGCAACTTATGGGAAAAGAAACTTATTCATTGTTTTTTTCAAGGCTATTAGCTCAACAGGTAGAGCAATGTACAATAGCGTACATGGTGTGGGTTCAAGCCCCACATAGCCTACACTACAAGAAAACAGCAAAATTGCGACGGAACAAATTCGTCGGAACTTATCCAATATCCGTCGCAAATAAGGTTTCCGGAAACGTCCGTCGGAAAACACTTTGTAGGAAATTGGTCATTTTCCGACGGAATTTCCGTCGTAAACCTCATCTCCGACAGAAATTACGACGGAAATAACTTTGTCGGAATTGAAATTGACTTTAACTGAAGGTCCGTCGCAATTTCCCGACGCAAAAACATCCGTCGCAAAGTAAAAATTCCGGCGGAATTTTCTGTCGGAAAATATATTTTTCGACGGAATTTTTCGTCGCAAAATACATTTTCCGACGGAAAATTCCATCGGAATTCTTTGGATTCCGAGGAAAAATTCCGTCGGAATTTGTAGTTTGCGAGGAAAAATTTCGTCGGAATTTTTTTGTTTCCGAGGAAAAATTCCGTCGGAAATTGTAGTTTGCGAGGAAATATTCCGTCGGAAAGACCTTCCAACCCGCCAGAAATTTATGTTAAAAAATGCATTTCCAAACCTGAATTTTGTTTAAAATAAATCGACAAAAAAAAATGCATTTCAAAACCTGAAGTTGTTGTTTAAAAAAAATTAATTACCGACCTACAAAATTATATTTATTTACAAAAGATAGTCCATAATTTGGTATCCATACCAAACAAAATCTATGTTAGAGTGAATCTTTGCTAGACTAAAGCTAAGCTACGCAATCGCCTGGGTACCCTGGCCTGCTCCACCACTACCCAGGTCGTCCCTTGGGTCTCGATGCTGAGGATGAATGGTGGAACATGAGTCGTTGTCGGTGAAACGACTCATCATCTCATCCATACTCTCCTTGTATCTCCTCTCTATTTCAGCCATTCGGGAGTCAATTCGGCTTTGCATCTCGGCTTCCATTTGAGTTTGGAGAGCTTGCACCCTGTGTTCCATCTGGTCTTGCATCTGAGAAATGATAGACGACGTGTATTACTGTGAAGAACAGGAAACTCGACCCATCCGGTTGCCATAGTAGAGCTCTGCACTTTGGCCAAGTCCCTTCACAGGACCCTTCTTATTGCGCCCACCCACCGTCTCCCAGTACAACTCATTGGGACTCTTCTGAATCCCCTGACTCCTTGTTTCTTCGAGCTTCTTCTGGTAGGTCTCCTACAAAATATTGAAGATAATAAAAAAATTGTTAAAAAACAACCAACAATATAAGGTAAGGTTTCTTATTCTTGATTATTCAAGCTAATTTGGCCTATATGACTGAAATTTTAGGTGTTTTCAATCAAATAGACTAGTTCTTTCTTCTAAAATTCTAATATCAAATAATTTTAGGTGCCTATGGATAGAAATCAAGAAAAATAAGCACATAAGTCACTTTATGACCCTTATTCATCCAAATTCAAGCAAATTTGGCCTATATGGCTTAAACCATGCCTATTTTCTATGTTTTCAATCAAATGAACTCGTTCTTTCTTCTATCATTCCAATATTAATTACTTTTAGGTGCCTATGGATAGAAATTAAGAAAAATAAGCACATAAGTCACTTTACGACCCTTATTCATCCAAATTCATTCAAATAAGCATATAATGAGTTCTACTTTGCTAATTTGCCATATATCAAGTCATATAATAAGTTTTTACCGCAATCCTTTTGGCTTTGGTGTTGGTAGCCACTTGGCCTTTTCCAGGCACTTCCTTGAAGTGTGTCTTCAAGAAAATATCATGGGCATTTGGTAATTGGCCTTGGTTTTGTGCTTTCTTTAAATATACATGCAGAAAATCAATGAAAACATGTTAGCCCACAAAAGTTCATTAGTACACAAATGACTTAATTGTTACTGGACATATTTTAGGAACCTTACCATCCTTTTAGCATGTTGTACAGCTGACATTGAACCTTGAAAGTGGGTCGGTTCAACGACATTTTCCATGGATCCGCCTCTTCTGTTCTTCTTGTTTTGTTTCGACCGCTTCTTATATTCTGGATCAGTGGCAACAATTCGCATCATGGCTTCGTGGACATCTTTATTAAGCCATTTTGGTTTGACACCATTCAACCTCTTTGTGATGTGGTAGAACGTGTCACGTAGGCGATTTGCAAAATTGAATTCGAAAGTTTGCTTCACATGGTCGTTTAACTCAGGTGCCCACTTGAATTTTTTCTGCTAATCAAGAAAATGTCTTTATTAGAAATTCAACTCCATCAATATAATTTATAAAACATGTATTATGTTAGATTAAAGTTATCATACGCAGAACAAGTTCCAAAAGTGCGCTCTCGAATCTTCATCAACTTCTCCATAATTCTTCCAAGGCTCTACATAGTAGCCGGTTAACGTGTCGGAGAGCACATTCTTCACCGGCTTATCATCAAACCTATAATAAAGGATAGGCATTCATGTAAGTAGATAATCAACAAAAAGTGAACAAAACATGGTCAAAGTAATACAAATTCACTTTATCAAAATAAATACGAATTTAAGGATATTTCATTACAAATACATACGCACCAAAGTGTGGAAGGGTCCAACTCCGGCAAGTCATTAGGTTACGGGTCCTGTAGCTCTTGTTGTTGTTGCTCCTGTTGCCCCTGTACATGCCTGTGAATCTGTCTCTGATTGATGATTTCTTGAGAGGCCCCCAAATCATGTGCCTCCTCTTCCTCCATTGACTCATCCTCGTCATCACGTACAACCTGAGATTTCCCCTTAGTCTTTCTGCTCTTGGACGTTTCTCCTTTATTTCCTCCTCCCAAGATGACCACCTGAAAAAATGAGACAAAATATGTAATGCAATATTACAAGTCAGAGTAGTCATTAAAAACTAAAAATTCAAAGACAATAGTTAAAGGAGTAACTACATATTCTCCTCTTCATCACTCTTATCACTATTACCACTATCATTATCACTATCATTATTACTATCACTAGTGTCATCTAAAAATACATCGATGTCCTCTTCTTCGTCACTATCACTGGAGTCAATGCTATCTTCTTCTTCATCATCATCGCTTGAGATAACAAAGCCATCGTCATCATCATCATCACTATCAAGTTCATAGTCTGGAATGTCAGTTGGTGGACAAAGCGTTGCATGTACTTGTGGTGAAGGAGCCTGCAAAAACTCTAAATCCACCGGAGCATCAATCACCGACCTTGCTTGAGTTCTAAATACAGCCCACCATTGAACCCGATCATGTTTAAGGCTAGGGTAAGATGCATAATACACTTGAGACACTTGGTAAGATAAGACAAATGGATCATACTTGGGATATTTCTTAGTATGATTTACTTCAACAAGCTTGTATTGTTCATGAATGTTCATTCCTTTACCACAATCCATCCAATTACAACTAAACAAAATAGTCTTGTACTCTTTTTCGGGACCGGTGTAGACAAGTTCAATTATGTCGTTTAAAATGCCAAAGTACTCTCCACCGTCCTCACTTGAGACACACACCCCATAATTCATCGTAGATTTGTGTTTGCCATAGGACTGTGTGTGGAAATTAAAGCCACCGACAAATATCTGGTTCCAAGTTCGAACACGCTTGAAAGGCCTCATAGACAATTCTCGCAACACATCAGAACTTGGTTTCTGTTCCCTCACCTATAACCGTTACGAATACAAATGTCACACTAATTGAAATGAAATATATTGTATTATCACAAGTTAATCGATATGCAATGTTCGAAAAGTATTATCACCTTGTGATGAAACCAATCAGGGAATTCACTTTCGCATTTCTCCATGACATCTTCTCAACGCAAATAAGTTTGAGTACTAAGAATGTAGTCCTCAAACTGCCTAATATATTAATGACACATGGTTAATCATTGCAGCAATTATATTAAATTTAGGTTGTGTTTGGATACTCGCATTTCATTTGAAATCATTGATTTCAATTCCAGAATTTCAATTTCTAGAATTTATTTCCAAGTTTCTTGTTTGGCAAATTAAGAGTTTCAAATTTGGAATTTCAAATTCCAAAAACTTGTTTGGGGAAACAAAGAAATTCAGATCCTTTTTCTAATCTTTGTTTTTTTTTCTTTTTTTTTCACCATTAATTTCCATAATTCTGTTTTGCTTTTTTTTTTTTCCCCCAAAATATAAATTTTAGCACGAGATAAAGACGAGCGAAGAACGAAATTAAACAATAAAAAATTAGGGGGAAATCAAAACCCTAATTTCATCAAATTGACAAAATTAAGCAACCAAAAATTAGGGGAAAATCGAAACCCTAATTTTATCAAATTGATAAAATTAAACAACCAAAAATTCTGAGAAAATCGAAAGCTTATCACACAGATAAAAAAGAGGGTAAGAGTAGAGAAATTCAAAAGCCACTACAAAGGAGGATTAAGGTACACTTTAATGAAGGATTAAGGTACACTTTAATGGAGGATTCAAGGTACGCTTCAATGGCGAAGAAAGCTCAAACGCCGCTACAATGGAGGATTAAGGTACGCATCAATGGCAGAGAAAGCTCACACATCGCTTCAATTGAGAATTAACAGAACACGTTGACGAAGGAAAGGAAGCTCACTAGTTACTTTAATGGAGAAGAACATTTTGCTTGATAGTAGAGAAGTCACGATCTTCATCAATGGAGGAGAGAGAAAATAGAATACCCAGCCCTTAGGAGAGAGAATTTGGGAAATTAGGCATAGGAGAAGAACATTTTTTTTTTTTTTTTTACTGAATGTTGGAATTTGGAATGACAGCTTTATAGTTGGAATTTCAATTCAATCAAAATTAACTTAAGTTTTAATAAACTTGGATTTGGGCCAAATCCAATTTCCAAATTTAGAGTTAATCCAAACAATGTAATTGGGCCAAATCCAGAATTTCAAATGAAATTATGGTTCCCAAACAGGCCATTAAGGGTTTTTCAAAAGTTTATCCTAAACATATATACCTTTCGTATTCACCAAGAATGCCGATATTTCTTAAAACGAACAAATGAGCACTTTCGAGTTCCTTGTCATCTAAATACCGAGTTGTACCCACATTTGACACACGACCCTTATCCACCGTGAACAGCTCTGGGATTTCATCGTTGTTAGCCGTGGATTCCACATTAGCATTCACATTTTGACCTAGATCTCGTGTTTTTGTGTCAACTGAGGGCTGAAAGTAATTGGAGCAGAAGTTTGATATCTCTTCAGTGAGATAAGCATTGCATATGGAACCTTCCACACGAGCCTTATTACCAATTTTTCGTTTAAGGTGATTGAGGAACCTGTAATTATTTTTATATAGCCTTAGAAGTATAAGTAACCCTAAGCAATGAAAGAGATGAAAGTAAGAGTTGAGAAAGGGCCTTTAATTTACCTTTCGAAAGGATACATCCACCGATATTGAACAAGTCCACATAACTTGCCCCAATATGGAAAATGAATTGGTAAATGCTCCATGGAGTTGAAGAAAGATGGAGGGAAAACCTTCTTAAGCTTGCACAGGATCTCAGCGATGTTTTTTTCCAATCGCTCCATGTCGCTAACTGTAATTGTGTAGCAACATAAATAGCGAAAGAATTGGCTTATCTTTGTAATTGCATTCCATATATGGCTAGGGAGCAATTCTCTCAAAGAAGTGGGCAACAACCTCTCCATGAACACGTGACAATCGTGGCTTTTCATTCCATGTAACTTACCTGCTTGCAAATCAACGCATCTGCTCAAATTGGAAGCGTAACCATCAGGAAACCGCAGCTGTTTGACCCACTCATACAAAACCTTTCTCTGAGCCTTGTCAAGAGCAAATGGAGCCTTTGGCATGAATTCTTTTCCTCTATCATCCTCTTGAAGATGTAGCTGGGGCCGTTTACAATACTTGGCAATGTCATTCCGAGCTGATGGCGTGTCACAAGATAGCTTTTTCACGTCCATTATAGTGTGAATCAACTGATAAAAAAAGTTCTTTTCAACATGCATGACATCTAAGTTGTGACGAACAAGCAGATGTTTCCAATATGGAAGGTCCCATAGAGTGCTTTGCTTGAACCACCCTTTTTTTTTTTTTGCATTCTTGAGACGTTTCAGTGCCTCGGGGCCATCTGTTGCCTTCGGGAGGTTTTTCACACATTCCCAGAGTTCCTCTCCTGACATGATGTGAGGTGGTGAACCTTTTTCGACTTTGTTTTTACAAAATGCAGTTTTGCTATTTCGAAAAGGATAATTTGTCGGAAGGAATTGACGATGGCAATCAAACCAAGAAACCTTACCACCATGTTCGAGGCAAAATGCTTTGCTTTTCTCCATGCAATACGGACAAGTCTTCTTACCGGCTGTGGTCCAACCAGATAACATACCATAAGCCGGAAAGTCACTAACGGTCCATAGGATGGCTGCTCGATGATTGAAATTCTGTTATCTCGAAATATCGTAAGTATTTTCCCCAACTTCCCACAACTGTTTCAACACGTGTATGAGCGGTTGCATGTAAACATCCAAGTTTCCCTTAGGGTTTTTAGGACCAGGAACGAGTAACGAAAGAAACATGAACTGTCTTTTCATACACATTGACGGAGGCAAGTTATAAGGGGTCAAAATGACAGGCCAACAAGAATATTGTCCCCCAAACTGACCATGTATAGCAAATCCATCCGTACATAGGCCAAGTCGAACATTACGATAACAGGTCTCTTAAGTTATCTCACTATTTTATTTTTTTTATTTTATTTTTTGTGTACTCCGTATAATTTGTTAATAATTCTTGTACAATAAAGCTTATTTAATGTAATAATTTTATAGTACTATTTGTTTGTAACATGTTATTTATTTGGAGTACGTACTTTCGACTTGCAAGATTGAATTTTTAAGTACTATTGTAGTATGGATTTTTATGTCCTATTTTTGAATTGAAATCATTTTGGTGAAATATATTTTTTATATATACATATATATAATTTTTGGATTGAAACAAGTGATCAGTTATTGATGCTGACTCACCAGTTCGAAAATCCTGGATCCGCCACTGTGTACACCGGGTGTATGCAAATTCTTTTGTATACACACACACACACACACACACATATATATATATATATATATATATATATATATATATATATATATATATATATATATATATATATTTTCTTTTTTTTTTTTGGGGGGTTGGGGGGGGGGGTGGTTTGATTTGTTGGTTGCTGTTTTGTTTGTTCCATTGCCTTCTGTTTGCAACATTTTTCCTGATCTGTGTTATATTGTTCTGGTAATTGTTGTATGTAGTATTTTTATACCACAAAGAGAAAGGGTTCTAGAATACTCAACTCCGTTGTGTAGTTTTGGTGATGAAATTCAATAACACTTGAGACTGGTTTAAGCTTTATAAATTCAAGAAAACAAGAAAGCTCAGAAAACTCTGTATATTGAGTGTAGAAGCTATAGTATATGTTAGTATGCGACCCAAATTTAAAAGTAGTAAGAACTAGTGCGGTGATGGCTTGAGTTGCTTCTTTTTACTTCTACTGTTTTGAGCAGATGGAAGATAAAGGTGGGATTGTTTCCAGATTTCGAAAAAGTGGGATTATTTTAAGCGAAAATGACAAAGGTGGGATTATTAGTTTCAATTTTTCCTTTTATAATTGTGGTGTTTTGTGTTTCACTGTTTTGGTATTATTTTGGAAGTTTCTATCCTAATTAAGTTTTTGCGACGTGGACACGTGGTACAAAACTTGTCGCTATTGTACACATATACACGACTAGATTACTTGTCGTAATTATTGATTCTGATAATTTAATGTTAATGACAAATAAATTTTATAATTATGACTAAATTTTTTGTCGTCATTATTCTCACATACAACAAGATTACCAATTGGTTGTTTAACGTTAATTTTTTACTCCTTCATGCTGTAAATGTCAATTTTTCACTTCTTCATGATGTAATTAACTAAGCTTTATCAATTTAAGTTATATCTTCCTGATGTAATTGTCACTTTACTATATTAACTTACGTACTCCGTAATCAATGATAATTAAACCCAAATGGAGTAAGAACTAACTTTACCCTAAACAACAATGATAGTTAAACACTTAAACCCAAATGGAGTAAGAACTAACTTTACCCTAAACAAATGATATACTTGTATTGATGAACTCTCAACTAAATGTGTACAATTGATACTTGGAACCTATGTAGTATAGTGCTCAATCCTACTAACAAGGCTATCGAGAAACTTTTCTGACCAGATAACCTCCTCAAATGAAGGGTTCAATTTTAGACTACAACCTTGTAATACACACATTATTATTATTACTTTCTAATTTGAAAGTTTAGATCGATGCCTCGATATTTTAAAGGTACGTGACCAAGACAACAGCAAGTAAGGACAATTCAATTATACGAAGTACAAGTATAACTAAGCAATTATCAATCTATATTAAATACTACTTTAACCTAGTAGAGATCGGATGCATTTGACTCTATGAACAACTCTAGAAACAGCCATATGTTCAAGTACTCTCTAAAAATACAAGTGATTATTTGAGTTTTACCTGCAAATCAATTTGATAATTTTACCTACAATATTGAGGTACAATAATTCTTTCAAAATTTTCATCAATTAAGGGTATGTTCTGTTCACCTTATTTTCACTTATTTGATAAGTTCAGTTAAGTTCAAATGAGTTCGGTTTAGGTTTAATAAGTTCAAATAATGGTTACTCAATTACAAATTACAACTAAAATAAGTTTTAATGAGGTCTAATAAGTTCAGGTAAGTTCAGCTATTTAGATAAGTTCATGTAAGTTAAGATAAGTTAAGATCAGGTGAATCACCCTAAATGCATGTAATTACAAGTGATTACATCTTTTGAATGAAACAAATACAAGTTTATTACAAAAATAGAAAACATGCATCCTTTTATAAACAATAGGGTTAGTTAAGGAAACTAAAATAATCACATGAATGGTTAATAACAAGAAATTTGTGAACAATCTCATGTATTAACTAAAAACAGCCAATTGACCATATTGGTATATAAGTTAACACCCTTATGACATATTGGTATATAAGTTATTGCCGGCGACATATTGGTATAAAAATTAACATGTGGCGACATATTGGTTTATAAATTAACAAATTGTGACATTTACCCCTATTTTTTCTTCGGGTGATAGAGCGTGTTGTATACTTCAAAAATTTGTTTTAATTACTTTTGCAATCTTATTTATTATCATAATATACTTATTCAGCACCAAATAATAATTTTTCCCTCTTCCCTTCCAATACAATAACTTTGATAAATCAATCAAACGATAAAACCCCAAAGAACTAATAAACAATAAACAAAATCTCAATATTAGTTATTTAATTTCAAAACCAGTTACTAGTAGACGCTAACTTTCATTATTACTTCATTTGTTTAGTTATATATATATATATATATATATATATATATATATATATATATATATATATATATATATATATATATATATATATATATATATATATATATATATATATATATATATATATAAGTGCTAAAAAAGAAGAATATACCCTTGTGATGCTTCAATGACCAACGCCCTCAATACATTCAAGCTTATATCCCTTTGCTCAAGCTTTCCTATTCGTTTTGCCCTACCTTCTTTCTCATCACTTTTGGGCTTTCAACTTCTTTTTTTTTTTTTTTTTGGATTTTTACTTCACAATTTTTTTTAAATTAATATAAAAAGTAGAGAAAAGTACAAAAAAAAAATGTCAAATAAAAAAGGATTTTTTTGTAAATTACCACCCCAAAATGTATCATGTATTAAAATAACCACCCTTTTTTTTTTAAATTAAAAATAACAACCCATATTTTACAAAAAATGTAGGTTTTACCACCCGACCTATATTCTGACCAGTTTTTCGAGCATGGGCCCCACATAACGGCTGTTTTTTATTTTTATAATAGTTGTTTCTCGATTTATTTCCTCTCTTGTTTCACAAACTACTCCCAAAATAAACTTAAAATTCTTCATTTCACTACAAGAAAAATGTCTTTTCGTATCGATTATTTCGTAGCGATTGTACATTCGCTACAATATGCAATAATGTTTGTGAAATAATTATGGAAGTCGTATCCTTTTACAATCGCCATGGTTTTCCCATATAAAATCGATACGGAAAACATAATAATACATATCCACACTATTTTTACACATTTATATAATTTTGAGAAATCGTATCATTTACAATCGCCACTAAATCCTAAAAATCGATACGAAAAGCCTTTTTAACACTAGATATATAAGTATTGTTTGACAAAGAATACATAAAATGTCCTAGCTTATTGGTGAAACATTTAATATAAGAGTTTGAAGTTGCATTTACGCATTTTTTTGAATAAAATGAGTTAAATATTTATAGCGATTGTAATCGCTACAATAATCACCACGATTGGATGTAGTTTTTCGTATCGATTATTGAGGCCAACCCCAGCGATATTGAAAACCACTACTAAAGGCTAAGGCAACGAGGGATATTGTATCGAATGACCATTCGTTGGGAAAGATTTTTGTTGCAATTACAATCGATACTAAAAGTTAAAATAATTGCTACGTAAAGGTTATTTTCTTGTAGTGTTTTTTCCACAAATTCTACCAATTTTTACTCCAAGTTTTGCAAATTGACAAGCGAATCCTTTGAAGAACGCACTTAAATTTTTTTACACCAATTTGTACAGCAAGGTGATTGAAGATCGCAATTAATTTTTATTTTTATTTTTTTAGTTATTTTGCAATGTTTAGTGAAGTAGAATTCAAGCTATACGATATTTTTTGTATGGGATGTGTTTTATTAGGAATTTAATGTTGTAGTCGTTGTTTGATTCCTTCAATTTAACTTGATTTGAAAATTAGGGTTCTTCGTAATGAAATTGTGGGGCACATGATCGGAAAACTGGCCGGAGTATAGGTAGGGGTGGTAAAACCTACTGTTTTGTAAAATATGGGTGGTTATTTTTAATTTCAATAAAAATGGGTGGTTATTTCAACACATGTTAAATTTTAGGGTGGTAATTTACAAAAAATCCTAAAAGTTATTAGCACTAAAATTAAGCGCGTGTATCATACGCATATCCTCCGACGAGAAAATAGGGGTAAATGTCGCAATTTGTTGACTTATATACCAATATGTCGCCACATGTTAATTTTTATACCAATATGTCGCCGGCAATAACTTTTATACCAATCTGTCATAAGGTTGTTAACTTTTATACCAATATGGTCAATTGGCCAACTAAAAACAGTGTCTTAAAATTACAGCATGCATGCCCTAATAATTAATAATCAAATTAAAACATCTAGAATTGAAATTATTACTTCTCAATACGAGTAATTAAAAGGTAGCACAACACACTATCTAATTAATTAGCTAGGATTAACTTTTTAATACTTCTCTAATCTCCATACACAAGACGATATTTGATCTTAGACAAACTTAATCCATCGAGTATCGATACCCTATTATTTTTCCAAACATCTTGACGGGTGTTCCTTTGATAATCACAAAGTGAACAAAGTTATCGTGCCGAAATGTTGCAAGAACAATGGCATCACCTTCTTTTAGCCCATGATCATTCTTAAGTTTAGACCACTCACCACTTCGTCCGTTCTTTAAAACATACTTATATCCGGGCTCCCTATATTCCGCCTTTTGCTTCTCGATTTGATTGTAATTCCATTTAGTTAGTAGTATTTCATACTCCGACTTTCCAACAATTACCTTCACATTTATATTCGAGTTTTTAATTCCATCCACCTTTAAACTAATGTGTTCTTCCTCGTGATTTGTTAGAAACGACTCAATGAGACTATTTCTTGGAATGGCTAATCGTCCTTGATTACCTTTGATGTCGTCTTTTGTGAGTTTCTTCTCCATAATTATCTTGGCATCGGTAACTTCTTCATACATCAAGACGCGCTTCATATGGTCAATAATTGATGCTAATAAAATACCATCATCATCAATAGATACTCGTTCATTTTCGCTTTTTGAAAGGGTTAATTTTGTGGAGATAATAGAATTATTACTCAACTGTTTCTTGCCTTTTGGTTGTTCTTCTTGGGAAGTACTTGGTATGGAAAAAGCCATAGCATAAGTCCGTTTATCGGCTTGCTTCCAATCATCATTCTTATTGATAAGCATTTTGTAGGGTTTTAGGCTTCGCAATATGAAATTTACTTTATAAAGATTGATCAATCAATGAAAAAGAAAGAAGAAAAATGCTTACAAGGAACGAACGAATGTGGCTAGGGTACGTGAATAATTTTTGCAGAGTAAAAAAAATTAAATTGTATGATAATGATTGATATGATATATATATAGGAATATATGAAGAATTTGGGAAGAATTAGGACTAATGAATTAATTGATGGCCAAGTAGTTTCCATAAATATGTTGTTTAGCTAAGTGATAATCTTTTAAAATGTAAATCTTAATCCATCTGGATTATGTTATTTAAGAAAATATTTTAGGAAATAAAATTGTACTTAATTACAGTAGATTTTGTTGTTAAAGAAGATAAATGTGATTATCTTAGAAACGAAATCATAGTCAAAAGCATGGACTCTGTAGTATTCTTACTAGCTAGAGGACTCTAAGGCTCCGTCACTTAACGTTGTTTTTGCTGAATTTAAATTATTTTTTACTAAATTTAAATTAATTTTATTGAACTAAAATTATTTTTACTAAACTAAATATTTTTTTTTACTGATTTTATATTACGGAGTATAGTTCTTCTTTACTAAACTTAAATTATTTTTACTGAACTTAAATTATTTTTAGTAAACTTAAATTATTTTTATTGAACTAAACTATTTCAAAGCTATTGATATTAATTTATCTTGAATACAGTTTTTATATTCTGATCTTTGCAATGTGATTTACTTAGTATAATGTAAATAATGATCCCTGGCAGTTGTTTTGAACAATTCAAGTGGTTATAACTTTTAAGTTGTACAATAATGTATAAAACCCTAACGGCAGGTAATATCGTATAATAAAACTAAAATTATATTGTAAGAGATTTATAATTATAAAGATTAATGTATCTAATTCTATACGCCTCACCCCTTTCGTTTCAAGTTAATTGATCATAATAATACTGTATGTATGATTATAATCAATTTTCTACTTATTTATCAAATGTCAAACGGAGAATAATAAAAATACAACTTGTTCATCTTAATATCTTATGTAATTTAATGTGAATCAAACTCTAGTTTTAATTAAATTTATTTTTTAGCATGTTTATATTATTTAATTTTAAACTATTATTTTAATTTAATTAATGAAATAGTCGACATGTTTGTAAGTTATGAGCTATCAAAAACGTAATGCGTGGTTCTTGCAGGCGGATGCAGGATCCGCATGGTGCATCCCTTCCAAAAAAAAAGAAAAAAATAGCGGAAATACCATCCTATAGAAATGTTAAAGTGAAAATAACATGTTATAGAATTGTAAAGGACATAACATGCTGGTTAATAATGTTCTTTATCTATCTTCATGTTCTTTGATTGTCAGTATAATGTACTTTTATTTGTGATATAATTTTAGTTGTTTATCTTGAAATGATCTTTGAATTTTGTCTTTAATTATATTATGGTGGTTGAATAAAAATAATTTTATTACATTATAATATTATGTTCTTTATTAATATTACAGTTCTTCTTTAGATATATACATAATGAACATAAAGTTGGATTTTTTTTTTTACAAAATAGCTATGTGTTCTTTACAAAACAACTATATGTTCATTACAAACAACTATATGTGATGTTCTTTATAAAATAGATGTATGTTCTTTACAAAACACATACTTCATATATATGTTACGGAGGAAGTATATTTGTTTGTAAATTTAACAAATTCGATCATAAATAATTTCAGTCAAAGTTTTGTTTTTTGTTTTTTTTTTTTTACCTTTATCTTTCTTCATGTTTAATTAAGCACCATTTTCTTGTGTTGAATGAAAGCTTAAAAAAATACCAAAATGCCTTGAAATTTCCCGAATTCGAATTCGGATTCGAGAGTTTCAAGACTCCGATTGGAGTGGATTCGGATGCAGATTATCCGGATTCGGAGGCGGACTCGGATGTAAATATAGGATTCGTTTGTTAATCGGATCGGATTCGGACATAGTAGGGTCCGACCCGAATCCGATCCGCGATCTTATATGACTATAGTTGTTCTTATATATATGTTAAGAAAAATTTAGAAAATTCCCTCTCACTTTAATAGTCAAATATTCTAAATGGAACTAACATTGTAAAATAGATGGAGTATTATTTTTCTTAAAATATTTAGCTAAGTTGATAAAATATTTTCACATTTCTTAACTTACGAAGTATTATTTTATAGGAAGTGCCCTCCCACAATCTCTTATTAACATATAGTACCGCGTACGACTTGATCCACACATGTACTTTATATATGGGAGGGTTATTGATCCAACCAATCGAGACATAGAGTCAACTGTATCCATCTAGTTGGAGCCTAAAATGAGAAAGCTTAGCAATTGTTTAGGGTTGATAGCCAAGATGGTTATGGTTATGTTATTCATGGCCTTTTCCTTCTCGGCCGCCTTTCCTGTCAGACAAGATGATTTGGCTAATGCTTATGTGCTTGATTACGGAGCAGGGCTTGGTGGACCATTGGCTGCAGCATCGGGTATCAACATAAGCTTAGAGGAGGCTCAACGGTTGAAGAAGGAGACCGACGAGCGGGCTCGACAGTTGAAAAAGAGAGCCGACGAGGAGGCTCAACGATTTTACGATCTGTTCGAAAGCCTTGGTGTAAAGGTTCCCAAGAACAGGCGACTTTTGTAGTAATCACGGTCTGGGTCCATAATTCCATATTATTTCCCCAATATGCTTTACTCTAGCTAAACTTTATTTATTACAACAAATCATAAACTAAAAGGGTAAATTACATACCTGTATTTTTTATTTTTATTTATTTTTTTAATAAGAAAATCTGCAATGTGATTTTATTTTTTTTTTTTTATTTATTTTTTTTTTTGAAGAATTGGAGTTGTGCAATGTTATTTGATTCATGTATATATAATGTGAAGTGCTTAACATACGTATTAATGTATTTAATGGAGAATATCCATACAATACTCTCATCCTAAGTTTAGGATATATCAATATACCTATACTAAAGGCGAAACCAGAAATGACACTTGTCAAAACCTGGTTAAAAAATTTCCCTCCAAAAAGTGTTTTTTTTTTTTTTTTTTTTTTTTTTTTTTTTGCCAAAGCTTCTTAGAGAAGTATTTAATTTAATACTTACTTTACAATAATATTTCTTTTCTATTTGGCAAGTATATTTATTTTTACACATTCAACAAAGATTTATATATTTATTTATTTTATGACGGGAACAAAGTCATGTAATATAATAATGTAATCATCAATATATACCTATACTAAAGGCGAAATTAGAAATGACACTTGTCATAACCTAGTTAAAAATTTTCCCTCCAAAAGATGTATTTTTTTTTTTTCCCAAAACTTCTTAGAGAAGTATTTAATTTAATACTTACTTACAATAATATTTCTTTTCTATTTGGCAAGTATATTCATTTTTACACATTCAACAAAGATTTATTTATTTATTTATTTATTTTATGACGGAAACAAAGTCATATAATATGATAATAATGTAATCTTATCTATAACTTTGTAATGTAATCTATAGTTATTTTCTTTAGTCGTGCATGCATTTCTTCCTCCGTTTTCTTTAATGATTTTTAAAAAATCGTAATTACAAAACTTTCATCCTATTTTGCAATTTGATATTATTTTTTATAATAAATATTGAAATTACCATGCATGGCACGGGATCTAACCTAGTATTATCTATAACTTTGTAATGTAATCCATAGTTATTTTTATTAGTCGTGCATGCATTTCTTCCTCTTTTTTATTTAAAGATTCAAAAAAATTATAATTACAGAACTTTCATCCTATTTTGCAATTTAATATTATTTTTTATAGTAAAATAATTGTATTAAACTAATAATAAATATTAAAATTACCGTGCATGGCACGGGATCTAACCTAATTTTGTACTAAATTAGTACTCATGCAGTCGTACAGTGCACGATTTAATTAGAATAAAAAAAATCAATAAGAGAGTATAAAATAATTAATTACAATATTTCAAAAAAAAAAATTAATCACATAAATGAGGGTTTTTGAAAAGAATAATAAATCATTTATATATATATATATATATATATATATATATATATATATATATATATATATTAATTTTATCAATTGATGTTCACACTTTTATTTATTTGTTTATTTATTATGAATTGTTTTTCCAATCTTGAATTACAAAGGACAAAAAATAGGAAATAAAAAAAAGATGATGTCATAAGCAAATTGGAGGGAGATTTTTTCATGATAAAATGAAATGTGTGCAAAGGTAATATAAGCGGTTTATTTTTTTCTTTAGTTATAGTTATAGATAAGAATATTTTTATGGTATCTTTAATATCTTGTTAATTACATAATATGATTAGGATTTAAGACTCTCATTGTAACCCATTAAATATTGATCAATGGAATCACTCTAATTAAGGAGTTTATATTATTATCTTAAACTATTGTTACTCGTCAAATAAAAAAGTTACATGTCATATCATATTATACAATATGATATCACTAATTTATAAAGTCGGTCTCGCACAACCAGACCACAAAACAGCGACACTTGACATTCCAGTTTTTCGCCAAGTGTCGCGCCACATAAAAGATAAATAGGTGTTATTGTGACTTGTGACACATACGATACTAATTAAAGTAAGCGATTTTGGATAGATTTTTAAAAATAAATCGTTGTATAGAGTTTTATTATTGATATATTCAAATAATATGTCATGTACACAAAATTAATTATAACTTTTAATAAATCATATAATAACAAATATATAAAGCTAAACTTATAAATAACCCACAAGACAGTGACACTTGGCGTTTCAACTTTTCGCCAAATGTTATGCCGCGTTGGATAGATTTAGATAGATTTTGTAGGGAAAAAAAAAGTTAGTTTAAAATTCTATTTTCAATCTAATTTGGATATAATTTTAGGATAAAATTGTTAATTTAGAGTTTTATTTTTGATAAAATACCAATATTACTTATGTACAAATTGAATTATAATTTTATTCAAAAAAATATTAGATTATAACTCTCAATAATTATCATCAAAGTTTTATCATAATATTTTTTTGGAGTAAAGGAACAAAGTAGTTCAAAACGTACACGATACACCATCCATTTACAATATATCTAACTAATACATAATATACTTTACAATCTAATATGATTTTATTACGTACTGTATGTAGACCAATTAATCGGGTCGGATCATGAGTTATTTCTTCTATTTGGGTCACTTCATGTTACGAGTCAAGAAATGTTCAATCGTAACCCAAATTTTTGAGTTCGGTTCAACCCAACGGGCTTAGAACAATTTTTTTTTTTTTTTTGCAAATTTTTTAATTTTTTTAATATTTCATGCTTACATTGTTTTTTTTTATATGTATTTAATAGAATATTTTCACCTATATTATTATTAGTCATTACATGCCTACTACATAGTTTAAAGCATCACAAAAGCACGTCAAATCCTAACTAATTTTGAATCAATAATATATTTTAAATTTGACGTATATATTAAAAAAAATATTGAAATTGAATAAATAACCCGGGCATCACACGTGGCACAAAACTAGTATCTTATAATTAAATTCTATTTCCATCATCAAATTTGTTTTAAAAAGTTCTTTAAAATAAGATCCATTTATAATATATTTAATTACAAACATTTATACGTAGCTGATCAAGCCATGTCAACAAATATTACAAGAGTTACTTCGTTAGTGCTTTAGGGTTACTTGGTCAGTGTTATAGTGGTTACTCAATCAGTGATTTAAGTAATCAGTGATTTAAGTAAGAATTACTTAGTCAGTGTTAGAGGTTACTCAGTTAGTATTACAGGGGTTACTCGATCAATTTTATAGGGGTTACCTTGTCCGGCTAGATAGTGTGGCTAGTCGCATAAAAATGCATTGTTTAATCAGTAAAATTAATTTTATTTTGGTTAAAATACTTTCACTTTAATAAAAATAATTTAAGTTCAATAAAAATAATTTCAAGTTAATAATAATTTCAAGTCAATAATACATAGAGCAAGCACATACTAAAAAAAATAAATTAATAATCAAATACCACAATACCACTTTTGGCACCTCAAAATTATTGCTAATTCCATCCTAAACACATTGGTGAGCATAAATTAGTGTCAAAATAGAACCCTAATTTCCATTTAAAAGCCCTATTTTATGAAAGTTAAAAAACCCAAAAAATTAACAAGCAATTTTATTAATTAAATAAATTAAAACAACCTACCTTTCACGAAATTAGGTTAATTGCAGCAAGTCAAGTAAGGTTTCTTGAAGTCTGTCAATGTAAAATAAATGAAGCCAAATAAAAGCACCTGGACATTGAAAAAATGGGTTAAAGCCTTAAAGGATATTACTGTGTACTTTCAAGCATCAACATCTAAGATGCCGTTTCTAAATCAAACAAGGCAAAAAAAGTTCCAAATTCAAACTCTGAATAAGAGTGTGTAAATAAGAGTGTGTAAGAGTTGGAGATTCATTAGTGTAAACTGCTCTGATGCTTTTCCTTTTCTAAACAGGTAATTTTAACTTTTCTACTTAGTAGTATTGCTTTTTTTTAAAAAAAAATTTTTTTTAAGGAACCAAACAAAGGAAAAATAATTTTCAATTGTGATTTTCTTGAATATATAATTTCTATGAAAATTAAATTTTTTTTCAAAAATATTTTACTGAGTAAATCAAACCAAACAGGGTTTAAGTCCATTTTATTTGGAAAATCGGCGGACTACACTGCACGATTACGCAAATACATACGAAGAATAATATACCATAATGTCGCTTGGTGTAGTTTTGAGCCTTATTTCCAATTATGCTAGGGTACACAGTCATGTACAGTAGTCACTTCTTACTTCTATATTTGTTCAAACGATCGTGCTATTAAGCTGTTCAAACTAGACAACCATTTCCTCTTTTGTACATCTTTTTCAAGTCAATCCATCCATATCCACAACTTAAAAATAATAAAGCACAATACACGCTAAATAATTTAGCTAAACTGAAATGATTAAAAAATGATGATTGCCAATTTTTAATCTAACCATCATCTATTGAACATGTTATATTGTTATGTCCAACTAACAGCCAGCTGCGCATAACAGTACAAGTAGCTAATATATACCTCGCTCGATCGTATGCTAGTATATATAATAGTATATACATATATAATAAGGTAAAATTTTCTATTATTTATAAAAATTAAAACCATGTTCCTATATATAAGGGCAGGGTTATTGCTCCAATCAATATACGAGTAGTAGCCATTAGCCAACAATACTTAATTGAAGGCTAATAAAATGAGAAAGGTGAGTAGTCATAATTGTTTGGGGTTGATGATTGTGAAGGTTATGGTTTTGTTAGTCATGTTATTATCCTCGTCAACCGCGTTTATTGTGAGAGAAGACGATTTGGCTAATGTATATCAGCTGGATTACGGAGCAGGGCTTGGTGGACCATTGGCAGCTTCCGAATGGGTGCCACCCGGTCATGCAAAAAAAGCCGTAGATGCGGCAAAAAAGGTCGTAGATGCGGCAAAACCTTTGAAGAAGATCGACAAGGAGGCACAACGTTTGAAGAAGAAGGCTGATGATGAGGAGGAGGAGGCTATGCGTTTAAAGAAGAAGGCCGACGAGGAGACTATGCGTTTAAAGAAGAAGGCCGACGAAGAGGCTATGCGTTTAAAGAAGAAGGCCGATGAGGAGGCTAAACGCTTGCATATGCTGTTGGAGGGTTATGGTGTAAAACTTCCCAAACACTAACATCTGACGGGACAAGTCTGGCTCAATTCATGGCACACATGGTGTTTTAATTTATTTGGATTTGATATGCAGTATGGATTTTGCATTAAGAAAACTAGTGTGTGAACTGCCCTTTGCATTATACTGAAAGGAGGGCTCAAGGACTCCAATGTTATTTGATATGACTTTTTGTGAAAAATTACCTTATATATTTTAGTTTTTGTGAAAAACGAGTTAGTATTGTATATTCCTAGATCACGGTACTCCATACCCAATATACTTAAGTTATTTTTGCCTAAGTCTTATGTTATTTTTCTTAAAATCTTGTGTAATTTTGCTAAAATAATATGTTATTCACTTATTTACTTCAACATCAAGCATTAAAAAAAAACAAAAAAAAAACATGCATTTACTAAAATTACATGTACTTACTTAAAAAATAACATATATATAAATTGAAGTAATAAGAGGTTCACATCAGAATAACATAATTTTATAAATTTGGAGTACAGCGAGAAATAACAAGAAGTTCATATTAAAATAACATAAATTTTATAAACCTGAAGTACCACGCACACGTTACTCCAAGAGTAGCATAGAACTTGCGGTGAAAAACTACCTTATTATTAAAATATATATATATATAAGTAAGAAGCTACCTTATAAATACTAGGTCTTTTAAGAAACAACCAAGCTAGTTTATCCTTCGTTTTATTAAAGTTACCCTTATTTTTTTTTTTTATTAAAGTTACCCTTATATTTATAATAATTACCCTTTTACTTATTAAAGTTACCCTACTTTCACCGTTAATTAATCTTTACGAGTAATTAATTGAAAGCTACCCTAAAGGAAAAAATACATAAAAAATTACTCAAGTGTTCTGACATTGCCATTGTTATAGTGAAGTTTATCAATCTCGTAACCCTAAATCAACCCAGAAAAGTGCAGAAACAAAACCTAATTAGTTTAGTATCATTTCTCACAATTGATATAGAATTAAAGGGAAAAACGATTGAATTGATTTTGAGTTATATATATTGATGTATATTGGGAAGAGAGAGAGAGTGGAAAGAATTATTAAATTTTCATTAAAATTTGAGAAAAAGAAGATTGAAGAGTTGAATTAATTAATATTTCAGAGTTAATGCAAAGGTACTGTCTCAGCTTTTTTGTTAGCTGCCATATACTTGAAGAGAAGTGGATAAGTATCTCGCCCTTTAATAATCATATCATATACAACTAATACATCAAGCTAAACTTTTAGCAAGGTCACGAGGCAGCGACACTTGGCGTTCCAATTTTTCGCCAAGTGTCACGCTACGTTGGATAAATTTAAATAGACTTCAATTCATAAGATAAAAAAAAATAGTTTAGATTTCTATTTGGATAGAATTTAAGATAAAATTATTATTTTTCCTAAAAAAAAAAATCAATAAACAACCCGGATAAAATAAAATTCAAAATCATTAATTTATTTATAAACTTCCTTATTTATTTATTTGTAGTTAACTATTGACTTATATTTATATAGAGACTTCTATATTTTAATTAATACTCAATATTAATTTAAGACCCGAGCATGGCTAACAATACGGAAGTTTCTTAATTAACAATATTAATTAATACTCAAAATTTAAGACCCGAGCATGGCTAACAATATCAATACGGAAGTTTCTTAATTAACAATATTAATTTAAGACCCGAGCATGGCTAACAATATTAATTAATACTCAATATTAATTAATACTCAAAATGAAAAGTCAGTCCGTGCACTATTCATAAGCGCAATCTCTTACTTTTTATAAGGTAGGGATAAGGAAGTTTCTTACAACAATTTTTTTATACGGTAACTTTTCACAAAATTTGATGTACAGAAGTTAGTTTTCAAGAAAAAAAAAAAAGAAGAAGAAGAAGAAAAAAAAAAAAAAACCTAGTTGATATTTTGTAGTATTAATTTTTTAATAAGAAAACTAATGTGAGGTTTATGTAATTTTATTTATATGGAAAGATAGCTTGCAATGTCATTTGATTCATATTGCAGATTTACAAAATTCATCTTGCAAATTTGTCAATCTTGATGACCAATCATGTTTTATCACTTTCACGACTATACATCAATGAAACACCGTCAAGAACAATGCAAAGACAACTTAAATTATTAAGGAGAATTTCATAAACAATACTATTAGTATGGAAAATTTGTCGAAAATAACACCACATTTCACCGGTCTTCCAAGAATAGAACGACATTTGGATTATATCAAAATAAAAAGACCTTTGATGCACTGCACATCCGCCAAAAATACAACGTAACCAGTTAAATAGGTTACTAGGGACACATGTCACAATGTCATTGGTTAATTTTTTAAACAATTTTTTTTAAAAAAAAACCTTAAAATTAAAAAAAATACTTAAAGTAGAATAAAAAAAAAAACTCCCTGTAAAACGATCTTCTTCTTCTTTCATTCAAGCTTTCTCTCTCCTCTAAAATACCCCCAATTATCTAGCCCTCCAGAAATCGGGAATTTTACATTGTTCATCCTAAGATTCGACTCGATGGGTTAACTTAGAGAGTGAGAATTAGCTCAGTGGCATCATTGCATCTTTTGGCGCCTGGGAAATAGGGTGGAGACGACCGGCGGGGTGGTGGGGAAATGGGAAATGGGTTTGGGCAACTGCCGCTTGGGAGATGAGGTTGTTCGATCGAGGGGAGAGATGGGGTATTAGGGTGGGGAAGGTGGTTCAGGGGAGGGGCTGGGTCAGGATGGGGTACCGCTAGTGCTGGGTAGGGGACTCTGGCCGCCGGCGGTGGTGGTTGGGTTGCCTTTAGGAAGGTGGAGGTTTTTTTTTTTTTTCAATTTATTTTAGTTTTTAATTTTTTAAAAAAATGTAAGTTTTTGTTTTTTAAATCATCATTAAAAAAATGTTAAAATAAAATAATTTTTTTAACCAATCACACATGGACACAAGTCAAATATAACCTGTAAAACAAGTTACAGGTTTTTTGTTCTATTTTAGGCGGATGTGCATCTAAGGTAGTTTATTTTGGAATAATCCAAATGTCGTTTTATTCTTGGAAGACCGGTGAAAGGTGGTGTTATTTTTGACAAATTTTCCTACTATTAGCTTAGGTGAATTTAATACTTGTAATGAGAATTTTAATTTCTTTAGAGTTGATTGTAAGTGCTCAATGACTATTATCTATAACTTATACTGAAGTAGCAACCGCTGACATTGTACTATTTTAAAATAAGATACATGTCATGTTGTCATAAAATATTTTTTCTTCAAAACTATAAATGGGTCATCATTTTGTGATTTTTATTTAATTAAAATTCTGGTCAATTACATTATTATTAGTATCAAATTCTAATAGGTGGTCAATTCTCTATAGCAATAATAATTTAATTTGTCTTGCTTGAATACAATTTCATCATTTAATTTTTCTATGACATTTTTTTTAATATTTAATGTTTCATGTTTTAATAATTTTTTTGTTTTAAATTTTGGTATGAAAAATTATTAAATTTAGAAAATATTATTTGATCAAATCGTGCATTGCATACGAGATTAATCTAGTTATATAATGAAATTGTCCCTTCTTATCGCATCCAATATATATATATATATATATATATATATATATATATATATATATATATATATATATATATATATATATATATATATATATATATATAGACTAATAAAAATATTTCTCATATCAATAACGTGAATTTACTTCATCTAATCTATAAAATATTTTTTCACATTTCTTAATCAGGAGTACTGCTCTCCCACGATCTTGATGAATAAATAAATAAAATAATAATAATAATAAATAAAAAATAAAAAATAAAAAAAAAAGGCCATTTCCTTTTCTGTAAATCTTCTCCAAGTCAATCCATATCCACTACTTATAAATAAAGCAAGACACAATTATAATATAATTATATAAAGGATAAAGATGATTATATCATTATTATCATTAGGAAAATTTGTAAATTACCACCCAAAAAGTGGTGTTGTTTTGAAATTACCACCCAATAAAAATTTTATTTTAAATTACCACCCATTAAAAACAAAATTCTTTCAGATTACCACCTTTTTTTGTTTTCCGGTGGAAAATCTGTTTGAGGGCCCCAACATAACGGCTATAAACGGCTACTTTGACTCTCTCTCCCCGATTTCTGTTGTTTATAAATTGTCAAACTTCAATTTTAAAAATTTTGCCCCAAATTTCATTCTAAATCCCTCAAATTTCAACTTGTACTGTTAGAAGAAGATATAAACTGAATTTCATACTCTGATTTTGCAGCTAAGGTATGATTCCAGTACTTCGTAAATTAGGGTTTTTTTTTTCCCTAATTTAGTAATTAGGGTTCCCGAGGCAATAAAATTTGGGGCTTTTTGCAATTAGGGTATTTGTTTGCAATTAATTGTGGGATTTAGTTAGAATTCTGCAATCAGCAAGTGACAGGAGCTTCAACTACACGCTTCAGGTCCCCACATAACACTTCGAGGTGGCGCAATCAACAGTACATGCAAGTACAACCAAGCATTCAATTTCCAGAAAAAAGTAGACTTAGGGTTTTGATTAAATCCTATATGGGTAGTTGAGAACTTGACAGAGAATTAAAGGAAGAAAGAGGGAAAAATTAAAATTAATGATTTTTGGTTAAATTAACAGAAGGAATTGAGGAGAGATGAAGAGTATGGAGTTTAATGCAACAGTTAGAACATTAGGTCGAAGAAAAGAAAAAAAAAAAAGAGGGAAGTTAAAAAGGTGGGACCCACAGTCGGATTTTCAACCGGAAAACATAAAAAGGTGGTAATCTGAAAGAATTTTAATTTTAATGGGTGGTAATTTAAAATAAAATTTTTATTGGGTGGTAATTTCAAATTAGGACCCCTTTTTGGGTGGTAATTTACAAATTTTCCTTATCATTATTAGTTATTGTTTAGAATATGTAAATCCCTTGATTTACTCCTTAATTTTGATAGTCAAAATATATCCCTTATAATTAGCTAACGTACCTAGTCACATATTGTATCTAGTCATAGTTTGGTATGTTCAATGTTCTAATCTTGTACTATATATACTCGTGTATATTCATCAATATAATCAAGCTTTCCAATATTCTCTTTCTCATAACTATCATGAGATTTTGATCCATATTTTCTTGCTTCCGCTACTACCATGGTTACACTATCAAAACCCTTTGTTGACGCCAACAAATGATGAGGACCATATCATGATACTTTCTTCTCGGAAAGCTTCAAACCAAACACACACTTTTCGCTCAACTCTTTTGGCTCCCCGTATTTCATATACCAAGAGATGCCATTGACATATATTTTTTTTCTCCAAACCCCTTACACGGAGAAACAAAGCTTTTTCGATATCCCGTAGTTTACCTACCAAGTGTTACCATATACGAAATTCTCTCCAAAACCATTATGGAGAAACATAACATTATGTTCTAAACCACCATGACACCACCATTACAAGTTTTCTATCTCACCTTCAATGGTGGTCAAGGAACCTCTATATTTTTTTCCCTTCCATTTGTTGCAAGCATACGCTAGCCAATTTGAAATTTCTTTTTTTTTTTTTTTTTTTTTTTGAATATTTACAATCAATGGTTCATGTGTTTAAAAACCGTGAAAAACACCATTAAACAACTTCTTAATTTCTCTCTCTATATACTATCTTTTAACTTCTTCACGCAACTCCTCCATCCAAAAAAAAAAAAAAAAAAAAGCTCCTTTAATACACTTCCTTTTCTTTTTCTTCTTAGCAAAAAAAAAAAAAAAAAAAAAAAAAAAAAAAAAAAAAACCTTCTATTGCTCCACTCCCTCTAGACCTTATTGGAGAATCACAATACAATGCAACCTTTCTCACCACCACTTCAATTCCTACATTGAACAAGATTTGAGATCTTATATCCAAGATCGGTCTCTCGTTCCGAACGTCCGTCTTGTGGGGGCGTATAAAGGATAAAGATGATTATATCATCATTATCATTATTAGTTATTGTTTAGAATATGTAAATCCCTTGATTTACTCCTTAATTTTGATAGTCAAAGTATATCCCTTATAATTAGCTAACGTACCTAGTCACATATTGTATCTAGTCATAGATTGGTATGTTCAATGTTATAATCTTTTACTATATATACTCGTGTATATTCATTAATATAATCAAGCTTTCCAATATTCTCTTTCTCATAACTCTATCAAATTAAACTAAAATGAAATGATTATAAAATGATTAGTGTGATCGATCTAACCATCATAGAACATGTTATTATGTCTATCTAAGTTCAAACAGCCGGTACAAGTAGCTAACATTAGTAACATACATATTCCCTTTGGACTTTTATTTTTGCTCAATTGTTATTTTGAGTCAAACTTTGAAACTTTGACTATATATTAAAATGATGAGTGTGAATGTGTGATCGATCTAACCATCATAGAACATGTTGTTATGTCCATCTAAGTTCTAACAACCAGCTGGCCTATTAGGTGCAAGCCGCTAGTATATACTTCCTTCGTCTTTTTATTTTTGTCTAATTGTTATTTTATGGATCAAACTTTGAAACTTTGACCATATATTAAATTACCATTAATCTATAAGAAATAATAATAATAATAATAATAATAATAATAATAATAATAATAATAATAATAATAATAATAATAATCTTGTGAGATCGATTTTTTTTTTTTTTTTTGAGAAAATGTGAGATCGATTTTATTATATTCGTCTCATCGTATATATAATTTTATATTTATATCATGTTTTATGATTTTTATATGCATGGAAATGAAAATATATATATTCTAAAACATATACCTCTCGAAAACCGTGAAAAGTCAAATGAAAAAAAAAAAAAAAAAAAAAAAAAAGACCCATTGAGTACGAAGTATAGTGTTTATTATTAGTCTAAAATGCGTGTGCCTATATATAAGGCCTAGGATATTGATCCAAATATCCAATCAATATAGTAAGTAGGCAACAATACTTAATTGGAGGCTAATAAAATGAGAAAGGTGAGTTGTATGGGGTTAATAGTGAAGGAGGGTTATGGTTTTTTTTTTTTTTTTTTTTTTTTTTGACAAGAAGACCTAAAAAAGAAAATACACACTAAAACTAGAAGGTCCAACTAAGTAATTGCCACTGGTTGGGTTATGGTTTTGTTTATTTGTTAGCGATGGTGTTTTCCTTGACGACCGCCCTCAAAGTGATAGAAGAAGAGGATATGATGCTGGATAATGTGCCTACTTTGTCTATACATTTGGATTACGGAGGGCTAGGTGGGCCATTGGCAGGTTCCTCATGGACACCGGCTGATACGAATGAAAAGCAAGCCGAGGATCAGGCTCGACGTTTCAAGGAGGCACAAGTGAAAAAGAAAGATAGCTGAGGAGGAGTTCCAACGTTTAAACAAGGCCTACGAGGAGGAGAAGATTAAACGTATGAATATAATCAATAAGGCCAACAATAAAGCTTTGAAAACTGAACAAGGCTGAGGTCAAGGTGGACAACAAGACATTTTTTGCTGTCAATTTTATTTGATTAATACGAATTGAAGACTTGAAAGTCTTGAAGTACATGTTATGTAATTTTTTTTTGTTGGGATATTATACCATATAATAACGTAGTAAATTTTTTTTTTTTTTTTCTCTTGTATAACCCTATTTTTACACTGTTCACTATTGCTTCAGGTAACTTTTTTTTTTGAAACAAATCAAATCATTAATAAAAAGTCATGCGACATCTATAAATGAAATCTAAATTAACAAATATATAAAATTGAATCAAATTAAACAAGGCTTTCCTTCGTTGAAGCAACAATCGTTGAATAGATCTGGCACTGTGGAACATATTTTGCGCACATCGCTAGAATATATAGTCTTTCCAAAGAGACGGTCTAACGATTTGTTGTAACTCTAAGGATTATTTTCATCTGATTTACTTGAGAGAATTTGAAAATTCGACAACCATTGTGATCCCGAACAAATCTAAACTAATGAACTGATAATAGGCAAAATATGATACTCCCTCTGTGTTTTTTTAAGTGTTACACTTACCAAATCCGGACGTGTTTTAATAAGTGTTACACTTCCTTTTTTTTGCAAAAAGCTACATTAAAATATTATATCTCTCTCCTCGCATACTTCCCCCCCCCCCCAAAAAAACCCACTACTACTTTTTATATTATCTCACATTCATTACTTTTCAATAAACTATTAACTCCACTATCTTTCTTTTACAATTTTTTAATACTCTAATTACCCCACTTACCTCTTATTTTATTTAATTATTTAAGTCAATTAAATTGCCTAAAATTATGTGCTGGTCAAATTGTAATACTTAAAAAAACACGGAGGGAGTAGCTTTTTTTATAGACCCTACCACACAAAAAGAACCCTAAGCAAAAACAAGCAACTAAAAAAAATAGTAACGACTCCAGCATTAACTTAAACTTGTAAAACTTCATTAAATTGGATGGAAAACATAACAATGTTAAGTATTTTCATTATTTTAAAACTAAAATGGTAAAAATGAAAAAAAAAGAATAAGAACTCCTTTTAAATTTTCCTAACTCTCACTGCAACAAAATAAAGCAAAGGTAACAATGCAAAACCATTGCCTAATATAAAAAAAGTGTTGCATTGTAGCTAAGACAACACATATGAGGCGTAATTTATGCCCCCGTTGTCTATTCATAAGGCAACACATTTTTATTCAAAGGCAACAATTTTGAAAGCTTAGGTAAAATGATACATAAGGCAACACTTTAACAAAGACAACAAATGAAAAATGTTGCCATCTAAGAAGATAATTCAAAAATGTTGTCACTCCCAAGCATTTAGTAGTTAGTAGGGCTCGAACTTGTGACCTCAGATATAAATGTTGCTATAGATGGCAACATAGATATTAATGTTACATTTTTCAAACAATAGTTTTGTTATTGTTATCTTTTCATGCAACAATTATTATATTTGTTGTTTTAGACAAGAAAAAGGTAACACTTTAAGCAATTGTTGCCTTATATAGTCTAGAGCAACACTTTTTTCTGTTACTTTAGTTCAAGGTAACAAATAAGTATTGTTGCGTTAGATTATTAAGAGTAACATTTCTATAAGTGTTGCAATCTTAAGTGTTGCCTATTCTCATTTTTTTTGTAGTGTCTTCATTTTCTTAATACTAATTTGGGGGGTTTTTTTTTAAGAAAATTATTTTCATATATGTTTTTTGATTTGATGTTCAATTTGCATGATATTAGTGGATGTTGTGGGATGGGGATGGGGAGGAGGAGGAGAGAGAAATATGTTGCTTAGAGCCATCATTATTGAGAAAAAAGATATTGAGAGTTCTACTAATGTGGTTCAGTTGAAGAGAAAAAAGTGAAACTATTAACGATTATGTTATTAGATTTTCCATCCAATTTAATGATGTTTTGGTAAATTTAAGATTATCTCATAAACTAGAGCAAAGGTTAAATTTACATAAGAAAATTACATAAAACTCAAGGTTATATAGAAAAATCTTGTATGGACATGGTTGTGAACCTGAGCTTTATATACATGTAATAATTGACATTACATACACTTTGTTTGGATAGGAAGTAATGGAAGGAAAAGAAGAGAAGAGAAATGGAGGGGGACAAAATCTCTTGTTTGGGTAAAAGATTGGGGGAAGGAAGGGGAAGGAGAGGGAGGGATCAAATTTCCATCTCTCTTTAATAACCATAATCTCTCCAAAATTGGAGAGATTTCGAGGGAAAATGGAGCTCACCTCCCCCTCCCTTTCTTTTCCCTTCCCTTCCTCCATTTTCCTTCCCCTTCTTTTCCTTCCTTCTTTGCTATCCAAACAAAGCATTAATATAGTGACCCTAACTCTAACATAGTAACCTTATTTTTAACATAATAACTTTTATTAAAACTTGTGTAAGCTTAATGTTATTGCTTGTGAACCTAAGGTATGACGTTATGTTGAATATAATGACCCTAATTTTAACATAGTTACCTTTACAGTGATTCATATTGACCAGTATATTAAAATTTAATTAAAAAAATCTCTTATAGTTTTTATAATTTTACAATGACTTTGATTTTAACATAATAACCTTTATTTTAATATAGTAGTCATAGTGTCTCGAATCCTAGTGGTCCACAAAAAATTAGTGTGAACCAGGTTCATCTAAGAATTTCTAAGGTTATATGGTACTTCGTATAATTAAAATACTCCATCCGTTTCACTTTGTTGGTCCCCTTTAGAATCAATCACTTAAAATAAGAAAAAGAGCAATCTTATTAGTATGGAATTTGATTGCACCTTTGTAATTAGACCTGGCAATCCTGACCCAGGCCCGATGATCCGACCCGGCCCATGACTTAAAATTAACCTAAAATCATCGACCCGAAAATGACCTGAAATCCAAAAATTGACCCAACTTGACCCATAACCAATTTGAAAAAGGAGTTAGACCCAATCCTGACCCGAGACCTGAAATTGAACTGAAGTGTTTGACTCGAACAAACCCAATACCCAAAATTGACCCGAACAGACCCAATACACGAAATGACCTGAACTAAAATTACCTTATAATTGAACTAAAAAATATTCGGTGCCAAAAATAACTCAAATTGTTCATCTTCAACTGTAGCCAAGCTCATAAACCGAATTGTTAGTTCTTATTATAACAATAACAAAATATAAAATTATTGATTTGAGCTTGACTTACAAATGGAACAACCCGAACATGACCCGGCCTGATTTTGACCAGACCCGAATATAACCCTAATATACTTTACCCGAAAATGATCTGACTCGAAGATACCCAACCCGAATCGACCCGATACCTGACCCAAGTCATACCCGAACCCCAAAATGGCCTGACCCGACTTGAATGTTAACTGACCCGGAATTAACTCGACCCATACCCGACCTAAATGGCCCATTGGCAAGGTTTATTTGTATTTAATGTTTGTTCTTTTCCTGTTTTATATATATATGGGAATTGGCTACGATCAAATCGCTTATAATAAATTTTGATTTGGAAAAATTGTCATATCAACAGTCCACTAGCACATATATTAACAAATCAGAATTATTTGACTCTAACATCCGATTAGTTTAACTATTCACATATTATAAAAAGGAAATTTTGATACTTGCTACCAGGGAAACACCTTGCTTCATATTTGCTACCGGTTTAAATTTATTATTTTTTACTTTGCTACATAAATAAGAGTTTGTTAAAAATAACTACCTGGTGTCATACACCGTGACTATTTCCGTTAACAGGGTCCAACCACCGCCCAGCCACCACTCCTTACCTAGCCACCTCACAACCATCTTCAGCCACCTCCCCATCATTGCTGGCTCTAAGGGTGAAACACATCACTGCCACCCCCCTCCCCTTACCGTCCAACCCATTCCCCTCGCCGGCGACCGACTCCTCCGCCCCTACCCGAAGCCCTTTCCCACGAAACCCTAGAAAAATCCGTCATCTACCACTAAAACCCCTAAATCGTTACTCCTTCACCCTCAAAACCCCTGGCGGCTAGGGTTTCGGGGCTTCGGGGCTGGGCGAGGAGCAATTGTGAGGTTTCAAGGGTATGGGAGAGGTTTTTTTAGGGTTTCGTGGGAGTGAAAGGGGTTTTGCGATGGTGAATCGTGGTTTAGGGGCTAGGGGAGAAAAGTGGTGCCGCACAAAGGAGTTCCTGGGGAGTCACCGGGTTTAGAGGTGGTTGGTAGAGGGGAAATGGAGGTGGTGGGGTTCGCCAGCGTCAGAGGAATATTTGGGTGCCGGCAAGGGGGGGGGGAAGGTGGCCAACAGGGAGGGGAAGGTGGCTGACGAGGAGGGGAAGGTGTGGTGGTTGAGATTTTTTTTTTTTTAAGTTTATGTTTTTTTTAATAAATTAAATTACTATTTAATGAAATATTGGGTCCCACTAAACAAAACCTTAACGGATTATTCTAAGTGGTAGTTATTTTTAACAAAGTGTGATTTAAGTGGTAGCAAAGTTTTTAAAAAAATTTTAAAAAAAAATAACCGATAGCAAATGTGAAGCAAGGTATTTTCCCGGGTAGTAAATGTCAAAATTTCCTTATAAAAATGTATGTGAAATTTTTAATGTCCAAAATATTCCATTTGGGGATTGTAGGCGTCGTTTGAAGTGCGCCTATGTTAAAGCATGTGTGAATATGCTTGGCACTCATCGGAAGTGGGAATTGACATATGCAATTAGGGACAAGGAAGTGAGGAGCCGCCAACAAGTTTTTAAGGAACCTGTAAACAGTTCACGGATCATTTAAGGCAACCACGAATAAAGGGACAACGATAGGCAACAACGATTGACCCGTGAAGGTTACACCCCATTAATAATCCATGAGATTAATTACTAACGTCATATGGTTCAAAACCACGAAAGGAGGATTGGGAATGATAGTATGAAGTGAGTCATGGAGTCACATTTGCCCGTATTGGCCTCTACTCGATTCTTATAGGGAAAAGTGATTCCTGCGATCTCAAAGGCATTCAAATAAAATATTCAATTCGCTCCAATCTATTATTAAGCTAAATTGGTTTAATATTAATGCAACATATAGTTCTAAAATATTGGTGATCACTTTAATTAATAACAAGATTAAAAAGGAACCTTAACCGGTCGTTCAAATTATCTTATTAGGCGTGATTTTCAATTACATATTCCCTTTAAACATGCAATATGGTGATCATAAAAAACATCTAATAAAATCAACATTAATATTGGAAGCAATTTAACAATAAATTGCATTAGTCAAATCAAATATAAATTAATCTAATCATGATATATACTAGAAGTATTAAAATAAAATAAGTAATTAAATTAATTAATTACTCACATTCCGCGCGTTCCTTTGAATTTCTACATCATGAATAAATTGATAGTAACTTCAATAAATGTAGAATTGATTTGATCCAAACCCTCAGTAATTTGTACCTTTTCACGCCTTGTTAATTACTCACATTCCGCGCGTTCCTTTAAATTGCTACATCATGAATAAATTGATAGTAACTTCAATAAATGTAGAATTGATTTGATCCAAACCCTCAGTAATTTGTACCTTTTCATGCCTTGGTTTAAGGACAGAACCTCGGGTCAAGTATGAACTCCTTGGAGTGCTTAGGGGAAATATTATGGAAGAATAGGGAGGCTAGTGTTTAGGCTAAAGAGGAAGAAGAGAATGATTTTGTGATCAAGCTTGTTGATTATTGATTAAGGGGTGATATGACCTCCATTTATAATGAATAAAGAAGGGTCGAAGAATTAAGATAAAATCCGAATTTAATCAGAATAAAACCCGATAGACAGCAGTTTTTGCGGTTTTGTTTTTATCATATCTTTTGATCCAGAAATTGGAATAAGATAAATAATATGTTGTTAGAAATTTCTTGAAGTCTACTTTCTAACCCAATTAGAATCAGATTAAAATCTTTTTATAATAAAAGATATGGCCGAAATAGTGAGACGGTGTCAGTTTTGGATAGAGTTTGGTATTTCATTCATATATTTTCCGTTATAGCTCGGAATTGATATTATAATATATCATTGGAAAGATAATTTCAAGGGCTAGCTATCAAACCATTTAAGATTTGGATAAAAACTATGAGACACGAAAATCATATCTGACTATCTTTGAACGTTTTACAATTCAAATAGAATTAGGTTTCAAAAAGAAAAGTTTTATTCAATTTCAAACTCTTTAATCTTATCTTTTCATAAAAGATAATTAAGATCATTTAGAAACTTATAGAAGCTTACAATTCATCCTAATTGGTTTAGAGATGGGATTAAAGATTTTGGACCCTCCACATGATCATTGGGTCGTAGGTAAGGTGGGCTTAGGTTCGGTTTGGGCTCAGTTTAGTATTTTTGCCACAACTTATTCGTTATTACTCGGATTTGGGCTTATAATATATCGCTGGAAAGATCTTTTCAAGCCCCATCCAACTATTCCATAGTTGAACCCATATTATGGACCAAAATAAACTGGACTAAACGTTTTTATATAAAGGACACGGAATGAATGATTTTAAAGGACACGAAATGAATTATTTTGGGTTTAAAGGCACGAAAAGAGGAAAATAAGTTATGGTTTGGGGAAATGGGATAGGAATTGGGTTGGTTTACGAAATGTATTGGGATTGAATGTGGATTTAAGCACTCCAAAGATTAAATACTCAACCCGATCAATAATGGCGGTGAAAGGTTGTTCATCATCGGGTGTGGTTTTGGGGAGACATTTTTAGGTGTCTACAGGTATATGATTTTGAAATGCTCAAAATAGTATAACACAGTGAAACGAAGGGAGTATATTATATCAAGTATTAATGAGACTTTCCCTTTAAATAAAATTTCATCATCAAGTGTTTGAATATATTAAAATTTTAATCACATGCATGCTTAATTTTCATGAACATCTTTTTCCATTTATATATTATATGAATGGGTGTTATATTGTTATTAAATTAGGGCTTGTTTGGATTAAATGAAAACAGTTTAATTATATTGAACTAAACTGAATTGATTGGGGCTTAACTGAACTTAGCTGAATAGAGCTGAAATGAATTTTTATGAGAGAAGGAATAAGGAACTGAACTGAACTCAATTGAACTGAATTGAAATTAAGCTGAACGGAACATGCCCGTAATAATTATAAAAAATTGATGTATTGAAATTAAACATTAAGAGGATTAATACAATCAATCAATCATCAATAATCAATAACTGTATACTAAAAGACACACCAGCAATGACACGTGTCATCTCCTGACGTATCTTTAGTTATTATTTTTTAAAAAAAATTATAAAAAATTAGAGATACAAATACTATAGATGTTTTCTATAAATATAGTAACTATTTCTTAAAAAATGATATGACATCTTTTTACAATATTATTTTTGTCAAGTTTTTTGTCAATTTTTCTAAGAAAATATTCTATGTATACATACAATATTATATTTGTAGGGAATAGTTTCAAGCCTTTAAAAATCTCACTAGCTTGAACCCCACTGTGATCATACACTAAAGTCGGTGGCGTCCAAAAGGGAAGAAGATAGAGCAAAAGAGTCGCCAACAAGTTTTTAAGGAACTTGTAAACCGTTCACGAGGTGAAGGTTACACCCCTTAACGATCCAAGAGATCGTCAACTCCATAAGGTCATGAACCAAAATAAGGGTTCGGGGATGATGGTACAAATCCAACCTAAAAGAGATTGAACCTGCCCTAATAATAGGCCTCTACTTTATTCTGCTCGTATTCATGTGCGCTTTCTGACTAACATACAATCAATAGATTAACCCTAAACATGTTTATCTATGTTGGTTGAATTTAATGCACAAATAAATTATTATCGGCGATCACTTGAATTATAATCAAAATTAACCCTAACAAGATTATTAAATATCTTATTAAGCGTGATTACAAGTACCAAATTCCCTTTAACATGCAATAAAGGCGTGATCAAGCAATAAAGAATAAATATAATATGTATCAAGAAACATAATCATAATAATAATTAAATCATCATTATCAAAACAATAATAATCATAAATAATAACAATTATAATAATTATCATATTCATGTTAAAGCATAATAAACATAGCAAGATCCTAGGCGTGATACTAACAAGATTAATAACAAACCCTAGCATGTTACTAAGCAATAAAAATCAAATCTTTAGCCCTAACATGATACTAACATGAATTAATATTAGAAAGAATATAGGAAGCATCGTACTTTTAATCATACTTGATATTAAAGTTACCCTAGACATGATACTAGGAATCAAAATAACAATCTAAGCATGATATCTACATCATAATATCAATAAATCAATTAAAGTTCTTACTTGGATGCCTCGTACCTCTTTCTAATAACAAAATACACACGTTAGTAACTTCAAGGAAAATAATAATCAAAACAATTAAATTAAATAATTGAAAGAGAGATTTGGGACCAAACCCTCAGAAATTAAAACCTTTCACGTCTAGGGCGAAGGCAACTTCGAATATGGCTTGGTGTATCAAGATCTTGTGAATGCGGAATTTTGTATGAAAAAGCAAGAAAGAATTGAAAGAAAGAATACTTGATAATGAGAGAATTGGTAGATGATAGATGTAGATGATGAATGAAAACGGAGTTTTTAATACAATATTTATAGAGAAAATCAGCCAAAAAAGATAATTTAACAAAACAGAGTCTGAAGATCGCTAAAACACCTCGGCGCCAGCCCTGGCTAATTGGCGCCAGGACCAGTGGCTAGCGCCAGGCGCCAATGGCTAGCGCCTGGCGCCAATCCTGGTTCCAGGCGCCAAGGCCCGGGGTTGGACGCCAAACTGATTCTCAACGCGTTTTCGAAAATCTGATAAATTTCCTGTACTGGAAGATAAAATAATATAATTTCTTCGAAAATGCTATTTGATCTTGATTAAAACTCTGAAAAGAGTCCTAATTGAATTAGGAATGAAAAGAACCTTCTAGAATGTTCTAGAAGACTAAAACCATTCCTAATTGCATTAGGAATGATAAATCATATTAGGCCCTCCCCTAGATCATTAGGCCGTACTTAAAACTCAAACTGGGCCCAGTTTAGTAAATTGGCCATAACTTCCTCAATATTCATCGAAATTGGGCTTATAATATATCGTTGGAAAGGTCTTTGCAAGCCCCATCCAACTACACCACTATTGGACCCATATCATGGACCAACCAAACTGGATTGGCTGTTTTCTTAAAATAAAGTTTTCAAAAACAGGGAGAAGAGAAAAGAAATAAAACTTTCCGCAACGCTAGACCTTTCCACACTTTCGTTTCATTCGATTATGATTTGACGTGAAAGGCACTCATCACCGGGTTTGGTTTTGGGGAGACACAAATGGGTGTCTACAGAAGCCCCCACTTTGACTGAGTTTGGAAAAACGCAAGCTTCGAAAACAAAAGTCAAAGTAACGATAGGGACGGAGAATGATTCAGAACGTTCTGCGATCCTAAATCACTCTTGTAACGCCGATACCTGCAAAACTAGCATTAGTTAAACAGATAAAAGAGTTAAGAAACGCGTATCTTGCACCGTCAAGCACACGTCTCTGAAAGTAACCGATTGTTGTTGCACTGTTGTTTTGATGACCTCCTGCAAGCCAGAGAATGCCATCCCGCTTGAAAACCGCTACGCCTTGTAACTGCTTCCAAATTAGAAGATTGCTTCGCCTGAAACTATCCTCTCCGCTATGATAATATTCCACATCCTAGGGAACATTATCGAAGATTATTTCTCTCGAAACAATCCTCATCCGCATTGATAATATTCCGCGTCCAAGGGAATACTATCGAAGATTGCTTCTCTTGAAACAATCTTCAGCTGTTTGTGATAACTCTCCATAATCCAGGGAACGCCACCTTGCTGTTTCGATGTTTACTCGTCTCTGAACAAAGATCTTCTTTTTGATATGTTCACGCGTCTCTGAACGAAGAGCTTGATAATAGGATGCCCACGCGTCTCTGAGCAAAAGAGCTTGTAGGAAATGTCCACGCGTCTCTGAACAAAAGAGCTTGAAAAGAATTGTCCACGCGTCTCTGAACAAAAGAGCTTTGAAAGAAATGTCCACGCGTCTCTGGAGGAAAGAGCTTTGATGGAAATGTTCACGCGTCTCTGAACAATAGAGCTTTTGAGTGATATGCCCACGCGTCTCTGAGCAAAAGAGCTTCAATGAAATGTCCACGCGTCTCTGAACAATAGAGCTTCGGTGCTTGAATGTTTGTTGCGATAATGTTCTGAAGAAAAATTTCCGAAGACCAATGTTTGTCGATCTCTAAAGCTCGCCTGAACTTTGCTTTCGCTAAAACCAGTATGTCGGTGTCTCCGTGATTAGGCGCTTTAAGCTAAGTGAGACGATCTTTCATCAGGTCGATCACTTATTGCAATTGTAATCAAACTGACTACTTAATCATGTCAAATTGCTTATAGGGGCTAACTGGCGTACCAAGGAACCCGAAATTGCTGTATGAAGTCGAAATCACCTTTCTGAGAGGCTTCGAGCTCTGTTGTTGTTGAAATATTTCTGGCGCCAAGAATTGATTCTGTCGCCGAACGCTGTGATAGGGTCTTCCCTGTTCTGCTGCACCTGTATTTATTTTTGACTATAGAACTTTGGCAATTTCTTTAATTATCTTAGGGTTGACCTAAGGTTTAAAATTATCTTAGGGTTGACCTAAGGTTTAATGTTGCTTGACTCATCGACTTGACACGACTCAAGGTATAAACTTGACTCAATATGATTGACTGACTCGAGGTTGACTCGACTCGAAGTGAAATGACACATGTGTTAGACTCATGACCCGTGTGTGCATTGTAATGTGATCGTGCGACTCGAAAATGCAGAAAAGCAAAAATAAAAATTTTCCGTCATTTTTGTGGAGGGTACCGACTTTCTCCCGAAAAAGAAAGATGTGAAAAAGAAAATCAAAAGTTTGAAGATGCATGTTGAACGAGCTTAGTCAAATGTTGTTTGATTCCGTCTCTCAAGGTGCAAGGATTAATCTATCCTAGGCTATCTCAATGGTTGACTCCATGATTAAAGTATTTGGGTAACTTAGGCACGGAGGCTAAGCACTTCATACTTCGTGATGCAATGACAATTATGAGTGATGAGTGATGCGACAAGGCATGCTTCAACGTTAAGATTCCATGACAAAGAGTTCCTAAGGGAAGTATATTTGGTCATGTATGTGTGATGTGTGTGATAGTGACACTAAAGTTAGGCCGCAAGAGCTAAGTGTGTGGAAAAATATATTATTGAAAAGAGTCAAATGGTGGTGACTCTTAGGCTAGGTAAGCTAATGATATAGGGATCAAGCCCCCAAGTCTAGCTTTAAGTGAATAGGGATGAGCACAGGGGATCCCTTGATATGATCATGGTGTAAGTGTGTGAATGTGAATATGAATGCATGTTTATTACGGTCGCACCTCGATGTGAGGTTGCCTACGTATCCGTTAGGAATCAGGCCGAACGTAGCTCTAGCCGAACCTCGCACAAGTGTGTGTATACCTCAAAAAGGTCTTTCAAGGGTTGTAACGTGGTTAGGCTAAAGGCTGAAGAAGAAGGGGATAAAGGCTCAAGACTCTAGATAAGCCCCCAAGGTGTGCAACCTCGCTTTTGAATCTTTATAATTTTATGCTTGAGTTTCTACTCTTTTTTAGCTCTTTTTGCTTTAGCATTTATTTTATTTTTATAAGTGTGAGCAATCTCGATCATGCGGTCTATCACTCACTTGGCATTCATGTTTCTCAGGCACGGTACCGAGCACTCGATAAAAGACGCAATCTGAGACGTGTTCTTATCGAAGATATTTTCATATCAAAGACATTGGAACACTTACCCTTTTGTACACTTTTATTTATTTTTTGCTTTTTTAATCTTTTGAATTTGCTCAAGCTTTCTTTAGAATTGCAAAAGTTACAAACCATCCCATCCCAAGGTTAGGTAAATGTAGGTTGAAAAAAAAAAGGTCTATCGTTAGACGAGGCTCAAAGTGGTTTATGAAGAAAGGATTTGTAAATTAGAAAAGCGAAAGAAGATATGATGTGGCTACAAGGGGTGCCTCAAATCATTGGTATACCTTGTGCTTAATCCAACATATTTTTTTTTAAATGCAATATTAATGCAATGATCATATGCAAGAAAATAAATGCTCATTTTATTAAAAGAAAATAAAGAATCTACAAAATTAATCTAAGGAAAGGAAAAGGTGCCTATGCTAGACTTATTGGGGAAAGGAAAAAAAAATGAAAAAAAGAAATAGAAAAAGAGGCCATGAAATCTTGTCGTTGCAGCTCGCTTCTTGTCTTGTGTTGTTTCCTTTATCATCACTCGTTCTTCTTGTTAACTGGAGGTGTGGGAAGCTTGTTATTATCAATCAAATGTTGGATAGCCTCCTTTAGCTTCCAACAGCTCTCAGTAGTATGACCCCTACCTTGGTGGTACTTGCAGTGTTCGTCTGGATTCCAACTAGGCAATCTTTTCTTAAGTGGGGGATCTTTAGTAGGTCCTATGGGAGTAATGATTCCCTTGGCATGGAGTCGATTGAAAGCATCATCGTAGCTAGTTCCAATAGGGGTAAATTCCCTTTTCGGTTGCTTTCGATTACCCATGGCTAGGATCTCACTAAGGTCGAAAGTACCAACACTATTACTGGAGTAGGTATTTTCGGAAGAAGAAGGATAGTCGTTCTTCTTCCCTTTACAGCCATTGTTACCATTGTTACTAATCTTGGCCTTCTTGTTGCGCGGAGGAACATGAAGGGGATTTGAATCAATGAAGTCTTGAACACGATCCTTGAGGGCGAGACACTTTTCAGTAGTGTGACCGCGACCTTTATGGTATCGAAAATAGGAATTTGGATCCCAATTTGGAGAACGTTTTTCAGATGGAGGGTCTTGACTGGGACCAATGGAGTGAATGAGACCTTGATCGTGAAGACAGTCAAAAGCTTCATTGTAAGTCATTCCTATTGGTGTGTATTCTACAATGGTCCGTTTTTCTTGTGGCTTAGGAGCATTGAGTTCTTCATTAAACCCTTGGCGAGAATTTTGTTCGATGGCCATCACCCGATTTGCTAATCCTTCTACCACATTCAAGATCATGGCAATGACATCTTGCAGTTTTCGAATTTCCTCTTTTAGACTTGACGAGTCTTCCTTGGTATTATCTAAGAAAAGACTTTCATCCTCCTCAATTATGGCCACTTCATCGAGAGAGGTCATATAAGCTGTCTCGATCATAGGCTCTCCTACAGGTGTGATAAGAAGTGATGGATCAAAGGATGCTTGGTCATCTTCGATGGCTAGAATCTCAAAAGTTTCATTGTCATCGATCAGATCTTGAATGGCTTCTTTGAGTTTCCAACACTCCTCGGTGTCGTGACCCTTTCCTTGATGATATTTGCAATGCTTATTAGGATCCCACTTAGGTGGCCTAGCTTCTAGAAACGGATCTTTGATGGGCCCTATGGGCATGACTAGTCCTTTGTGATGTAGCTTCTCGAAAGTCGTTTCATAACTCATGCCAAGTGGAGTGAACACCCTTTTTGATCTTTGGATTCGTGGTTTAGAGGTGTTTGTAGCATGAACCTCATTAGAGGAAGAAGAAGGACGGTCGCTCTTCTTTCCTCTCGCACTATTATCTTTCAGAAGGTCATCTTCAATGTCAATGTCTATATTATAGACAGCTTTGAAAGTATTCAAGTTGTGTTGGTACTTTAATGCTTTGAATACTTCCCTTGGAGATTCTTGATAAACATCCTCACAGATTCTTTTTCGGTAGGAGCCTTGACCATATTAGCAGAAGTTTCCCTCCATTTGTTGAAGAAAGAAGTGAACCCTTCGTTTTCCTTTTGTTTTAATATCTCAAGTTGTCTGTGGTCTGTCTCGTCTTGGATGTTGCACTTATATCTATCTATGAAAGCGTTTGTTATCGACTCCCAAGAAGAGGTTTTTTCTTTCTCGAGAGAAAAGAACCCTTGTTGACAAACGGTTTCGAGAGATAGTGGGAACAGAGAGGGGAAGACTTTCTTATCGATACCCTTAATGCTCATTATAGTTTCAAAAGCTCTTAGATGGAAGTAAGGGTTATCTGTTGCCTTGAGTTTAGGGATGTCAGTGGCGTTGAACTTATGCGGAAGAAGTTCTTTGTCCAGCGAGACCCCTTGCGAACTCATGCCCTGAAATTTATAGTCACTAGATAGCTTGCTTAGACTCTCTTGCATGAGATCCATCTGTTGTTGCTTCACGGGATTATCGACCTTAAGTGTGAGGAGCTTCAATGTTTCAGTCATGGTAACCAATTGGTTCCTAAGATCATTGACTTCTTCTTGAGTTGCCATTATCTTCTTAGCCTTCCTCTTTTGACGAATCGGTTTATCAAAAAGCGAGACTTGAATAAAGAGGTTGTCCTTGATTAATTGCCCTTCTCTCCTCGACCAAGTATTGTGGGAAAGGAATTTGGGGATACTTATTGTTAATTATTTGACTCAAACTTTATTCGACATGCAAAGGATGGAGGAAGTGAAGAAAAATTGGAATAGAATGTGAAGAAAATTTAGGTGGAGGGATGTGAAGAATTAGGAATAAAATGTACCCCCCAACTCAAATGACGGAAAAAACCGACTCATGCATGAACCTAAGACATGGCCATGGTGATGTATACTCAAAGTGTGTGCTAAGACTAGTGAGTGTAGGTGACATGTTGAGACTTTTGTCATGACCATGTGGCTAGACTATGTGATCAAGACTCGATTAATGACTCGACAAGGTGTTATTGACAGCGGAAATTAACCGAATTAATTAGCAAACTGGTTAATTAGACCTTAGGTGATGACTCGACCAATAATCCGAACTGTCGGCCAAGCGACAGGACTGGCGTCACACTATGGTGATTGGCGCCAGACAATTAAGTAAATGTCTGACGCTACACACTATAATGTGGCGCTACAGCTCGGACTTTGGCGCCAATATTGGAGCTTCGGTCTGGGACTGTTTTCGGTATTATTAGTCAACTGGGGTATGCCTAAAGTCGTACTAGGTCAATTCCGATTAAAAAAAAAACTTTATTGACTCAAATTAATTAATTAATTAATTAATTAGGCAAAGTTCTTTAAGTCATTAATTTTAGTCTCAACACAAATCAACAAACGGTTAAGAGAAACATAGAATATATATGCACAACAAATAATGCACAATTAGTCAAGTAGGCACAATATGATGCAATGAGTTCACAACCTAACCATGGCTCTAGTTCTCTAAAGTTCGGGATATGGTTTAGTCAATAGGGTCCATGGTTAATTGTCCGGATGCACCGCGTAGAAGCCTAACCGTGAAGGGTTAACGCGTGTGGATGGGACACCGCGAGTTTTTAGGAAAAAACTCACTTCCATGGTTTGGTGAATTCAACATCTCAGATGTACCCTTTGTTGCCAGGAGCGTTCAATCGGGTAGATAGAGCATGAATTCCCAGAGGGTTATGTCCATATGTAGAACACATATGGGTTTCAGAAAAGTGAGAAAAAATTCAATCAGGAAGCAGGATCGAGCAAACAATACGAAAAACCGATCGAAATTAGAACTCATATTTCTGGCTCGGTATTGGGGGAAATTGGCGCCAGCAATCAGAGACTGGCGCCAACTTTTAACTGTAGCGCCTGTCGCCAATACTGGCGTCTGGCGCTACGGCTAAAAGTTTGGCGCCAAGCTCTGGCCCCTGACGTTACTTCCCACATGCCTCAGCAGCTTTCTGTGCTCAATAAAATCATCAGTTTCGCGCGGTGTTATTTCAGTCCTAGGTCTGAAAGACATTTCTCAAATTTCCTACGTGTAAAATCCTATGTTTTTGACTCATTACGGATGGTCTTTCCAATGAGAACCTTTTTATGCATATGACAATAATGTTAATCAAAATTACGCACATGAAATACTTAGAACTTTTCAAGTCTCATCCACTCATTCTAAATCATTGCCGAAACAAATTCAGGAATTAAAATAGAAATCGTCCCCAGTGGAGTCGCCAAAAACTGTAGGGAATAGTTTCAAGCCTTTAAAAATCCCACTAGCTTGAACCCCACTGTGATCATACACTAAAGTACGGTGGTGTCCAAAAGGGAAGAAGATAGAGCAAAAGAGTCGCCAACAAGTTTTTAAGGAACTTGTAAACCATTCACGAGGTGAAGGTTACACCCCTTAACGATCCAAGAGATCGTCAACTCCATAAGGTCATGAACAAAATAAGGGTTCGGGGATGATGGTACAAATCCAACCTAAAAGAGATTGAACCTGCCCTAATAATAGGCCTCTACTTTATTCTGCTTGTATTCATGTGCGCTTTCTGACTAACATACAATCAATAGATTAACCCTAAACATGTTTATCTATGTTGGTTGAATTTAATGCACAAATAAACTATTATTGGCGATCACTTGAATTATAATCAAAATTAACCCTAACAAGATTATTAAATATCTTATTAAGCGTGATTACAAGTACCAAATTCCCTTTAACATGCAATAAAGGCGTGATCAAGCAATAAAGAATAAATATAATATGTATCAAGCAACATAATCATAATAATAATTAAATAATCATTATCAAAACAATAATAATCATAAACAATAACAATTATAATAATTATCATATTCATGTTAAAGCATAATAAACATAGCAAGATCCTAGGCGTGATACTAACAAGATTAATAACAAACCCTAGCATGTCACTAAGCAATAAAAATCAAATCTTTAGCCCTAACATGATACTAACATGAATTAATATTAGAAAGAATATAGGAAGCATCGTACTTTTAATCATACTTGATATTAAAGTTACCCTAGACATGATACTAGGAATCAAAATAACAATCTAAGCATGATATCTACATCATAATATCAATAAATCAATTAAAGTACTTACTTGGATGCCTCGTACCTCTTTCTAATAACAAAATACACACGTTAGTAATTTCAAGGAAAATAATAATCAAAACAATTAAATTAAATAATTGAAAGAGAGATTTGGGACCAAACCCTCAGAAATTAAAACCTTTCACGTCTAGGGCGAAGGCAACTTCGAATATGGCTTGGTGTATCAAGATCTTGTGAATGCGGAATTTTGTATGAAAAAGCAAGAAAGAATTGAAAGAAAGAATACTTGATAATGAGAGAATTGGTAGATGATAGATGTAGATGATGAATGAAAACGGAGTTTTTAATACAATATTTATAGAGAAAATCAGCCAAAAAAGATAATTTAACAAAACAGAGTCTGAAGATCGCTAAAACACCTCGGCGCCAGCCCTGGCTAATTGGCGCCAGGACCAGTGGCTAGCGCCAGGTGCCAATGGCTAGCGCCTGGCGCCAATCCTGGTTCCAGGCGCCAAGGCCCGGGTTTGGACGCCAAACTGATTCTCAACGCGTTTTCGAAAATCTGATAAATTTCCTGTACTGGAAGATAAAATAATATAATTTCTTCGAAAATGCTATTTGATCTTGATTAAAACTCTGAAAAGAGTCCTAATTGAATTAGGAATGAAAAGAACCTTCTAGAATGTTCTAGAAGACTAAAACCATTCCTAATTGCATTAGGAATGATAAATCATATTAGGCCCTCCCCTAGATCATTAGGCCGTACTTAAAACTCAAACCGGGCCCAGTTTAGTAAATTGGCCATAACTTCCTCAATATTCATCGAAATTGGGCTTATAATATATCGTTGGAAAGGTCTTTGCAAGCCCCATCCAACTAAACCACTATTGGACCCATATCATGGACCAACCAAACTGGATTGGCTGTTTTCTTAAAATAAAGTTTTCAAAAACAGGGAGAAGAGAAAAGAAATAAAACTTTCCGCAACGCTAGACCTTTCCACACTTTCGTTTCATTCGATTATGATTCGACGTGAAAGACACTCATCACCGGGTTTGATTTTGGGGAGACACAAATGGGTGTCTACAATATTACTTTTTATTTTACAAACAATATATATATATATATTCTACTAAATATTCTTTCATATTATTCACACCTTTAATATTAATGTAATTAGGTTAGTTCTCGTGCCATGCACGGTAATTTTTAATAATCATTTCAAGAAAAGTATTACCAAAAATACGAAGTAGAAAATGATCAAAATTATGTCAAGAATTTTTTTTAATAGCTATTTAAATATTTGTCTTAAAAATATGCCATTTTTTTTAAGTAATAATAATATTATATAAGATTAGAGGATTAAAGACACACCAGGAGATGACATGTGTCATTGCTGGTGTGTCTTTTAGTATATATTATTATTATATTATTATTATTATTATTGATTATTGATATGAATATCTATTGTACAACAAAATATAATAACGAATTAAAAAATACTTCCACTTGGTATAATTATATGAAACATCAATTAATGACTAAATTTAAATATTAAAACAAATATTTTTCTTTTTATAGATTTATAATGATTACCTTTGCTAAAATTCTTAAAAATATAGTTATTGTTGATAAAAAAAATGATGTGACATATCATTATATAATATTTTGTTCGTCAAGTCCTCTAAGAATAAATTCCATATACAATGTTATATGGAGTATTTTATTCTATTTTGCAAATATATTTCATCCATATATATTTAACTATATTCAGCCATATGTTTCCCCCACAATTTTTTTTTTAAAAAACTCTTAGAAAATACTTCATATTTAACAAGTTGCGCTACTTTGCAACCATATTTCTTCCATAATTGTTTAACTTAATATTTTTATATCTATCGTATGTGGTAAGGAATATTTGCGAAAAATACTATTGACTTTTTTAATCTAATTGGAATTGATCTACTATAAGAATATTTTTAGAAAACTTTTGAATGAAATTTTATTCGGAGTACATAATTTTCTTATTTTATGTATCTGGTTCACAAGATATATACAATCAATTGTTAAAAATACTTTGTTAATCATATAATCAACGTAACTAATAATGCTCAATTTTTTTAATCATATGCATACAAATTTATTGTATTGTTAAAATACTTTGTTAGTCTTATGCTTACAAATTTAATCGATCTTTATGTTTCTATATTGATATGATAAAAACGAAAAAATGTTTAAGGTCTATTTTGATTTATAAATTAGTGACCTATTTTCTTGAAAAATAACAAAGACCAAATTAGGTTAAATGACACATGAAAAAAAAATTAATTTTTCTATAATTTATGAATAATCCTCGTGCATTGCACGGGACCTAAACTAGTACCTCAAATGCTTATGTTTTTAAATCTAAATCACAAAAAATTAATTAAAATACCATTTGTGAATAGTGTTAAAAGTCAAAACGTATCTTTTAATTTTAAAAGAAGAAAAGTACTTGTTTCACACAATAATTCATACCATTGTAGGCATTGTTCTACAACACTCGTGCATTTCACATTAAAATAGGAAATAAAATAAATAAAATAAAATAAATTGGCTCAAAATTGATTTTACCACAATCTAATTCCAAGCCCACAAGCAAGAGAAAATCCTGTGTGTACAACCCGACAACAAAAAAAAAAAAACAAAAAAAAAAGGCATGTTTGGATATTAATTATTGTGGGCATGTTTTGATTTACTGAAAACAGGTGAACTGAACTGATTGAGATTGAAATGAAGTGAGTTGAACTGAATACAACTGAAATGAAATGTTATGAAAGAAGGAAATTAGGAACTGAACTGAACTGATTGAAGCTTAACTGAAGTGAAATTAAGTTGAACAAAACAGGCCCTTAGTGCACATTTATATACTAAGGGCTTGTTCTGATTTATTGAAGTGAACTAAACTGAATTGTTTATGAAAGAAGAAAATTAGGAACTGAATTGAAGTGAACTAGACTAAACTAATTGAAACTTAACTGAAGTGAAATTAAGTTGAACAAAACAGACCCTTAGTATACATTTATATACTAGGGGCTTGTTCTGATTTACTAAAGTGAACTAAACTGAATTTAGCTGAAATGAATTGTTTATGAAAAAAGAAAATTAGGAATCGAATTAAAGTGAACTAGAACTAAGCTAACAGGTCCTAAATTAATAAACCATAATTCAGTGCCCTGTCAATATCTCAGGTTATTGATAGAATTTTTGAGGTAAACATTTTTCCCACATGTCAAATCTTAATACATTTTTTTTGTTGTTTTTTTTAACGGGTCAAATCTTAAGGGCCTGTTCTCATTGACTGAACTGAACTGAACTGAACTGAATATTTTATAAGAGAAGGAAATTAGGAACTGAACTGAACTGAACTGAACTGAACTGAATTTCAACGTAAGAGAACATACCCTTAATACATATTATTGATACGAATCATATTATATACGAAACATATAGTTCATTTTAATGTACGTATGATATTTTGACTTAGCTAGGATAACATTGATTTATACATAAACAATATGAGAAATAACAGTATAGTTTGTTTCTCTCTCTTTTTTTTTTTTTTTTTTTTTTTTTTTTTTTAAAAAAATATTTTGAAAATAATTAGTCAATTTATTAATGTTTTGCATTTAATTTGATTTTTCACTATTAGTCAAAATTAATAATTTTGCATCTGATATGTGTCGGAGATGTCCCTACCACGTACGAGACATGTGTGGGAGATGTCCCTACCGCGTTAGGAACAGTTGTCAGATATGTCCCTCCAACAAATAGGACATCTGTAGGAGACATCCTTACTGTCGTGGTTAGGACATCTCCCACAGACGTCTAAAATATTTATCGGCGATAAATTAATACTATTTTCGACAACTATTTAACTAACCTCCAGCGGTGTGGTGGTGGTGACGATGGTCGGGGTATTAGTGGTGGTGGCGGTGTAGGTGTTGTGGTGTGGTGGTCTAAATTTGTAGTTTGAAAGGTAAGTATGGATGAGGATATAATAACATTTGAAAGTAAGGGTAACATGGTCATTAACAATGTCAGCTTGAGTATTTTTTTATGTCCTCAAATAGCAATTCTGTATCTTATCTTTGTCGAGATTGTAGCTTAAATTGATATTATTTGGATTTTTATTACTCCGTACTAACTTCATTTCATATTATTTACAACGATTAGACATTTATCCTCTCTATTTTATGTCAAATCGTTACAAATAATATGAAACGGAAGTAGTTTTTAAAGCTATTCATTATGAATGCTTTAATTTTTTTTGGAAGTGTCATAAACTTATACCAATATATCCCGCCAAAACGTAAATATACTCAACTTAGCGCTAAACTCGAAATTCAAAGAAAATTAGAAATAAAGCTTCTCTTAAACTTCTCCTACTTCAGCTAGACATTTTCACAAACACTTGGTGGGCATCCATTTGATCCAAATCTCCCTCTCAAAACCTCAACAATGAAGTTCAAGGCAAACCTGACAGAAAATGGAGTAACCCTTTTAGAGAGAAGATTCATCCCTGCCTTAGAAAAAATGGGGAAAATCTGCCATGTTTATCTCACCAAAGATCACACCTTCTTCCTCCACAACCTCCTTACCAATGATGGTGTTCAATCAATTGCCCAATTCAGAATCGATGCTTTGTTCTCTTATTACAGCGTTACCAGCCAAAACGAGGATCGTATCGCCTTCTCCCTCGATCTCTCTCTCCTCCTCCGCGCCCTCCGATCAGCCGCCGCAATCTCCTCCGCTGTTGATCAACTCCAAATCAAGCTTGTCAAGAAATTACCCCCAAATTCCACCAACCCAATGCCGTTTCTGACATTTGAGACTAAAGGGTATGCTTCTGCTGTGATTCAAGACATTCCGATATCGAAACCCCTTTCGAGGGCTCATGTTTTGGAGCTCCAAACTGCTTTGGATGATGCTCAAGATCTACCAAGAACCCTAGTTGGGGTTACTGAATTGGACAGTTTGCTCAATTTTGTTGAGAGGATGAAGCAATTGGGTGATGTAATGGGGGTTGAGATTGGTAAAAATGGGGAATTGGGTTTGAAGGTTTCAAGTAGTTTGGTTAATTTAGGGGCTGAATTTAAGAGATTGATGATTATTGGAGAGGATAGTGAGGAGATTAATGGTGATGGTGGGATGAATGTGTTGGTTAGTATGAAGCACTTTGTTAAGTGTTTGCAGTGTCATTTGGCTAAACCTGATTGTGCTTTCTATGGAGTTGGGTCTCAGGGTGGTTCTTTGACTGTGGTCTATCAGTTCTTCGTTCCCGGGTCGAGGCAGACTGATAAATCCATCAGCTTCCATTGTAGGCTTCCAGTGCTTGATCCTGGTTCTTGATTGCATATATTGCTCTTTCAGGTTTTGACATTTCTGGTTCATCTGTAAGTCTACTGAATTCGGAATTTGTTTCAAGTCCCTAAGACTCAAATTGTTGTATGTTGCAACTTTGATATGCATAGTGTAGAATGTTTGTTTCAGTGTGTAGTGTGTTTATTCTCGTTTATATTCAGAACTATGTTTAGGAAAACACGACGTAATCTATATAAAATCAGATGGTGACCCCATGGATTAATACTGTCCAATGATGCAAGTGCTTCATATACTGTGTATCTCAATAGCACAAAACGAAAAACAAATTTAGTACGACAATAAAAATTGACCTCTTCTGGTGCAAGAATATAATAGTTCTTTCGTATGCCGATTTAGAAGTAAATGAAGCCAAATCAAAGAACCTGTACATTAAAAAATTGACTTACTAATTAGCAAAGAATATCACTGACTATACTTTCAAGCTTCATCATCTAATGATGCTGTTTTTTACTCAACCAAGGCAAAGAAAATTCCAAACCACTCTGAATAAGATTGTGCATGAGTTGGACATGCATTAGCGTTAACTGCTCTGATGCTTTTCCTCCCCTGTGTTCTTTTCAAGAGGCTTCAAATCAGGTTCCGAAGCTTGATTCTGTATCAACATCAGCTAAAAGGGAACAAAGCATGCCCGCAAAACGTAAAAACAATAAAACAACCTGTGAAGCATATAAGAGCTCGAAAGAATAAATGCATGGACAATAAGTCCTATAAACTCTAAATTCATGGCTAAATGTGGACAAAAAGTGCATTCAGAAAGCGTGAACAGAACCAATTATCAATCTTACTACTAAAATTAGTGATCTTTGCGTATCATTCTGCTTGTTGGCCCTTGCATGCAGGGACTTGCTTCCAACGTATCCACCTTTGCATATTGTAACTTTGTACGTCATTATCTGAAATTTTCAGTTGCTGATGAGTGCTGCTACACTTGATGCAGAGAGATTTTTTTTCAGTACTTGGAGGCTGTCCAATCATCCGTATGTCCGAACTCACTCATCCATCATGTGGTTGTTGGTTCTTCGTTCCAAGGCTTTGGCAGACTACTAAGTACTCCCCAGTCCTTTAATACAAAACCTCTTTTAATTTTTACGCGGGAGTTAAGAAAGTTGTAAATTCTATTAAACTAATGATTAAAAATACATTTGTGCATGTGGATTAGAGAGAAAGACAGAGAAAGAAAAAGTAGTTGGGAATAATTGAAGAGATAGAGAGAGAAAGTGTTGGAAATTAATGTTAAAAGTACAAAAAAAATAAAGGAAAAAAAGATGACAACTCATCAAAAAAGAGTGTAATAATATCAAAAAATACAACCTTTAAATAGTAAGAGACATTGTATTTTGGTTTACCCAAAAAAGAAATGAGGCTTTGTATTAAGGGACGGAGGGAGTACTAATTACCATAAGGGCTTGTAAAAATTGTTCGTCCTGTATATGCTTAATGTATGTGGATTAATACAGTGTGAGGGTACTACTAACTACCATAGGTAGTTATAAAAATTGTTATGCTACTACGAAGTAAAAAATTTTGTTTAATTTTAGGCCTACAAATCTTTTAGAATACATTGACACTACTCGTAGTTAATTCGATTAGAATTTTTTAGATTATAATTCTGTTAGTTCTACCTACATAGTATCTTGGAAAATGAAACCTGGAAAGTAGAACGCACGTATAATACATAAACAAATATGGAGTGTAAAAAAAATGATATAATCGTGTAGATTCATATCCTGTAGAAGGTGATAGGATTATGTATAATAGATATGATTAAGATATTATTGATGTAATTAGTTAGGAATATGTGTACTGCACTACCAAACAAAATAGTTGGTGTGCTGGTGTAGGATCAGATGATGATTTCCTCTGTTTATTCCCCCTCCTTGTCAGTTTGTACAGCTGGTGTATTAGGGTAAGCATATCCAAGTATATGTACTGTAAAGTTGGCCTGAAGGCCGTCAAATCAATATACACAAAAACCACAAAACAGTGGCTTGAATCAAACTCTCTCTAAAGATTTAATCTTGCACAAATCAGAGTAATTTTACTCTTCATGGTATCAGAGCCAGGTTGTGGCTAAAGAGAAGAGTGATTCATTTCCTTTCAGTTTCCTTCTTAAAGATCAAATCTTTTTCCTTTTCTTCCCTTCCTCATGGTTGGAGCAACACCACCACTTCTGCCTGATACTCAGAGCCCTCTGTATATTCATCCCAATGACACTCTTGTTACCCCGGTGGGAGAGAAGCTATAAGGTTCCATGAACTACAGATCTTGGAAGAGATCCATGGAAATCTCTCTAGCATCGAAGAGAAAGCTGGGTTTTGTCATTGGAACTATAGCCAGAGACAGATCTGATGCAAAGAAGCAGGAACAGTGGGATACTTGTAATAGTGTTGTGATGGCTTGACTGCATGGTTCAATGACTGAAACAATAAAAAATCAGTTCTTTATTTGAACACAACAAGAGACATATGGGTACAGCTTGAGAGAAGGTTCACCATGTCAAATGGGTCCAACAAGTATAGGCTAAGCAAGGAGCTCTATGAGACCAAGCAGAATGGGAGCACCATTAATGAACACTTCACTAAGATGAGTGTGTTATGGGAAGAACTTGAGTCTCTGAATCAGCTACCTGCCATAACAGCTGAGACACCAGAAGTGAATGCATTTGTGACAGCTCTGGAGAGGTAGAGAGAAGAGCAGCACTTGTTTCAGTTCCTCAATGGGCTGGACAAAGACTATGCACCCCAGAGGAGTCAACTGCTGATGCAATCTCCTTTACCCTCTGTAGAAGCAGCGTGTGTAGCTCTGCAGCAAGAAGAAGCACAAAGAGATGTGCAGAACATAGCTAAGATCGACTTAAATGCATCAGCTATGTAAAGTAGAAGTCAGAGAAACCCTTCAGATTCTTCTAATAATCACAACAATCATGGAAATCAAGGAAGAGTTGCTGTTAAGGAGGGATGCACTGCTTGTGGCAAGATAAACCACTCATCTGAGAATTGCTGGACCTTGGTAGGATACCCAGAGCGGCACTTCAAGTCTAAGAAGCAGCAGAAGAGCCAACAAAGGGAAGGTGCATATGCTGGTGGTACTGGTCACAAATGGAACAAACAGAAGGGACAAGGAAGCATGATGGCAGCTAATGCTCAAGCTCAGGGGGAGAATATAAGCTCAGGGCAGCTTCTCACACCACAACAGATAGATCAGCTGCTCAAATGCTACCAGGAAGCTCTAAACTTGGAAAGGCAAGTTCAGACACAGAAGAAGAACTAGAGACAACATTTGCAGGTATGATATGTTGCTATAATGCATATAATGTTGGAAATGGTTGGATTATAGACTCTGGTGCATCTGATGAAAGTATACTCATAAATGTTGTGTACACCAAGGATAGATCAACTATAAATTTGCCAAATGGGAAAACTGCTGCTATCACTTGTGTGGGAGATGTTAAATTGAAAAATCATATGTTATTAAAAAATGTGTTGTGTGTGCCTGATTTTAAACACAACTTGCCATCTGTAAACAAGCTGATAAAGGATGGAAAATGCAATGTGAATTTTTATCCTGATATGTGTGTAATTCAGGACTCGAATACCAAGAGAATTAAAGGGATAGGTAGGGTTCGAAATGGACTCTATCACCTGGTGAATGTGCCTGTAGATGTGGTAAAAGATGAGATCAGGAGAGCAGCAAAAGAAAAGAAGAAAGAAGTAGCAGAGAAGAATGGAAGCATGAATGCAGAAGTGGAGAAGAAGAATGCATGTCATGTGAGTAGGAAGAGAAATAATTGTGTTCTATGGCACAATAGATTAGGTCATGCTCCTATGAGCAAAATTAAACAGAAGGGTTGTATCGACAAAGATTTTGTAATGAATGATGATGTTTGCATTACTTGTCCTATGGCTAAATTTACTAAAATACCATTTCCTATGAGTGATTCTATTGCTAAGCAGGCTTTTAATCTTATCCATATTGATATTTGGGGGCCATATAAAGTGTGCACAGGTGGAAAACACAGGTTTTTCTTGACTATAGTGGATGATCACACCAGAACAACCTGGGTGTATCTACTGAAATTTAAATCAGATGCCTTTGGTGTTCTAAAAATGTTCACCAATTTTGCTTTAAATTAGTTCAATGCCAATGTGAAAGTGATAAGATCAGATAATGCTCTTGAGTTTGAAGATGGTAAATGCAAAGAATTTTTTGCTGAAAAAGGGATAGTGCACCAGACCACATGTGTGGATAGGCCACAACAAAATGGAAGGGCAGAGAGAAAGCACAGAAATGTATTAGAAATATCAAGGGCTATGAGATTTCAAGCTGGATTACCTTTAATGTACTGGGTGATTGTGTATTAACTGATGTACACATAATTAACAGGTTGCCAACACCTGTACTGGGTGGACAGTCACCATATTAGAAAAAACCATCGTATGAACACCTGAGAGCCTTTGGATGTTTAGTGCACCAGACCACATGTGTGGATAGGCCACAACAAAATGGAAGGGCAGAGAGAAAGCACAGAAATGTATTAGAAATATCAAGGGCTATGAGATTTCAAGCTGGATTACCTTTAATGTACTGGGTGATTGTGTATTAACTACTGTACACATAATTAACAGGTTGCCAACACCTGTACTGGGTGGACAGTCACCATATTAGAAAAAACCATCGTATGAACACCTGAGAGCCTTTGGATGTTTAGCATTTTCCTGTAATCCTAGCAGGGAAAAAGATAAATTCATGGCAAGAGGAGTGCCATGTATCTTCTTGGGATATCCAGCTGATAAAAAGGGATACAAGTTGCTGAACTTGATGACAAGGCAGACATTTGTGTCCAGAGATGTGAAGTTTTATGAGCATGTCTTCCCTTGCAACCAAGCTAGCAAGAACAAATATTATCAGCCACAGCCTGTAACCATGCCTGTGAATGAAGAAAATGATGGATATGAAAGTCAAGGAGTAGTGACTGAAGTTGAAAATGAACATGAAACTGAGACTCTAGAGCAAGTGACAGAAAATGAAGAACAAGAAGAGACAGAACGAGAAGAAAACCAAGCAAGAAGGTCTGTAAGGCACAAAAGAGCACCAGGTTGGATGGATGACTATGAAGTTGAGTTGCCTGGAGTAAAGACAGCTTATATAGCTCATGTGGCAGAGATGACAGCTTAAAAGACCTTTTCAGCATTCTTAGCTCAGACAAAACTTGTTCAACAGGATCCTGTCAAATTCAAGGATGCTGTAAAAGAAGAAAAATAGGTAAAAGCTATGCACTAGTAGAAAAATACAAAAAGGCAACCCCCAAAAGGCACCGGTTCAGGCCAAACCGGTGCCAAATACCTGCCTAAATATGGGCGGAATTTCAGACCAAGAGCAATGGCACCGGTTCAACTCAAACCGGTGCCAAAAATACAAAGGGCACCGGTTTGAACCGGTGCCACTGAACCGGTTCATCTATATAATTAAAAAAAAAAAACCGCCCCATATATAACCCTAACTCCTCCTCACTTCCTCAGCCGCTCCTCCTTCTCTTTCTCTCTCCTCCTCCTTCTCTTTCTCTTTCCTCCTTCTATCTCTCTTCTCTGTTCGCCTTCTTTCTCTTTCGATCTCATCTCCTTCGATCTCATCTCCTTCTCTCATCTCCTTCTCTCATCTCCTCCTCACTCGTTTCCACCACCAAAGGCCACAACCAAAGAGGCGAAGACCACCACCAAGACCAACACCCAAGACCACCAAGGACACCGATTCTAGGTACATGCATGTGGTTTTTGGGTTTTTTTTTTTCTTTATTTTGAGATTTCTGGGTTTAATTAATCGAGTTTTGGGTTTAATTGGATTTTTCTGGGTTTAATTAGTCGATTTAAATCGATTTTTGGATTTTAATTCTATTGATCTGGGTTTCATTAATCGATTTAAATCTTTTTTCGGATTTTATTTCGATTTTTCTTGGGTAATTTTCGATTAAAATAATCGTTTTTTGGGCTAATTAATCGAGTTCTGGGTTAATTTTCGATTTTATTTTCGATTTTTGTTGGTTAATTAATCGATTTCTGGGTTATGGCTAGCATTTCAATTTTTCTTGGTTAATTTTCGATTAAAATAATCGTTTTTTTTTTGTTCATGCATGCGTTTTTGGGGTTGTTTTTTGGGTTTTGTTTTTAGATTTTGCATTTTTTTTCGATTTCAAGTTTTTTTTCTCTGTTTTTTCGATTTCAATTTTTTCTGGGTTTGAATTTTTTTTTCAATTTTTGGGATTATTATTTGTTTTTCAATTTCAATTTTTTCTGGGTATTTTTTCGTTTTTTTTTTTAATTTTCTGGGTTTTTAACTAATTTTCGATTTTAATTTTTTTTTTTAATTTTCTAGGTTTTAATTTAATTTTTTCTTCATTTTCTGGATTTTCTCGATTTTCTGGGTTTTAATTAATTTTCGATTTTAATTTGTTCGATTTTCTGGGTTTTAATTTTTTTTCTATTTTTTTTTTAATTTTCTGGGTTTTTAACTAATTTTCGCAGCTAATACATTTTAATTGATTTTGTTGGATGAACTAATTGGCGCAGGTATAGTATTTGCTTTGCAAGCCCAAAATATTGCACATAATCGAAGAATCAAGAATCAAGAATCAAGAATATTGATTTAGATGTTTGGGTTTTTTTTTTTAATTGTGATGTTGTAATATTTTTTTTATTTATATTGTAGTTCTTTTTTATTTATTTATATGTTGTAATTGTTTAATTTTATAATTCGTATATTGTAATTTTTTCTTGACCATATACTATAAATTTCGGTTATATTCAATGATATTCGATTAATATGTTGTTGTTCTTATTTATTTTAGTCAATTTGATTTTAAGTGAAAAATGACAACAAAAAAAAAAAAAAAAAAGATTTTTGGGGGGTTTTTGGCACCGGTTAACCGGTGCCAAAAACTTTGAAATAATTTTCTGTGGGCCTTTTTGGCACCGGTTAACCGGTGCCAATTTCTATTTTGGGCACCGGTTTGAACCGGTGCCTTTTTATACCCCTTTTTGGCACCCCTCACATTGGCACCGGTTCAAACCGGTTCCTTAGGCCGGGTTTGAACCGGTGCCAAATTCATTTTTTCACGTAGTGATGAATAGTGAGCTGTAGGCATTGGAAAGTAGCAACACTTGGGATCTGACCACCTTGCCACCAGGAAAAAGGGCAATTGGATCCAAATGGCTGTATAAAACGAAATTCAACCTAGATGGGAGTGTAGAAAGAGAAAAGGCAAGACTTGTGATTTTGGGAAATAGACAAAGGGAAGGCATTGATTATTTACAAACCTTTGCACCTGTAGCAAAGATGACTACGGTGAGGGCATTGCTTGCAGTAGCTGCTCTACAAGGGTGGAGCTTGTCTCAGATGGATGTGAAAAATGCATTTTTACATGGAGATTTGCTAGAAGATGTGTACATGAAACTTCCTGCAGGATAGGAAAAGAGATTGATGTTGGACAGGGGGAGTACTCTTATGCAGATGCACATCCTGAAATAGTGTGCAAATTAAAGAAATCCCTTTATGGACTAAAACAAGCACCCCGACAGTGGTTTGCAAAGCTGTCAAGTGCCTTAATTCAATTTGGTTTTGTTCAATCAAAGGCAGACTACTCTCTGTTCATCAAGAAGGAGAAAGGTGAATTTGTTATCATTTTAGTATATGTTGATGACCTGTTAGTGGCTGGGAACAGCAATGAGCTCATCAGCAAGGCAAAGGAATTCTTAGCTACACAATTTCATATGAAAGATCTAGGTGATCTGAGGTACTTCCTGGGCATTGAAGTTGATAGAGGCTCTCATGGAATATTCATATCTCAGAAAAAATACACAGAAGATGTGCTCAAGGAATTCAAGTTGCATGATGCTAAACCTTTGAAGCTCCCTATGGATTCCAAATTGAAACTGACAGCAGAAATGGGTACACCTCTTGCAGATGCAACAATATATCAACATCTGGTGGGGAAGTTAATCTACTTAACTATCACCAGACCAGATATCAGCTACTCAGTTCATACCCTCAGTCAGTTTATGCAAAAACCGACATTAGTGCATTTGCAGGCAGCAAAGAAGGTCCTAAGATACCTTACTGGAGCCCCTGGGCAAGGAATATTGCTTGCCTCGAAGTCTGCAGCTGTACTAACAGCATATACTGACAGTGATTGGGCAGGATGCCCTATGTCAAGGAAATCAACCACAGGATTTTGTATTTTCTTAGGTGATTCTTTGGTATCATGGAAGACTAAAAAGCAACAGGTGGTAGCACTATCATTTGCAGAAGCAGAATATAGAGCGATGGCCCTTAAATTACAACCTGTGAAATCACCTGGCTAACTCAACTGTTCAAGGATTTGGGGTTGAAGTCATTGTTTCTAGTGGGAGTAAAATGTGATAGTCAAGCTGCTCTCTCAATTGCTGTCAATCCAATGCATCATCAACGTACAAAGCATGTCGAAATAGATTGCCATTTTGTATGAGACAAAGTCACTCAAGGAGCAATCAAGCCTACCTACGTATCCACTCATCATCATCTAGCTGATATTCTGACCAAGAGTCTGCTAGTGATCAAACGTCAGTACATCATGGACAAGATGGGAGTTCGACAACCTCCTCCTCACCATCTTGAGGGGGAGTGTAGAAGGTGATAGGATTATGTATAATAGATATGATTAAGATATTATTGATGTAATTAGTTAGGAATATGTGTACTGCACTACCAAACAAAATAATTGGTGTGCTAGTGTAGGATCAGAGGATGATTTCCTCTGTTTATTCCCCCTCCTTGTCAGTTTGTACAGCTGGTGTATTAGGGTAAGCATACCCAAGTACATATACTGTAAAGTTGGCCTGAAGGCCGTCAGATCAATATACACAAAAACCACAAAACAGTGGCTTGAATCAAACTCTCTCTAAAGATTTAATCTTGCACAAATCAGAGTAATTTTACTCTTCATATCCATTATATAACAAAGCTGGTCTGCTACAGCTGATTCATTAATGTAAAATTTAATAGTACTAGTAATTGGAATTTTTTATATGTTAATCAGACCCCTTAGCTTGGCCTATATATGTGGTTGATCCAATAATCCCGCCAACTTCAATTCATATAACTCTATCACTGTATTTATATTAATACAAGTACACGAAATGAGTAATTGTTGTTTGGTGTTGGTATCCTTGATGATAGCCGTGGTTATGCTAGTTACGCCCTTTACCGTAGAGTCAGCCGACTCTGCACGTGTGCGTAAAGATGGCACTGGGCCGGCTCAGCCCAAGGCCCATCACGGCCTAGCACGACAAAGCATGACATGGCACGGGAACAGTGTAAGCACGACACAACACATTACAATGCATGTTGGGCTGAGGATCGGGCCTAAGCCGCATATATTTGGGAGAAGCACGATAAAGCACGCCAAGACAAAGCACGCTAAAATCAATAAAATTTTGCTTAAGCATCCAAGCCCGACACAATCCAGCACAATGGCATGTAAGGCTGGGCCATGCACGGGCCAACATTTTGAAAATTTCAACACGTCCCGGCACGTCACGAAACTCATGGATCGGGCCCAGCTAACTCCAAAGCACGTGGGTCTGACACGAGGTACGACTCGGCACGGCCCAAAGCCATCTTTACGAGGTGTTATAGATAGCAATGGGCCAGGACATCTCAAGGCCCGTCACGACCCACCACGAAAAAGCACAACACAACATGAGCATGGTGGTAAAATTTTGCTAGGGCAGGCAAGTCCGGCGCAGCCTGGCGTTATGGCATGTAGGTTTGGGCCGTGCACGGGCCAACCTTCTAAAAATTTCGGCACGGCTCAACACGGCTCAAAACTCATGGGCCGAGCCCAACTAACCCATCATAGCCCAGCCACCACGAAAAAGCACGACACAACATGAGCATGGTGGCAAAATTTTGCTAAGTCACGCAAGTCTGGCGCAGCCTGGCATTATGGCTTGTAGGTTTGGGCCATGTACGTGCCAACCTTTTAAAAATTTCGGCACAGCTCAACACGGCTCAAAACTCATGGGCCGAGCCCAACTAACTCGTCATGGCCCGCCACGAAAAAGCACGACACAACATGAGCACGGTGGCAAATTTTGCTAAGGCACGCAAGTCTGGCGCATCCTGACATTATGGCATGTGGGTTTGGGCTGTGAACTGGTCAACCTTTTAAAAATTTCGGCACGGCTCAACACGAGAAACTCATGGGCTGAGCCCAACTAACTCCAAAACACATGGATCTGACACGAGGCACAACCCATCACGGCCTAGAGCCGTCTTTACATGGTCTACGTATACCACCAAAACGTTTGAAAGAGACCAAAAAGAAGGAGCTCGTGGAGTAAAACTTCTCAACAACAAGCAACCACTATTGTTGAGGAAAACTGTTGATACAGCTTAGAATCTACTTCATACTTTGATGACGTGTGGTCGAGCCGAATATAATTTTTGCAGTCGCATTATTATTAATACGTAGTAGTATTGTTGTTGTTGTTGTTATTATTATTATTATTATTATTATTATTATTATTATTATTATTATTATTATTATTATTATTATTATTATTATTATTATTATTATTATTATTATTATTCCTACTCCTACTATGAAGTACAATATTATTATTGCTGTATTTTGTATTTTTATTATGATTTACTGTAGTTATTATTATTGTTATTAGGGGTCGTTTGGTTCGCACGGGGTATTCGGAATAGAATGAACAAAGGGAAGAGAAGGAATGGAATGAAAATACCTAAAATTTGGGGTGTTGTTTGTTTTAAAAACAAAGGGAATGCGACCCACCCACTAGTACAAAACTAACCTCAAGTAACACCCAAAAAGTGTTACACAAGGTGGTAAAAGTGTTATTATAGACAATAGGTAACACTTTATTGGTTGATACATCCACCCATGTTACCTAAGGTCTTATGTAACACTTTGGGTAATGTACGGTAACACTTTCAAAAGTGTTATTATAAACCCTTTTATGTATCACTTTTTACATTATTAGTATCATTTTTAAAATGTTACTTTTTATTTCTTATGTAACACTTACTTATCTTTAGTAACATTTTTTAATTATATAGTATCACTTTATCCAACATTATGTATCATTTTTTCGAATTAATGTAACACCTTGTTGATTATTAGGTAACATTTTTCAATCATGGTTTGACATATAGTAGCACTCTATTCGATATTATATATCACTTTTTACAAAGTAATGTAACACTTTATAGATTAATAGGTAACATTTAGTATTATTATTATTACTAAAATTATTATTATTATTGTTATTATTATTATTATTATTATTATTATTATTATTATTATTATTATTATTATTATTATTATTATTATTATTATTATTATTATTATTATTATTATTATTATTATTATTATTTACTATATTTTTTTAAAATATAAAAAAAAATTATGTACAACAACTCTATGAATAAGAAATCAACACATATGATAGAAAACAATTTGGATTGAAATACTTTCATAATTCTCACAAAAAAAATCCATAAACACCAATTTTAATGTTTGTCCAAACAATATAATAATCCAAACACAAAGAATATTAAGTTCGATCTCTAGCTTGGAAAAAGTAAGGAAAAACAAAAAAACTTCCAAATTTCAAAAAAGACAGCAATAACAGTAAAGAGCATTAATAATAACAGTGTATAGCAGCAGCTACACAGCTAGCTAGCCGAACATCAGAAGCAGTAACAGATGCTACCATCAGTAGTCTTTAGCAGCAACCAGCAGTAGCAGATAGTAGTGGAAGCTTCCAGCAGTAGCAGACATCAGTTGGTACCAGCAGTAGCAGAGCAGTGGCAGCAAACCGAATGAGCAAGAGTCAGCAACATATCAGACAACAGTAGCAGTAATAACAGCAAAAGACAGCAGCAAAACAGCGGTAGCAGTAGCAAAACAACGGTAAAAGTAAGTAGAGTTCTTCTAGCATCATAAATTTCTATCCTAATTCTTCATCTTAATCCAATTGATCTTATGTGTGAAAGCATCATATATCAAACAACCAGAGCAAAAATGAAATAACGCAATAATAAGAGTTGATGCTTTTTAAAAGATTATATATTAAATTATTAACCATTACCTCATTTCGCTCCTGTTCATAAAAGTGTACAATCGGAATATGATCTGTAAGTTCTGGATTGGATGACACATTTTCAAGTGATCGAGTCAAAGTATCCAACACTTCAGGATCAATTTCCTTGAGTGTCTTCATTAATTCTGCTACAGTTTCTTTTACAATTTGGTCTTTATAGGGCTTTAAAAACTCATCGGGAATTATTGGTTTGTTGCTCTTTCCCTTTAGTGAACATATCCTCGGTTGCTTTTATTTTGTTCTATCTTTGTTTGTCTGGCTTCTATTTTGTTCTATCCTTGTTTGTCTAGCTTTCTCAAAATCTGCCATCTGGATCTTGCTTCTTACAAAGAACATACAAGTGAGTTAGTCGGCGAACATCATTGATGACAAACAGGTTTTTGGAGTGTCAAGTAAAAGATATCATTATTCTCACTACACTTACAATAAATGAAGCCGACTACGACACACACACTCCCCTTTGCAGATTTCAGTTCTAAAATTCAACTTGAATTCAGTTCTGAATTTCAGCTTTGATTTCAGTTCTGAAATTCATCTCTGAATTCAGTTCTGAATTTCAGCTCTGATTTCAGTTCTGGATTTTAGCTCTGAATTCAGTTCAGCTTTGATTTCAGTTCTGAAATTCAGCTCTGAATTCAGTTCTGGATTTCATTTCTGATTTCAGTTTTGGATTTCAGTTCGGAATTTCAGCTCTGAATTCAGTTCGGAATTTCAGCTCTAATTTCATTTCTGAATTCCATTATTCTTGTAGCTCAATATAGAAGACATAATGTTAAGAGGGGAAAGAAATGGTGATAGTGGTAGGAAATTGGCAGGCTCAAGGAGAAATGGCAGTCAAATGATAATGCATCAGGTCTGATTTGAAAGACAATTGACCATTGGAAGCATGCTCTAGCAATACACCATAATATCTTAACCTGAAATGAATATGTATGTTGTCCTAGAGAAGCAATAATATTAGGCAAGTTTTAGATTATTAGCTACTGAGCCAACAATATTTTTCTAATCTATATTAATCAGAGAGTCTTGAGTTATATACACAAAATAGGCAGATTTTTGCATAAAAATAATAGATATAAAAACAAAGTTATCATGGCAGAATCATAGTAGAAAGGGTACAAATAAGATTCAAAACTAGGATATACAAGCCAACCACCCTAAGATTCCAAGGCATTAATGTATTTTCCACATTGATTTCAATATAAGCCAAAAAAGAAAAAAATGAGAGAGACAGGAACGAAGAAAGAGCACCTGACTGGAAATTCGAGTACCTTGAGCATAGAAAGAGAACCTCAGCACCTGACTGCACATAAAACAAAGTCTAGATTAATTTAGAAATTCCTAGTAGAAAGGGTATTGCAACAGCTAGCTAATTATAATTTGGGTCCTAATTAAAATAAGAATGACCCTATGAATATTCAACAACTCATGGGTATTTGACTGCCACTATAATATCAAACCTCAAATCAAACCAACTGCAAAATAGAGGTGCTCTATCGCATAAAACTAAATTTAACCACTAACTTACAAAAAAAAATAACACAAGTTCAAATAGAAATATAAAACACTACAATGATAGTTTGTCAAAATCACATAAGAAAACAATAAAGAATGAAAGCATTAACTTACCCAGAAAACCAGGAAGTCTAGGAAAATAGGTAGCCTTATCTGATCCTTGGACCCATTTTAGCATTAGGGAAAGGGAACCTGGAATCAGCAATGATGCAGGAAGAATAGGTGGTTTAACACCAGGTCTCCACACTGCATAGGTTGGCCACTAATACCTTAATTCTCTCATCAATCAAACTTTGTGTTTGTTCGTTGCTCCTCAAATTGTTGATAGTATATCCATACATTTGCATTAAGCGTGATAGTTGACAGAAATTCAAATGACTGACTAACCCCTCCCCCAACTCTCACACACACACACACACACATGAATGACAAAGTCTGAATCTTTTATGTAGATTTGGCACCTCTGTGACCTCTTGTAAAGTGCGTCTTTCAGCTTTGCTAGTTTTATTCGTTAATGGTTTGGAGGTCCCTTCCTCTCTTTATGATGAGACGCTTGTGCTTCTGATACATTTCCTCCCTTCTCTGCATCATTCACTAGGTGAAAAAAGAAGATTGGCACCGCCCTAAGGCCACCGGTTTTTAAAAACCGGTGGGGAAAATGTGGGGAAAAATAGGCGGGATTTTGAGGGGAGGTTTTTGTCACCGGTTCAAACTAAACCGGTGGAAAAAAACATTATTTTCACCGGTTTGATGAACCGGTGGCTTTTCCTTTAAAAAAAAAACGCCCCTTATAAAAACCCAAACCCTACTCTCAAATCACTCAGCCTCCCTCATTCTCTCTCTCCTCTCCTCTCCTCTCTCTACTGATCTTATCTCCTCTCCTCTTTCCTGCTCTCTCATCTCACCACCACCGCCGCCGTCCCTCTTCTTATCTTTCCTGCTCTCTCGTCTCACCACCACCGTCGCCGTCGACTTCTTTCCCCTCTCAATCTCTCCGACCTCCCTCTCTCCCTCTTCTCTCCCCTCTATCCCTCTTCTTTCCCCTCTCGATCTCTCCGACCTCCCTCTGTCTTCTGCCCACCACCACAAACGCCACTAACCACCGCCGCCACCAAGTCCAAAATCAACCACAACTTGTAAAATTTGAGGTTATTTTCAGGTAAAATTCGAGGTTAGTGGCTTAGTGCATGTAGGTGATGTAGTTGGGTTTAATTATTCGGGGTTAGGGTTTCTGGGTTTAATTATTTGTTTTACATGCCTTGATTTTTTTTTTTGGGTTTGATTGTTGTAATATTGTTCGAAATTGATGGGTTTAATTGATTTTGGATTTTTTTGGGGTTAATTGATTTTGTTTAGTTGTTTGCGTTTAATTGAGTTTTGAAATATCTGGGTTTAATTTCGAAATTGATTGGTTCGATATTGTTTGAAATTTCTGGGATTAATTTCGAAATTGATTGGTTCGATATTGTTTGAAATTTCTGGGTTTAATTTTTTGCTGGGTGTGATTGATTTTCAAAGGTTTATGGGTACATGCATGATATCTGGGGTTTTTTTTTTTTTTTGAGTTTTAATAATTTCTGTGTTTTTTTGTTTTTTTTCTGGATTTTTGTTTGATTTCTGGGTTTATGGGTTTTTTTTTCTTTATTTTTTTCGCAGTTTATTTATATTAATCAATTTATTTTTTTGTTTTAATTGATGCAGGTATAATGATTTATATCTTAAAATTATGATGTTGCATTTCCAATTGTTTGATTATTTAATTTATTCGCTTTTTTTTAGGAAAAACGAGCACTCAATATCCACACTTTTATTATATTTAAAGTGAATAAAACAAAACAAACAAACAAAAAAAAAATTACATGGACTATTGCCACCGGTTAACCGGTGGCATTAATTTAATATAAAAAAAAAAAAGCGGGACGTGTGTATTGCCACCGGTTAACTGGTGGCAATAACAGTTTTTGCCACCGGTTTTGAACCGGTGGCCTTGCTTCAGTTTATTGCCACCCCCCAAATGCCCACCGGTTCAAAACCGGTGGCATAGGAGGGTTTTGAACCGGTGGCCAATTGATATTTTCTACTAGTGATTGTTTTCATTAAAAAAAGTACAGCATAGATCATGTTCACATATAAAAAGAGATACGTACTCTAGGAAATTCAAGTTAAAATTAAAATGATTCTATGAATGCAATGCAATGTGAGAGAGGAAAAAAAAAGACATATAAAATCCCACACAATAAAAGGCTACAAAATGCATATATTAAATGCAAATCAACACAACAGCAATGACAGTTGCGTCTATATTGTAGCTTCTTGTTGGAGGAGGTATGAAATAGATGTACAAAGCCCGGAATTGGTCCTTTTCGGAATAAACTTGTCCATTAATTAACTTATCTACTCGTATATGTCCTCAATTGAACTTATTTATCCGAACTTATCGGTCTTTAAATGAACTTAGTCAACTTACAATGTGAATTGAACATGGCCTTAACTTTCCATAAGCACCAACACCAACCCAATTTAAAAAATCAAGCCAATTTGAAACTCCACAACAGCTAAAATCCCAATAGCATAATTTCAAAAAACATAGTCAAGCTAATTTCAGCAATTTCACCATCAATCCATATTCTAACTAGTAGTATACATCTATATTATAGAAATTTACAGAAATTTCAAACATGAGAATGAATTGTACACATAATTAACTGACTACTTCAAGCTAAAATCACTAAAACTTCATATTTCAGCAAATAACTAGAAATTGAAAGATAACCTAATTTAAGAAAATTGAGGATGAATTGTACACACTCTTACACAAATTAAAGCTAAAATCACTAAAACAAACATCATGAAAACCCTAAATTAGAGAAAAAAGAAGAGGGAAGGAAGTGAAAACTTATTGGTGGAAACGATTTTTCATTGAGAAGGAACAAAAATAGGAGGAATTGAGAGATGGGAGAAGAGTAAAGAGAAAAAGCCGAACGAGAATTGAGAGATTGGAGAAGAGTAAAGCCATAACCCCAACATCGAATTTTTGCTTTTTTATGGGGTTTGAGGTTCCATTTCCAAATTACCATAATCTCAATTCCCCAATTTCTCATTTAATTTTCACAAAAAACCCCACTAAATCATTAAAAATTAAACACAACCCAGAAAACAATTTGATTATTGAACCATAGTCCATGAGATTATTTAATCAATCAAACAAAGGGTAATCCTTAATTACATCGATTTTGCTCAAAACGCTGACTTTGAAACATATTAACTTAAATTAAGTATATAATATAGTAAAAATCAAAGTAAATTGTATGATCCACGAACCTGGTAGTAGCTAAGAGATCACCCCGTCTTTCGCTTTCAAAGAACAATGAAAGATCAAAGTAGATCTATGAAGTGGAAGTGACAACCCAACAACCTTGTTTTGCACTCCATGGATTAAAGAATCTAAACTCATGCTGAGAGAACATTTTTTAGCGAGAATGAGAGGAGTAGATAGATTAGAATGAAAAATTAAAATAAAGGGCACCAATTAGTTTTTTCTACAATGGGATTAGAAGAAAAATATATTTAATTAGAAAATAAAAGGATTGAGTAACATCAAATTAAGTGTTACAACTAAATGATACCTAATATCAAAGTGTTACCATAAAGTGTTACAAAAAATGTTACTTAATACGACAATGTTACAAAAGTGTTACGTAAAAATCAAACAATCCTAAAATTTTTAAAGTGTTACCAATGGGTGTTACTTAAGCCCAATTTTATACTAGTGCGTACCATTCCCACCACCACAAAACCACCAGTAACATTCATTCTCCAAAGTTCCCACCACCGAACCACCACCAAACCAGTCACCGCATCTCCCTCACCCTTCGCCTCCCTTCTCCGGCCATCCCCGCCCCTCGCAAAACCTTCCATAACCCCGAAAAAACCCTAATCGAAAAAACCCTAGATTGACGAGGGGTTTAGGAAGTGACGGAGGAATGCTTTTGCGGGGAAGGGGACAGGCGGCGAGGGTCGGGGAAGAGTCGGCGAGGGTGGTGGGAGGGCTGGGCGGCGGTTTTACGGGGATAGGGAGGGGTTTTGCGGGGGCTGTGGGATGTTTTGCGGGGGAAGGGAGGGCGCGAGGGTCGGGGTAGGGGCAACGTTGGTCGAGGGAGGGGCGGCGGTGGTCAGGGTAGTGTTGGCGGTGGTAAGGTGGGCTGGTTTCCGGTGGTGTTGGTAGTTGTGAAGGTGGTGATGTGGTGGTGTGAAGGTGGGTAGGGAATAGGAATGGAAATACTTAGGGGGTGGGGAATGAAGTTAGAGGGATTTGGGGGAATGAAGGGGGTAAAGAGAATGAAAGAAAGTGCTTTACAAACAACAACAAAGGGAATTGGGGTGATTGATTCTCATTCCCTTTCCTGAATACCCCCAACCAAACGACCCCTTATTATATTATTATTGAGTACTATTATTTTTATAATAAGAAAGTGTGCAGTAACTAGTTGCATGGAGAGCATCCCGACAAATTAGACTAAAGCATAGGGAAAACAGAATCATTATGGCTGGACTAATCCTACTTTGCTACTGTATTCTTATTTTGCTATATATTGAACGCAAAATTTCAACTCTTCATTAGTAGCTTCTTTCCCAGTGATGATAATAGACATATCTTCAATTATGAGTTTCGTCCACATATAGCAAGGCGCAGTACAACAGCAACAATACCCCAATTCCTATGTAAACTATCGCGTTGGTGAGAGAAGGGGGGAGGCAAGGATGAATTTCTACAACCTTTCATAGGCTATTTCATTTCAGTATGATATGCCAATTCAGAAACTGGGGCATCCTCATTTTAATGGGAAATTCCCTGTTTCTCATGGTGAGAAACGAAATTTGTTTCTCATTGGGGCATTTTTGTGAATAAATTAACAACTTTTTTTTTTTTATTGTGGGTTCCACATTTGAATAAAGTTGTTGGTTTATTTACGAAAATGACATGTTAGAAATAAAATTTGTTTCTCACTGTGAGAAAATGGGACATCCTCCATTTTAATACATTATGTGATAAGTAAAAGACTAAAGTTAAGTTATTAACCATATAAAAAATGCATTTTCAGACAGCTTTATAATACAGTAATAGGGATCTCACATCGGATTGTCAACATGCACCGGTGCTATTGATTGACAATGAATAATGTAGATCATCCTTCTCCTTTCAAATTACCTGAAAATTTCACCTTTTAAGTTTCGCAAATGTGGCAAATTGTAGTCGCTCCAAGCAAAAAACATCAGCATTATTTGGTCCTTGCAACAGTAGAACCAGTTACCGGGCAGTTGGTACTTGTAGACACCCATTTGTGTCTTCCCAAAACCAAACCCAGTGATGAGTACCTTTTGCGTCGAATCATAATCGAATAAAGTGAAAGTGTGGAAAGTTTAGTGTTGCGGATAGTTTTAATTTCTTTTCTCTTCTCTCTGTTTTTGAAAACTTATTTTAAGAAAACAGCCAATCCAGTTTGGTTGGTCCATGATATGGGTCCAATAGTAGTGTAGTTGGATGGGGCTTGACAAGAGCTTTCCAACGATATATTATAAGCACAATTCCGATGAATATTGAGGAAATTATGGCCAATTTGCTGAACTGGGCCCGGTTTGAGCCTCATATACGGCCCAATGATCTAGGGGAGGGCCTAATATAGATTTATCATTCCTAATGCAATTAGGAATGGTTTTAAATTTCTAGATTCTTCAAGAAGGTTCTTTTCATTCCTAATTCAATTAGCAGTGATAAATTGACTTTTGTTGACTTTTCAGAGTTTTAATTAAAATCAAAGAGCATTTTTGAGGAAAAATACGATTTTATCTTACTGTACGGCAATTTTATCTGATTTTAAGAAAACGCTTGAATTTCCAGATCAGCGCCAAACGCCAGCTGTAGCGCCTGGCGCTACGCTTGGCGCTAGCATTGGCGCCTGGCGCTAATGTTGGCGCCTGGCGCCAATAAGCCAACGTTGGCTCTGGTTCAGTTTTACGTGCGCCATGACTCCACTTTGATATTTTATCTTTTTGGCTGATTTTTCTATAAATAACGTATTAAAAACTCCGTTTTCGATAACCAGTTTTAATCAATAACCAGTTTTTATCTACAATCATCGATTCTCTCTCTCGCCAACTCTCATCAAGTTTCGTTCTCTTGATAACTCTCTCTCTCTTTTTCCAAACTAGCCTTTTACATACAAAATTCCGCATTCATTAGATCTAGATACACCTAGCCATATTCGAAGTTGCCTTCGCCCTAGACGTGAAAGGTTTAATTTATGAGGGTTTGGTCCCAAATCTCTCTTTCAATTATTTAATTTAATTATTCTTTGTTTATTATTTTCCTTGAAGTTACTAACGCGTGTATTTTGTTATTAGAAAGAGGTACGAGGCATCAAAGTAAGTACTTTAATGGTTTTTATTGATGTTATTATATAGAGTTCATGCTTAGGTTGTTATTTTGATTCCTAGTATCATGTCTAGGGTAGATTTAATACTAAATATGATCGTTATGATGCCTTTTATTCTCTTCCTAATGTTTATGATTGCTAGTATCATGTTAGGGTTAAAGATTTGATTTTTATTGTTTAGTGACATGCTAGAGTTTGTTATTAATCTTGTTAGTATCTTGCCTAGGATCTTGCTATTATTATTATGCTTTATTATTAACATGATTATTATAATTATGATTATTGTTATAATTATATTTATTATTATTATTATTATTATTATTATGTTGCTTGATGATATTTATTGTTATTGCTTGATCACACCTTTTATGCATGTTTAAAGGGAATTTTTACTTGTAATCACGCTTAATAAGATAATTAATAATCTTGTTAGGGTTAATTTGATTGTAATTCAAGTTATCGCCAATAATAGATTTATTTGTGCATTAATATTCAACCAACTTAGATTAAACAGGTTTAGGGTTAATCCTATTGATTGCATGTTAGTCAGAAAGCGCACATGAATACGAGAAGAATAAAGTAGAGGCCTATTATTAGGGCAGGTTCAATCTCTTTTAGGTTGGATTTGTACCTTCATCCCCGAACCCTTATTTGGTTCAAGACCTTATGGAGTTGACGATCTCTTGGATCGTTAAGGGGTGTAACCTTCACCCTGTGAACGGTTTACAAGTTCCTAAAACTTGTTGGCGACTCTTTTGCTCTATCTTCTTTCCCTTTGGACGCCACCATACTTTAGTGTATGATCACAGTGGGGTTCAAGCAAGGGGATTAACGCTTGAAATTATTCCCTACAGTTTTTGGCGACTCCAATGGGGAGGATTTCTATTTTAATTCCTGAATTTGTTTCGGCAATGATTTAGAATGAGTGGATGAGACTCGAAACATTCTAAGTATTTCATGTGCGTAATTTTGATTAACATTATTGTCATATGCATAAAAAAGATCTCATTGGAAAGACCATCCGTAATGAGTTAAAACATAGGATTTTACACGTAGGAAATTTGAGAAATATCTTTCACAACTAGGACCGAAATAACACTGCGCGAAACTGAAAAATTTTATCGAGCACAGAAAGCTGCTGAGGCATGTAGGAATTAGCGTCAGCAACCAGAGCATTGGCGCCAGAATTTTAACTGTAGCGCCAGACGCTACAACTAAAACTTGGCGCCAAGCTTTGTCTGCTGGCGCCAAATTCTTCCAATACCGAGCCAGAAATATGCGTTCTAATTTCAACCAGTTTTTCGTATTGTTTGCTCGATCCTACTTCCTGATTGAGTTTTTTCTCACTTTTCTGAAACCCATATGTGTTCTACATATGGACATAACCCTCTGGGAATTCTTGCTCCATCTACCTGATTGAACGCTCTGAGCAACAAAGGGTACATCCGAGAATGTTGAATTCACCAAACCATGGAAGTGAGTTTTTCTAAAACTCGCGGTGTCCCATCCACTCGCGCCAACCCTTCACGGTTAGGCTTCCGCGCGGTGCATCCGGACAATTAACCATGGACCCTCTATTGACTAAACCATATCCCCAACTTTAGAGAACTAGAGCCATGGTTAGGGTGCAAACTCATTGCATCATATTGTGCCTACTTGACTAATTGTGCATTATTTGTTGTGCATATATATGTTTTCTTAACCGTTTGTTTGACTTGTGTTGAGATTAAATAAATTAATGACTTAAAAGAACTTTTCCTAATTAATTAATTAATTAATTAATTTGAGTCAATAAAGTCTAATATTTTAATCATAATTGACCTAGTACGACTTTAGGCATACCCCTGTTGATTAATAAAACCGAAAACAGTCCCAGATTGAAGCTCCAGCATTGGCGCCAAAGTCTGGACTGTAGCGCCACTCTGTGGAGTGTGGCGCCTGGCGACAGCTCTGTCGTCTAGCGCTACACTACACAGTGCGACGCCAGTCCTGTCGTTTTGCCGACAGTTTGGATTATTGGTCGAGTCATCACCTAGTGTCTAATTAACTAGTTTGCTAATTAAGTCGGTTAAATTTCGCTGTCAATAACACTTTGTCGAGTCATTAATTGAGTCTAGTCACATAGTCTAGCCACATGGTCATGACACGAGTCTTAACATATCACCTACACTCACTAGTCTTAGCACACACTTCGAGTATATGTCACCATGACCATGTCTTAGGTCCATGCATGAGTCGGTCTTTCCGTCATTTGAGTTGGGGGGTACATTCTATTCCTAATTCTTCATATCCCTCCATCTACATCATTTTTCTTCACATTCTATTCCATTATTTCTTCACTTCTTCCATCCATGCATGTTGAATCGAGTTTGAGTCATGTGATTGACAAAAAAAAAAATGAGGGTAATGATGAAACAAATGCACAAGGCAAGCTCCTCACCAAGATTTCATGACCTCTTTTTCTATTTCTTTTTTATTTACCCTTCCCCCAATAAGTCTAGCATAGGCACCTTTTTATTCTCCTTAGATTTATTTTGTAGGATCATTATATATTTTCTTTTAATAAAAATGAGCATTTATTTCCTTATATATGATCATTTCATTATATTGCATTAAAAAAAAAAATCCATGTTGAATTAAGCACAAGGTATACCAATGATTTGAGGCACTCCTTGTAGCCACATCATATTACCTTTCACCTTTCAAATTTACAATCCTTTCTTCATAAACCACTTTGAGCCTCGTCTAACGATAGACCTTTCTTTTTTCAACCTACATCTACCTAACCTTGGGACGGGATGGTGTGTAACTTATGCAATTCTAAAAAAAAAGCTTGAGTGATTTAAAAAGATCAAAATAAAAATAAAATCAAAGATTAAATAAAAGTGTACAAAAGGGCAAGTGTTCCAATGTCTTTGATATGAACACGTCTCAGATTGCGTCTCTTATCGAGTGCTCGGTACCGTGCCTGAGAAACATGAATTCCAAGTGAGTGATAGACCGCATGATGAGGATTGCCCACACTTATAAAAATAAAATAGATGCTAAAGCAAAAGATAAAACTGAGCTAAAAAAGAGTAGAAACTCAAGCATAAAAATACAAAGATTCAAAAGCAAGATTGCACACCTTGGGAGCTTATCGAGGGTCTTGAGCCTTTTTATCCCCTTCTTCTTCAAGCCTTTAGCCTAACCACGTTACAACCCTTAAAAGACCTTTTTGAGGTATACATACACTTGTGCGAGGTTCGGCTAGAGCTACGTTCGGCCTGATTCCTAACGGATACGTAGGCAACCTCACATCGAGGTGCGGCCGTAATAAATATGCATTCATATTCATATTCACACACATACACCATGATCATATCAAGGGATCTCCTATGCTCATCCGTATCCATGTAGAGCTAGACTTGGGGGCTTGATCCTTACATCATTAGCTTACCTAGCCTAAGAGTCACCACCATTCGACTCTTTTAACAAGTAATATCTTTCCACACACTTAGCCCTTGCGGCCTAACTTTAGTATCACTTTCACACACATCACACATACATGACCAAATATACTTCTCTTAGGAACCCTTTGTCATGTAATCTTAACACAATGTTGAAGCATGCCTTGTCATATCAACATCACTTATCAATCATAATTGTCATTGCATCACGAAGTATGAAGTGCTTAGCCTCCGTGCCTAAGTTACCTAAATACTTTCATCATTGATTCAACCATTGAGATAGCCTAGGATGGATTAATCCTTGCACCTTGAGAGATAGTATCAAACAACATTTGACTAAAATCATTCAACATGCACCTTCAAAAACTTCGATCCTTTTTTCAGGTCTTTCTTTTTCAGGAGAAAGTCGGTACCCTCCACAAAAATGACATTACTATGCACACACGTGTCATGAGTCACACGTGTTATTTCACTTTGAGTCGAGTCAACCTCGAGTCAATCACAGTGAGTCAAGTTTATGCCTTGAGTCAAGCGACGTTAAACCTTAGGTCAACCCTAAGATAATTAAAGAAACTGGCAAAGTTCTATGGTAAAAAATAAATACAGGTGCAACAGAATAGGGAAGACCCTACTCCAGCGCCGGACGAAAACATCTAGCGTCTGGCAATAGTTTTTAGCGCTTGGCGCTAGATCTCAGCGTCTGGCGGCAGAGTCAATTCTTGGCGCCAGAGATATTTCAACAGCGACAGAGCTCGAAGCCTCACAGAAAGGTGATTTTGACCTCATACAGCAATTTCGGGTTCCTTGGTACGCTAGTTAGCCCCTATAAGAAATTTGACATGATTAAGTAGTCGGTTTGATTATAGTCTAAGTGATCGACCTGATGAAAGATCGTATCACTTAGCTTAAAGCGCCTAAGCGTTGGCTTATCACAGAGAAACCGACACACTGGTTTTAGCGGAAGCAAAGTTCAAGTGAGCTTTAGAGATCGACAAGCGTTGGTCTTCGGAAATTTTTCTTCGGAATATTATCGCAACAAACATTCAATCATCGAAGCTCTTTTGTTCAGAGACGCGTGGACATATCAATCAAAAGCTCTTTGTTCAGAGACGCGTGGACATATCATCAAGCTCTTTTGTTCAGAGACGCGTGGACAATCCTTTCAAGCTCTTTTGTTCAGAGACGCATGGACATATTATCGAAGCTCTTTTGCTCCAGAGACGCGTGGGCATCCTATTATTCAAGCTCTATTGTTCAGAGACGCGTGGACATATTATTCAAGCTCTTTTATTCAGAGACGCGTGGACATTTCTTTCAAAGCTCTTTGCTCCAGAGACGCGTGGGCATATCATTCAAGCTCTTTTGTTCAGAGACGCATGGACATTCCTTTCAAAAGCTCTTTTTCTCCAGAGACGCGTGGGCATATCATCAAAGCTCTTTTGTTCAGAGACGCGTGGGCATATCATTCAAGCTCTTTTGTTCGGAAACGCGTGGACATTTCTTCCAAGATCCTTTACTCCAGAGATGCGTGGGCATCCTATTATCAAGATCTTTTGTTCAGAGACGCGTGAACATTTCTTCCATCAAGCTCTTTGCTCCAGAGACGCATGGGCATATTATTCAAGCTCTTTTATTCAGAGACGCGTGAACATTTCCTACAAGCTCTTTTGCTCAGAGACGCGTGGGCATCCTATTATCAAGCTCTTCGTTCAGAGATGCGTGGACACATCATTCAGAAGATCATATCATCAAAAGCTCTATTGTTCAGAGACACGTTGCAGGGAATAAATTTCAAGCGTTAACCCCCTAGCTAGAACCCCACTGTGATCATACACTAAAGTACGGTAGCGTCCAAAAGGGAAGAAGATAGAGCAAAAGAGTTGCCAAAAAGTTTTAGGAACTTGTAAACCGTTCACAGGGTGAAGGTTACACCCCTTAACGATCCAAGAGATCGTCAACTCCATAAGGTCTAGAACCAAACAAAGGTTCGGGGATGAAGTTACAAATCCAACCTAAAAGAGATTGAACCTGCCCTAATAATAGGCCTCTACTTTATTCTGATCGTATTCATGTGCGCTTTTTAATTAACATGCAATAAATAGGATTAACCCTAAACCTGTTTATCTATGTTGGTTTAATATTAAATGCACAAATAAATCTATTATTGGCGATCACTTGAATTATAATCAAAATTACCCTAAACAAGATTATTAATTATCTTATTAAGCATGATTAGAAGTACCAATTCCCTTTAAACATGCATAAAAGGTGTGATCAAGCAATAACAATAAATATATAGCAACATAATAATAATCAATAATCATGATAATAAAATTATAATCATCATAACAATAATCATCATAATAATAATAATAATAACCATGATCATAATCATCATAAATTATAACAATGATAATCATAATCATGTTCATGTTAATATTAAAGCATAATAATAATAGCAAGATCCTAGGCATGATACTAACAAGATTAATAACAAACCCTAGCATGTCACTAAGCAATAAAAATCAAATCTTTAACCCTAACATGATACTAACAATCATAAATATTAGGAAGAAAACAAAAAGCATCATAACAATCATATTTAATATATTTGATATTAAATTTACCCTAGACATGATACTAGGAATATCATAATAACAATTTAAACATGATTTCTACATCATAACATCAATAAAACCATTAAAGTACTTACTTTGATGCCTCGTACCTCTTTCTAATAACAAAATACACACGTTGGTAACTTCAAGAAAAATAATAATCAAAACAATTAAATTAAATAATTGAAAGAGAGATTTGGGACCAAACCCTAAGAAATTAAACCTTTCACGTCTAGAGCAAAGGCAACTTCGGATATGGCTAGGTGTTTCTAGATCTTGCGAATGCGGAATTTTGTATATAAAAGAAAGGTTTAGAAAAGAGAGAGAGAGAGATGATGATGAATGATTAAAAGAGAATGAGAGAATTAATGATTGCGAATGAAAACTGGTTGTAGGTGAATGTAGATAAGAATTGGTTGATTGAGAGAATAAGAGAGAATTGAAAACTGGTTTTAAAATAAGAATTTATGAAATCTGGTTATCGAAAATGGAGTTTTAATACGTTATTTATAGAGAAAATCAGCCAAAAAGATAAAATAAACAAAATAGAGTCTGGCGCACGCAAAACGAGATTGGCGCCAGGCGCCAATGTCTGGCGTTAGGCGCCAATCTTGTTTTTGACGCGTTTTCTAAAATCTGATAAATTTTACCGTACAGGAGGATAAGATCGTATCTTTTCCTCAAAAATGTTCTTTGATTTTAATTAAAACTCTGAAAAGTCAACAAAAGTCAATTTATCAATGCTAATTGAATTAGGAATGAAAAGAACCTTCTAGAAGAGTCTAGAAGACTAAAACCATTCCTAATTGCATTAGAAATGATAAATCATATTAGGCCCTCCCCTAGATCATTGGGCCGCACATAAGGCTCAAACCGGGCCCAGTTTGGTAAATTGGCCATAACTTCCTCAATGTTCATCGGAATTGGGCTTATAATATATCGTTGGAAAGCTCTTGTCAAGCCCCATCCAACTACACTACTATTGGACCCATATCATGGACCAACCAAATTGGTTTGGCTGTTTTCTTAAAATAAGTTTTCAAAAACAGAGAGAAGAGAAAAGAAATTAAAACTATCCGCAACACTAGACTTTCCACACTTTCACTTCATTCGATTATGGTTCGACGCGAAAGGTACTGATCACTGGGTTTGGTTTTGGGGAGACACAAATGGGTGTCTACACACGTGAACATGTATTTCACGCTCTATTGTTCAGAGGCGCGTGGACATATTAAAAAAAAAGCTCTTTGTTTAGAGACGAGTGAACATCGAAACAGCAATATGGCGTTCCCTAGATTGTGGAGAGTTGTCACAAAAAACTGAAGGTGATTTCAGGCGAAGTTGTCTTCGATCGTGTTCCCTTAGACGTGGAAGATGGTCATAAAGCGGAAGGGGATGATTTCAAGCGAAGTTATCTTCGATGGTATTCCCTTGGACGTGGAATATTATCAAAGCGGGAGAGGATCGTTTCAAGCGAAGAAGTCTTCTATATTGGATGCAGTTACAAGCGAAGTGGTTTTCAAGCGGGATGGCATTCTCTTGGCAAGAGGTCATCAAAACAATCGGTTACTTTCAGAGACGTGTGCTCGACGGTGCAAGATACGCGTTTCTTAACTCTTTTATCTGTTTAACTAACGCTAGTTTGCAGGTATCGGCGTTACAAGAGTGATTTAGGATCGCAGAACGTTCTGAATAATTCTCCGTCCCTATCGATACTTTAACTTTTGTTTTCGAAACTTGCGTTTCTCCAAACTCAGTCAAAGTGGGGGCTTCTGTAGACACCCATTTGTGTCTCCCCAAAACCAAACCCAGTGATGAGTACCTTTTGCGTCAAATCATAATCGAATAAAGTGAAAGTGTGGAAAGTTTAGTGTTGCGGATAGTTTTAATTTCTTTTCTCTTCTCTCTGTTTTTGAAAACTTATTTTAAGAAAATAGCCAATCCAGTTTAGTTGGTCCATGATATGGGTCCAATAGTAGTGTAGTTGGATGGGGCTTGACAAGAGCTTTCCAACGATATATTATAAGCGCAGTTCCGATGAATATTGAGGAAATTATGGCCAATTTGCTGAACTGGGCCCGGTTTGAGCCTTATATACGGCCCAATGATCTAGGGGAGGGCCTAATATAGATTTATCATTCCTAATGCAATTAGGAATGGTTTTAGTTTTCTAGATTCTTCTAGAAGGTTCTTTTCATTCCTAATTCAATTAGCAGTGATAAATTGACTTTTGTTGACTTTTCAGAGTTTTAATTAAAATCAAAGAGCATTTTTGAGGAAAAATACGATTTTATCTTCCTGTACGGCAATTTTTATCTGATTTTAAGAAAACGCGTGAATTTCCAGATTAGCGCCAAACGCCAGCTGTAGCGCCTGGCGCTAGCATTGACGCCTGACGCTAATGTTGGCGCCTGGCGCCAATAAGCCAGCGTTGGCGCTGGTTCAGTTTTACGTGCGCCAAGACTCTGCTTTGATATTTTATCTTTTTGGCTGATTTTTCTATAAATAACGTATTAAAAACTCCGTTTTCGATAACCAGTTTTTATCTACAATCATCGATTCTCTCTCTCGCCAACTCTCATCAAGTTTCTCTAGATTACTCTATCTCTCTTTTTCCAAACTAGCCTTTTACATACAAAATTGCGCAGTCATTAGATCTAGATACACCTAGCCATATTCGAAGTTGCCTTCGCCCTAGACGCGAAAGGTTTAATTTCTGAGGGTTTGGTCCCAAATCTCTCTTTCAATTATTTTTATTTAATTTTTTTTTTTTATTATTTTTTCTTGAAGTTACTAACACGTGTATTTTGTTATTAGAAAGAGGTACGAGCCATCAAAGTAAGTAATTTAATGGTTTTTATTGATGTTATGATATAGAGTTCATGCTTAGGTTGTTATTTTGATTCCTAGTATCATGTCTAGGGTAGATTTAATACTAAATATGATCGTTATGCTGCCTTTTATTCTCTTCCTAATGTTTATGATTCCTATTAGTATCATGTTAGGGTTAAAGATTTGATTTTTATTGTTTAGTGATATGCTAGGGTTTGTTATTAATTTTGTTAGTATCATGCTTAGGATCTTGCTATTATTATTATGCTTTATTATTAACATGATTATTATAATTATGATTATTGTTATAATTATATTTATTATTATTATTATTATGTTGCTTGATGATATTTATTGTTATTGCTTGATCACACCGTTTATGCATGTTTAAAGGGAATTTGTACTTGTAATCATGCTTAATAAGATAATTAATAATCTTGTTAGGGTTAATTTGATTGTAATTCAAGTTATCGCCAATAATAGATTTATTTGTCCATTAATATTCAACCAACTTAGATTAAACAGGTTTAGGGTTAATCCTATTGATTGCATGTTAGTCAGAAAGCGCACATGAATACGAGAAGAATAAAGTAGAGGCCTATTATTAGGGCAGGTTCAATCTCTTTTAGGTTGGATTTGTACCTTCATCCCCGAACCCTTATTTGGTTCAAGACCTTATGGAGTTGACGATCTCTTGGATCGTTAAGGGGTGTAACCTTCACCCTGTGAACGGTTTACAAGTTCCTAAAACTTGTTGGCGACTCTTTTGCTCTATCTTTTTTCCCTTTGGACACCACCGTACTTTAGTGTATGATCACAGTGGGGTTCAAGCAAGGGGATTAACGCTTGAAATTATTCCCTACAGTACTGATCATTGGTTGCTATACTACCTCTCAACCTCTTCAGAGGTTCAGAGCATGTCATTTGATGATACTTGTAAAAAGAAACCGCAAGGAATGTATATATAATCAGAGAACGTACACTGACGACAAGTGATCAACTTGTGTAAGAAGTGATCACAATTTGTGTGGAATGACCTTTTAAGAGGCCGACTTTGTGAAATAAGGACCTTTTAATACAAAAGTTATGAGAAACGACCTTATAAGCTGTGTGAGAGGTTATGAAAAAGAATTTTAGTTGGTTTTCTGGCTCAACAACGGGTGACTTTGGCATTGACTATCATGTTCCTAGCACATGACACTTAAAAAGACCCTTTTGTACTTTTTCCTCCATTTCAAACAATCCCATGCTAGGCACAAGAAGGGAAACGTGGGGAAAAAAAGTAATTGCATGGGGGTCTTCTTTCAGTGTCATATGTTAGGCACGTGAAAGTCAATGTTAGAATCAGGCGTCGACTAGCCAAAAAACCAACCAATGTGCCTCTTCACAACCTCACGCAACTTATAAGTTCCCTTTTCACAACTTTTGTCTTAAAAGTTCTTTCCTCATAACGACGCTCTCTTAAAAGTTGTGTTTACCTTGTTCTCCTTTTCATAAGCAGCGAACAAAAGATCCACACATTTATCATTAGGTTCTATACCAGCAATTAGGTGATGTAATGGGGGTTGAGATTGGTAAAAATGGGGAATTGGGTTTGAAGGTTTCAAGCAGTTATGGACTCAACTTTAAAAATTGACCCGACCCGACCTCACCTCATTAGACCCGATCAATTATCCGAATTGACACCCTACTAAATACATTGACACTCTACTCGTAGTTGATTTGATTAGAATTTATTAGTATAACAATTTTGTTTGTTCAATTTGATTAGAATTTATTAGTATTATAATTTTGTAGTTCTACTTACTGAGTAGTATCTATAAAAATGAAAGCGGGAAAGTAGAACGCACGTATAATAAATTAAAAAAATATGGAGTGAAAAAAAATTGATACAATCATGTAGATTTATATCCATTATTTAACAAGCTGGCCTGCTAACAGCTAATTCATTAATGTAAAATTTAATAATAATTGGAATTGTTTATATACTAATTAACCCCTTAGCTTGACCTGTTTATATGGTTGATCCAACAATCTCACCAACTTTATTCATTCATTCAACTCTATCACTAAATTCATAAATTGCAATACTGAGTAATTATTGTTTGGTGTTCATGATATCCATGGTTATGGTAGCCACGCCCTTTACCTTGTCGGCACACTCCGCACATGTACATATACCTTTAGTTGATATTTACAAGCCTACAACTCATGAATCATTTCCCCTACTAGGAAAAGAGAGAGGGGGCGCCGAAAATGAGATGACAGCTCAACGTTTGAAGGAGGCCGAAGCGAAGGAGGCTCATGGTGTAAAGGTTCTCAACAGGCGCTGACTATTGTCATCAGTGCCTGGGAGAAATTGTTGATAGAGCTTAGAATTTATTTATTTTGAATGAATACATAGTATTATTATTATTGTTGTTTTTTTTTTTGTAATTTTATTATTATGTAACGTTGTTATTATTACTAGTATAGTATTACTGCTATCAAACAAAGTATGCAGTAAGTAGTTCCTTGGAAAGCAAATCTCCCGGCAAGTTAGACTAAAGCATAGGGCTCAATTCCTCTGTAAACGAGGAGGGGAGTTTGGTCCACAAACAAGGTTTAGGAGCTTCGGTGTCATTGATAGACAATGAATGTAGATCATTCTTTTCCTTTCAAAATTAGTTGAAAATTTCACCTTTTTAAGTTACACAAATGTGGCAAATTCTAGTTGCTCCGATCCAAGCAAAAAACATCAGAGCATTATTTGGCCCTTGAAACAGTTGGTACTCTATCGTTGGTTTCTATACTACCTCTCAACCTCTTCAGAGGTTTAGAGCATGTCATTTGAAACTGCAAGGAATGTATATATAATTAGAGAAGGTACGCTGAAAACAAGAACTTGTGTAAGAAGTCAGATTAAAACAAACATTATAAAAATTACTATTCTTCATTCTAGTTTTCTGATAAGATCAGATCAAAGACGTTTAGGTGATTATATTTTCACTCCACGACAATAGCTACTATCTACTGGCGAATTCCCTGTTTCTCACCGTTTCTCATGGGGGTACAAACGACATTTCGCCCATTATAAGTCACTTGCTGGACGAGTGAGCTGGCCCAATTAATCTTACGTGTTTAGGATTGGTTTGCCAGCTGTAATACTTGCTGGCATACGCCGTTATTCTTCGACGGAGATTTGAATTCGAAACTGGGCGAATTCATGGGTAAAAATACAAGTTCGAATCTGGGCGACCTGAATTTCAAACTTTTTCTCACTGCCGAATTGAAGTCGAAGACAAAGAGGAGAATCTCCAATTTGGGCGGAAACATTGTGTCCAGGTTCTCACTCATTTCTATTTCAATTTTTTGATTTCAATTCGAACTGGCTTCTTGTTTTTTCTCAATTCGAACTGGCTTGTTTTTTCTCAATTCGTACTGGGCGCTTGGTTCTTGTTTCTTCGAATGTTGTAGGGTTGAGGGTCGATTTTCGGTGATTGTTTCAATTGACAGAATTAGGGTTGCAGTTACAGGATTTGTTAGGGTTGCAAATGCAGAACCAAAGCTACAAAAGGTATTAATTTGTACGGAATTAAATAATGGAATTATTGCGATTACGCTGCTATTAAATAATGGAAATGTTGATGTTCGGTGAATGGGGTGAATTACGCTGTTGAGATGTTCATTTGATTTGATTGAATGAGGTGAATTGTGCATTCATTAGTGACGATTATTCGTTCTATCTATGTGATATTGTGTTAAATCAGGTGAATTATTGATTCATTGGTGCTCATTATTCTTTCTATATATGTTATATTGTGTTATGGTGGACTGTTCAGTTGACTGAATGAGGTGATTTATGTTGTATTGAAATGTTCATTTGATGGAATGAGTTGAATTATGCGTTCACTGGTGCTCATTCTCATTATATCTATGTGATATTGTGTTAATTAAATGAGGTGAATTATGCAGTCATTAGTTGTTTGTGGGTAGATTGAGTTTTGTGGCAGCAAATTTGATATAATCGTTCTTCGGACAGGATTATCAAAATGTTAGCGGGGAATGGTAAGAATAAACGTACAATGGTGAGGGGTTTTGGGATGAAGGTTGGGGTTGTGGTTGAAGATGTTGAAGAGGGGTATGGGCTTAGTGAGAAGCGTAAGGTATGTGAGCAGAAGACCATGCATTTGTGTCCAGAATTGTTTAAGGTACTACAATACTCAATCTAAGATTGTTCTCACTGTGTTTTTGCATGATTAATGTTTACGAATGAATTAAGTATACTGTTTTTTATGTGATTAGGATGACAGATTAAGTTATGGAGGGACTGTCAAAGGTAGAGCGGAGGTGATGGCTGAACATACCAAGGCATCAAGTCGGGTAAGTTTGCTTCCTGATTAAGTGGTCAGTGGGTCTAGGAGAGGAACATTTACTTTATTAATGTGATTTCATTGGCAGCCTCCTAACATGGGTTGCCGCATCGAGTCATTTGGGCGCATATGTCAGAAATTTGATGATAGTTGAAGACGTTGGGTTTGTGAGATGGGATTTGGTAGTCTTTTACATCTTGCTTTAGATATGCATTTACCAAGACAATTGGCATACTGGGTCATGACACGGATGGATCAAATTGGTGAAATGTTTAGAAGTCCCAACGGTATAGAGTTTAAGTTTTCAAAGAATCAGGTTAGGTGGGTACTAGGGATACCAATGAGTTCTAGGACTGTTCCTTGTACAAAAACCATGACCCATTATGAACGTGTAAAGGTTCAGAATATAATTTTGAAGTATGGTAAATCGTGGGAGTCCAAGTCTGGGGGATAGTCTGGTCAGGTCTACATGTCTGTAGGCATACCATTAAGTTTAGATATGATGAGTCGCTTGGAGGGGTACTTCGATGCTGGAGAGGAAGAGGAATTCAAGACGTTGTTCTTGATAATTGCTTTAGAGATGGTGTTGTGTCCCACTCAGTCACCCCGGCTTGCGTCTGACCTACTACCTGCAATAAGCTGTGCTATGGAGGCAGTTGAGTATGACTGGTGCTCTTTAGTGATGTCGAAGATGTTGAAGAGCGTACAAAGTTTTGCTCGACGTTTCTATGCTAATGGGCTTGCCAGTAGATGCGGCGGGTGTGCAATATTTGCTGTAGTATGTGTGTTTCAGTGTATTATTGCTTGTTTTGTTTTTTCTTTGTGGTTCCTTTCTTAGTAATTGCTTGTTTTCAACATATTGGCAGATATTGTACTTGGATCGGTTGGATAGGGATCCTATTCAGTGGGGTGTTTTTCCTAGAATTAAAGTGTGGACTATGCAGCAGATTGGGATGGCAGAAAAGTCGGACAAATTGTTGTTTGGCGACTACGGGAAACTTGGGGTAAGCACTTTTGTATGTGTTTTATTGCACAGTCCTTCAAACAAATATGGTGTAGGAGGAGTAACTAATTTTCATTTGAATTTCATTTGTGTGGTCTTTCCTTGTGGTGGATCAAGCTATTGGATATTGCCTATGTTGAACAACACCCAAGGGATGCACGAGATAGCGTTGGACCCCAAGCTGGAGTGGATAATGTGAGGTTTGATCTTATAGTAGTTGTTCCACCTGTGTACGTTGAATCTGAATCTCTGTTGTGTGGATGTAGATGCATGATTTACCAGTGCCTGGGGTTAACTTCAAGGCTAAGCAAAGAAGGGGCCGAATGCTTGAGGTGATTCTAAACTACAAGGGAGGTAACAATATGTACAATGTGTAATATGTAGCATGTGTTGAACGCAATTCTAAGTTTAGAATGTGTAATGTATTAAGGGTTCTTATATTTGTTGGATTTGGATATTCTTATATTTACTTAATTGAACATTCAATTTCCAGTTTGGTTCATTCTTGACACATAATTTTCAGTTTTGTTTTTTTGACATATAATTTGTAGTTTGTTTTGTGACATATAATTTTCAGTTTAGTTGAATACTCAATTTCCAATTTGGAATGTGCAAGGGTAAAGCCCAGAAAATATGCCTGATACCTGGTTTTTTTTTGGGCTTATTTGCTCAGATTTTAGAATGTGTAATGTTCTGGAATAATGATGATAGTTGTTGGATTTGGATATTCTTATTCCTATTTTAACTTAATTGAATATTCAATTTTCTTTTTTTGACAAAAGAATATTCAATTTTCAGTTAAGTTGAAAACTCAGTTTCCAATTTGTGTAAGGGTAAAGCCCAGTAAAAAAAGGCCTGATATCTAGTTATGTTGAATACTCAGTTTCCAATTTGGAATGTGTAAGGGTAAAGCCCAAAAAAAAGGCCCCTGATATCTGGTTTGTGGGTTTGTGGGCTCCTTTGGCCCAATGTATTGGTCAATTTTATTTTTGGCCTTATTTTATGTCAAATGGACTTTGTCATAATTTTATGGCATTGTATAATTTATAATTGTATGTTATAGATTTCATAAGTGTGCTGAAGTGTATAATTTTAGTGTACTGTATGTTTTACAAGTTTAATTGTATCAAAGTACACTTTATAGTTATTAAAATTTGAGGTAATGTGATAATTGCAGGGATAATTGTTAATTCAAACAATTGCATATTGTGCTAATTAAAACAACTTAACATCAAGTTCATAAGCAAGTTAAAAACTTCAAGTTCAAAAGCAATACATCATCATCATAATGGCCATACTAAGGGGACTTTCTAATACATAGGTCCTTCGGGCTTCCTACAAAAGGCGATTGCATTCACTATCTACCCTAGACCCTTAATACATGATTTTGTTCACACATGACCTACTTGTCTGTGAAACAAAATATTTCATCCCCATTCCTCATGGCCGCACCCCGAACTAGGTGAATTGGAGTAACCTTTTTGTTCTCATGAATCATCAGGATTTTGTTGGGCCTTACATTGACCTCCTCACTCCAAGCTCGAAACAGCCCGTCCAGAGAGTCGTCCAGCTTAACCAACACCTTCTTCTTCACTGACCGTGTTCGCGGCTCTCGAAGAATGACTAGCTTCTTACGAACATCCATGTTGCCATCAGCATGGTTCTGCAAATCAAATCAAAGCAGAAATTAACAACTACATTTTAACTAAATTTAATTACATATACTATATTTTTTTTAACCACTTTCATTCATTGCTATCTTAACTCAACAACTCTGTTTTAACTCAACTAAACGACATTAAGAACTACAAATTACCGAAATTAACAACTAAAATCCAAAAACGTGTTTTATGTATTTAATTCAGATTTACAATGGATTTAATCCACTTGAGTTGTTCACATTAAGTTAAAATCCATAAAGTACTTCAATAATTAATAACTGAATAATAGTTGCCGAAATTTAAAGACAGTAAGATCTACAAAGTTTATCAAGATTAATAGCTAAAATTTAGCTAAATTAACACCATAAATAATTTAACGACTATTAACAATTAAATTTGAACGAAATTAACGACTTTAAAAATTAGATTTTAACAGGTTTAAAAATTAAATTCATTTGTACATGTTTAGCAGGTAAAATTCAACGAATTTAAAAATTAAATTTTAATGAAATTAACACCTAAAATGACTTAAAATTTTAACTTGATGAAAACAAAAGCAAAATAAAATGATTAAGTTACCCGGTGGCCACGAACCCACAGGACAGCCCCATTCACAATCCCAGCCACTATTGGATTGTGAGTACAATAAATGATCCCACGAGCATTCCTTATAGTAATATCATCCGAATGACAGTCCACCCTCCTAGCATAGTCATAGTAAATTTTCAGGAATGTTTCATTAATCCTAAGCTCATACTCGAGCCCTGGATCGTCGTCGTTTAGGCTGCAAATCCTGAACGAGATATTTGGAGCTAATACTCCAGGCCTTTCCTTCCTAAACCTTGTCCCTTTCTTAGCAACATGCGCTGGCTTAGCCGTAGGAGGTGCCATGACAACCACAGCATCAAGTTCGTCATCTTCTATCTCAACAATAACATCCTTAGAAGCAACGAGCTTCTTTTGTTCAGCACCATCGACGTCCTTCTTCTCCTGATCAGCAATATCCTCCTTATTTTCTACGGCAGCAACGACGTCCTTGTTCTCTTCAGCATTAGCAACGACGTCCTCCATCTCTTCAGCAGCACCAACGACGTCCTTGTTCTCTTCAGCAGCAGCAACGACGTCCTTGTTCTCTTCAGCAGCAGCACCGACGTTCTTGTTGTCTTCAGCATCAACAACCTTCTCTTTGGAAACAGTTCCTTTTGGTTTCGTAAGGTCATGTACAGGATCTTCAATGAGGTCAGGAACAGAACGATGAGACTGCAGTCTAGCGCGGCCTTTTCTTCCTCCGACCGTCATGCCACACGCTAACTGCTCCAAGAGGCTGTGACGCCCGCTAGAAGTCTTCCTTTTCCTACGTGGTGGACCGAGTATGGAAGGGATACCATTAGGGTTAAGATTTGAAGGGGCGGAGGAACTCATTTCGGATGAATATCTATCCGTGGATGATGTTGGTGAATAAGTTATTTGTGAAGTCTTATATAACCCCCCTTGCATAGGAATACACCTTTTTTTTTCAATTAAAATATTAATTAAATTATGCAAATGAGAATGAGAGTGCAAAGCAATAGTTCCATACTATATATAATATTTATTTCCTAATTATACCACGGTCGATGACTGTCTCAATTGGTTTACATTCTACCTACACACTATATTTGGTTCTAGGTTCGAATCCCAACAGCCGCATTTCCCATCCCCCAATTTTTTTTTTAATTTTTTGCTTTTTACACTACTCCAATATTTGTTTTGGACTTTTGGGTTTATAAAAAGGTAGTCCAATTTTATCTTTTTATACATGCAATTACACTAATTGTACTGTATCTCTTTTTAAAAAGTTACTTTGTATGTATTAGTATAAACAGTTGTATTAAAGATAATTACAAATCATGTCTACACTAATTAAAAATGATGATAATAATAATAATAATAATAACATATAATTTTGTACTAAAAGGAGTTGTCCTTTATCCGCAAGGTATTAACTAAAGGACATTGTCTACGCTTACAAAATCACATTGAGGCCTGTCAAAATTGTTTAACAGAAAAAGGGAAACATGTATCTTCCTATGAATGTTCAGCACTTCAGCTATAATCCTTTATAACGTCCCAAAATCATACTCGTAAGTAGCTATCCTAGCTTTATCTTAGGCCAAATCTTATCCTAACACTTCACATTTTACCACAGTGAATCCAATTCTTTTTACCTCTCCAGTCATACTTCCAAATATCTTACACGCCAAATTGAAAATCGTATATGTACTGTTGCTAATGCAATTTTCACATTGTGGTAAATCAATAAACAGCTACAATTTAAAACATCAACGCCTATAAACAAAGAAATTACTTGATTAATCTGCTCGAATTCGATTTCATAGTATTTATTGTAAGTTTATGGAAATATCTGATGAGTGACATTTATGTCACTCTTAGGGAGTAGTTTTAGAGTCATTTTCGTGTTTATTTTATCTTATTTTTCCCTTTCTTTCTCTTGTTTTCTCTTTAATAAAGTTTCTTGTTTATTTGGTAATTTTGGAGCGTTTTAGTTTATTTTCTTTATTTTATTAGCTTTAGTTTATTTTCGTATTTTATTTTACTTTATTTGCTTGTATAGTTTTTTTTGTCTTTATTAGTTTTAGTCTTATTTCTCTTATTTCTATTTTACTTTTATTTATTTTAATTAGTTTGGAGTGTTTTTCACATTTTATTTGTTTGTGTTTTATTTAATTTTGTTAGTTTTAGTTTTAATTCTCTCATTTCCTATTTTAGTTTATTTAGTTTTATTTTATTTATTTCATTCCTTTTTGTCTTGATCTCCCCTCGTGTTTTTGGTTGTAGGTGCCCCGGGTTTCAAGGCCTTGTCCGTGTTCGAAGTTCAAGGTTCGAGGTGTAAACTTAAGCCAACCCCTCTTGCTGCCCCTTATCCATCACCACCTCCCTTATCCTCCACCACACACCACAGCAACCACAATCAACCACCATTTCCACCCTCACCTCAAAGCTGCCGCAACACAACCAACCACCTGACCACCTTCATGTGCAGCCCTAACCCCAAAACCAGAGCAGCCTCACCACCAGCCACGCATTGCTTCTCCCCCGCAGCACCAATTCACTCACCCACTGCAACCCCTCACACCACTCACCACCATTCCAACTTCCAACCACCAGCCAACAACCACCTGACCGCCGCAACAACCACAATCACCCACCAATTCACGCGCTCACAGCACCGCAGCCACTAATCACGCACAACCGCAACACACACCAACAGCAACTGCAACATCACTAACAACCACTCACAGCCACCAATTAACTCCACCTCACCACCGTTTCCAACCTCCAACCAATTGCAGCAGCCGCACTACTCAACCCACCTTCATCCACCTTCGCGCAACCCCTGCTCACCCTCACCTTCAACCACCAATTTACAGCCTGCAAAACCAACCCAATTACCACCAGCCGCGCCACCGTTCTCAACCACCAACAACACCAACAGCAACACAATCACCCCGCATCGCCAATTCGCACAGCAACAGCCCCAAATCAGAGCAAATTCGATTTCAATCGGGTTCGGGCAAACCGTTGGTGGTTCGGTCGAAGTTCGAGTCAGAGACTTTGTGGGTTTCGTTAATCAAAGAGGAGTGGTCGAACATACCCATGGTTCGACCGAACCAACCCCGTAGTTCGGCCGCACCAACCCATGGTTCGACCGAACCGCTTCACGAGCTATGCACGCGAGTTTTAATGAAAATTGGACGGCCACGATCTTGGATGCTTGATGAAGATGATGATGATAAGCAGTGATGATTGATTATTTTGATGCGTGGTGATGGTGATGAATGGAAATCGGGGAGCTGATAGTTTTTGGGGAATTGATGGGTTTTGGTTTTCTTTTTTCTTTTTCTTTTATTTTTTATTTCTTTTCCTTTTCCTTTTCTTATTTCTTTTCTCTTTTGTTTTCTTTTCTCTTTTATTTTCATTTTATTTCCTTTTCTTTCTTTATTTTATTTCCTTCTTTTATTTCTCTTTTTCTCCTAGTTTTATTAGCTTAGTATAAATACCCAATTTTGGGGTAATTAGGGAACAGGAAAATAACTATATATTCTTCTCTCTAATTAGTTTTAGTTTTAGGTTAGGTTAGGGTTAGTCTTCATTGGTAGAGAGAGAAAGTGAGGTTTTCTTCATTAATGAACTTGGATTTTGAAGAAGGAGCTTGTTCAATCCTTTGTAGACCTTCATCTTCAATTAATGAGCAATTTCTTACTCTCTTTCTTTACCTTTGTTCTTGATTTTGTTTATTTGCTTTTATTTTTCTTCCTTGCTTATTAATCATGTTGATGCTTATTGATTTGATGATTGATATTGTTTTCAACATGATTTGTGAGTAGTCATCTAGCCAAGGGTGTGGGGATGGTGTAGTTGCTAATTGTTCATGCTTTTAATGTTGGGGTTATGTTAATGGTGATTAAAGTCTTTGCATGCTTGATATTCTTTGGTCTTTCTTGCAAGTGCACATTGTTAGTTGATCAAAGATGAGTCTTTACTAATAAGTAACGGAAGTTGACTTAGTTGAGATTCATTACTATCGATTGTTATTTAATAGTACCTCCTAGTATATGGTTCTAATGTGGAAACATAGAGGCTATGTTAGGAGAAGCCAATTGACCCCGGAAGGCGGCTAGATTGGACCCTTTACTTCGATATTCATGTATGTTTAGTTTACCATTGATATGCTACTTTGTTATTGTATGGTCAAGCGTCAACTTCACCTACCCATTTCCCTTGGTGCCTTAATGTTTTATTTCTTGTTTTAGTATTTTTAGACTTTAGTTTATTTATCCCCTATTCCGGACTAGCTTAATTGTCGATAACATTTGGTGGTGTTTACCGTTCTCTGTGGTTCGACCCCTATGCTTGCCTTATACTCGTATTAGGTTTGTTTAGGTTGCATAAATTGTATTTGATCTAGGGATAGACAATTGACGACACGTTTATTCCCTTGTCAATATCGCATAACCTTACACCTAAAAGTATGCTCTAACATGGTTTTAAAAAAAATATGCTTTAACAATAAAATTGGATACTGGCAATTATTAGATGTACAATTCTTTTATTTAATATAATCCGGATTTTTATTACAAAAAAATTGTTAGAGATTACTAGAGTTGAGTTACAATTTAATACAAGTGATTGAGTCATAATTACGATTTAAAAGGTTGAAGGGTTAAATAACATCATATCTAAGGGTGTGGGGCTTGTGTTTAGGGTTTGAAGGGTTTATGGTTTCTAGGGTTTAGGTTTTCTAGGGTTTAGGGTTTCTAGGGTTTAGGGTTTGTGTATAGGGAATACATGAAATAAAATTATCATAGTTGTTACGTTTATTGACATAATTAGAGTTCATTTCGATCAAAATCAATAAATCTCACAAACCAAAGAACAATTGAGCTTCGATGATCAGCTATATAGAGGAACAATTTATGAACATCATTACTACGATCGACTACAGAGAAGAATTCGATCACCAAACAAACTATTATAATTAGATCTTACTGTCAATTTTAAAATGTACAATTCTATTTTGTAATTAAGGCGGAGTTAATTTTTAAAACAAAAAAAGACGATACAATAAGAATTTAGTATGGATCTTATTTAAGGATTTAAGAGGGTTTATGGTTTAGTGGTTTAGGGTTTAGGGTTTGGAGGGTTTGACTTCCAATTCTGATTGTTTTAGTTTTGATATCAAAGCTCATTTCGATCAAAACTGGTACAATAAATCTCACAAACCAAAGAACAATTGAGGTTCGATGAACATCATTACTTCGATCAACTACAAAGAATAATTCGAACACCAAGCAAACTACGATTTACTACATAGAAGAATTCGATGTCCAAGCAAACTTAAATATTTTTAGAAATACTGTCATTTATAAAATGCATGTACAATTGAGAGATTATAATGCAGATTTAAATTTGAATAAAAAGTTGATAGACTACTTAGAAAGTTAGAATTTAAACTGTCAATAATTAATTTTTTAATTTACTAGTACTTTAGAATATAAAATAATTTTTTTTAAGCTATTGTCATAGAAATGGAAACAAGAATCCAAAAAATATTCACCCACACCCTTTCCAACGTTTATAAATCATACTTACAACCTACCTGGCCCTATACATAGCTACCCTACTCCTAACTTACCATGGTGAAACAATGTCCTTTTACCAAACTAAACAATGTCCTTTTTACCAAACTCATACTTTCAAAAATCTCACACAAACATTTGAAAATTGTATCTATAGTCCTACTAATGCAACTGTCACATATTGATAAATCAACAGCTTTAAATTTGAATAGTCATATATATATATATATATATATATATATATATATATATATATATATATATATATATATATATATATATATATATATATATATATATATATATATATATATATATATATATTACATATATTTGACTTTACAACAATTTTTAGCTAAATATATTGAAACAAAAAGAAATCAAGTTTATTTTATAAGCGTAAAAAAATACGGAGTATATAAAAGTTTTACATCATTAGAGGTACATAAGAATTTAATTAGTATAACGATCGATCATATGTAAGTGTTTGGGGTTGGAGGAGGGTTTATGGTTTGTAGGGTTTAGGGTTTGAAGGGTCTAGGATTTGAAGGGTTTAGGGTTTGGAGGGTTTAGGGTTTGGAAGGGTTTAGGGTTTGGAGGGTTTGATTTCCAATTTGATCGTTTACAACTTGAGGTGTACATTATTCAGATATACACCGAAATAGGCCAATCTAAACCGAATTATTAATTCGGATCGGATAACTTTAAATCGGATCGGATTGGATTGAAATTTTTTGAGAAATCTGATTTTCAGATCGGATCGGATTGACCTTGTTTGGATCCAATAAATCAATTTCATCGAAATATGAAGCCATGATGTTACAAATGAGGGTTGTTCATCCTAATCATGTGAAATTATTTTTATGATTACGTTGATTGTTTATAACATGCAATTCCATTTAGATTTTAATGCAGATTTAGATTTTAGTTAAAAAAATGATAGATTTGCATAATAATTTAGTCCAAATGAGTATGGATCATATTTAATGATTTCAGGGTTTGAAGGGTTTATGGTTTGTTTAGGGTTTGAAGGGTTTAGGGTTTGAAGGGTCTAGGGTGTGAATGGTTTAGGGTTTGGAGGGTTTGATTTCCAATTTGATCGTTTATAGGACAACTTGGGGTGTCCATTATTCGGATAAAAACAAAAAAAGTCCAATCTAAACCGAAGTATTTATTCGGATCGGATAAATTTAAATCGCATCGGATTGGATTGAAAATTTTTGAGAATTCGGATGTTTCGGATCGGATCGGATTGACCTTGTTTGGATCTAATAAATCAATTTCACCGACATATGAAACCATGATGTTACAAATGAGGATTGTTTATCTTAATCGTGTAAAATTATGTTCATGATGATTACGTTGATTGTTTATTACATGCAATGTATGACGCGAATCTTAAAACTAATTAGTATATATAAATTTTTACAATTTAATTTATGATTGTAAATGTTGTTAAAAAATTTAAAAACAAATAATCGGATATTACCAATTTTTTAAAATAACAAAGGTTAATGAATTTGTTTAGGGTTGTATTGGTTTGGCGCCCAAACAACGGATGAACTTCAGACCTTGTTCAGGAGTGTTTTAGCTACTTTATTTCACGAAGGACAAAAGGAGGTTGCTTGTGAAAACTGTGCAAAGTTGCAGACCTTCACAAAAGCAAGTACGGAGTATTATCGTAAAAATGGAAACAAGAATCCAAAACATATCTACCCACATCCTTTCCAACGTTCCAAAATCATACCTACCCATACTAGCCCGAATCATAGCTACCCTACTAATTACCATGGTGAAACCGTGTCCTTTTACCAATGTCATTTTACCAATATCCCAAACACCCATTTGAAAATCGTATCTGTAGTCCTACTAATGCAACTGTCACATATTGATAAATCAACGGCTGTAATTAGTTTGTGGAATTCTAAAATTTAGGGGAGTATATTATTTGTGGTTATGTTATCACTTAAAACCGTAACAATTAACAAAATCATAGTAAATCTACAAAGCTAGAGGCAACTAAAGCTAGAAGGCAATTAAATCTACAAACATAGAAGGCAACTAAATCATATTCATTCACATAGTTATTCTCATATAAATATTTATGATATGAATACGTACGGATTATGTAATGACCGACATTTCAAAGCATGTCAATGTTATCGACTAAACTAGGGGTGTAAATAAGTTGGAGTAAAATTGAAATCCAATCCAATCAATTCAGATCGGAACTCTTAAACGGATCGGATCGAATCGGGTCGGATTGAGACTTTTTGAAAGTTCATATTTGGGTGTTGGGTGGATTTATTGACCCTAACTGGACCGAATCCAATCCAAAAACCAATTAACGTTAAATTAGCTTGTTTAAATATGGATTTATTTTATTTTTAAAGTTTATCTCAAATATTTACGATCGACTAGAGTAGGTGGAACAAACGTTACTTCCGAGCAACTAGGAGGAACAACAAGATCAATAAAAGGAACCACATGATTTATATATTTAACAACGTTTAATAGATCAACAGAACACAATTGAACTTCAATGATCGACTTCATTAAGGAATTATACATATTAAATATTCAATTTGAAGAGTATAAGTATAAAAAAGTTTTATATCAATATAAGTACATAAGAAGTTAATTATCATGATCAAATATAAGTGCTTAGGGTTTGGAGGGTTTGGAGGGTTTAGGGTTTGAAGGGTTTAGAGTTTGGAGGGTTTGGAAGGGTTTAGATCTTTAGGGTTTGGAGGGTTTAGGGTTTAGGGTTTGGAGGGTTTAGGGTTTGGAAGGGTTTAGGGTTTGAAGGGTTTAGAGGGTTAAGGGTTTGGAAGGGTTTAGGCCTTTAGGGTTTGGAGGGTTTAGGGTTTGGAGGGTTTAGGGTTTGGAAGGGTTTAGGGTTTGGAGGGTTTGATTTCCAATTGTCTTTTAGTGCAGTATATTTTATTCTACAATATTATATTGCACAACATTTATTTTTGGCCCTACAACCAAGAATCATTTCAATTGACTTTATACTGGATCACTTCCTCAAATGCAAATATTTTTGACAATGACTATACAATGGCAAAGTTCATGGGAAACAAGCAGCAAATCTCTGTCAACCCATAACCGTAGAATTTGTGTTTTAACTAGAGTTAGCTACTTCATTATCAGAAGTTAAAGTTATCAGACAGAAAAGAAACACACCCCAATACTTTCCTCCTCTCTTCCCCAAGTAATATTTTCATTTCCAACCATGGAACCCAACCAAGAAGTGCCTTACCCTCATGGGTTCTTCCTGGCTACGGCCACTGATAACGCCAAACACTGTTTCAAGTACAACACGAACACTGAACAAGAAATGAACTTCAATGAATTTGTCTATTTTCATAGTCAAAATGGAAACTTGACCTCGCATGAGGTGGAGTATGATATTCTGAGGAAAATTGTTGCCAACCCTAAAGAAGAGCAACACCGTATGGACAAATTGATGATGGTCAATGAGGCTGGTGAGATTTTTCTGGCGCACTTACCCAACATTGCTGACGTTGTTGGTAAGCCGGAGGTGCAAGCTGCCATTCGTGAGCAGGAAAAGGATGATGTTGTGGAGTACGAGGGTACTACAAAAATAATTCCAAAATTGTTGGTAGACAAGATGGATCCGAAGCCAATTATACCCACGAGTGGCCCTATTTACTCCCTTGGATTGGCTGGCGTCATCACGAATTTTGGGAGCTACACCGATGATGTTCTTAACCTGCAGGTACCCTTTTAATTAGTAGTCAAATTTTAATTTAATTTTAGATAATTTATGTTAATTTAATTGCCTGCTGTTTGATTTAATTTAATTACCTGCTATTTGATTTAATTTAATTTAATTTTAGGTAATTTATGTGCCATATAATGGTTGAAATTAAAGTAGATTAGAGTATTAAAGTCCCATGAACGATTTTTGAATAGATATGTTTGACCAGTGAATGGTAATTTAAATTTGGTATTTAATTTGCTAATATAGATGATGGTTTAATTTTGAGAAATCATGATTATTTGAAATAATTGCTTTGAGTCATGATAATTAATTAAGTTTATCATAACTATTTTACTCATGGTAATTAAGCATGGTCATTAACTTGTTTACGTAATCATGTTTTTGTTCAAATTAAGTTTATCGTGATAATTTATGTTTTTGTTCAAATTAAGTTCAGGTAATTGTAGGTAATCATGTTAATATTTAAATTAAGTTTACCATGCTTTTAATTTTTATCATTCACTTAATTTTTAAAGTGCAGTATATTAAGTTAATTTTTAAAGTTAAGTATATAAAAAGTATATAAAGTTAATTGAGTAGTCAATCATGATAACAATGAACCCCTACATGATAATTTAAGTTGATTGAGTAGGTTAATTATGAATATGACATTTACACACAATAGATCGAGCCTCATCCCCCAAAGTTTTTTTTAAAAAAAAAAACAATTTTTTTTAAACAATTGATTATAAAATTTGATCCAATAAAATAAGTTGGTTTGAGTAGCTTATAATCTGCACTACATTTAGGTGAGGTCTCCTATCACGGAGATCAATTACTCGGTTGTAAGGGACCAGTTCATCGAAGACGATCTCACAAGCCGTTACCAATCTATCAGACTTCACCCGTTGGTAGAAGCTAACAAGAAAAAAGTGGACATTGGATCTTCTGTTGTGCTATGGAATGGCCGTAGGATCACCTGTCCTTCCTTTGTCGACCACTTTAAAAAAATTGTTGCAACCCATAACCCAATTCTGATGATAGTGACAGAGGTGGGGGCAACATCCACCAATTGTGAAAGGATTCTTGCCAAACTAGGCACAACTATGACTTGGAGGTTCGATGCGGGTGGAGGTGTGCTTTGAGGGACCGTGGTTTTCTTTGACACTCGTAGGGTAGACTCAGTCATCCTCCTAGCTGCAGATGAGTCGAATGATGAGCGTGTCATGGGCACAATTACCCCATTGAGGTTGAACTCCCTCACTATAGATCAAAAAATATTGTTATTATGTTATTTAATTAAATTACTAATCCTTTAATTTTAATGTCCAACACAGGTTTCTGGTGATGGTGATGGTGAGGAGAACTAGTATCAAGTGCAAACGCTGATGGGGAAGGCTGCAATGTGAAGTTAGAAGAACTGTACTGCTACGCGTACTAATCTATGTAAAATAATGTGTGTTGTTAGAGACTTGGAGTTTGTGTGTCATGGAATTGTCTTGCTATGGTTTGTGTCTAAACTTGTTGAGTTTGTGTTGTTTAAACTTGATCTGTTAATGTTTATGTATGAATGTGTTATGAGGCCCTAATTATATTTAAAAATTAACTCATTACTACGTTTTGCCCTTTTAAATTTGTTGACTAATAGTTTAAACCCTATGTTTTTTAGATTAGTAACCGAATAGTGATATAAGAAAGATAAAACCTATATCATAAACACCATTTAGTGATCGATTCTTAAAAAATAAAATAAAAAATAAAAAAAAAACCTATCTTATAAAAAGTAAAAAGTAAAATTAAATAATGTATATACTTCGTTCACGTTAAATCAGTGATAATTTACACTATTTAATTTTTTTTTTTAACTAAACTAGCTTTTAAGTTATTTTAAATAATGTATATTGTATTTAGTTATTTTTTAAAAATAAATTTTACAGATAAATCCAAGTTTAATTAATACATCAAATACAAATTTTCATTAATTTAAGAAAAGGACTCCTTTGCATTAATAATTGGACATAGTATGTTGCAATAATTCATAACTTCTAAAAATTACAAAGGATCAGGGGTACAACTCTAACAAATATGTTACATTAATTACTACTACTACAACATTCCTTCATTAAATGAAAATCAGATAGAATAATCCTCCTAGCTTTTAGGGTTTGAAGTTCAATCATTACCACCATTACATTAAAGACACTATAACAAAAGTAAAGCCAATTGATTTCACCGCCGAATTACATAGGTTAAGTTTAAATCCTTGGCTTGAACAAGTCAATTGCAACTCTTCCCACAACATTTGAATGAAGGTTTAGTAATTCCGAGATTGGGTTTCTTCAACAAAGGTTGTGTGCCCTGTGATGGTTAGGAAAAAAAAATGATTAAATGTACAAGATGGACTATGATTTATCTTAATATAAACGTGTTTAATAACAAAAGGTAAATAAAGATAAATAGTAGTAAAAACTATGGTAATTGGACTTTGAAGGTCACCTGAAGCACCACGTTGATTACGTCAGGCCCGGTAAAGGTAGGGTGCTGGTTGATTTTGATATCCTCTGGCTTCCACAAGACTGCGACACCGCCGGAAAATGCACGAACAGGCGAAGTGATGAAACTAAAGTGGCGTGGAAGCCGACGTATCATCTTAGTGACATTATCTAAGAAATGCCTTGTCTCAAGTAATATAATCACGGATGGATGCATAGCTTCATAAATTATTGAGAAATTACGAAGGAAGGACTCCCTAGTGATACCCCGAACATTCCAGGTGAGAATGCGAGTGTTTAATGGCACATTGTTGACATTGGGAACCCATGGAGGGCATGATACCAGATCCAATGCAACATAAATATGGTAGGGTGCACGCTTCCTAGACTGTGGCGCTAAATGGTGGGGTGCAAGCTTCTCAGACTGTGGCGCTTTAAAAACGGTTAAGATTACTACACTTGGATAGCGCGGAACATTGACCACTTGAATGGCGTCTGAGAAGCTGGCCATGCACAAGAACAAAATGTCAAAGTCAAGTTGAAACGTAGGAGAAGTTAGATCAATAACGGGCTCTGGATCAATTAAATGCTGCAAGAAGTAAGGAACGGTGAAATAATTCCTGAGATAGAATTCAAGGATAAATTTTGCGGTTTTAGGCAATGGATAACAATCATCCATGTGTGGTATGTGAGCCGGTCGGAGCTCATCAGTGAGATCCTTTGACCGCATTTTCAAGGTCGAGAACTCAGGTGTCACATTAGTGGGATTGAGTATGAAGTTTGCAATAGTTCGTTTGGAGACATATGAGGGGTTGTCATTAGCGTCCCGGCATAAGAACAGCTTTGAATCGAGGTCCAATTCCGGGGCTAAACTACGAGGGGGGTCGAAGAAAAGCAGTGCCCGACTACCCTCAGGAGTTATCGCAGCTCTGGGCATGATGGTTGAGTGCTTGGGGTTGAAGATGGGTTCTGTAATTGGGGTTGAAGATGGGGTTGTGTAAAGGGTGAGTACTAGTGATTTGTAATGTTAGTATTTGTTACTAAACAATAATAAAATCCTCATGCTTCCCCACGCAAAAAGGACAGCATAAAAGAGGGAAATAAGCTATGCTTCGAAAAGACTATTAAAACATAGTCATAATTTTCGTAAAAAAGAAGTCCTTTATTGTAATTTTGTTTTTTATGTGTGGGATGTCTGACTTACTCCAGTAAGGTAAAGGGAAGAGCTCTTCCACTCTCCCACTGACATAGACCCACAAAATTACAAAAGGACCTCAAAGAAATTATATAGTACATCTATGATATATTGACAAGCTAAGGGTATTGATTTGTAAGTAGGGGTGTCCATTATTCAGATAAAAACCAAAATCCAGTCTAATCCAAACCGAATTATCAATTCGGATCGGATCCAAACTTTAAATCGGATCAGATCGGATTGATTTTTTTTTTAAATTCAGATTTTCGGATCGGATCGGATTGACCTTGTTCGGATCTAAAAAACCGAATTATGAAATCGTTATTTTACAAAAAAAAAAAATTAATATTAATCATGTAAAACTATGTTCATGATTATAATAATATTAATAACGTAAACCTATGTTTTCAATACTGGTAAATAAATCATGTACTACTATACTTTCAAAAATTATAATTCGGATTGGATCGGATCGGATCGGATTTGGTAAGTAATTCGGATCGGATTGGATTTGAAAACTATAAACGGAAATTTATTTCGGATCGGATTGGATTTGGGCTAAATCCAAACCGAAAACCGAATGGACACCCCTATTTGTAAGCAAAGGAAAAGAAAGTGATATTACTTATTGGGTAACCGGGTACCCAACCGGTTCTGGTTCGAAAAAAATGATAATTGGAATTGGAACCACCGGGTCTAATTCCGCCTCCGGATCCGCCGGTTCCTACCCGGTCCCAGTTCCAATTGACAGTTACACAGACTTTTTTCTCACCCCTAATAATACTTCAAAATTACACTTGGATTGACTAGTTTCAAATAAAAGTAGTAGAATAACAAAAAAAATATAAATAAGACTAAGTAAAATAGATTATACTACAAAGTTAGAGAATTACCATATCACAAAGAAATAAGGTACATGATCTAAATTGTTTCACTGCAACACAAACAGCACATGATCTAAGTTCAACCGCGCGAATTAATTCTAGAAATCCTTTCTTTATGGTGCAAGATACAATCTTCTGCTTTCGATCCCTCCTAATTTGCATTGTGGCTTGATCACACACATGCACATTTAGAGTGTCAGTGACATTACCCGTTCACACACTGTGAATTAGTCAAACTATCAATTCACACAATAAGAATTAGTGGACAACTAATCATTCATTTAGACTGTCAGTGAAATTACCCGTTCACACACTGGGTGTTAGTGAAATTACCCGTTCACACATTGTGAATCAGTGAAGTTATCCATTCTTATGTTTGACCTAAAATTGTAATATGATGTTTCAATGTTTGTATTTCAAGAAATAAATTTGTTTTACTTATTTTATTGTTTCAATTTTATCATATTTTTTTAGTAAACATTAGATTATTAAAGGAGAAACATTGATTGACGAAAGTTAAAACGAAATTCAAACAGCGTATTATTGAAATTGTAAAGATGACGAAATTGAAAATAAACAATTTATTATACGGTTAAATGGTTGGTTAAAGCTATACTTATATACTACCTCTGTTACAGGTTATGTGCAACGATTAGACATTTTCCCTCTCTGCTTTATGTCAAATCGTTGCACATAACATATAACGGAGGTAGTATTAAAAAATGTTTCTAAAACAAAACTTGTTCACGTGTCACCTATATCAAGTTCGACATGTCATAACCTAAAATTTCATAATTCTATCTCAGTTACAAGAACAACTCGAGTGATAGACTCAATTGTAGGTAAGTTTGATTTGAATTGAATTTTGCTTTCACAAATTTGCTTTCTTTTTTTTGAATTGTTTGGCTTGTACATATTTCTGTGAATAATCTTGATAATTTTTGGAAATTGTAATTTGGAATTGTAATTGCTTAAATTCGTGAATCTATAGTCACTGCTGATTTTATAATATAGAGATTTAAAATCTTCATATTGAGATTAACCAATATGCAAAATTTGAGTTCAATTCATTTGATTTGAGATATGAAATTCAATTGCAAGCATTTAGGGATTATTTACGCTTTAATTGTATTGCAAAACAAACTTATTGGAACATCATAAGAGAGGTTGTATTGCAAAACAAACTTATTAGAACATCATAAGAGAGGTAAATTTAAAAAAAACAAAGCAACACCTGCAAACATGGAAATCATAAAAACTAAAAAAATAACTACTCGGGGATTGGCCGATTGTACTTGTTTTCATTTTCTTTCAGAAACTTGTCCAAGGCAAGATGTTCTGCCTTCTGTTTAACACGGCGCCGCTCAGAGCCATGTGCCACACCATGGGCATGTTGTATGAGAGACGTAAAACTGTAGTGCTTAATTTTCTTCCCCATGCAGAAGGGGCACCTCAATCCCTCCGCTGACAGCCGAATTTTGGTCTTGCCGTCGACTAAACCCTTGTATGGTTTTTCTGCACACTCCTCTGTTTCGGATTCACCGTACTCAGTTTCTTCACTTGAACTCCCCATATTCTCCTAAACTTTTTCTTTGTAAGATGATACTCTCTAGTCTCTACAAATGTGAGTCTTTAGTTTATTGGTAGTGAGTATTTATAGGAGGGTGAATGTTGGTTCTTATGCTTTGTAGGATAAGGCAGTAGTCAAATGTTGAACTGTATTCGTCAAAAACTCCATTAATGCCAGAGTCAATGTTAAATTCGAAGTGTTGAAAAGGGTTCAAGTCTTAGTTTCCAATCTTATCCCAAATCAGAACACGTCATACTCTTTGCAAGCATTACGAATTTATTTATTTTTTGTTTTTAATCTTGGAAAGGAAAAAGAAAATATAATAAATTTAAAAAAAATTTATCGATCAACGAAAACTTTAAAAGAAAAAAAAATTGTTTGGGGGTGGGGTGTTGGTAGGAATCGAACCGCTGACCTTATGCTCAGTAGCGTGCTAAGAGTTGAGAGTGAGTGACCATTGGGACGGTACCTCGACCATAATACATTGGCCTTAAAAAATGTATATGTACCTTTAGAAATTCTCATTTTTGTTTATAGTCTTATAAGAGTATCATTTTTCAAGCATTATCAGCTATTTTTGTTTTTTTAATTTTTTGTTTTTGTTTTTTTTTATTATCTGGGAAAGAAAAAAGAAAATATAATAACTTTAAAAAAATTATTATCGATCAGCGAAAACTTTAAAAGAAAAAAATAATTGTTTGGGGGTGGGGTGTTGGTAGGAATCGAACCGCTGACCTTATGCTCAATAGCGTACTAAGAGTTTAGAGTGAGTGAACATTGAGACGGTACCTCGACCGTGATACATTGGCCTTAAAAAATGTATATGTACCTTTAGAAATTCTCATTTTTGTTTATAGTCTTATAGGTGTATCATTTTTCAAGCATTATCAGCTATTTTTGTTTTTTTAATTTTTTGTTTTTGTTTTATTTTTTTTTATTATCTGGGAAAGAAAAAAGAAAATATAATAACTTTAAAAAATTATTATCGATCAGCGAACACTGTAAAAGAAAAAAAATTGTTTGGGGGTGGGGTGTTGGTAGGAATCGAACCGTTGACCTTATGCTCAGTAGCGTGCTAAGAGTTGAGAGTGAGTGACCATTAGGACGATACCTCGACCGTGATACATTGGCCTTAAAAAATGTATATGTACCTTTAGAAATTGTCATTTTTGTTTATAGTCTTATTATCAGTTTTCAAGCATTACCAACTTTTTTTTTTAATTTTTTGTTTTTGTTTACTAAATGATGAATGAATAACATTAGGTATGTAACTGATGTACTGTGGTTAGCTTACTAAATCATGAATGAATAACATTGGTACTTATTATGTTATTTGGGTTGATCATTATGCCATCTTTGAATTTTCTTGACTTGTAATTATGGTTGGTATGACCATTGGGAAGGAATATTGAAATTAAAGATTCTTTCAGTTACCGAAAAATCAGATTGTTCAAGTCTTTTCTTGTCAAAGTAATATTTAATTGAAATTAATATACTACATAATTTTGACAATAGCTTTGTTATATATGTATATATATATAGCAGTGTTTGCTATCATGCAAATTAGCTACTAAATTGTGCTAAAAAGCTAAGTATAAATAAAAATCTTAGTAAATTGTTCAGAATCTTGAATGGCAAATACTGCGATGACATTTACCATTTGTTATGAAGATCATTACAAAGATAAGCTGGTATCAAACATATAATTATTGCTTTATTATTGCTGTAGTTATGTGTTTTGGTGAGATTACTTTCTGACATGTGTATGTTTGGTTGTTGCTTATATATTGAGCTGGTATTTTGCTAATGTGTATTAATTTACAGCGTATTCATGATGAATTTAAGGATATCTTTAATGATGGTGATAAAGGGGTTGACTTGCAACTACAAGAGTATGGCAGAGTGTGGGAAGCTACTATGGCACATGAAGAGGACAGAGATGGTTGGATGACTATCTTAGCAGGTGGTTGGGTTGATTTTGTTGAAGAAAATGAGATAAGGGTTGGCGATGGTCTAAAGTTTACATATAAAGGGAATAGCTGTTTCTTGGTAAAGATTTTAAGGCGATCAGGAAGCAAGAAATCACAAAGATCTGAAACTGCAAAGAGCACTGGTGGCTCGAGCTCAAGTAAGAGGCCAGGACGTGGCTCAAGCTCGAGTAAGAGGTCAGGACGCAGACCTTCTTACCATGGTAACTCAGCAAATATAATCGAAACAAATGAATGGATTGATGACCTTTCACGTTCCTGTTCTGAGCCACATTTCAAGTTCATTTTCACTGCAGCTTACCTTAAGAAAGGAGTAATTGTATGTGCTGCTAATAACTATTACACTTTTTTGACCTGATAAAATATATGTACTTACTCTGGTTCAATTATTGCAGAATGTTCCTGTTGACTTTGCTAACAATTGGTTAAGCAACTGTGGTGATTCAACTAATGTGCTGCTTCAAAACTCTGATGAGCAAATCGCTGCGAAACTGAAAGTTGTGAAAAAGGATGGTCTCATTACCAAGTGTGAACTAAGTGGTGTTAGGGAATTTACTGATTGGTACAACGTTCAGGTAGAAGAAGGTGCATTGATTAAGTTTCAAGAAGGACATCCTGCAGTGTTTGATGTAGATCTTGTCTTAGTGTGAGCCACTAAAGATAACCAATTGTTTAAGCTTTTAGGACGTAATAATAGTAGAATGATGATTAGAATGCAGTTTAAGTTTCTGTACTGTTGGCTTTATTATGATTGTATGCCTTATTATGGTGATTTGCAACCATTCTCAATTTTTTTTAAAAGTTACACAAAATAAACAATCACTCAAAAAATTGATCCAAACTTCCGGTTTAAAAAAAATCTTTTTTTTAACACATAAAAATAGAAATATATTAAGGTCTAAAGCCCAAAGTTTCTAACGCATTTACAGGGAGAAAAAGGTGCATTAGAATAAGCTAAAAAACTAAAATTTGGAAAGCAAGTAGGAACAATCAAGTCTTGAATATAAATAACTAGAGTTATACAACTATTAAACATAGAATCATTTTATTTGCTCCGAAAGTGCATTTATAATTGTGCATTGTGCATATACCTCTAAAATAAGTAGTAATAAGATAAATATATAGCTAATAATTTATTTTTTTTTTTGGTTTTATTTAAAAAAATCTTTAAGAAAAAAAAAACAAATTAAGAAAAATAATAAAGTGAACCAAACCGGTTCAAAGAAAATAATAAATATATAAATTAATTCCTTCAAAACTAATAAATTAGCTAGTTAGGGAATTGTAGGGAATAGATTTCAAGCGTTAACCCCTAGCTTGAACCCCACTGTGATCATACACTAAAGTACGGTGGCGTCCAAAAGGGAAGAAGATAGAGCAAAAGAGTCGCCCACAAGTTTTAGGAACTTGTAAACCATTCACAGGGTGAAGGTTACACCCCTTAACGATCCAAGAGATCGTCAAATCCATAAGGTCTAGAACCAAATAAGGGTTCGGGGATGAAGATACAAATCCAACCTAAAAGAGATTGAACCTGCCCTAATAATAGGCCTCTACTTTATTCTGATCGTATTCATGTGCGCTTTCTGACTAACATGCAATCAATAGGTTTACCCTAAACCTGTTTATCTATGTTGGTTGAATATAATGCACAAATAAATCTAGTATTGGCGATCACTTGAATTATAATCATATTAACCCTAAACAAGCTTATTAAATATCTTATTAAGCGTGATTACAAGTACCAATTCTCTTTAAACATGCATAAAGGCGTGATCAAGCAATAACAATAAATAAGCATCAAGCAACATGATAATAATCAAAATAATAATTATAATCATCATGATAATAATTAAAACAATAATCATCATATTAATAAATAAAATAATCATCATATTAATAATAACATTCATAATCATGTTCATGTTAATATTAAAGCATAATAAAAATAGCAAGATCCTAGGCATGATACTAACAAGATTAATAACAAACCCTAGCATATCACTAAGCAATAAAAATCAAATCTTTAGCCCTAACATGATACTAGTAATCATAAGTATTAGGAAGAACATAGGAAGCATCGTAAATATTAAAATTACCCTAGACATGATACTAGGAATATCATAATAACAATATAAACATGATTTCTACATCATAATATAAATTAGAATCATTGAAACACTTACTTTGATGCCTCGTACCTCTTTCTAATAACAAAATACACACGTTAGTAACTTCAAGGAAAATAATAAACAAACAATTAAATTAAATAATTGAAAGAGAGATTTGGGACCAAACCCTCAGAAATTAAACCTTTCACGTCTAGGACGAAGGCAACTTCGAATATGGCTAGGTGTATATAGATCTTGTGAATGCGGAATTTTGTATGTAAAAGCAAGTTTAGAGAAAGAGAGAAAGAGAGAATTAATGATTGCGAATGAAAACTGGTTGTAGGTGATTATAATTGAAAAGCTGGTTGTTGATGAATTAAAACGGAGTTTTTAATACGTTATTTATAGAGAAAATCAGCCAAAAAGATACAATTAACAAAACAGAGCATTGGTGCACGTGAAACGGAGCTGGCGCCAACGCTGGCTCATTGGCGCCATGCACCAACATTAGCGCCAGGCGCCAATAGCAGGCGCCAATGCCTGGCGTCAGGCGCTAGTCCTGTTTTTGACGCGTTTTCTAAAATCAGATGAATTTTGTTGTTCAGGAGGATAAAATCGTATCTTTTCCTCAAAAATGTTATTTGATTTTAATTAAAACTCTGAAAAGTCAACAAAAGTCAATTTATTAATGCTAATTGAATTAGGAATGAAAAGAACCTTCTAGAAGAATTTAGAAGACTAATACCATTCCTAATTGCATTAGGAATGATAAATCATATTAGGCCCTCCCCTAGATCATTGGGCCGCACATAAGGTTCAAACCGGGCCCAATTTAGTAAATTAGCCATAACTTCCTCAATATTCATCGGAATTGGGCTTATAATATATCATTGGAAAGCTCTTGTCAAGCCCCATCCAACTACACTACTATTGGACCCATATCATGGAACAACCAAACTGGATTGACTGTTTTATTAAAATAAGTTTTCAAAAACAGAGAGAAGAGAAAAGAAATTAAAACTATCCACAACACTAAACTTTCCACACTTTTGCTTCATTCGATTATGATTCGACGTGAAAGGTATTCATCACTGGGTTTGGTTTAGGGGAGACACAAATGGGTGTCTGCAGGAATTAAATTTTATAATTAGCCATTTTAGTAAATACTTTTGTCAAATTAGCCATTTTGGTAAAAGATCCCTCTTACAATTTCTAGAAAGAATAGAATATGACTCAATAAAAATGCATTTTCCCAAGAAAAAAACTCAATGATCAACTTTCAATTCATCTTTCATGATCAACTTTCAATTCATCTTTCAGAATAAAATCGGCTATATGAAGTAGTATTTGGCCTAACTTATTTGACGACTTTTTTTGTTATCTTTTTTTGTACACGATGGTAGGATATTAGCTACGGAGTAGAATTGTTTATTGTCCTAAAAAAGTAGTTTAGGAAGTGTTATTAAATGTAGTGTTATGAAAATCTATCCTATTAATAACACTACATTGAGTAAATCAGTTTTTTAATTCAATTATAATATTAGATTCCATTGGAATAAGAAAAAGGGCATTAATTCTATGAAATTGTTGTTTTTTATGCATAGCCCTAAGGGCTATATATGTATAGCAAAACCCAAATTAAAATAACAAATTATTTAACTTTAAAATCTTAAAATCTTTATGTATTCTTAATTCCTAACTAGCAAATTATAAGTAAGAAAATTAAGCAAATTATTACAAAAAATCACCGACACATACAACACAAATAAGCAACACATTTTAAGAAAAATAAAATGAGCTAGAACTCGTAATTGTTACTCACAACCTTTTGTTAAAACTACTTAATTGTTAAAACTACACGCATAAAACATTAAACCACTAGGTGAAAAGAGTGCTTTGGCAGCAGTTCAAACCCAGTCTAAGGCACCGATTTGAACCGCTACCTATGTGGGGGTGCCAAAAACCCACTTTTTAGCACCGGTTCAAAACCGGTGCCATATACCCAAATAGGCACCGGTTAACCGGTGCCATATGCCCAATTAGGCACCGGTTAACTGGTGCCTTTAACTGCTCTCCCGCCATTTTTTTTTGGGTGGTAGCTATTTTAGGCACCGGTTGGTGCCTAACTGGTGCCTATTCACCATTTTTTTTTTTTGTTTTTTTTTTCAATTTTCGTGCAATAATATTTAAAAACAAAAAACCTGTTTCCAGCAATAATAATAACCTGTAATTCCAGCAATTATATTAAATATAATAATTAAATATTATTATTATCATAACTAATAATAATAATATTATTAATTATTACAATAAGATACAAAAATAATATTAAAAACAAGAATTCAATTATATATATAGATATAAATATTCCCAAACGCAATACAAAAAAAAAAGTTGCTTACATATACAAATAATAGTAAGTAAATATATAATGAATAATAAGTTATATATTTCAAAAGTTAACATAAATAATTTACAATTACAATGCCATTTACATGTTGAAGGTGATAAAAGATGCCAACATGTCACGAACTTCATTAAGCTCTTTGATTGTCAACGGACCATCCTTTTTTACCTTGCAAAACTTGAAATACAAAAACATTATGTTAAAATTAATTAATTAGGCAAAACAATATGTATTTTATCAAATATTACCTATATGACTTCTATGTAGCCCATTTCCTACATTACTTATCAAATGAACTATTTCTTTCTCATAACATGTCAATGTTGGGTAGTTGTATGTGTGTAAGCCCTAAAATTGTATAGGAGAGCATTTTATTAAGGTTTATGACGCTTTTTACTCAAAATGGCCCGAATATGGCCTATATGACTTTACTTTGCCCATTTCCTACATTTCTTATTAAATGAACTTTATTTATTTCATAACATGTCAATATTATCTAGTTATAGGTGTATAAGGAAAGAAATCACATCAAAAGAGCATATTAACACAAAATGGCCCTAATATGGCCCATATGCCTTCTATTCAGCCCATTTTCTACCTTTTTTGTGAAATGGCCTTTTTGTTTCTTATAACATGTCATTTTTGGGTAATATTAGGTGTCTAAGGCTAGAAATCACATCAATATAGCATTTCAATAAGTTTAACAACGCATTTTACTCAACATGGCCCAAATAGGGCCTATATGACTTCTATGTAGCCCATTTCCTACATTACTTATCAAATGAACTATTAAACTAACAAACATAAAACAATAAAATATGTACTTATTACTCACAATATCTACTTGTTACTACTTAACTGTTCAACACATAAAACATAAAATAGACATGCAACAATAACATATCTACTAATTACTACTTCATTGTTCAAACTACACACATAAAACATCTAATAAACATAAAACAATAAACATTAAACATTGAGCATAATTGTTCAAACTAGTCAAAATTTTCGATGGTAGAAGCAGAGTGACTGTAAGCACCAGATGCATCGCCAGAAACCTCCGGAGACCAGTGATCACGGACATGATATGGAGCGTGGGGAACTACCTCCGTCGGGCTTGTGGATCTCCTCTGCCTCACTGTCCACTGCCTCGGCCTCCGCCTGTTCCCAACCGGTTGCACTCCTCCTGCAACAGCGAGTCCCTGTCCAGAAGCATCACCCACTGCTGCTTGCCCATCACCAGCCCCACCAGAAACCCTCTTCATTGCCTCCGACTTTGCCCCCTTCGTGGGTCTCTTCCTACCCCCCAACTTAAGCGGAGCGACGTTCACTCTTGTGCCCTGTTCCTTTTCTCTCTGTGCTTCATTGGCCTCTTCCTTATCTTTGTGAATTTTAGATATGGCCGTATCAACATCATCCATTTCAGACTGCAGGGATTTGCACATTAACTGGTAGTCAGTCAATTGATCTCTTATCATTTTCTTCCTCAACTCAAGGAATTGCAATTCAGAGTATTTGGGTTGATCGTGCTCTGACAGAACCATTGGTTGTTTTCCCTTGTTTTGTTTAACCATTTTTGGATTAATAGAGAAAGAAAGTAAGAAATTGGGAATAATAGAGAGAAGTTATGTAAAAATGGAGAGCAAATTTAAGAGGAAATTGAAACAAATAATGGAAGTTATATTTGTAGAGAGTGGGAGTGGGAGTTATTTGATCATGGGGATGATGTCATACATACCCTTTCAACTCCCTCTTTCATTCCCTCTTTTTTTGCACCAAAAATTATTTGACACAATTAAAAAGGTCTTTGTTTACGACACCATTGTAAATTATGCAAATGAGAATGAGAGTGCAAAGCAATAGTTTCATACTATATATAATATTTGTTTCCTAATTATATCACGGTCGATGACTGTCTCAATTGGTTTACATTCTACCTACACACTATATTTGGTTCTAGGTTCGAATCCCAGCAGCCGCATTTCCCATCCCCCAATTTTTTTTATTTTTTGCTTTTTACACTACTCCAATATTTGTTTTGGACTTTTGGGTTTATAAAAAAGGTAGTCCAATTTTATCTTGTACATATAATTTTGTACAAGAAGGAGTTGCTTATATTTTCAATCTTTGGTAATGTTAATATCCTGATTAGCAAGTATGCATGTGTTTTGAGCCTCAAGTGTGATATTATAAATCCTAGATTCAATTCATGTTCATACATTAGATTCAACACATAAGACTCAACTCATAATAGATCAGACATTAGGTTTTTGTTACTAATTTAAATTTTTTTTAACTAACAACGCTTCACCATTAACTTAGTACAATAAACGCACGAATCCACATTAGCAAACTTGTTTGCCTCTGTAGGGAATAATTTCAAGCGTTAATCCCCTTAGCTTGAACCCCACTGTGATCATACACTAAAGTACAGTGGCGTCCAAAAGGGAAGAAGATAGAGCAAAAGAGTCGACAATAAGTTTCAGGAACTTGTAAACCGTTCACAGGGTGAAGGTTACACCCCTTAACGATCCAAGAGATCGTTAACTCCATAAGGTCTTGAACCAAATAAGGGTTCGGGGATGAAGGTACAAATCCAACCTAAAAGAGATTGAACCTGCCCTAATAATATAATAGGCCTCTACTTTATTCTGATCGTATTCATGTGCGCTTCTTGACTAACATGCAATCAATAGGATTAACCCTAAACCTGTTTATCTATGTTGGTTGAATTTAATGCACAAATAAAACTATTATTGGCGATCACTTGAATTATAGTCAAATTAACCCTAACAAGATTATTAATTATCTCATTAAGTGTGATTACAAGTACCAATTCCCTTTAAACATGCATAAAAGGTGTGATCGAGCAATAACAATATATATCAAGCAACATAATCATAAAAATAATAAAAATAACAATTATAATAATCATAATCATAATAATCATGTTAAAGCATAATAATAGCAAGATCCTAGGCATGATACTAACAAGACTAATAACAAACCCTAGCATGTCACTAAGCAATAAAAATCAAAGCTTTAACCCTAACATGATACTAACAATCATAAATATTAGGAAGAAAATAAAAGGCATCATAACAATCATACTTGATATTAAAGTTACCCTAGACATGATACTAGGAATATCATAATAACAACCTAAGCATGATTTCTATATCATAACATCAATTAAACCATTAAAGTACTTACTTTGACGCCTCGTACCTCTTTCTAATAAAAAAAATACACACGTTAGTAACTTCAAGGAAAATAATAAATATCAAAGAATTAAACTAAATAATTGAAAGAGAGATTTGGGACCAAACCCTCAGAAATTAAACCTTTCACGTCTAGGGCGAAGGCAACTTCGAATATGGCTAGGTGTATCTAGATGTAATGAATGCGGAATTTTTATATTTGATAAAAGATAGTTTAGAAAAGAGAGAGAGAGAGTAATCAAGAGAATCTTGATGAGAGTTGGTGAATGATTATAGAGAGAATGAGAATTGATGATTGTAGGTGATTGTGGATGAAAACTGGTTTTAGATGAAAACTCGTTATCGATGAAAACTGGCTATCGAAAACGGAGTTTTTAACATGTTATTTATAGAAAATCATCCAAAAAGATAAAATAACAAAACAGAGTCTTGGCGCACGTAAAACTGAACCAGCGCCAACGCTGGCGTCAGGCGCCAAGCGTAGCGCCAGGCGCTACAGCTGGCGTTTGGCGCTGATTTAGAAAATCACGCATTTTCTTAAAATCAGATAAAAATTGCCGTACAGGAGGATAAAATCGTATTTTTCCTCAAAAATGCTCTTCGGTTTTAATTAAAACTCTGAAAAGTCAACGAAAGTTAATTTATCAATGTTAATTGAATTAGGAATGAAAAGAACCTTCTAGAAGAATATAGAAGACTAAAACCATTCCTAATTGCATTAGGAATGATAAATCTATATTAGGCCCTGCCCTAGATCATTGGGCCGTATATAAGGCTCAAAACGGGCCCAGTTCAGTAAATTGGCCATAACTTCCTCAATATTCATCGGAATTGGGCTTATAATATATCGTTGGAAAGCTCTTGTCAAGCCCTATCCAACTACACTACTATTGGACCCATATCATGGACCAACCAAACTGGATTGGCTGTTTTCTTAAAAATAAGTTTTCAAAAACAGAGAGAAGAGAAAAGAAATTAAAACTTTCTGCAATACTAGACTTTCCACACTTTCACTTCATTCGATTATGATTCGACGCGAAAGGTACTCATCACTGGGTTTGGTTTTGGGGAGACACAAATGGGTGTCTACAGCCTCCCGGGAATACGTATTCCTTCCAGTTGATGTAGTATCCAAACTTACAAGTCACGCCCCGTTGGCATTAGCTCCACAAGCCTTTTCTGTTTCACCACCTTATGCTTCACCACCTGTGAGTGATGTGTTAAATATGATATAAAAAATAATTTAATTGGAATCACATAAATGACTGTATAAATTAAACTTACAGGTTCAGCATTGCCCTTGCCCTTGCCCTCTCCCTTTCCCTTTCCCTTATCTGGTTCAGCATTGCCCTTCCCCTTTCCCTTAACTGTTCCTGCCTTGCCCTTGATTGGTTTGCCCTTTCCCTTGCCCTTACCTTGTTCTTCCTTTCCCTTGATTGGTTTGCCCTTTCCCTTTCCCTTTTCCTTTACCTTAAATGTTCCTGCAGTCGGTGCATGTTCATCCTCCTCATTCGCATTCTCTTCACCCTCCTCAGCACCATTTCCTGCATCCTCTTCTATCTCCTCAACACCATTTCTTGCATCCTATATGATATCCAAGTCAGCTTATTCCATAAATAAAAAGTAGTGCCAATAAAAGCATAAATCTTACTGGGCTAGGCTTCTTGTTCTTGTTGGGTTTCTTGTAGCCAGTTTCAGCTAACGATTTGTGCCTTGAACCCTTAGGCCTTCCCCTTTTCCTTTTCTTAATTATAGGGTCCTTTATAACATGCACCATGGCAGATGGACATGGGTCTACAGGATCAGCATGAACTGAGACTGATGAAAACATTCTGTCTTCTTCAGCGAGTGATGAAAGTGTGCTAACTACAAGAACATGTTCCTGACTCTTCTTGTCCCTACAATCATTAACAACTTTTTGCAGCTTCGATAATGCTTCAATTACAATTTGGACTGTTTGATCATTGAGCATGGCAGCAGTGTCACAGATGGGCTCAAACTTTTCCATGATTATGTTGAATCTCTGCACATTTTCTGTGTCGCCCGGATCATGGTAGGAAACCTTGACCCTAGCGTGCTTACGGGGTACATCCTTCCGCCAACGGTCTAAAATGTACTTTTGTGGCAGATCTTCAACCTCATTTTCGTCGAGAATTCTAATATAGTGTGCAAAGTATGCCACTTGTCTCAAACTTCCTACAAACACATTGAACCTCCTTAGTCATAGGATAGTTAGTAACTTGGTAGAGCCTTCGCCTATTTGTAATGACCTCCTCACTAGCATCTGGAGGTACTATCCATACACGATCGATTAGCAAATACTGAATAAGGTTTTCAGACAAAACCTCCTTTCCTCGGAGGCTGCAATACATCAATCTCGAACACTCCGTTTGAACTTCTTGAAACTTGTTGTCTGTGTATAACTTTTGGAAAAAAATTTCAACTTTAAAGCCACTAACCAACCTCCTTAGGTACTTCGAGCAACGCTCATCTGCACTCACTTCATCTGACACGCGTTGAGTTAAGGCCATGTCATATTTCTGAGGAAACTTGTGGAGTTTAGTTTTGCGGTTTACATAGCCATCAAAAAACCGATTGATGCTCTCCACCCTTTGTGTGGTCTTCATACCAGCCCAGAAATACTCCTTCATGTACGCAGGCACCCACATATGACTCTCCTTGTGGAGGCTATGCAGCCATTCATTGTCCTCCAAGTTATACTCCGCTATGAACTCAGCCCATCAGGTATTGAACTCCTCGGGATCAAAACTCTCATACACCACCTCTTTCAGGGGGTTGACAAACTCTTGGTACCTAGACAAAAATTAATTTACCATCAGAATATATACAATGTCTAAAAAAACTATGGTCTAAAACTATAACATCTTGAAAAAAACATAAATGCAAGCAAATTATATTTAACAAAACAGCACAGCAACTTGAAGACTCTAACTCTGTCTAGTGTGTTTAGCAGCAATCTTTTGTATACCAGCAAGCATCCTGATCATTTTGCTACTGTATATATCTGCTCTTAAGGCCTAATAGATCAGACTCCTCTTCACAAAAAAAAATAACAGAAAAAATAAACTTTGGCTCTGATAGTTCATATATTTTTATCCTGCACCCAACTTGGCATATCATTAAACTATAACATCAGATTTGAAGGCCAAATATTAGCCAGCATCAGTCACAACAGATCATATATCATTAAACTTATATTGAACTCACAACAGTTCATATATCATTAAACTTATATTGATCAGTAATTATCTAACTCTTATTCTGAAGCCTGTTAAGGCCTAATATATTTGCTACTCTTCACAAAAAAATAAAACAAAAAAAATTTAATTAACTTATATTGAACTCATACAGCAGATTATTGTACTCATTGAAGTCAGACAACACTTACACTAGTGGAAAAAAGTCTATTTGTAACGGCTTAATCATAACGGGCATGTTGTTGCCCGTTACAATAACATCATTCGTAACGGGCGATATTAAGGTCCATTACAAAAAAAATTCAATCCGCATAAAAAATGAGTATTTGTAACGGGCGGTAAGGTGTCCGTTACAAATAAATACTTATTCGTAACGGGCACCTTTCTGTCCGTTACGAATAAATTTTTATTTGTAACGGGCAATTACTGACAGATACAAATACTAAGTTATTCGTAACGGACATTTTCTGTCCGTTACAAAAAATAAAGTCAACACGAGATTGACCAACTTATTTGTAACTGACTTAAAGCATCCGTTACGATTAAATGTTCAAAATTAACCCTAACAATTTTTCAATCCCCTTTTTTCATTTTCCCTCACTCATATTGTACTTGGCTATACTAGCTCGATCTGTTCCCCATTGAAGCGCAATCTCATCTTCTCCATCGCCGGTCCTCTGTTTCTCCGTCGCCCAGCCTTTTTAAAATAGTCATTCCCTCCAACATTCTCTCTGTCCTTGATAGATATTCCCAAATTCTTAGTTGTTAAATTGATGTTCTTAATTTGAGCTTCATTTCTGGGAATTTTCCACTTGTTGAAAAAATTATTGGGTTTTTAGTTTGATAATCAACACTCAATTGGGTTCTCAATGTCTTGAGAATTTGCAATGTACGCAGCAATTTTTTAGGGATTTCCGAAAATTTTCAAGGTTAGCTTTCTTCTAACTATTTCAATTTTACGGAGAAATTTCGTGAAATAAATTATCAATCGCTTGAATTCAGCACTTCATCTCAATTTCTTCTTTTCGATCATTTTCGCCTATTTGTGATGGTTGTTTTTATGTTAGGGTTTCTAATTTGCTCAATTGTTTACCAACAATATTACAGTAGTCTAAATTACCATATGCTTTGTTGAGTTCTCAATTTCCAAACACATTTCTACTTTCGTTTATTCCTAGGTTAGTTGTAGAATTGGGTTATATTGTTCAATTATATGCTGAAATTTTCTAATAATATCATTCAATTTTGTGTAGAAAGACTAGAAACGGTGGTGTTTGCGGCGAATTAGTGTATCACGGTATGTATTCTCCTTCTAATTTCTTATTGTGGGTTTTCCAATATTAATTTAGGGATTTTTCTGATCTATATTATTATTGTGATGTTGCTGGAAATTAATTTGAAGGTAAAAATGAACTAGCCTATTTCATTTAGTACATGCTTTGATGATTAATTGGTTAGAGAAAAATACTGCATTTGAATTCGCAATGGCGGATCAAAAGGGGTACACTAAGTTACATGCTTGTATGATTAATTGATTAGAGAGAACTACTGGATTTGCTTTTGAAACATTGATTTTTTTACCTTTCGAGTATTCAATGTTTCATTCATTTTTTAATTTCTTCAATTTTTTAATTTTTATTATCTAGTTTGTTAGACTAATAAATTATATAGTTAATATTTGGTTGAATTAGTTTAGTTTTTTCAAGTGAGTAGTTGAATTAGTTGTTAGATTAATATATTATTGTCTCCTGATCATTTTATAACTCTTTATCCGAAGAAAATCAGTTCAGTTTCAATGAAATGTTTAATCAAGAAGAAATAAGTTCTCCCTTTCTCCTTGCAAGCTCAGGTGGTCGCTTAGGCAATCTTGAGTGAAAAGCTTAAAAATCGGTCTCTTTATTGGATTTTGGCCCGTCAAACTCGTAATGCAGATGGATCGTGGGTTATAGACCCGAAGAATGCCGAAACCCAACAAATAGCCAATGCTATTGTAAGTGTTGTTCTAAGTAACCAAGTATAGTTTTTTTTCAGTTACTTGTTTATACTTTTGAGCTAATCAGTTCTGATCAGGCCTTTTCTGTTTATTGCTCATTTCCTGCGTTGTTTAATGGGAGGCCTTTTCTGATCAGTCTGATCAGGTCTTTTCTGTTTATTGCTCATTTCCTACTTCCTGCATTGTTTAATGGGCTTTGCTAAATTTGAGGCCTTTTCCAATAAGTTCTGATCAGTTACGATCAGTTCTGATCCGTTCCGATCCGTTCTGAAATTTCAGTTCTGATTAGTTCCGATCATTTCTGAAATTTCAGTTCTGATCAGTTATGAAATTTCAGTTCTGATTTCTGATCAGTTCTAAAATTTCAGTTCTGATTAGTTCTGAATAGTTCCGATCAGTTCTGAAATTTCAGTTCTGATCAGTTCCGATCAGTTCTGAAATTTCAGTTCTGATCAGTTTCGAACAGTTCCGATCAGTTCTGAAATTTCAGTTCTGATCAGTTCCGAAATTTCGGTTCTGATCAGTTCCGATCAGTTCTGAAATTTTAGTTCTGATCAATTCTGAACAGTTTCGATCAGTTCTGAAATTTCACTTCTGATTAGTTCCGATCAGTTTTGATCAGTTCAGAAATTTCAGTTCTGATCATGGTCAAAATGGAGAAGACATTTTGGGTGTCAAAATTACTAACTTGATTGAGGAGATAATGGTCAATAACCAAAAGTGAGATAATGGTATATAACCATTGATTTCAATTCATAAAAACCAAAATATAAGGTAATTAAGGATGTTATGTGTTATATTGTGTTAATTTTAACAAATACTTAAAAGATGGGAAAGGTAGAAGTCCCCTAGGCAATTTTGAAGCCTTTTTGGCTCTATACGCTCCCAAAAGTGAGATAATGGTCAATTTTCATTGATTTCAATTCACAAAAACCAAAATATAAGGAAATTAAGGATGTTATGTGTTATATTGTATTAATTTGAACAAATACATGAAAGATGGGAAAGATAGAAGTCCCTTAGGCAATTTTGAAGCCTTTTGGGCCTATACGCTCCCAAAAGTGAGTAAATAGTCACTTTTTCATTGATTTCAATTCTTAAAAACCAAAATATAAGTTAATTAAGGATGTTATGTGTTATAGTGTGTTAATTTGAACAAATACATGAAAGGTGGGAAAGATAGAAGTCCCTTGGGCAATTTTGAAGTTTTTTTGGCTCTATACGCTCCCAAAAGTGAGTAAATAGTCACTTTTCATTTGAACAAATACGTGAAAGATGGGAAAGGTAACAGTCCCTTAGGCAATTTTGAAGCCTTTTTAGCTATGTACGCTCCCAAAAGTGAGATAATGGTCAATTTTCATTGATTTTAATTCATAAAAACCAAAATATAAGGTAATTAAGGATGTTATGTGTTATATTGTGTTAATTTGAGCAAATACTTGAAAGATAGGGAAGGTAGAAGTCCCCTAGGCAATTTTAAAGCCTTTTGGCTCTATACGCTCCCAAAAGTGAGTAAATAGTCACTTTTCATTGATTTCAATTCATAAAAAACAAAATATAAGGTAATTAAGGATGTTATGTGTTATATTGTGTTAATTTGAACAAATACTTGAAAGATGGGAAAGGTAGAAGTCCCCTAGGCAATTTTGAAGCCTTTTTTGCTCTATACGCTCCCAAAAGTAAGATAATGGTCAATTTTCATTGATTTCAATTCATAAAAACCAAAATATAAGGTAATTAAGGATGTTAAGTGTTATATTGTGTTAATTTGAACAAATACATGAAAGATGGGAAAGGTAGAAGTCCCTTAGGCAATTTTGAAGCCTTTTTGGCTCTATATGCTCCCAAAACTGAGATAATGGTCAATAACCATTGATTTCAATTCATAAAAACCAAAATATAAGGTAATTAAGGATGTTATGTGTTATATTGTGTTAATTTGAACAAATACTTGAAAGATGGGAAAGGTAGAAGTCCCTTAGGCAATTTTGAAGCCTTTTTGGCTCTATACGCTCCCAAAAGTGAGATAATGGTTAATAATCATTGATTTCAATTCATAAAATCAAAATAAAAGGTAATTAAGGATGTTATGTGTTATATTGTGTAAATTTGAACAAATACTTGAAAGATGGGAAAGGTAGAAGTCCCTTAGGCAATTTTGAAGCCGTTTTAGCTATATACGCTCCCAAAAGTGAGATAATTGTTAATAATCATTGAATTCAATTCATAAAAACCAAAATATAAGGTAATTAAGGATTTTATGTGTTAATTTGAACAAATACTTGAAAGATGGGAAAGGTAGAAGTCCCCTAGGCAATTTTGAAGCCTTTTTGGCTCTATACGCTCCCAAAAGTCTGATAATGGTCAGTTTTCATTGATTTCAATTCATAAAAACCAAAATATAAGTTAATTAAGGATGTTATGTGTTATATTGCGTTAATTTGAACAAATACATGAAAGATGGGAAAGATAGAAGTCCCTTAGGCAATTTTGAAGCCTTTTGGGCTCTATACGCTCCCAAAAGTGAGTAGATAGTCACTTTTCATTGATTTCAATTCATAAAAACAAAAATATAAGGTAATTAAGGATGTCATGTGTTATATTGTGTTAATTTGAACAAATTCATGAAAGATGGGAAAGTTAGAAGTCCCTTAGGCAATTTTGAAGCCTTTTTGGCTCTATACGCTCCCAAAAGTGAGATAATGGTCAATAATCATTGATTTCAGTTCATAAAAACCAAAATGTAAGGTAATTAAGGATGTTATGTGTTATATTGTGTTAATTTGAACAAATACTTGAAATATGGGAAAGGTAAAAGTCCCCTAGGCAATTGAAGTCTTTTCGGCTCTATACGCTCCCAAAAGTGAGATAATGGTCAATTTTCATTGATTTCAATTCATAAAAAAACAAAATATAAGGAAATTAAGGATGTTATGTGTTATATTGTGTTAATTTGAACAAATACATGAAAGATGGGAAAGATAGAAGTCCCTTAGGCAATTTTGAAGCCTTTTGGGCTCTATACGCTCCCAAAAGTGAGTAAATAGTCACTTTTCATTGATTTCAATTCATAAAAACCAAAATATAAGGAAATTAAGGATGTTATGTGTTATATTGTGTTAGTTTGAACAAATACATGAAAGATGGGAAAGATAGAAGTCCCTTAGGCAATTTTGAAGCCTTTTGGGCTCTATACGCTTCCAAAAGTGAGTAAATAGTCACGCACTTTTCATTGATTTCAATTCATAAAAACCAAAATATAAGGTAATTAAGGATGTTATGTGTTATATTGTGTTAATTTGAACAAATACATGAAAGGTGGGAAAGGTAGAAGTCCCTTAGGCAATTTTGAAGCCTTTTTGGCTCTATACGCTCCCAAAAGTGAGATAATGGTCAATAATCATTGATTTCAATTCATAAAAACCAAAATATAAGGTAATTAAGGATGTTATGTGTTATATTGTGTTAATTTGAACAAATACTTGAAATATGGGAAAGGTAGAAGTCCCTTAGGCAATTTTGAAGCCTTTTTGGCTCTGTACGCTCCCAAAAGTGAGATAATGGTTAATAATCATTGATTTCAATTCATAAAAACCAAGATATAAGGTAATTAAGGATGTTATGTGTTATATTGTGTCAATTTGAATAAATACTTGAAATATGGGAAAGGTAGAAGTCCCTTAGGCAATCTTGAAGCTTTTTTGGCTCTAAACGCTCCCAAAAGTGAGTAATTGGTCACTTTTCATTGATTTCAATTCATAAAAACCAAAATATAAGGTAATTAAGGATGTTATGTTGTTATATTGTGTTAATTTGAACCAATACTTGAAACATGGGAAAGATAGAAGTCCCTTAGCGCAATTTTGAAGCCTTTTTGGCTCTATACGCTCCCAAAAGTTAGTAAATGTTTACTTTTCATTGATTTCAACTCATAAAAATCAAAATTTAAGTTTATTAAGGATGTTATGTGTTTTATTTCTATATTATGAGTTTTATTTCTATAATTTGGTCCATCATATTTATTCTAATGATTGTTTTTATTTTGTAATCTCTTTCATATGTTTTTTTTTCCAATAGGATTTTTGTCCAAGGACAGCCCCGTATGATGTTGATGAGTTGAATGTGGTTCGAGAACAGTAGGCGCAATACTTTAGAAGTAAATATTTATTGAATGCATAACTATTAGCTTAGGTAGAACAAAGTTATATTTTTAGTGTTGTTGTATATGTTGGATAAAGTTATACAAGTTTTTATTTGTAATGTGTTACTACTTCAATTTTTATATTACGTCGTATTAATTCGAAAGATTGTTCGGTATAATTGCTTATTTACAGGAACATGTTTATTATAATAGGTTTTAATTAATATATATTAATTATATATAAATACATCCTGTCGAAATTTAATAAAAATTCAATTTAATGATTATTTGTAACGAGCAGTAGAGTTGTCAGTTACAAATAACCACTTATTCGTAACGGGCATTTTTGTTGCCCGTTACAAATAAATGTTAAATTATATATTATAAAACTTTATTCGTAACGGACATTTAAAATGTCCGTTACAAATAATCACTTATTTGTAACGGGCGTTTTATGTGCCCGTTACGAATAAGGACTTATTATAATAATACAAAAAAGGATTTATTCGAACTGACATTTCAAATGTCCGTTACGAATAACCCCTTATTCGTAACTAACATTTCAAATGTCAGTTACGAATAACCCATTATTCATAACGGACATTTGAAATGTCAGTTACGAATAAGGGGTTATTCGTAACGGACATTGCCCGTTACGAATAACAATGGTCATCCGTAACGGCCGCATACGTAACGGACGTTGCTCGTTACGGATGGGCCCTTTTTGCCCGTTACGGATGGCCTTTTTTCCACTAGTGTTAATATGAACTAATAATTTCATAAGCCACTTACCGTGCGCACTTGCCAAGTTTTTCAGGGATCTTGCTCATTATATGCCATATGCACCAACGATGAATCGTGTTTGGCATGACTTCAGCTAGGGGCCTCCGCATAGCTTCCGCTTGGTCAGTCAAAATGGCACTAGGAGCTTTGTTGTTCATACAAGCTAGCCACTACTGAAATATCCACCGAAAAGTATCGCAGTCTTCATGAGAAACAAGAGCACATCCCAACAACAACGATTGCCCGTGGTGGTTCACACCAACAAAGTTCGCAAATGGGAACTCGTACTCATTTGTTAGGTATGTTGCGTCGAAGCATACCACATCCCCAAAGTCCTCATAAGCAACCCTAGTTCTTTTATCCACCCACATCACATCCTTAAGCCTCCCTTCTTCATCCAACCGTTTGGCATGGAAAAAATTTTGGTTGTCGGATTGCATTTTTCCAAAAAAACTCCATCATTGCCACCGAGTCCCCTCCAACCATCTTCAACCGCTTTGCCTTGTACACCTCATGTTGTAAGTCTTTGACGATGAGACGCATTTTGTCCACTCCTTTTCGTTTGGATGCCATGCAACCGTGTATTTGAGAAACTGGTACACCTAGCTCATAGTACTCCATCAACGTCCTCCTCAATGATGGGGTCAGGTGCTTCATGCAGTACTCCTTCACAAGCTTAGAATTTGCTGGATCAATCTGGTGATTATGCTCTAGGTGCACTGTCTTCAACACCCACAAGCCATCTTCATTCATTCTAGCATAAACACGGGCCTCACATTCACACTTTTTCGAAGTCCTCTTCATACGACGTAACTGATCCTCACATACCACCCCATCAACTAAACCACCTGAACCTCCAACACCCATTGCCTTTGCCCTCTTCTTGGCTTCCCTCCTAGCCCTCATGTCTGGTTTTCCCCAACACTCACACTTCCACGTGTTAGCTATTCTTTTTTTCTTGTTTTCCTTCTTATAATTTACACCTTGAACCCTAGACACTCCAAACCCCATCTGCTCAGCATACTCCTTATAGTAGGCTTCAACATCTGCCGAAGACGAGAAGACCATCCCTTCCTTAGGCTCTTCAACAATTACTGTCATATCATTGCTACCAACTGCCATATCGTTGCTACCAACCACAGTGTGAGTTGTCTGAATTGTATTCAAGGGGGATAAATACCCAACATTCATGTTAACATCTTCACTAACACTATCTGCAACAACTGTGTCTTCTAAACCCTCCATATCAATACCCTCCAACATATCAATACCCTCCAACATATCAATGTTACTCCTCCGGTCCTGACCTTAACTCCACTGCCCCTATCACCAACACCAACATTACTGCCCCTTATAACATCTTCACTAACACTATCTGCAAGAACTATGTCTTCTATACCCTCCATATGAATATCCTCCTAAACTTAAATCCACTCTTATAACATCAAAAACAATTCACTTTCACCCTTCAAAAGCAGAACACCAACAGAATTATGATACAAATTGAAACAATCATAACTCTCCGAACAAAGTACGACAATTCAACCAACACGTTTTGGCATCACACAAGACTATAACACAGTTTTAGAAAGTATGAATTGAATTTTTATCCATATTCAATCAGCAATTATCAGAACTTCAAACCCCATTATAACAGATCGCATTACATATCATCATTGTACAAATTAAAACAACCATAGTTTGTGTAACTGCAACCAATTTAAAAAAGTATGAAAAATCGACCAAGACAACACCAACACGTTTTTGCAGTAACAAGACAACAACACATTCTCATATTTTCCATTTTACACCCCTTTAAAACAAAATCAATCACCCATTTTCAGCCAATTTGTACCATTTCAACATAGGAATGTCAACGCATAACCCCATTACTTTCAATTATTCTGATTTCGGTCTCAATTGTGAATTCAATTTGACCAAAACCCTAGAACCAGAACAACAGATCAGAACAAAAATTAACATGAAGGGACGAAGAAGAAAGAATAGAAAACTTCACCAACCTGTTATCTTCGACGGATTTCCGACAACTTGAAGACCCAATTATGTCATCTGGGCAGGTGAGGAGAGGTTAGGAGCTCTGATAGAGTTGAGGAGAGCTGTGAGCTAATTCTGAAAGTGGTGAGAGGAGCTGAGCTAATTCTGTTATTCCGTTTTCTTGTTACGCCATTATTCAACTAATTTGACACATAAGTTGTCCCCACGAAATCCGACTCAGCATCTCAGTAAGTGAAAAACATCAAAATATTTTCAAAACTGCCATTGTGAGGAACGACCTTGTTTCTCACGATGAGCAACTGGGGCTCGCTCCTATCTACTGACAGAAAATTTCAAAGAAATGTGGATACCTTCAAAACGACACACCTTTGCTTGATCACTCCACCTCATATAGCTACTGACAGAAATCAATGAACTGTGGATACTATACCTTCAAAAGTTCAAAATCAAAACGACGACAGACCTTCGCTCCATAATGGGGTTTTTAGAAAGCAGCTTCATTACCAGCAAACTCTCTCAAGACATCTGTCAACTCCTCTGCTACCCCTAGCTTCCGGAACCAATTGACCAATAATTGTGAAGCTTCTTTACCAATAATAATGCCTTCTTTTTCTAAATGTATTATGAACTCCATAGCTGTGTTTACCTTCTCCTTTTCATAAGCAGCCAACAAAAGAGCCAATCATTTATCATTAGCAATTGGGTGGGTGATCTAATGGGGGTTGATATTGGTAAAAATGGGGAATTGGGTTTGAAGGTTTCAAGCAGTTTGGTTAATTTAGGGGCTGAATTTAATAAATTGATGATTATTGGAGAAAATAGTGAGGAGATTAATGGTGATAGTGGGATGAAGCACTTTATTTAGTGTTTGCAGTGTCATTTGGCTAAACCTGATTGTGCTTTCTAAGGTGTTAATTGGATCTCAGGGTGGTTCTTTGACTGTTGTTTATCAGTTCTTCATTCCGGGATCGAGACAGACCGATAAATCCATTAGCTTCCATTCTAGGCTTCAAGTGCTTGATCCTGGTTCTTGACTGCATAATAAAAACTCTTTCAGGTTTTGACATTTTCTGGTTCATCTGTTAGTATACTGAATTCGGAATCTGTTTTTAGTCCCTAAGACTACAAATTGTTGGATGTTGCTATTTTGATATGCATCCTGTGGAATGTGTGTGTGTTTATTCTCTTGTTTATTTTTAGACTTGAGATTACAAAATAAACAAGAAGATAGTTTAGCTCTCTTTACTAAACTAACACAAGTATCAAGCCAAGTTTTTTATTTACAAGACGACTTCACCCGACTTCATAAACTAGGCCTATTGGAAAAATCTCTATTATGCTCTCAGTTAGGTGCATGTACGCAATGATATTTTACCTCATTATGCTAATTTTGAGATACCTTATTATAGTGCCCCTCAATGCGTATTAGAATTTTCATGGAAGTTCAGTGAATATACCATCAGGAGTTATAAAAATTGTTATTCATCTAATAAAAAAAAAAATCGTTTGACTTTAGGCCCGCAAATCTTGTATTATACAATTTAATCAAACTAGTATTACATTTTTTAATTGTATTCCTAAAATGAAATTGAGAAAGTAGATAGCACGTATATTAAACAAATATGGAGTGTAAAAAATTGATATAATCATGTAGATTAATGTCCATTATTTAAAAAGCTGGCCTGCTAATAATAGCTAAATAATTAATATAAAATTGTAATTGATAATGATAGTTGAAATTGTTTATTTATGAATCAAAATCCCTTAGCTAGGCCTTTAGGCCCTATATATAATATATATGGTTGATCCAATAATCCCGCGAATTTCATTTATTCAACTCTATTACTGCTGTATCCATATAAATTGCAAATATGAGTAGGTTTTGTTTGGTGTTGATGATAGTTATGGTTATGCTAGTTACGCCCTTTACTGTACAGGCGTCAGCCTCTGACCGTGCAATTACTGCTTCCATTCCTCCTGAAACTCGTAAATCACTGTCGCGAGGAATTAAAGAATTGAATAAGGTACACTATTGGTTGAAGTCCTTGAAGAAGAGGGGGGGTTCTGCAAAGGAGGTGGTGGCTCAACGTTTAAAAGAGGCCAAGGAGGAGGCTAAACATTTGATGGAGGCCAAAGAGAGGGAGGCTCGTGGTGTAAAAGTTCCTAACAATAGGCGACGACTATTGTCAACACTCAACACTGCCTAGGGGAAACTATTGATAGGAAGGTAAAAAGAGCTTAGAATCTATGATGTATGGTTCGAATCGAATATGCTCTATCTCATTATTGTTACTACTACTACAGTACTATGAAGTATTATTATTATTATTATTGTCATTGTTGTTATTATATTGTTACCAAGTATTTATATTGTTGTTTTCTCAAAAAAAAAAAAAAAAAAGTATTTATATTGTTACTGAGTATTATTACTGTTACATTAAGCAAGTGTGCAGTACTGCAGTATGAATTCGCATCCCGCCAAATTAGAGAAATAACAGAAACCTAAAAGAACGAATTTTAAGGCCACAAGACTCGTGCGTAAATCATCAAGAGTAAATGCATGATGTCTAGAACAAATTTTAGCTTGCTATACTGAACGCAAAATTTTAACTCATTAAACAACTCTTCATTAGTATTTTCTTTTTCAGTAATAACAGACATATCTTCAATTATCGGTTCTGTCCACATATAACAAATGACAAATATAAGTTTATCTGCCAAATAAACGAATTTTTGTTAATCTGTTGGCATATCTGTAAATATATTGAAAAAACTTGGTCATTGCAACTTGATTTTATTGTTTGGTGAGAAAATTACACATTTACCCTTCAACTGATACATGAAAAGACGCATGGACCCCACAACTGGTACTTAAAAAGACGATTATACCCCCATATCTAGGAAACTAACTGGGCACAGCTCTATAACAAATTAGCAAGGAGCAGTACACCAGCAGCAATAAATTACTCAGTAAACTACCCCCTTGGTGTGGGTGGGTGGGGTGTAAGGATGAATATCTTAACCCTTCATCTGGCATTCAAAGAGGCTATTTCATTTCGGTGTGGTATGCCAGTTAACAAATATGAGAGTTCTAGAAATCATTTTAATACATCTGCAATAATAAAGTAAAAGACTAAAACTTAACCATTAAAAAAAAAATTAAAAAAAATTGCATTTTCAGACAGCTTTATAATACTGTAACAGGTCACAGAGGACCATCAACATGAATCAGTGCCATAATACTGTAATAGGTCACAGAGGACCATCAACATGCATCGGTGCCATTGATTGACAATGAATGCTGAAACTTGCTGATCTTCCAATTCCTTTCGAAGTAGCTGCAAATTTCACCTTTTAAATTTCACCTATTAAGTTGTAGTTACTCCAAGCAAAAAACATCTGCATTTGGGCCTTGCAACAGTAGAACACAGTTGGTAATGATCTTTAGTCGATAACTTGCTATACCTCCTCTCAACCTCTTCAGAGGTTCAGAGCTAGGCATTTGATGATACTCGTAACAAGAAACTGCAAGGAATGCACATATAATCAGAGAAGGTAAGCTGACAACAAATGATCAACTTGTGTGACAAGTCAGATTAGAACAACCATTATAAAAATTACCATTCTACATTCTGGTTTTCTGAATGTGATCAAAGACACTCTGGTAGTTTTTCATCACTCCACCACAATAGCTACTGGCGGGAATCAATGAAATTTGGATACCTTCAGAACATTGACACACCTTTGCTACATAATGGGGTTTTTAGAAAGTAGCTTCATTGCCAGCAAAATCTCTCAAGACATCTGCCACCTCCTCTACTACTCCTAGCTTCCGGAACCAATCAACCAATAATTGAGAAGCTTCTTTACCAACTATGATGCCTTCTTTTTCTAAATGTATCAAGAACTCCATAGCTGTGTTTACCTTGTTCTCCTTTTCATATGAAGCCAACAAAAGAGCCACACATTTATCATTAGGTTCTATACCGGCTTTTCTCATATTTTCAAACACAATGCGAGCTTTTTGACTTTGACCAGACTCAACGTAGGCATTTATGAGAAGCCCACACAGCTTCACGTCAGGACAAATGCCACCAACTTGGATTGCATCAAAAACCCTCTGTGCTCCTTCAGCATCACCTTTCATGGAGTAAGTCCTCAACAATGCCTTGTAAACTTCAGCACCTGCATAGATCTCATGCTGTTCCATTTCCTTAATTAATTCTTCTCCTTTATCTGGCATACCAGCTCTGATGTAAGCCATGATCATTGAACCATATGATCTTTTATCTAATGGCTGACGGAGAAGCTTCATTTCCTCAAATGTTTCTTGAGCCAACTTGAAGTGGCCAGCTTTACTGTACATATGTATCATGGTCGTCAATATAACCTGGTCGCAAGTCATCCCCCTTTTACTCATCATTAAGAGCACATTTTCTGCATCTTGAAGTCGGTCATTCTTGGCATACAGATGAATTAATTTGGTATAATCACGAATGTTGGCTTCAAATGATTCATCCAAAAGTGCAAGTTCAGAAATCTAGGACCAAGTAAACAGATTTCAGTTCTACATGGTAACACAAAATTATCATGCATAAGTAGTCATCGACTCACGGTTAGTCAATTGTAGTGCATTCTAGTTGCAAGTGTAATACTAGGACCTCCAGGGAAATGATTCTGATAGGTATTACATATCAATACCCTTTCTTGGACATACTAGTTTGCTATGCTATATAGTAAGAAGTTGGAGAATTAACTTAACTATGGGACTAAGTCCAAACTCAAACTCAATTAGAACATTTACAAAGTGCACATTTTCATCTTTCTAATATTCAATCTCAGTGCAGGGCTATATTTCACACAATAAGAACATCTATATAATAGTATACCTTTTCATCTTTCTATTCTTCAATCTGCCAATATAGGGGTATATTTAAGGAGTATCCCAAAACTACTAGGACACCAGGAAAACTAAATCAGTGTGAGGAACCTAATACACGATAAGACGGTTTGTCAAAGAATTAGGTGCTTGTTTAGGAGCTGGAAGTGGCAGCAACTAATCAGTAGTTCAGCACTTCAGTTATACTGGAAAGCCATAGTGTACAATCGTTGCGCAATTGCTTATGAACATCAACATTATTCAAAATGCAAATTTCCTAACAATTTACACATCCCATTACCGCAAATACTACCATCTAATGCTTACCAACCACTGCCCCGCCACACCATCATTGCTTGCAGTCTAATACAAATCAGGACAAAATATGCAGTAAATCAAGCATTTGTACAGAAACCCAGATGAATGTTTCTCCTACCAAGACAAAAACAAGGATTCATATGCTTCAAAATGGACCAACCCAATTAAATTAAACATATCCCAGATATTTTCTCACAAACAAGCAAACTAACTAAAAATTCATTCAAATTCCAAAAAACATATGATGAAAGTTATACCTCAATAAACAAAGGATGATTAATAAAGCTTAATTCCTTAAGAATTGCAAGCCAATCAGCTCTTCTGGGCTTCATAATTCTCACCCAAGCACACAATAAATCAGACAAACTACCCTTTTCAGGTGAAAAACAGATAATCTGCCGCATTAAAGCCGTACATCTTTTCTCCATTTTCTTGGGTAATCTAGAAATTGCACGTTTTTGTGATTCTGTAATTTTATCTTGCTTTATTTCAACCCATCTGAATTTCGGCAGCTCTTTTGGTTCTGGGGTTGCTACTGCGTTTTCTGAGATTTGTGAAGTGGAAATTGATGAATATAATCTGGGTGTGTGTTTAAGTGTTGTTAAACTTGTGGGTTTTTCTGGGAATTTAGTGTAATGTAGTAGAATATTATCTTTGATTGGAGTGAAAGGGTAGGAGAGCAAGTGAGAAGGAGAACAAGCCATGGGTTTTGGAAGGAATTGAATTACCGGAGAAAATTAGAAATGAAGTGATAAATAGGAGAAAATACTCGTTAATATGCGATATTAACATTCCATGTTTATATGGGGTTACAGCGGTCTTTTCCATATTATTCGCAGGGGTAAAGATGTCTTGCTTGAATACAAGCGCTACCCGCAGTTGACGACCGTTTATCCTAAGTTGTGGTCCGTACATTGGAGCAAATACCCGTTTTTCAATTTTCCGTTCAAAAAAACTGATTGGCCTTCAGAAAACCAACCTCTCTCCTGCAAATTGAATTCACTGCCCTACAATATCAAACATTAATGGCGGTCCTTGGGTGGGTTCTTAATGAACGGGTTCTGTCGGGTCAAAAAAAATAAAATAAAAATGAACGGGTTCTGGCGCATTTGAATTCAGTGCCCTCCCTACAATATCAGCGTGAACTTTTTTTTTTTTGTTTTAATGTTTTTTTATTTACATTAATTTTGTGTTTTCATTGATCAATTGATTGATTGAGAATATATATGTAAATTGGCGAAATCCTAGATTTAAACTCAGACATTGAAGTGGTTTGACAACAAAGTAATTAACCCACAATCGTCAACAATTGATTCATATCTCCAAATCTAATCACCCGATTATTAGGATTGTAAGGGTTTACAAATGATAGGGTTTTCAAAACAAATTACTTGTACCAAGGGTTTACTCTGCACCATGGAAGCTTCGACAAGCTGGATTATAGACTACACCCTTGAATTTTCGTCTTGCCCAGTCTCTCAAATTTGCTGCAGATGAACAAGTAGAACTCTAAAAACAATAACGGTTTTTCGCAGTAGATATGAATGCTCAAATGCAAGTCAATACGGGATCCAAAATCAACGTTAACCTCTAACTAACGACCAAGTTAAGTGCCACCTTAGCTACAAGTCCAAAAAATATTAAAATACTAGAAGGAACTCTTATAATTGCGATTTTGCCACTATATTGACATAGATTGTTAATAACGCATATTAACCGGGCACCCCTCGATAAATAGCAAGTAAAACAATGAAAACATAAGAAATTGCCAAGGATAAATGGTGGGAATTTCATTTTGTGACGGTAAAAATGGGTATGAATTTTCTTGATTAATTTCGTTGGAAAACTTGCGTTCTAAAAAAAAAACACACACACACACACATATTTTGGCCGTGTTTGGTGAAAAATTTAAAGCTGAAAGCCGAACTTATTATGTTAGCTGATTTTGACTAGCTGGTTATATTAAATGATTTGACTAATTTATTTTACTCGTATTAGCTGATTGTATAAAAGTGTTTGATAAATTTGCTTATAGTTTAAAATTGTTTGAGTATGTGAAATGAACAATTAGGTAGTTTAGGTAGGATTTTAAATTAAATGGGGGTTTAAGTGTCATTTTACCATATATTAATGAATAAGCTAATTGAAAAGGCTCCAAGCTTTTACAAAAAGAGCTTTTTTTTTTACTGGAATAAGCTTTTTAAATTAAGTTCTCACCAAACATCTTTTTTTTTTTTTTGACAGCGGGTAAAAAGGAGATTAGCTCCCAACAGACTCGACGCAAGAAATAAAACTACAGACAGACTTAGACCTCTTCGCAGAGTTAGTAAAACCATGATACATCCAAGACATAGGGGGACTACTAACATGATTATCTAAGGGGGGGATACAATGAGGTTGACTAATTTCGGTATGGATGTTAGGCATGAGAAGCTCAAGGTTTGATCCTTTACGTTTTCTTGTCCTGCAAAACTGATTCCTATGATGAGAGACAACTGGCTTCTTCCTCTTCCTTTTTCTTTTTTTCACATGCGACCTACCAAATCTTCTATTCTTCAAATTGTTGGAGCTAAAAATAAAGGTGATGGGGGTAAGGATGAGCGGCTCCTCCAGATCCCCCTCTAAACCCATGGGGTCATCCTTATTAGATCCTACCGACTCCACTTCAGCTTGATCAGGAACGTGGAAGTCATTTGTAGGCGTTTCGTTACCTTTCTCGATGCATGTGGATGCAATGCTGTAGTTAGTGGTGCTTAAGAGTATATGATCATCTGATTTTTCAAAATCAATAGCGGAAGTAGTGCCATTGTCAACAAACTGGTCAACATCTAGTGGGGGGGAAACCTTCTTCTTCTTCCTCCTACGATTATCCCTGTTGCGTTTCTTTTCAACCGAACGTACCATTTCCTTAGGCACCGACACAACATCAGGACTTGTGCTATCCGTGTTAGTGAATTTTGAAGGGTACCTATTTGGGGAAGTCGATTTCTTTACGCGTAGGGTCATCCACGAGCCGGTTGATGTGTTGAAGAAGTTCATTGTTTTCCCTTGTTGAAGCTTGAAATAAGACAAGTAGGGGATCTTGAGGGATTGGTTTGTCCTCCTACTGTTGGAAAAAGAGTAAGTAGTTCCAACTTCATGATCCGATGCATGACTAGATCCTTTATTGTTCTTGGAGTAACTTGAAGCTTCCTCCCCGGAGACCAATGGGTAGAAGGCATTGTTGGTAATAATTGAACTCTCCACTTCCATTTCAATGACGGGTTCAGTGACAGTTATGTTGGTCAGCCCGCTCTGTTCATCATTTCCCATTACCACACTATCGGTCCCCGAAATAGAAACCTCACTGACCTTACCTTTCTTAATGTGGGTAGGATGGGTCGGGTGGGTAGACATGTTACTCCTCTTACCATGAGCCTTCTTAGGCCCTAGCCCGACAACCTTGCCAAGATCCTCATCAATTTCCTGGACTTCCCTCCCACTCTTTAATTTGCTAATCTCTCGGAGTAACCCCTTAATATTCTCCAATTCCCGAAGAATATCATGATTGTTAGGTTCAACCTTAGCTGCCTTACTAAGGTCCTCATATGCTTCTTCAATCTGGAAGAGCTTAGCCTCTGCTAAGGCCCTTCTGTAGAAAGCTTTTGCATTACAACCATCATACTTAATGACTAAGGAGCAGAGTTCCTTAGTTTGATCATAATCATGCACCTTAAGAGCACAAGTTGCAAGGTTTAATTCCAAAGAAATTGCAAGATTCCAAAATAAACTATTTTCCTCCCCGGTTCTAGGAGAAACAAAGCAAAGGAATTTCAGACCTCTATCATACCTTTCTCCCGCATCAATAACCTCACCATTTTTGAAGTAGGCATTACCTTCCTCTTTTAGAAACTTGACATGGTGAAGAATATTACAGGAACAATTATTGGAAGCAAATTCAACAATACTATCATCATAGTCATCATTTAGGTGAATGACCATGAGATCATTTATTAAGGATTGACACTCCATTGACAAACTGAAGAAAACAATAAAGAAGCAACTAAGACAAAGCAACAGGAGCCTTACATAGACTACCTATACAAGGTATAGAAGCAGCTAGGAACGGTGGTGGAGAGATGTTACGGGACCCGTTTGACTTAGCCACAGTAAAGGGGAGGACACTGCCACTACAGCGGGAAGCCCCGTCAAAATAACGGCGACGAGGTTGTTGTCGGAACCACCGTCCAAGCAAACCGACCTCGCTGAGACCCAACTGTGAAAAGCACCTCGAACTTGAGCCGAAATGCCTTCGAAAGAATACCCACGAATCTTCCAATTTTCCAAATTAATTGAGATAATGGCAAAACAACACTTTAAGGAAGCTCGCTGGCGACCATAGGAGGGGAGATGGCCGCCGGCGAGCTTGGTGGCGTTAGAAAGACAGTGGGATTGAGGCGTTAGAAGTTGCGGAGTTTACTATGTTTCAGGCTCCATAGTGCTATTCCGTGATTGTCTAAAATGTTCTCACCAAACATCTTGAATTAGTTTAATACTCAATAAGATAATGTTGGTCAAATAAGCTAATTTTTCAAATGTAAAGCGTTAATCTTTGTCATAAAAGAATAAGTACAGTAATAAGAAATAAGTTGTACCTTACAATTTTGAGATTATCGTAAACAACCTTTCTACATGCTTATTTAAAACACAATGTTAATGTTTATGAATTATGATTGTCAAAGTGGTGCTTTTGTTTATCCTAATTACATGGTTTAGCTTATCTTGGTTTGATTTTGCCAAACTTTTAAATACTACTGTAGTATTGGACATCCGTGGACTTAAAATTTTTTTGGGTAAAAGAGGATCCACTTGAGGGGATAACAAAAATCCCTCAGTTATTTCATGAAATCTGGTATAGAAATCCCTCAAATGTCTCTACTCCACCACCTCAGCCTCATTTGATACTAGTGATTGGAAGAAAGGTCATGTTGCATTATCAATGATCTAGTGGCAACGTACTTTTCGCATTTGTATGGTATTCTAGTGGCAAGTAACAAACTACCAGCAATAAGTTCAATTCTGAAGTAAGTTAGAAAACAAAACCAAATTCACCATTTTTCTCAGGAGAAAACTCACTTCTTTTTCCATTTTACAATTTTACATGGTATGCAACATAATTTAAAGATGAAAACCTCACTAATTATAGCAAAAGATGTCTAGTCTGTTAATAAAAGTTGAGAAGATCCACAAATTATACATCAGACTAACTCCTCATGTGGGATGAATACGAGAGGGCATTTATTACATTTTTGGAGATAAAAATACATTAGAAGTGCAAAGAACCATAAGCTTTGCGTCAACCCTACACGAAATGTCATAAAATACTACGTACTTCAATGTTAGAAAAGATAACAACAGTTGGATTTCTTTACCACTTAAATCTGTTTTAAGGCGTGGCATCAATTGTGATCTGGTTCTCAATGTAGATAATTAACCAGTCCATCTGCCATACCATTTGATCATCAAGTCACCGGCATGAGTTGTTCATAGGGCATCAACCAGCCTAATCTTTCCACAAACTGATCAAATCTCATCTTGCTTTCAACTCAAATCTCCGAAAATTGGGAAATGCATTTTTCAACAAATGAGGCCCCACGTTACCCCTCTACCTGTCCTCAACCACAAACGTCCCAGCAGTGAGGCAATCTAGTTTGCCAAAATTGTAGGCACGTACATTTAGTACCATTGACTACCAGGTCCAGCTTGAGCTGCAGCTACCTTTCTAGCCAAGTACTGGGGCTTAGACTGTAGCCCGTTAGGCCCTTCCATAGAATCATCTTCTCCTCTTTCATTTTTGCAACCAGGATTTCTTTTTGGATACGAGGAGCTAGGTGCAGGGAATTGAGAGGCAGGTATCGATGGATTTCGCCCCGGTCGTCGATCTGTCACCTCTGCTGTTGCTGCTACCCCACAATTGTTATAGCGCATAAGGTTTCCGACAACCTTCCCTGGCCTTGCAGCAGCTCCTGCAGTAGACATGAAAGGTCCCAATTATAAACTTGTACAAATCAGACAAAGGTATACTTAGTATTTGTCAAAGACTATCTAATCTTGTCAGACACTCCAAGGACAAACATGACAAGAATATAAAGTATTAATAAGAGAGATATAATTAAAGGGGAAAAGCTATATCCGTGTATACTATGGCAGGTTGGTGTACAATTATTTTACTTAAGAAAGTTGCATGCTTTGCACTCTGTTTTTTTAATCATGTACCTGCCTTCTGTTTTTTATCATGTACTTGCATAATACATTTGTGGCATAACAGTTAATAGCAATTTCAGATCTCCAGCTCAACCAGAATCAAACCAATAAATTTCAGGTTCTCTTGGATGAGGGTTAAGTTGAAGAATTCTTCACCTTGACCGACAATTTTCAAATTCGTTTATGTCAAAATTTCATGTTTCTAAAGTACATGTCACCTAGACCTAATGTCGTATCCTGTGCGAACACTTGGGATAAAATTTAATATGATGTGATCACTATTGAACAAGATTAGAATATAATTCTTACCCTGTACATTTTGAGGAACTTGTAAAGGAAGCCTGGTCATTGGAATAGCACCGTTCCTATCCACATGTGCCTTTTCAACTTCCTTAATCCGACATTTGGAGAGATCTTCAGTGACTTCAGTAGAACCATGTACTGAGTTGTCTGAATATAATACACAGGCCCTGCATGATGAAATTGTTTTTGATGTAAATTGGCATTTGAGCTGTAAAGCCATACATAAAGCAAGAGATAAAAAGCCCTGTGAAAGAGAGTACATACCTTGGCAAAGAAGCATGTTGCCTATCAATTGGAGGACCAGTTGAACCGTTTTTGTAGTGTTCCTCAAGGTAAGCAAACTGCTTTTTGAAGTGATCAACAGCACTGCATACCAAAGTAAAATTCCCCTTTAGCAACAAGTTGTTTATTTAGCATTTGGTGAAAAATTAGACAGCCATCACCAACAAATAATGAATAAAATTCTACGGGTCAAAAAAAAAAAAAAATGAATAAAATTCTAAATTTAGCTTCTGGTGTAAATATATATCACTGGCAAAAAGTAACTGCATGAATTCATATCGGTAAGTCAACAGAGTACAAGAAAACGGCAATAATTCTAAATGTTGATTGACCACACAAGGCTAAATGTCAGATTCAACAATACCTTGGATACATGAAGTTAGTTGGCTCTGAACCATCCAAAAACTCCTTTAACATCTTTGGATGATATTCAAGAATCTCCCTGTAAATGAGCTCCCTAACATCCTCTTTTGTCATTCTGCGTCTCTCAAATTCAAACTCCATTTTTGTAACAGGCTGAGCAGAAGGCTCCCTCTCAACCTTAGCCAAACCCTTAAAATATGGATCTGCAAGAGCCTGAAGACATGAAGCAACACCAACCTCATTAAAAAAGTAATGAAGTTTTAAATGTGCGTATTTTATAAGCAAGGTAAGACTTTCAGGCAACATACAAAGGGCAACCAACCTCTTCAGCAGAAGGGCGGTCCTTAGGCTCAAAAGCAAGCATTCGTTCCAACAAACGAAGGGCGAGAGGATCAGCATTAGGAAATTTATGGGTGAAAGGAATAGGCTTTTTCTTGCGCATGCTGCTCAAGTATCGCCTAGCTTTTTCATTACGTATCTGTAAGAGGATCATCAATACAAAGGTTTATGATCGGGAACAAGAAGCTCTATCATGAAGACCAACAGTTTAATTTTAAAAATATTAAAATGATTGGTGAGCTTCGAGACAAACCCGGGCAATAGCATCAGGAGAAGGAGTTCCTAACAGCTCAGTCATGAGGTCCAGTTGGTGGACCACATTCTTCCCAGGAAACAGGGGTTTCCCAGTAAGAAGCTCAGCAAAAATGCACCCAATGCTCCAGATATCAATAGCAGGTGTGTACTGTGGAAAGGTCAAATATGCAAGCATAAGAACCAGTATGAGATGACACTATGACAGCAAAGAAAATGTTGCACTTTTCGAAAAGAGACATTTGGACAGGCTTGACAATAGAGACAGAAAAATTGAAGAATTTCTTCTGGGAGCAAAGATAATTACAAACTTTAGCAACAGCAACCTCCACAATGTAGCAGTGACATAAGTGGATACTAGAACAGTGTGTAGTCTCAGAATAGAAAAGAGGTCACCGTACCTAGAACTTAGATTAAAAGCAGGCCAGCCAGCATAACTACAACCTTTTATAAATCCACACTTCCCAAATGAGCTAATTTATAATAGGGTGAATGGGTAATGCAAGTTACTTTAGGTCACACTGACAGTTATCAACTAACGATGTAGGATTTTACGGCTAACTCAAGATAAGAATGGTTAATTATATAATGGACTCTGTAATTAATAAGAATGGTTAATTTCAGAGATACTATAAAAATTTATACTTCCTGAAATTATTTAAGGGCCTTCAAGTGTCTACAAATGGTTTTCAGTATTTCAAGGCCATCAGCTCAAGTTAAAGTGCTTGGTTATTTCTAGATATGTTTACAAGGCTGGGTTAAGGGCAGGTTGGTCTACTCATAATGAGTCGGAGGCAGGATGGGTCATAGGTTAGTGTATAGAGCGATGGATCGATCAAGACCCATCTAACCCGGTCCAGCTTAACCCTTTTTTTTTCTCCTTTTTTATTTTCTTTGTATTTATATTTACGCTGCTCCTCTCTGTCCTCCATCACAATCACAATCACACCCACATCTTCATTTCTTCATCCTTGTTCTTCCCCTTCGAAGCGCTGCCTACCAGTCATTTACCTCCACCTCTTCTCTCTCTCTTAACGGTGGTATATTCCGAAGCATCATCTTTTAGCCTTCATTACAAAATCCACTTCAGTGATAGTCTCGAGCACCATTGATGAGAGCTTGTAAGTAAGAGCAAAGGTTTTTCTCTCCTAGGGTTCTGCAGAGGTATGTATAAATGGTGGGTCCTAGTTGGGAGGAGAAGAATTAAAGTGATAAAGAGGATTTCACAGAGATTTTGGAGTTTAAGTGTTGTATTCCCTCCGTCCCAGTTCATGTTGTATTTTTTTACGGTATTTAAGAGACGGTAGAAGTGGAAAAAGTACGTTAAAAGTGGAAAAAAGCTAGACAAAAGCTAGACAGAAGTACAAGGCAAGTGGATAATTTAAGGGGGAAAAAGTGAAAAGTACAATTACAGACAAAAGTTAGAGAGAGAAACCGGGAAAAAGTACAATGCAAGTGGATAATTTGAGGATAAATTAGGAAGTTCAATGAATAAAGTTCAAAAAAAAAATGAGTATAATGGTCTTTACATACTATCCAAAAATAGAAAGATGTATAAAGATTTTACAAACTAAGGGTATGTGGCCAGCCCCACTCCATTTAAAGCCCACATATGATCAACCTTTCTAAAGCCTGCCCCATTCATCAAGTGGACTGGGTCAGGCATGTAAGCATGTTCAAAACAAGGCTGGGTTTGGGCTTTTAACGTATTAGTAAAAATTTGAAGTACTGAGAATTATGTTGCAAGCGGTGCCAATTTGAATAACTAGGCATTGTTTGGCTGCCAATATAATATGGGGGAAATAAAAATTCATGGGGATTGATGTGTTAGGTAGTTGTTTTGTTGACACATAAAAGTAAAAAAGGAGGAAATAGAAATTCATGGGAATTTCAATTTTGTCAACCACACGACCCCCTAGATACTAAATAAAATATTTCTAAGCAGCAAAACAAGAGACTAAGTCCTTTTTTAAAATCATTTTTCATGACTAGTCTGTACATATTCTAGACAACTGCTTATAATGTAAAACCTAAGGCAGCAGCTATTTGATTTCTGTGTGACTAATTCTTGCAAACAACGCACAAATGAAGAAATGTCTGGAATTGGTGACTGTGCAGCCGACTAGCCCTACTGCCATAAATCTAGATTCAAGTTGTGAATAACTGCAAGGGGGTATGTTTCACACTTACTCAAGTAATGATAGGATATAATTTTTATTTGTCTTGCCTTATCTCATGTGTGCATTGTAGGTTAGGTCTGTTTTCATGATTATATTCCTTTTGAGCATCTGATAAAAGATTTGTGAGCAATTAATGATAAGTTTTCCAATCCAACTTTATTAAGGATTTAGGGTTACAGGCAAGTAAATTTTGGGGTCTTGGGCACAGTAGACTTTGGGAATTTTAAATCTGTGTATTTGTATCTATTTGAGGCATGTATTTAATACATTCTATCTATGTACACTTTCAAAAGAATAATTTGAAAAAAATATTTTCTTCTCCTTGCACAATTAAGCCATCTATGTTCACTTTTACAAGAATAAATTGAATATACATATTCATTTCCTTGCGCAATTGCATCATTTAACTTTCCTTGTTCTCACTCTTCTCAGTGAGTGATGGTGAATATGAAATCCTTGTTTTGGGCAAGTGAAAACCTAATCTAGTCTCTCAGATTAATTTAAGATCGTATTATTTTGAATGTTGGGAGAGTGAATCCAAATTCTCAATGGAAACCCAAACTAAGAATACATGCCACATAAATCACATTCACAGTGTTGACAAGAGCATATTCCTTCTACTGCTAGCCATTATTTAACATACACATTTCAGCCATCAAGTTGCAAGATTGATGGAACATCAAAGATCACCAAAGGGGAATAATAATAGTGACTGATTCATTCTTTCATCTTAAGGAGCTTTGTTAGTTTGTATCTAGGCACTACAGATACATAATAAATCATCTAGGAAAGGCTTCAAGAAGAAATTCTGACAGCCACATTTACATTCTTAATTAACCACCTTTATTTTAATAACTATCATAATTCCGGATGGATGGCTGTGATTACATATTCAAAATGAGTATAGACTACATGCCTCAGATTCACATATTCAGCACGCATGCACATGCTTATTAGATTTGAATAGGCATGTAAATACACTGTTCTAAATCACAGCCAAAGTTTATAGAACTCAATAAAAACCACCAGAAGAAAAACAAACGCTTGCAATGTTCTAAATCACAGCCACAGTTCATAAAACTCAATAAAAACCACCAGAAGAAAAACAAATGCTTGCTAACAGAATTCCAGCATCATTTAACAAAATCTAGGATATGCTGCGATCAACAATCTATTTACAAAAAATGACAAAAGGGGAGAATGTTGTTACATTTTTACCTTGGAGAAGAATGATCCACACAATTCGGGAGCCCTGTACCACCTTGTTGCTACATAATCCTAAAAATGCAAGAAGCAGGTATTATCAGAAAATCAGACATTATAATATCAAAGTCAAAAAAAATTTGTTAACCAGTAAAAAAAGGAATCAGAGAACGAGGGGGCTAAAAAAAGAAACTAGATTCAAGGCCGTTTACATACTGTCCAAAATATTGCAGTTGGTGTGTCATTAAAGGCCACCCTTGCAAGACCAAAATCACATATTTTGAGCTTGCAGTCAGCATTTGCTAAGATATTTTTTGGTTTCAAGTCTCGATGAAAGACATTTGCTGCATGGAAGAGAGGATATAATGAGAATAAGAAGATAATTATATCAACCAGGGAATTCTAACATTCCGAAACTTGATACATTCCGAAATAACACAAACAATTGCAAGATAAATACCAGTATGTATATACTTTAAGCCTCGAAGGAGCTGATACAGAAAGAATTGATAATGCTCTGGGGTCAAATCATCATTTGCTTTAATTACTTGATGCAAATCAGATTCCATCAGCTCAAACACAACATATATGTCTTTAAATTCTCTTCTTGAAGGAGGCAAAAGAATGTGCTTGATTTCTACAATATCTGGATGCCGCAAAAGCCGGAGAAGTTTAATCTCACGTAAGATTCGAGTGGCATCCGAGACATGTTCAAATATATCATTTATCTTCTTGATCGCGACTTTCTCTCCTACATGAGTGTCATATGCAGAACAAACAACACCATAACTTCCTTTACCAATCACCTCCTCTATCTTATACCGATTACCCTCACCATATTCTGTAAAAAAGTCCACATCCACAGACGTCTGCACAAAGACATTTAGATTCGATATTATAACCTAGTTGATTAATTTGACAATTCACACATCATCCTTTCTCAATCCTAATGAAAACTTCATTTGCACAATTGCACATGATTGTGGACACTAACACACTGCCTACAAATATGCAAATTTCAAGATGCAAGCACAATTATTCCAAGGTATAATTGCAAACAATAGCTCCATTCTGTACAGATAACATAACTACGGAAGCGACAACATTATTATGGATTTAATAGGTGATCATGGAGGCATCATCCACAACAATAAATTAACTAACAACTACATAAATCCTTATTCCATATGCCAAAAGAAAAACCATTCAATTACAACCATAATTCAATGAAGAACTAAAAGAATTCACTTGTTTGCAAATAGCTGGAAAGCAGCAACCTAAGGTAAAGGTGCACAGAATTGGCGATGATAAATTAACATTTCTGGGCACCACAAATCCTATTAAATGCAACTCAAATCCTTAAGAACCCTAGAATGTACACTAATTATAGAAACTTAAACGAAACATTACATCAAAATTTCAGTATAAATTACCTTTTTCCTTTGATCTTGTTGCATTTTGGCCAAAAAGCATTAATGGCCCCTTGATCCAAATGAATCAATTAAACAGATCGAATTGGTGGGTTGCTCGAATCAGCTCGCAAAAACGGCGCAAACCCTAGATCAGAAGTGCCCTTATAGAGGCCAAATTTATCCAAATAATGTAAACTTTTATCAACTTAAAAACAAATAGATTGAACCATGTAAACCCTCAAATTTCTCACAAAACCCAACTCAAAAATCAAATCTGTAAGCTAAAACAAACCCATTTGAAGTTCTTCAAACTAAAAATCAAGAAGAAAAAAGCCCTAATTTCTTAGATCCAAATAGCTTATTAAAAAAAGGCAAAGGATCAAAGGATTGATCTATAGCTAAATATACCCAACACAGAAATCGATGTGGCTAATATTAGCAAGAAATGAAGAACTTTAACGATTCAAAATCAAATTACTCAATAAAAAGATCCCTTTTTTTCTTTTTACGAATCAAGCAGAATATGGGTAAATAAAATTTAATTCTTTTTTATTTCTAAAACAACTGAAGAACAACAGGAAGTTGATTGAGAATAAAAAACAAAGAAATGGGTATTAAAGATTAAATCTTTTCGATTTCTGGGTAACAGAAAAATTGAAGATTTCTTAATTTTTTAAGAAAAATAGGAAGTTAAAATGGGGTTTTCGCAGGTGGGTTAGATCTTTTGAGAGGAGAGAGAAAGAAAGAAAGGGTAGATTTGAAGTTCCGTGAACAGTGATGATGAATGCTGCTTCAAACAGAAGGGTAGTGGAAAGAGTTAGCCACCCCGAAATTATTAAAAAAAAAAAAAATGAGGGTTTTTTTTGTTAATTTTAATGCAAAGAAATTATAAATAAAAATGAATTAAAATTAAAAAGTTGGATAAATAATTAGTGAGGAGTATTAAATATGCTGCAACTGTAGTCCACATAATTTGACAAAGGATAATGACAGCAGAGACATGTTTTTGAAAGAAAAAGTAGAAAGTTTCTTTAAATATTGGGAGGAATATAAAAGGGAAGTTTTAAGTTCACAAACTCAAACATTGACAACCAGTACTATTAGTATCTTTCCCAATCAAATATAAAGTGGATTACTAGTAATTTAAGTCTTTGTGCCAACTAGGCACCTAAAAAATCTAAGCTCAACCAATTCACCAAAATTTTACTCATCAATATTTTTTTTTTCATCACATTTGTATACTAAGTGTATGTTCTTATACGTTGAAATTCAGTTCAGTTCAGTTCAATTCACCAAAATTTTACTCATCAATATTTTTTTTTTCGTCACATTTGTATACTAATTTAAGGGTCTGTTCTTATACGTTGAAATTCAGTTCAGCTCCTAATTTCCTTCTCTTATAAAACATTCATTTCAGTTCAGTTCATTTCAATTTAGTTCGATTCAGCTCCTAATTTCCTTCTCTTATAAAATATTCATTTCAGTTCAATTCAGTTCAGTTCAATTTAGTTCAGTTCAGTTCAGCTGACTTCAGTCAATGAGAACAGGCCCTAAGTATCATGTTTAGTGAAAATTTGAAAAATGAAAGAGTAAGCTGATTTTACTATTGAATTGTCTAGTAAATGATTTGATCAATTGAATGTATAAAAAAATGTTTGGTATATAATTAGTTTCTTACAACTATTGAGTTTGCAAAAGGATCAATGTGTATATTGACATATTTTATAATGGTAGGGTAGTTTTGGGTTAAATGAGTATATAAATTATCATAACACCTTAAAATATTTGGATGTAGGTCGATGAAAAACTCCTCTAACTCATTGAAAATAAGCTTATTTTGATGGGATGAGCTCTTTGAATCATTTTACCACCAAACACCCCAATCAACTTATAATGGTAGGGTAGTTTTGGGCTAAATGATTTTCATTGTCTCTTACCACATCGTTTTGTGTTTGTGAGAAAGCGTTGTTAAGGGAATCTAAGTGTTTGTACGTAATTGAATCACTAAAGGGTTAGTAATTGAGTAGCATTTGTGAGGTCAAGTGTTTAAGATCAAGTGTGTGTTAACACCGGTCTTGAGTTAGGTGTGGGAATTGTTTAGATTAAGTTCCAATTTTATCATATGTCTCCGAAGAGACATTGCTTAGATTAAGTAGATAAACACTCGTTGTAATTGCTTTTGTTGTTCTGATTAGTTGATAAATAAGAATAATTAGATAGGATAGGGAGGACATATACTAGCTCTAAGTTGGGCTAAACCTCAGTAAATCTTGGTGTCCTTATCACTTTTTATTATTTTATTGTCTTTGCTATGCATAAACCTCTATTGGTTTCCCTTTGTTTTTAGAAAATTTTATAAGCTTGCTAATTGTTACCGTACTCAATTCAAACCCCTTTCTTGAGTATCAAATGCACTTTCAAATTTTATACAGTCCATCCCCCACCCCCCACCAACCAAAAAAAAAAACAAAAAATAAAATAAAATTACATTAGAAAGGAAGGGACAATGGAGCTTAGGGCCTGTTCTCTTACGTTGAAATTCAGTTCAGTTCAGTTCAGTTCAGCTTAGCTTAGTTCAATTCAGTTCAGTTCAGTTCAGCTCAATTTAATTCAGTTCAGTTCAGTTCAGCTCAACTCCTAATTTCCTTCTCTTATAAAATATTCAGTTCAGGTTCAGCCCAATTCAGTTCAGTTCAGTCAATGAGAACGGGCCCTTAGTATAACATTACAAAGTGTTCACCCCACGTTGATTAGGTATTATTACAGATTCAAATTAGAGAAGATAAATGTTAATAAGTTTGGATATGATCATATATAGTATAAGATTTGAATTTTAGATAAGAACTAATAAGATATGGTAAGATAAAATCATAATTATAGTTTTAAATTCAAATTAGATAAGATAAGGTAAGTATGATTTATTAAGACCGTACCAATAAGATAAACTAATATAATAAAGTTATTTAACATATTCCAAATAAGATAAAGTAATGGTTAATGAGTTAAGACAAAATAAGATATAACAACGAACTACTGTGTGTGGCTGGCCACACCGTGAGGCAATGGTGGATCTTGATCGAAAATATTAGAGGGCCAGGATTTTTGAATCTTTTTACCTCTTGATAAAAAATAATCAATATGCCTCAATAATTTATAAGATAATATAGGTTATTTAAGTAAATTTACTAATAAAAAAAAAAGTAAATTTACTAATAATTTACAATAATTTACGGGGGGCCAAGCCCCAAATTAAATGTCCCCGGTGGAAGGTCCTCCTCTACCGTATGGTCACCTGACACACACTAAGTAACCCTTGATCGATGAGTAACATATGACAAAGTAACACCTAATCGATTAAGGGACCCTTGGCTTGACCGACTAAAGCCTTGTTCTTTTGAGTTTCTGGCAGAGCAAAGCAGATTTCAGCAAAGCAGAGCAGAGCAGATTTCAGCAAAGCAGATTGCAGCAGAGCAGAACCGAGCCGAGCAGAGCAGAGCAAATTTCATTATTATTATTATTATTATTATTATTATTATTATTATTATTATTATTATTATTATTATTATTATTATTATTATTATTATTATTATTATTATTATTATTATTATTACTATTATTATTATTATTATTATTATTATTATTATTACTACTACTACTACTACTACTACTAGTAGTACTAGTACTATTATTATTATTATTATTATTATTATTATTATTATTATTATTATTATTATAATTCAATATTAATTATTATAATAATTATTTATTATTTATTATTATTATTAAATAATAATTTTTAAAAATATTATTATTGTTGAATATTAGTTATTTATTTATTATTTTTATTAAATATTAATTTTTAATTATATTATTATTATTAAATATTAATTTTTAATTATTTTATTATTATTAAATATTAATTAATTATTTTTGTTATTATTAAATATTAATTTTTAATAATATTATTATTAAATATTAATTATTATTATTAAATATTAATTATTATTATTAAATATTAATTATTTAATATTATTATTAAATATTAATTATTATTATTATAATAATTCAATATTAAGTATTATTTTTATGCAGAGCAAAGCAGAGAAGATTTCAGCAGAGTAGGGCAGCTCTAAAGAATGGGGCCTAAGTAACCCCTAACCGACTTAGTATCCCCTGACCGAGTGAGTAACAAACCCCTGACCAAGTAACCTCTTATCAACTTAGTAACCCCCGACTGAGTGAGTAACTCCTTACCGAGTGAGTAACCCCTATAGCATTAACAAAGTAACTCCCGTAATGGTTGGCCACATGATATGACCAGCCACATATAAAAGTTTGTGAATAAGATAATGCGAATTTACCTTACAACCTTATTCATATTTTGCTCATTAGCTCATGTGAATTGAAGCTCCCCAAATGAGCAAAAATAATATATTTGATAGTAATTGTTTTACCATCTACCGTACAAGTACAATATATCGTACAACTATATGTATAATAAAAAATTATAACTTTGTTCTAAACGTAATTGCCTAATAATTTGAGAAGGAAAATAAACTAGTTAGGGTTCTCGTTGCCTATTAAAAAAAATTAATCTAAATTTATTTTGTTGCATTGAATGTTAAGTGAATTAGAATAAAAAAAAAAAGTAAATAGTAATAAACTGTGGTTGAATTTCACTTCACGTTTATGCGGAAAACTCTTGGTTCATATGCCTAATATATTTTGCAAGAAATAGGATGACAAAGTTGTAAATATTAAGCTATGTATAAAATACCATTAAATAGCTAGGCAAAAAGTACCCTTAAGTGGTGTAATGGTATAAGGCCCCGTTCTTTAGAGCTGCTCTGATTCTGCTTTGCTGTAATCTGCTCTGCTTAGAAATAATGCTTAATATTGATTTATTATAATAATAATTAATATTTAATAATAATAACAAATAATTAATACTTCATAATAATAATAATAATTAATATTTAATAATAACAATAAATAATTAATATTTAATATTTAATATTTAATAATAAAAATATTATTATTAATATTTAATAATAATAATAATAAATAATTAATATTTAATAATTATAGTAATAATAATAATAATAAATATATAATACTTATAATAATAAATAATTATTTTATAAATATAATATTAATAATAGTAGAAATAATAATAATAGTAATAATAATAATCATAATAATAGTTGTTTTTTATAATAAAAATTAATATTTAAAGATAATAACTAATATTTATAGATAATAATTATTAATTTTTAATAATAATAAGAAAAATAATAATTAAACAATATTTAATAATAATAATTATAATAATAATTAATATTTAATGATTATAATAATAATGCGATAATAATAATAATAATAATAATAATAATAATAATAATAATAATAATAATAATAATAATAATAATAATAATAATAATAATAATAAAATATGCTATGCTCTGCTGAAATCTGCTCTGCTCTGCCTTGCCCATAAGCTCAAAAGAATAAGACCTAAGTATTTTTCCAGTAGTGCAAATAAATATGTAAATGATGCATGAATGCATCAAATATTATACATTATGAGATATAATAGTACTACTAAGAGTCTAAGACATCCTATATACACTAATGGAATTACATACATGTATATTTGTACACAAAAAATACCAATGTAATCCTAAAAAACACCTTTACAAATATCGAATTACTATTATGTGTTATGTTTCTCCAAACACAAAGGGCCTATGCGCCCAGATGCATTCCATTTACATAAACAAATTACGTACTGCTTTTAATAAAGAGACTTTAGTACATATTTTAATCTAGGGAGATTCAATTACTCAAGCTAGACAATGACAAACTGACAACTAGTTCCAAACGGAATTACGGAAGGATACTACTTGCTAACAAACAAGATTACTAAATAGAGTAGCCAACAATAATCATCTCATATAGATGAATGAGATATTATTTGATAAAATTTGATGCATTCCCATAACTAAAGCGTGACTATGAGATCTTAGATAATAATGTATTTGCTAAAATATAGAGAGAATTTGATAAATTGAATAAACTCAATCACTTGAATTACAATCATGATGGCCAGGGCCAATAAATAATACATCGTTCCCAAACCCGATAGAATTAGGAAATAGTCAAAGATATCAAAAAGATATTATGCTAGGCATAAAATATATACTAAGCATAAAATATGGAAACTAAATATATCATAGTAATTTCCCAAAATATATCCAAAATATATCCTCCAAAATATATCCTCCAATACCCCCCCTCAAGTTGGAGCATGGGGATTGTAAATGCCCAACTTGGAAAGAAGATGATCAAACTGAGACTTCCCAAGCGCCTTAGTGAAAATATCTGCAAGTTGCTCCTTAGTGGAGACATAGGAAGGAGCAATTAAGCCCTCTGTAATAGCATCACGAACAATCTGACAATCAATCTCAATGTGTTTTGTACGTTCATGAAAAACTGGATTTCGAGCTATATGTAAAGCAGATTGATTATCACAAAACAACTTGATCGCCTTAGGGTGTTGGACACCCAAACTCGAAAGCAATGCCTTCAACCATTTCAACTCATGTGTGGTTGAAGCCATGCACCGATACTCGGCCTCAGAAGAAGAGAAAGATACCGTGGGTTGCTTCTTGGTTTTCCACGAAATAGGAGATTTACCGAGAAAAACTAGCCAACCAGTCAACGAACGACGGGTAAGAGGACACGCCGCCCAATCTGAATCACACCAACCCTGCAAAGTCAGGTCACTATCTGCACTTAACAAAATACCCTGTCCTGGAGTACCCTTTAAATAACGAACCACCCTGAGAGCTGCTTCCCAATGCTTAATCTGAGGTTCGTGCATAAACTGAGAAAGAATATGAACCGAATATGCCAAATCTGGCCTAGTCACCGAGAGATAAATCAACCGCCCTACTAGTCTACGATAAGACTCAGGATCCGCAAGTAACTCACCACTAGCAAGACTAAGCTTGTGGTTCTGCTCAATCGGAAAACCACTTGGTTTCGCACCCAAGAGCCCTGCTTCAGAAACAATATCCAAGGTGTACTTTCGTTGACACAAAAACAAACCTGATTTACTACGAGCAACTTCAATGCCCAAAAAATATTTCAAAGGACCAAGGTCTTTCATCTTGAAACAGTCACCAAGATAAGCTTTGAACACAGTTAATGCAGCGGAATCATTCCCAGAAATAATAAGATCATCAACATAAACTAAGACATTAATCTGAACATTGCCTTTAGTGTATGTGAAAAGAGAATAATCAGAGTAAGATTGAATAAAACCGTACCCTTTCAAAGCTGTAGTGAGCTTTGCAAACCAACATCTCGGAGCTTGTTTCAACCCATACAAAGACTTTCTCAAACGACACACCAAACTCGAATCCGAGCTCTCAAAACCTGGAGGTAATTTCATGTACACCTCTTCTTCAAGATCACCATGTAAGAAAGCATTATGAACATCCATCTGTTGAATCTCCCAGTTTTTTGAAACTGCTATAGCAAGAAAAGCGCGAACAGTAGTCATTTTTGCAACCGGAGCAAAGGTCTCACCATAATCAATACCTTCTCTTTGATGATTACCAAAAACAACCAAACGTGACTTGAGACGTTCAATATCACCATTAGACAAAAATTTCGTCTTATACACCCATTGACAACCTAGTGCTTTCTTGCCGGGAGGAAGATGCTCCAATGTCCAAGTTCCATTATCTTCCAATGCCCTTATTTCTTCTTTCATAGAACGTCGCCAACCAGGATTTTATTGCTTCTTTAAAGGATTTTGGATCCTTTCCCAAAACAACGGCTGCAAGAAATTTGCGATAATTCACAGAAAACATGTCACAATTTATATAGTGTGCTAGATTGGAGACGGAGTGGACGGAGACGGATTTTTAGCAAAAACTGAGTGAGTCACATAGTCACGATGACGAACATTGGGAATTTTTTCACGGAACCCCCTACCTAAGGGTTCTACACTCGATCGGTGATCACTCGACCCATCGCCCGATGGAAATCCATCGGGGAAGGCAGAACTAACGGGCTGCTGCTGGGAAGCCGACCCCGCGCCCGCGACCTCACCTCCCGCGCCCGCGGCTTCACAGCCCACGCCCGCGGCATCTTCCTGCGGGGAGACAGGCTGTTAGGCAGCGGACTCCGCGGCCTGCCTGTGGGATGGCCCCTGCTGCCGCGGGTAGGCTGCGACATGGTCTGTCTCGGGCTGCTGCGTGTGTTGGACAATATTTTCGACACTCGTGACAGCTTGTTCATTGATCTGTAAAATGCTCTCGTCGCCCAGAACTACTTCATTATCATCAAACACCTCATACTCCATGAAATCCGTATGAACATCATTATTTTGATCAAAATTCGTGGACTCTATATTCACAACTTCCGGACTACAAAAAGGAAACACTTCCTCAACAAATTTCACATCACGTGACACAAAAAAAACTTTTGACTCAAGGTCATACAATCTCCATCCTTTCTTCCCAAAGGGATATCCCACAAAAATACATTTCCTACTTTGACTTGCAACTTTGTCCCCATTTGTTTTCTGATTATGAGCAAAGCACAAACATCCAAAAGTACGAAGGGCATCAAATAAGGGAGGTTTATTGAACAAAATTTCAAATGGAGTTTTATTTTGTAACAAGGGAGTGGGTGTACGATTAATTAGGTGAGCAGCGGCAAGAACACATTCCCCCCCAAAAATAAATAGGCAAATTGGCTTGAAACCTTAAAGCTCTCCCAACTTCAAGAATGTGTTTGTGTTTTCTCTCAACTCTCCCATTCTGTTGTGGAGTCCCCACACAAGAGGTTTGAAAAATAATTCCAGTAGCACTAAAATAATCATGCAAACAATTAAATTCAGTGCCATTGTCACTTTGCACAACCTTAATGGTTTGAGAAAATTGTCTATCAACCATAGCAACAAATGCTAAAAACATTTGAAAAACCTCAGTTTTATCAACCAACAAGTAAATCCAAACAGCTCGGGAATAATCATCAACAATAGTTAAAAAATAACGAGCTCCACACGAAGAAACATGTCGATACGGACCCCACAAATCACAATGTATTTTCTCAAAAACCCTAGAAGCTCTACTATCACTCAAAGGAAATTTATCTCTAGGATGTTTAGCACGCATACATACCTCACACCCTTTAGAAAGATTATGTTTATTGCCACTAACATGAGGAAGTAACTTAACCACTTTTTCTGAGGGATGACCCATTCGACGATGCCACAACTCCAAGGTCGTCCTTGCTTCACCCACATCAACGTGATTCACCGAATCTGAATTGCTAAAATAGAATAATCCGTCTCTCCTAACTCCCGTTCCAATCAGCTCCTTCGTTTGATCCTGTACAACACACATATAAGGGTTAAATTGGACAGTACAATTAAGCTCATCGATAATTTGTGACACAGAAAGCAAATTGCAACTCAAATTAGGAACATAAAGAACCCCGGTTAGAATAAACTTGTCCGACAAACGAACAGAACCAATTAAAGAAGCCAATACGGTGTCACCATTGGGAAGACCAACAGGACACTCTAGACACTGTGTATCAAACAACCAAGATTTGTCTCCAGTTACATGATGAGTTGCCCCCTGTGTCAATAATCCAAGAGGTAGCATCAAATTTTCCATTCAAACGATTATCGGGAACATTAACATTACCAAGCAATTCCGTAATTGCATTTGAAACACCATGGACTGAATATTTCCCCCCTGGACTCCAGAAACCACACGTGTGAGAGGGGGTGACATAGGAGATAATTCATCATCCCCGGCCATATTATGAGTTTGGAAAAAAAAAAAAAAGAAATTTTAACCTGCTCTTGATACCATGCTAAAATATAGAGAGAATTTGATAAATTGAATAAACTCAATCACTTGAATTACAATCATGATGGCCATGGCCAATAAATAATACATCGTTCCCAAACCCGATAGAATTAGGAAATAGTCAAAGATATCAAAAAGATATTATGCTAGGCATAAAATATATACTAAGCATAAAATATGGAAACTAAATATATCCTAATAATTTCCCAAAATATATCCAAAATATATCCTCCAAAATATATCCTCCAATAGTATTTCTTAAACCAATTCAGCATATCCATTAATCCATATGAGCTTCTTCTGCAGACTTGACAGCAACAACATCTCTGCGTCATCAGGGCCGTATCTCATTGTCCACCCATGCGCGACTCCAGGATATATTTTGACATATCCATCTATCTATAAACAAACAAGTAAACTCCGTATCAGATTTATGTACAACATTAATAAAATTTCCCATCTACCAGATTAATTATCGATGGCCTAGCTTACATATAGATTGTGTTCTATTTTATGACTTGAACGAAGGCCTAATATTTACAGTGTTAAACATTATTGCAACTTTTTCGATATTATTATCTTCTTTTCCTTGGAGCAATATTTTGCTATGAATGTACATGTAGGATACTAGGATGTGAAGATATATAGTCAGGTCCAACAAATTAGAGGCACTTCATTTGAAACAAAAACTATCCCAAACAAGACATTGCACCTATACTAGTTTTCAAATGGAATCAATTCATGAAACACTAATCGATTATTGTTCCAACACCACAGCAGCATAACGAATCTAAAGATAAACATTAGCCACATAAGTATATATGTTAAAGCAAGCATTATTCCTATATAAATAGAATCTTTGAATATTTTGTCTCAAAAGTATGGTATAAACATATACACCACTTGAAGAGCAGACATGCTTAACATTGAATTGAAGTATGGCAATTGACGTACCACCTTAGGGCGTTTATCCTTCTACTCAAACTGATTCAGGAGCTCATGTGGAGATGCTTGGTCAAACTCAGCACCAAGAACAGAAATTGGTACCTTCACCCCGGTCACAATTTAATCAAATTAGTACACTATTCCCCCCCTCCCCTCACTTTGCTTGTTATCAATATGTAAAAATTATACGAAATATCTCAGTTTTGATTTAAAATAAATGAATGAAGTACGGAGTAATATTATTTAGCTTCAATTAATAACCAAACTCACTCAACATCGGGATTGAAAACTTCAAATTTTCATTTTGCAAGTATGGGGTTGAAATGGCTCATCAATAATGCTGTTATTTCTAATGAAAGACTATTAGGCCAGGATAATAATCCAATTCTGTTTTATGAAGTTAATGAGAAACTACTTTATTCTAGGATCAAACGTGAAATTTAACAGCACGAAAACTTATATTCAAATACAAATCATATTTTGAAAAAGAGTTAATGAAGATATAACACAATAAGATAAACATACAATGGGCTAAAACTAAGCATAGCCTTACCTTTGATATCATCCAGAGTAACAAATGCAGGATCTAGGAGCGCCGCTAGCTGCTTGTACAGTTGTACATATTCATCACTTTGTGCTAGCTGCACAGCTACTTTGGCTAAATTGGTCGAGTTAATGATTAAAATCACAAGGAGAAAGAAACCTCAAACGAGTAAAAACTTTGGCATATAGTGTCTACAAAGTCTTAACACATCGTGTGTTGCAAATGTAACATTTACCTCCACAATAGAAGCCAGCTGCCTCTTCATACCCATTGACCTGAAGTCTTGAAGAAATGATTTCATATGCATAGTAATTTCTATAATCAGTTAGAAAAATTGGCAACCACAAACTTACTGTTGTCATTAAATTTAGCCAGGATTTTTTTATAAAATATGCAAACTCAAAGTTCCATGGTCTTTTAGCCAAACTGCTGGTGGTCTGTTATGGACTTATGGTTATCAGGATCGTAGCGATCCCCATGGAAAAAATCAGGGACAATTACATAATAACCAGCAGCAGTAACTTTGTCTGCGAGCTTCCTGTAAGTATGTAGGAGTACACCATTGATGTCAGTGTTTGATGGTGCAAATAGAACAAAATAAGAATTAGTATATACCGTCAATTAGATCAATGTATTCCTGCAGAGGGGAAGAACAAAACTCTAGAAATTTCTTGAATAGATTGACTGAGCTATTGCGCGCTGTAGGAAGTTATTCACAGGAGGAGCACATACAGGAAGCTATTGTTCATATGACTTGTGGTTGCATTTACATTGTAGTATTGTACACTGCAGTTTTGCACCAAGCAATTACAAGTATTCACTAAGGCTATCTATGTTTTCAGTTAAGCTTATTTAAGCAAATAGAGCTTACCTCCATTGTTGGCATGCGACATGCTGCACACTCTTACATAATCCGGCACCACCATACCAAGAAGTACATGCTACCTACCTAAAGGTGGCTCTGGTGCTTGTCAAGTGGATGTTAATCGCCTACATGGATATAAAGATGAATATTCATGTGTCTAGGATGATTGGTATGTTATGAATAAAATGATATGAAAACATACCCTTATTAACAGGGCCGTAGCATTGACTTTGGGGGCCCTGTTCTAAATCGAAAAAGGGGCTCTTAATAATGTAAAAATTATACTACGAAACGAAGTACTTTTTATCTATAATTTAGATAAAGCACAATTTTCCTATATATACATTACAAAATGAAAATGCTTTTGTATAACAATGATATATTCAATTATGCAAAATTAATTCAAATATTTTATTCATGTTGAATTGTTGATAATATCAACTAAATATAACATCATAATTATAATAATAATGTTACATATAAACAACCAATTAAGATTCTAATCTTTAACATACATGTTACAAAATTAAAAATTAAAAATTAAAAATTCATCCAACTATGAAATAATAGTAATGATTAAGATACTGCATATTGCATTCATACAATTTATACATGCCCATAGAAAAATTAGAAGCCAGGAGTCTAGGACTGTATAAAAAAAAAATCAATTAAAATTGCTTCAATTGATATTATCAAACCAGAAACATTAAAAAAATTGAAATAAAATAAACATCAAAATTTGACCTTTAACCGATAGACAAAGTAGGAATCAATGAAATCAGTCATTCAAAAAGCTATCAAAACAATACTCCCAAGTGAAGTTCCAATTGGTTTTTGTTTTTGTTTGAATGTGTAGTAATTGAGAATTAGATGAAATAATCATGAAAAATCAAATATAATTAATTGTTCATTTCCAATGTGATAGAAGAAAAAACTTTCGAATTTGACTGAGTATATGTAATTTTCCTTTAAAAATCCTTGAATGGAGAAATTATTTTCCATGGAATTGAATTGATTTAATTAAGATATATAGTACTAATTTAAATTGATGAAGAAATTTGGAAAGTTGTAGAAATTAATATGAAGCTTGAATAAAGGGAGGAAAATGTTTTTGAGGAAAATAATAGCGTGATTTGCTACATTGAATACTTGACGGCGTTATAAACAAGAAGATTAACAAATACTCTGTATACAATCAATAGTAAAAAAAAAAGTATTAAAAAAAAATGGGCCCTCTTAAAATTGGAGGCCCTGTGCAAGAGGGCATCTTGCACACCCTCTTCTACGGGCCTGCTTATTAAAAGGGTAATGTTATATGTAGTCCTAAGGGCTATATATAAGCATTAAATATACTTTTGAAAATTGTATAAATTAAAATTAGGAATTCATGACAAAAACACGCATAAATCAGTGTTATCAGTGTTTATATTTTGATGATTTCTTAACTTTTTACGATTTTCATGTGCAAATTTAATGCTTATATGTAGCCCTAAGGGCTATGTATAACATTTTCCAAAAATGAGTTGATATTTGCCACAATGAAATTACTCAAGTTATAGTATTAAATGACTTTCATGCCCCTTACAATTTTAAAAATTACATAACAATCCAACCATTACTAACTTTGTCTTTGCTCCACCTTCACCATTATCTCCACCACCCATACCATCACTCACCTTGACTGGTCCACTACCATGACTCCACCTTGACCACGACTCCACCTTGACCATCATACACCACGACTTTACCTTGACAACCCACGAGATATAAAATGAGTCGACGACGGTCGACGTTTATATCGGAGGCACTTGGTGGGGACGATGAACCGTCGAAGCCGTCAAGTCAGGTATATGTCGGACTTTTTTTTTTCATTTTCCGTTGTGCCCGGTCGCATGTTATATGCGACTATACCATGGTGTAGTCGCATGCTATATGCGACTATACCGTGGTTCAGTCGCGCATGCGACTATGCCATGGTATAGTCGCATGTTACATGTGACTATACTGACTACATCATGGTATAGTCGCATATAACATGCGACCGGGTACCTTTTTTTTTGTGTGTGTAAAGTAATCCGTTTAATTTATGTTAATTAATTTTTGATAATTATTAAAAATAACAAAATATACTTAATTTAATTAGTAAATTTATGGCTTAATAAAAAAATTTAGTAGTTTAAATTTGCAAAAAAAAAAAAAAAAAAAAAAATATTTTTGTTTTCAATGGAATTTAATTTAATTTGTAGTTAAATTTAATTTAAATTAAATTTGTATTTTTCTTTCTAATAGGATCCTATTGAAGATTTTGGCGGTGACGGGGTAAATTATTACCCACATTTCCAGACCGATCAATTATTTCCAACTTATCGAGAATTGTCACAATGGGCGAAAAAAATTGCACTAACACTCAAATTTCAACTTGTGATTTCTTACAACCATAACGGATGGTTGTATTTGAGATGCAATCGTGGTGCAAGAGATAGAGGGAAAAATAGAGATCTTAGTGTTGCTCAACGACCGAACACAAAAACTCAACATTGCGGTTGCAAGTTTTTGATCAAGGGTTATAAAGTTTCTGATGATGAATGATGGCAGATTGTCTTGGGTCCCGATGCATATGGAAAACACAGACATGAGCTAATTGTCTATGAAGAAGGCAATCGACAAATGAGCAAGCTTAGTCCGGGTGCGAAGCAACTTGTTCGTGACCTGACTGATGCAAAAGTGAAGCTAGCACAAAAAATCTTAGCGGCTGTGCGGAATCAGTTTCCTGATGATCATCCCAATCGTAGACATATTTACAACTTTAGGGATCCGTTGAGACTTGAAGAAGCTGACACTACAAGAATCAGGTGGAATTCCGACGGAACAGTTCCGACGGACATGTCACATGAAATTCCGTTGGAAATACCAATATTTCCGACGGAATTATATTCCGTCGTATATTTCCAACGAAATAAACAATTCCGTCGGAAATTTCCGACGGAAAATTATTCCGTTGGAAAATATGTACTTTCCAAAGGATTATTTCTTCGGAAATTTAATTTTTCCGACGGAATTTGTACCCGTCGGAAATTTACGACGGAATTTCCGTCGGAATTAATTTTTTTTTTTTTTAAAATCACTTGTTTTAAAAAAAACCCTAAATACCAAACTCCTCTCCTCTCCGCCTCTTTTCACTTTCCCCTGATTCTCATTTCCTTTCTCTCTCCTCTCCTCTTCTCTTTCCTCTTTTCCCTCTGCCCCTCCTCTCCTATCCTCCCTTTAGTTTTATCCATCTTCTCCTATACCCTTTTGTAGGGAATAATTTTAAGTGTTAACCCCTAGTTTGAACCCCACTGTGATCATACACTAAAGTACGGTGGCGTCCAAAAGGGAAGAAGATAGAGCAAAAGAGTCGCCAACAAGTTTTAGGAACTTGTAAACCGTTCATAGGGTGAAGGTTACACCCCTTAACGATCCAAGAGATCGTCAACTCCATAAGGTCTTGAACCAAATAAGGGTTTGGGGATGAAGGTACAAATCCAACCTAAAAGAGATTGAACCTGCCATAATAATAGGCCTCTACTTTATTCAGATCGTATTCATGTGCGCTTTCTGACTAACATGCAATCAATAGGATTAACCCTAAGCCTGTTTATCTATGTTGGTTGAATATAATGCACAAATAAACTATTATTGGCGATCACTTGAATTATAATCAAATTAACCCTAAACAAGATTATTAATTATCTTATTAAGCGTGATTCCAAGTACCAATTCCCTTTAAGCATGCATAAAAGGTGTGACCAAGCAATAAAAATAAATACCAAGCAACATAATAATAATAATAAAAATAATGAAATTATAATCATAACAATCATAATAATCATAATAATTATAACAATTATATTAAATATAATAATAATCATGTTAAAGCATAGCATGATACTAACAAGATTAATAACAAACCCTAGCATGTCACTAAACAATAAAAATCAAATATTGAACCCTAACATGATACTAACAATCATAAATATTAGGAAAAACATAAGAAACATCGTAACAATCATATTTGATATTAAAATTACCCTAGACATGATACTAGGAATATCATAATAACAATCTAAACATGATTTCTACATCATGACATCAATAAAAACCATTAAAGCACTTACTTTGATGCCTCGTACCTCTTTCTAATAACAAAATACACACGTTAGTAACTTCAAGGAAAATAATAAACAAAACAATTAAATTAAATAATGGAAAGAGAGATTTGGGACCAAACCCTCAGAAATTAAACCTTTCACGTCTAAGGCGAAGATAACTTCGAATATGGCTAGGTGTTCCTAGATCTAATGAATGCGGAATTTTGTATTTGAGAGAAGCTAGTTTAGAAAAGAGAGAGAGAAAATAATCAAGAGAATCTTGATGAGAGTTGGTGAAAACTGGTTATTAAAAACGGAGTTTTTAATACGTTATTTATAGAAAAATCAGCAAAAAAGATAAAATTATCAAAACAGAGTCTGGCGCACAAAAAACAGAACCAGCGCCAACGCTGGCTGTTGGCGCCAGGCGCCAACACTAGTGCCAGGCGCCAGGCGCTACAGCTTGCGTTTGGCGCTAATTCAGAAAATCACGCGTTTTCTTAAAATCGGATAAAAATTGCCGTACAGGAGGATAAAATCGTATTTCCCTCAAAAATGCTCTTTGATTTTAATTAAAACTCTGAAAAGTCAACAAAAGTCAACTTATCAATGCTAATTGAATTAGGAATGAAAAGAACCTTCTAGAAGAATCTAGAATACTAAAACCATTCCTAATTGCATTAGGAATGGTAAATCTATATTAGGCCCTCCTCTAGATCATTGGGCCGCATATAAGGCTCAAAACGGGCCCAGTTTGGTAAATTGGCCGTAACTTCCTCAATATTCATCGGAATTGGGCTTATAATATATCGTTGGAAAGCTCTTGTCAAGCCCCATCCAACTACACTACTATTGGACCCATATCATGAACCAACAAAACTGGATTGACTGTTTTCTTAAAATAAGTTTTCAAAAACAGAGAGAAGAGAAAAGAAATTAAAACTATCCGCAACACTAAACCTTCCACACTTTCACTTCATTTGATTATGATTCGACGCGAAAGGTACTCATCACTGGGTTTGGTTTTGGGGAGACACAAATGGGTGTCTACACCTTTCCTCTCATCTTTATCTTGCCTCCCTCCATCATCCTCTTCTTTCTCCGTCCACCACCGTCGAGCGCAACAACGCAACAACAACAACGACGCAACAACGCAACAGCAACAACGACGCAACAACACAACAACAACCACGCAACAGCAACAACAACCACGCAACAACAACAACAATAACAACAACGACACAACAATAATTGTAATTGTAGATCTAGTTAATTTTTTTTTTGTAATTGTTATGTTAATTTTTTAATTTTATTGGATAATTGTATATTTATATATTTCATGTAATAAAATTATCATTTTTTAAAACGAAATTCTGTTTAAATTTGTAGATCTAGAGGTTCTGATTTTATTTTGTGTGGATTTTTTTTTATTTCGTTGTCGATTTTAAGATGCTTGGGCTAATTTTCGTTTTTTGGTGTTAATTTTCGATTTTTTTGGGTGGATTTCATTTCGTTGGGGTTGATTTTCATGTTTTGGTGTTTAATTTTCGTTTTTTTTTTTGGTGTTTTCGGGATTGATTTTCGTTTTTTGGGGTTCATTTTTGGTGTGGTAGTGTCGGTTGTGGTTGGGGCTGGTGGTTCTGGGTGGGGATGGTGGTTATAAGGTGGGGGCTGTGGTTCTGGGTGGGGGCTGGTGGTTGAAGGGTGGGGGTGCAAATTTTTTTTGTTTTTTAATTGAATTTTCCGACGGATTTTCCGTCGGAATTTTTCGGCTGCATACTTTCCGTCGGAATTTTCCGACGGACTTTCCTGGGCCAGAATTTGTCGTCCGATAGAAAAATCCCGTCGGAAAACTGGTTCCGACGGAAAACATCTATTTTCCTACAACACCTATTCCGACAACCTATTCCGACGGAATTTCGTCGGAAACGGCTTTTCCGACGAAAAACGAGGTGTTTCCGACGTATTTTTTCTGTCGGAATTTAGCTGTTTTCTAGTAGTGTGATGGTCGAGCTGTTGTTACATATTTCCTTGAACTTGGTATCGAGTCGCAGTATACACATTGGAGCTTGGTTGACCCGGATACGAATGTTTTGACCCATGTATTTATGGCACATCCTACGTCTCTAGCGCTCTTACACACGTATCCGTGGTTCATTTGTAGGAGTTTATAGGTACTACACAGCGGAATTAAACATGAATCATATTCATACAGTACCTAATCCCAAGATCTAATGCATAACACATAAAGAACATATAATCGTACCTTTAAAGCGTGATTCCATATGCGATCGAGCAAGAACATTGGGAGATAAAGAACCTCAAGCGTGATTCCTCTACTTGGTCCACGGGCACAGATTAAGACCTCCACTAATGCTAGTTAGTTGCAATTGAACCCTTCAATTGACCTTCTATGGAGAAGTGCGAGCAACGAACCACCATGAACCACCACGAACCACCACACGCGCCACCAAGGTGGCCGGCCGTACGGACAAGGGGAGGAGAGAGAAAGCCGTGAGTTAGAGAGAAGAATTAGGGTCTTTGGGATTGGTTGCCTTGATGTCAAAATACACTGTGTGTGAATTATGACTGCATCGTTGCAACTCTAGGCATGGATCTTATTTATAGATCTCATCTCTAAATAAGAGCCCATGTCAAAAGCCCAAAACCTAATTCTAATCTAACTATGCTAGCCCAATCCATTTCATGATTAGTTAATTGCTCATGAGGCCCATTAATGGGCCTCTAACTTGCTTAACCCAATACCCTTGTGTGTGACCTCATAGGATCCATTCTAGCGGGCTTTGGACTATTTGACTAGTCCAAAGATCATCTCTCATAGTCTAGCAACAGATGATGACGCCCCAAGAGAACGAACTTATTATCTCCATAATAGTGATCCTTGATATATCTAGTAATTGCACTTATCGAAGACACAACTCCTTCAATCTCCCACTTGTCTGAGATAAGTGCGCAATATTCAAATTCCTTAAGTCAATGTGTGTCGATTTGATAATATTATTGCATCTCATGTCGTGATCATATTAGTCTACAAATCTTTTCTTGAAAAACTGAGTGAGATTCACAGAACAAATGATTACTATGTAATGCATTTGAGCACGGCCATGCATTTTTCTGAATTCTCCCTCTTCAAGGGGCCAAGACACATTCCTATTTAATAGGTAGACTCAATCCAATCTTGTGGCAACCAAAGCTCCCACTCAACTTTTGAAGTAACCGGGAAACATCCTTTATAATCTCCAGTTACGGGCAGACATTTGAATGTACCACAGTCAAATCAGCCATTGAATGGAATCAGTGTTCCACTCATGTCAAAGGAATCCACTAATATATCCGGAAGATATATACTTGAACTACAAAGTAGGTCTATAGTTCGATCATGCATCATTCATGCATATCCATGTGATTGACCGAGCTTCACTACGCTCCTATAGCCCATGAAACTGCGCTATCCAATCAATCTTACATGCTAGTTCATGAATTGAAATCATTTATGTCCAGTTTAATGATTCCGAACTAGGAACTTAAATAATATATGAATTTGGTTCACCTGTTGGGTTCCATTCAATAGGTCATCAACCTGATGAGCCCATCAATTCATAATTATTTTGGACATTTTATTTAATCTTGAAACCACGATTAAATAAGATTGAAACTTTGTTTTAATTGATAAACATAATTCTGCAAATGAATGTATTACATATGTAACTTGTTTTTCTCCAAAAACAAATACAACTTCTAATTACATCATTTGCCTCAATCCAGTTTCATTAGCATGTTTCTCATGCTTTGGAAATGGAAGGGGTTTAGTAAGTAGAGTTCATGAGACATTCTCATAAATATGAATTTTGCAATTTCTAAATTTTATAATCACATTCATCTCCATACATTAAGAATTTTCCTTCGCCCTTTTGCAAGGAACTTAGTAATTTCTAATTTGTATTCCAAACTCATATTGGATTTCGATCGAAATCTATCATCACTTGTTTTAAAAACACGTGAATCAAATAGACGAGTATAGTCCATGACATGCACGATGCATCCTTTGCATACTGCATAAGGATCATCACTCAAAACCTTAATTTCATCAACCTTTCTCAAAGCATTGAGTCATTGATCAATGTGTCATGTTACATGGGATTGAAACTCCTTTCAATATAATGTTGAACCTTATAAGATTCTTGTCAATATAATTTTCTTAACCAAGCTTAGAAATCCATCAAAACCTATCTCTATAGATTTTGAATCCCAAATATACTCATCATTCTCTTCAAGGTTTTTCATACAAAATGCACTACCCACCACTTGACTCTTCAAGAAATGAATAATTTGCTCTTTATACTAGACCAAGAAGACTTCATAGCTCCCACTAAACATCTTGTACACACAAGACCTTTTCTTCATTTTACGAGAACATCAAACGATTTGATTTACTCACAAAATTAAGAACACTAACTCCATGATGCTATGCATCCCTAGGATTATTGGATCTTCAAACTTTTGATTGTATCATATACAAATCTTCTTTCATGAACAATTTCAAGAAAGGGTTTTGAAATCCATCTACCAAATCTTATAAGGTAGAAATCACTGAAACATCTTTAATAGATCTTTGCAACGTGACTAATGTAAAGGTTTCATCGTAATCATAGTCATACTATGAATTTGTTGAATCCATTAACAAGTCTTTGCTTAGTTAGAAATTTTTTTCTTTCTTGTCTGTTTTGCTTATAATGGGTCTCACCCAATTAGGCAAATTATTCAAGTGTCATACACTTGCTTACAGACTTAGAATCTACTTTAGATTTCCTGGTTTTTAAACCACTTGGAGTTATAACTTGTCAAATCATCTTTGTTACTTGCATAATCATCATGTTCCAAAATAAATATTTTAGAACTCTTAGTCAATATGAAATCATATTTCTTTGGCTAAGTTTTACATATGCTAGTCATCATTGTGGGTTTTTATGCAACAATTGAAACTCATACAACAACTTTGTTTAGCTTTCAATGAGAAACGACAATTGAGGATGTGCACTTGGAATGTACTACCTTCGACACATGGTTATTATTCCCAGTATACTTAATGAGATCACGCGTTGTCATTTGTAACATGAGGTGAATCATGCTCATATTGTTGCTTTGATTCGATTACTTCTCAAATTTCTTCATGATTTTTGAAATCATTTTACTTGAACTCTTTCAAGACTCTCAAACTTCTGAGATTCTTATACTCCCACTTGCCTTTTGAGGAGGCACATTTAGCATAGGGTGAACCAATCATGGTTTGAACCACGTTTGTTTGTGTAGGGAATAATTTCAAGCCTTTAAAATCCCACTAGCTTGAACCCCACTGTGATCATACACTAAAGTACGGTGGCGTCCAAAAGGGAAGAAGATAGAGCAAAAGAGTCGCCAACAAGTTTTTAAGGAACTTGTAAACCGTTCACGAGGTGAAGGTTACACCCCTTAACGATCCAAGAGATCGTCAACTCCATAAGGTCATGAACCAAATAAGGGTTCGGGGATGATGGTACAAATCCAACCTAAAAGAGATTGAACCTGCCCTAATAATAGGCCTCTACTTTATTCTGCTCGTATTCATGTGCGCTTTCTGATTAACATACAATCAATAGGATTAACCCTAAACCTGTTTAATTTATGTTGGTTGAATTTAATGCACAAACAAATCTATTATTGGCGATCACTTGAATTATAATCACAATTAACCTAACAAGATTATTAATATCTTATTAAGCGTGGTTGCAAGTACCAATTCCCTTTAAACATGCAATAAAAGGTGATCAAGCAATAACAATATAAAATATGATACATATCAAGCAACATAATAAATAAATAATCAACATCATTAATAATAAAAATAATATCAATAACAATCATGTTAAAGCATAGCAAGATCCTAGGCATGATACTAACAAGATCAATAACAAACCCTAGCATGTCACTAAACAATAAAAATCAAAGCTTTAGTCCTAACATGATACTAACAATCATAAGTATTAGGAAGAATATAGGAAACATCGTAGCAATCATACTTGATATTAAAATTACCCTAGACATGATACTAGGAATCATGATAACAATCTAAACATGAATTCTACATCATAAATCAATTAATCAATTAAAGTACTTACTTGGATGTCTCGTACCTCTTTCTAATAACACAATACACGCGTTAGTAACTTCAAGGAAAATAATAAACAAAACAATTAAATTAAATAATTGAAATAGAGATTTGGGACCAAACCCTCAGAAATTAAAACCTTTCACGTCTAGGGCGAAGGCAACTTCAAATATGGCTAGGTGTTTCTAGATCTTGTGAATGCGGAATTTTGTATGTTGAAAACAAAGTTTAGAAAAAATGCTAAAGAATTAATGTTAGCTTGAGAATGAAAAGAATTGGTGAACGATCGGTGTAGATGATAATTGATGCTTGTTGATGAATGAAAACGGAGAAAATCATCCAAAAAAGATAATTTATCAAAACAGAGTCTAAAGACCACAAAAACACATTGGCGCCAGCCCTGACTCATTGGCGCCAGGACCAGTGGCTAGCGCCAGGCGCCAATGGCTGGCGTCTGGCGCCAATCCTGATTCCAAGCGCCAAGGCTTGGGGTTGGACGCCAATTCGGAATTCAACGCATTTTCGAAAATCTGATAATTTCCCATACTGGAAGATAAAATAATATAATTTCAGTCGAAAATGCTATTTGATCTAATTAAAACTCTGAAGAGTCCTAATTGAATTAAGAATGATAAAACCTTCTAGAATGTTCTAGAAGACCAAAACCATTCCTAATTGCATTAGGAATGATAAATCATATTAGGCCCTCCCCTAGATCATTGGGCCGTACTTAAAACTCAAACCGGGCCCAGTTTAGTAAATTGGCCATAAATTCCTCAATATTCATCGGAATTGGGCTTATAATATATCGTTGGAAAGGTCTTTGCAAACCCCATCCAACTACACCACTATTGGACCCATATCATGGACCAACCAAACTGGATTGGCTGTTTTCTTAAAATAAAGTTTTCAAAAACAGAGAGGAGAGAAAAGAAAAGAAATAAAACTTTCCGCAACACTAGACCTTTCCACACTTTCATTTCATTCGATTACGATTCGACGTGAAAGGCACTCATCACTGGGTTTGGTTTTGGGGAGACACAAATGGGTGTCTACAGTTTGTTGCTTTTCTCGAACTCTTTCCTCTTTCGAGATTTATACTAATCCCACTTGACCTTTTGGAACAATTTCCATAAGGGCACCTACTTGAGCAACAAACATTTTGTGCTTAGTATGATTTGTGTAGTAGTACCCTGTGCTCTGTATAGGAATCGAACGTGCATCAAACGATTTAATACATCTCTTATTCCTTGCTTTGTAGAAAGACTTAATAAGAATTTTTCTTATCCATATCTCATATGAAACCTTTGCTACAATTTGATTTGACCTATGTAGTTTGTTTAGTTTTGTAGCTTATCGTAAAAGTATACCCCTTGAACAATGGTTGGAAGATAGGTGATTTTCATCCATTATCAAAATATATCTTATATAGATTGATAGCTCCCTTCATAAACGCTTCACAAGGTTTTCTTTCGGAGTTTGTCGTAAAACAATTTCACAACTCTTGGATGTTCATCAAGGTCTTGGCTTAAATTCTCATTATTACGATCATATCACAATACTTTGAATGTGTTGCCAAGTATATGTCTTGACTTAAATTTTCACAATTACAATCATATTGTAATGCAATCATTATCTTGTCAAGTTGATAGTGAACTTCATATTGAACATTTTCAAAATTTTCATACTTATGCTTCAACTAAGCACATGTGATCATATCACAAATGAAGTTTCATTGTCCATCTCTAGCCTTTGAACCTTTGGTTTTCTTACATCGATATGTATTCGATCTTGAGTTCTCATCATCATTTCTCTAAATGGTGACTTTGTCAATACTTTCAAATTAGAATGATATTTACATATATCAATGGATTCATAATCCAATGATATTGAAAGTCCATCCCTTTGGATCTTTCGCATGCAATGTTCATTTTTCATTCGAATTAATTGACATTTTAGAGACAATTTATATATATAGAAATGGTTTAATTATTTCTATCATATAGAACTTTGAACCTATTTAGCAACCTCAAAACGCATTATGACTCAATGAAGCATAGAATAACATTTATTCCACGTTTTTGAATCTTCGATGCTTAGTCATTACTAACATTGAATGGTGCTTTGATAATGGCAAGAATGAATAACATTTATTCAATTCTAGCCAATTACTAGGTAAGATGAAATATAGGTTCTACTTGTAAAGTTGCAACTTTTGCTTCCAGACTTGTAGATTCTACTAGTGAAGTAGCAACATTTGCTTCTAAACTTGTAGATTTATTTATCCCTTAGCCATATTTCTTCATTTAGTTCAACCTCATTCTCAATAAGAGAGAACTAAACAAGACATCATATGTCCAAGAAGTAGCAATATACTAAATCAATTTCTATAATACAATTCTTAAATTTTGGAATATTTCCATTCTTTTACCTTCCAACTATATGAGGTAGTTTCTAATCAATTGTAATTGGTCCATTTAATTAGAAATATTTGTCGTTCATAACAAATTTTAGCATATAAGTAGTTCTAGGTTTGAGAAGTAGCAACTTGTTTGCATTTCTTTGCCTATAACTTCTTAATGCAATCCTCATATATTCCTAAACCTTTCCCATTTGATCCACTTAGAACACTTCTCTTTGTTCAAAATGATACTTTTCTTAACTACTTTAAGCACTTGTAGGCGTCGTTCGAAGTGCGCCTACGTTAAAGCATGTGGTGAATATGCTTGGCACTCTTAGGAAGTGGGAATTGACATTACGATTAGGGACAAGGAAAGTAGGGAGCCGCCAACAAGTTTTTAAGGAACTTGTAAACCGTTCACGGATCATAAAAAAAGCAACCACGATAAGGGACAACGATAGGCAACAACGATTGACCCGTGAAGGTTACACCCCATTCATAATCCATGAGATTACTAACTCCATATGGTTCGGAACCACGAAAGGAGGATCAGGGATGATAGTACGAAGTGAGTCATGGAGTCACATTCGCCCGTATTGGCCTCTACTCGATTCTTATAGTGAAAAATGATTCCTGCGATCTCAAAGGCATACAAACAAAATATTTAATTTGCTCCAAACTATTATTAAGCTAAATTGGTTGAATATTAATGCAACACATAATTCTAAAATATTTGTGATCACTTGAATTAATAATAAGATTAAAAAGGATCCTAAACCGGTTATCCAAATTATCTTATTAGGCGTGATTTTCATTTACATATTCCCTTTAAACATGCAATATAGTGATCAATAAATAATAATAGAATAAACATTAATATTGGAAGCAATTCAACAATAAATTGTTAGTCAAATCAAATATAAAATAACCTAATCATGATACTAGAAATATAAAATAAAATAAGAGTAATTAATTTAATTAATCACTTACATTCCGCGCGTTCCTTTAAATTGCTACATCATGAATAAATTGTTAGTAACTTCAATAAAAATATAAATCAAATGGAAATTAAATTAAATAAAAAGTAGAGTTGATTTGGTCCAAACCCTCAGTTATTTATACCTTTCACGCCTTGGTTTAAGGACGGAACCACGGGTTTATTATAGACTCCTTGGAGTGCTTAGGGGAATTATTATGGAAGAATAAGGAGGCTAGAAATTAGGTTAAAGAGGGAGAAGAGAATGATTTTTGGTGTAAGGTGAGAGAGAATGATTATTGGTGCCCCGAACTGCAGAAAGGGGGGTCCTATTTATAGGGAAAATGAGCAGAGGGAACATGCGGAACCCTAAAAAGATAAAAACCCTAAAAAATAATACCATGTCACGGCAAAGAGCACCGTGACACGGTGACAGGCACCGTCAGACGGGGGAAGATCCCGTGACACGGGGAAAAACTGAGCGACGCGGGAAATAATTAGGTTACGGGAAGTGAAAACGCGTTTAGGGATTACGCGGAGAAAACACGGAGAAATCCCGTGTCACGGGATGTGCACCGTGACACGGGAAGAAATGCCTTGATACTGCACTGTGCCACAGTGTAAAAAGTACGCGGAAATTACACGGAATATCCCCGTGTCATGGAATGGGCACCGTGACACGGGAAATTGCACCATGACACGGTGCAAAATCCCGTGACACGTCAGCTTTTGCCGCGTCACGGCATTTTTGCTGCTGCGCGGTAATTTCAGTTTTTTACCCGTTTTTAAAATAATCGTAACTTTTGATTCGTAACTCGGAATGAGGCATATAATATATAATTGGAAAGCTTATCAAGTGTAATTTCCAACCCAATTATAATCAAGTCAAAATGATGTGTATATTTTAAGATATGGCCGTTTTAGTGGAAGGGTATCGGTTTTAGGCCGAGTTTAGTGTTTTGCTTATATCTTTTTCGTTATAGCTCGGAATTGGGCTTATGATATATGGTTGGAAAGATTATTTAAAGTCCTATCCAAAAAAATAATAATTGGATCAAAATTTTATATCCATAAAATCAGTTTCTCTCAGTTTTGCGATGTGGACACGAAAAGTGGAAAATAGGCTATGGTTTCGGAAAATGAGCTAGAAATTGGATTGATTCATGAAATATATTGGATAGAACATGGTTTTAAGCACTCCAAAGATTAAATACTCAAATTGACCAATAATGGCGGTGAAAGGTGTTCATCAACGGGTTTGGTTTTGGGGAGACATTTTTAGGTGTCTATAGCACTTTTCATGATTTTGCTAAGTCTATTCAATTATTATTTAACTCTTATATAAAGTGGATGAAGAATAACGTCATTTGATCAACTTTTGATCATAGAGATCTCCAATCACTTTCTTATATTCAATCATATTGAAGGTAAGAGATATTATTGGACTTTTATACTTGTCTTTTAGAGGGTTTGTACCTCCCACCTCATTATATCCCTTGAAACACTTTTCAAAATGAAGATGTGTTGGTAATTTTCTCAAACATTTTGAATAAAATCAACCTTAGACATGTGACATGGGTTTCTAAAACTTGCCTTTTAGAACCATCTTAGCAAAATTGAAATATAGGTTTCTGGATTATCTTTTAACCTTTTGAGAACGTTTCTCAACTTTATTTTCAATCGAGGAGATTATATATAATAATAAAATTAGAGCGACATGTTACTTGTAAGTAAATGCAAAATTCAATTATGTTTAATAAAAATTTAAAGTGCCATATGCGAATTAAATTGGCAACTTTAAAGCATTTATTCAATTTTAATTGATCCCTATTGAATAAAATGATTCCAAGATCCTTTATTTGTGCAATAATTGACCGGACTGAGGCCCTACCATCAAGTATTGCATTTTCAAGGTGAGTAAACTCTTTACTGATTACAACTCTTTGTAACTTTTGGTTGAATAATTAACCATCACATGTTTAATTATTACCCTTAGCTTCAAGGTTCTAAACTCTTTAGGTAACCTTGTTGAGTATAACCAATTAAAATTGTAAAACGTGATTTACCCCCACTCCCCTAAGATATAATATGACACCCAGCTGAGGCATGACCTATCATAAATATCGAAGGTTTCATCGGGTTTTTAATTGGAAAAGCAACCTCAATATTACTGGGACCTAGATTTATTATGTTGTGATTAAATAGTGAACTTTAGCGCATCATCACAAAACATCAATAAAATTTAACATGCATAATAAACTGAATGCATAAACAAGACATAGCATGACCCCTTATCCTAAGAAACTAATAAAGCAAAAAACTCCCACTTGAACCTTCATGGATCTCATCCACCTTGCTCCTTTGGGCCTTCACTTCATGGGCTTCTTGGATTAACTGCAACCTGTAATTTTACTCTATTCTATCTACTACTTAAATAAAATAATGAAATAAAATTACAAAAATACTTTATCGGTACGTAGACCGTACTAAGATTACAAAAATACATCACGATGCGCAGATCGTATTTAGTAATCTACTGGGCCATACTAGTCATTATATAGCAATAAATAACATCATATATTATAAAAGTGCCACATAATAAATCACTCATCATGCTTTCCTAAACTACAACATCGAATGTTCACAATTAAGGAAACATGACACCAAAATATCTCATATTTTAATTAATGCAATTAGATAATATCATATATTATTCATGACCATCAATAAAATATCATATATTCTAAATTAGTCATGAGATAGAATCAAATCTTATTTTAATCTTAAAAGATAAATTATATTTATCCTCAAAGATTATCCTAACAAAGTTAAGAAATTTTATCCTAATTACTAGCCAATCACAAAATTTTAAATCAATTATTATCCAAAATTAATCATGGGATAATCACATTATTTAAATCAATCTTTATCTTTTTGGAATCTGCTCAAAATATTCTAACAAACTCTATCCAAAATTAACAACTTTAATTAAGGATAATTATCAAAAACAACTTTTGAAATTTGATTTTATCTCCAAAATAAAATCAGATTTTATCTTGAAAATATGCAAGCAAAGTTATCAGAATCGAGATTCTAATTTGAATCGGTGAGTGGGGTAGAATCGAATCGGTAAAATCGAATCATAGAATCGTACGATTCTACCAAAATGTAAAATTGGGCTTCAAAATGTAACAAATGACTACTTACATGATTTTATAGCAATGAGAATGATAATAATATATATTGTTAATAACATAATATTGACGTACAAACATAAAATAGTTTTTCAAGTAATTTCGCACGCGCATAACTCAAATAATACACTATAAACTATAAATTTGGATTATTGGTACACATTCTTAACCATGAGAGTACATGACAATTGTTGTTAAATTATGAAAAAAGTAACGTTGTTGACTCGTAAAGTTGTTTTCCCTAGATCCATGCATAATAAAAAAAAAATCCAACAATGATTGAAAACTAAGTGTCAAGTTAGTTCATTTACCTATAAAAAAAAAGTTAGTTTATTTAACGAGATAGCTAAAGAATGACAATTACAACAAACTCATGTTATAAAAGTGTTTTTTATATGCCCAAAGTTGAGTGCATGAGACTCATGAATACATTCTTATGCCCAGAAAATTTAAATGGTTGGATAGAATCTTAAAAGTTATTAAAATTGATGTTTCATAAGCTTTATTATGATTTAAATTGAATAATATGTAAGTCATTCACTAAAGTTAGGTTCAACTACGACACCCTTACACTCTTTAGTCTATAACAAAAAATATATAAATGATATAGGTACAAAACCAATTTTATTAGAAAGTAGACTTCAAGAGCTTTCCAATGACATATTATAAGCCTAATTCCGGCTTCTGAATCAAAAGTTATGGGTTTCGAAAAATCAGGTTTTTTGCAGGAGTAGAATCGGTATAGAATCGGTACCGATTCCACCGATTCTAACCGATTCTACCGATTCTATGAGCGATTCTACAGCATAACGATTCTACCAGCGATTTACATTGTTTAGGTGGATTAGGATCGTAGAATCGTACGATTCTACGATCCAAATCGCGATTTTAATAACATTGTATACAAGTATTTTACATTAGGAATTCCCCTTGTGAGGAAGGCTTTCTAATATTTAATTTTGTTATTTTAAAAAAAATATCATGTAAGTACATGAAAATAACTTTGTTATATTGTTAAGATATATTTCTTCGATTAATATATGCAATATACAGTGATAGAGTATAAACATACCAATTGGTTGTTGGTGTAGTGATGATTGGGACTACACTTGGTAGGGAGGACTCGTGTTCGATCCCCGCAACAACAATTGTGAGGGGACTGGAACCTAACCATCCATAATTGATCCTCGAATATGGATTAGCTTAAAGGATGAGCACCAAAAAATAGAGTATAAAACATATTCCTGAGCCTTAACCATCAGTTTAACCTTTTGGTTGAGCTGGGCCACTAACATGTTGAGATAGTCCACTATCATACAATATATTATGTAATTCGCATATTTTTTTTTTTTTGACAAGAAGTACTAAAAAAGAAAAACAAAAAGAAACAAGAAGGACCAACTAAGCAATTATTGACAACGAGCCTGAGCAGCCAACCAGTGAGCAAGGGCAACCCACTGACGAGGAACCTTGCAAAGTTTGCAGATAGAGAACTGCAAGACAGAAAGTCGAATCTCCGTGAAGCAACCAGTGGTAAAAAATATCTCCGTCTCCACCATCTCGTAGAAGATAAAAAAGATCCGAACAATCAGAGAAGATAAGAAGACGACAAAAGCCTCGACGACCGGCAACCAAAAGAGCCCACAAACATGCCTGTAACTCAGATTGAAGGGCCGAAGAGGAGTGACAAGCTCTTGAGCCACCTCCCAACACAAAATCTAAAAACGTACACTTCCCTAAAAATCCAACCTGCTCATGCATTAAGATTCTGAGCACTCAAGGCCCCATAAAAAAGAAGGCAGACGTCAAAGGCAGAGGAGAAGTAACTCTATAGATAGCATGAATCAGAAGCTACCGAAAGTAGGGATAGATGAATTCCCTAACGAGCGAACAAGGGACCTGAACCCTTGCGCTAAAACACTCCTAGAGATCCAATCCTGCATTAAATGGAAATCACGCCAGGAGACAACACTGCTTATCTAAAAATCTTATGGTTACGCGCAATCCAGACTGCCCAACAAAAAGATAAAAATGAGGCCAAACCGTCCCGATTCCGAGAGGAACGAAGCTTAGAGATTGTATTAACAAACCAATCAGTAAAAGGCTTTCCATGCAAAAGAGAAGGAGAAAAGGTTATCGGAGCACAAGCCCAAAGATGAGAAGTGAATGAACAATCCCGGAATAGGTGGTCTGATTGTTTCACGTTCTTGGTAACTGAACACACAAGTTGGATCGATCGGAATCCCTTGGAGCTGCAGATTCCCAGAGAGAGGTAGCGCATTGTGAAGTAATTTCCAACAAAAAAACTGGAGATTTGGCAGAAGAGGGAACCCCCAGAAGTGCTTCCACTAAGAGGCCAGAATTGTACCCGAGACCCCAGATGACACCGAATGACTTAGCAACATTGCATAAGCAGACTTAGTAGTTAAAGATCCATTCCTAGAAAACTTCCAGTAGACGAAATCGTCCATTGGCTAAAGAGGGCGATCCAAAGCCATGATGCGAAGTGCCGTAGAAGTATCAAAAAGCCGATTAACTAAGGTCAAATCCCACGCGTAAGAACACGGATTAATAATAGAAGAAACATGTGTCGGAGGATCCGACACACCAGAACCGTCACGAAAAACAACAACCCCCCCCCCCCCCCCCCCCCCAGGACCCAATCATCTTGAAGTATCCGAACCTTAGAACCCGAACCAACCTTCCAAGCTATACCCTGATCAAGAGTGGACAGGCCTGTTAAAAGGCTACGATAAGGAATCGTCCGAGTCTTAAAAGAACGAAGGGAAGGATACTTAGCAGTTAGTAGTAAGTAGTCTCTAAACCAAAAGCTGGGGATGTTGATGAATACATTACCGAGCGAGAAGTGCAGAGTTAAAGCTTTCCAACTAACGTATACCTAAACCTCCCAGCCCTTTAGGCAAATGATGAAGAAGAGATTTCGAACGCATCGCTAAACCTCGAGATTGAGAATCAGATTTCCACCAAAATCGAGCCAACAATTTATCAATGGGAGAACAGACCGAAGGAGTAACTTTAAACACCGACAAGATATGATTGAAAGAAGTGACCAAAATCGATTTAATGATTACTACTTTAGCAGCAGAAGACAAATCTACAGCTGCAAAATCAGAAAGTCGCTTAACCACTTTGTCAATCAGAAAGCCAAAGTCAGCCACCTTACTTCGGCTGAACTCAACCGGTAACCCCAAATAAGAACCAAGAAAGGGCTTGTGATAGAAAGTGATTTGGATTATGAATAATTAAGCTGCCAACTAATTCTAATTGGAACGAATACGTATTACGTAGTAGTATATACGTATGGAGTAGTAAAAAAGATATGAATGGATTAACCAACAAGTCACACATTCAGGTGATTATTTCTCCAATATAACGTCATAGGGCATATATGCACATAATTTCTGATACATTTCCATACTTAAATTGTGATGATGAGATCTTAGTTGATGTATTTCTTAAACCAATTCAACATATCCTTATGAGCTTCTTCAGCAGACTTGACAGCAGCAGGATCTTTAGGGTCATACCTCATTGTCCACCCATGCGCAACTCCAGGAAATATTTTCACATATCCATCCACCTATAATCAACCAAGTCACATAAGCTACATTTCTGTACAACATTACAGCGCAATAAATTTTTCTCAGGAATGCCCCAGTTTCTCATTATGGAAAACAAAATTTGTTTCTTACATGATATTTTCGTAAATAAACCAACAATTTTATTCAACTTTATTCAATTGTGTAGCCCACAATAATGAAAAAGTTATTGATTTATTTACGAAAATGTCCCCAAGAGAAACAAACTTCGTTTCTCAATATGAGAAACAGGAAATTTCCCATTTTTCTCTCCTACATCAGACCAAAACATTCTTTCAATGACACAACCCAAGTCGGTAAGCCTTGTAGTATCATCTCTTCTCTGGAACAAAAGATGTTGTATCAGATTATCGACGTACCTTAGGGTGATTAGCTTTCATGGCCTCCTCAAATTGCTTCAGGAGTTCAGGCGGAGATACTTGGTCAAGCTCAGCCCCAAGAACAGCAATTGGTACCTTCACACCTGTCATAATTAACAAATAAGATTTAAGTTCATTCAATTGAAAACTAAGTACAATTAAGAGCTTCAACAATTTATTTGCAAATTAAGTATGGGGTTGAAAAGTGCCTCATCAATGGACATTGTCATTTTGGCCTTTGATTCATGAATACATACATCTGATACATGTGTGTTTGTACGTTCCAGTAGTATAAATATGAGCTGGCGGCTTCATTCAAGCAGGAATGAAGAACGAGTAACAACCTTAAGAATGCACTACTTTTACTAAGTCTAATATACCAAAGTTACAAACACCCCTGCCATCAAGTCATCAACCTTTCATCACAAAAAGGGTACACAACATAAACTGTTAAAGGATCAACTCAACCAAAAGATTAAGCTGATGGTTGAAGCTCAAGAATATGTTTTATACTCTATGATAAACAAAGGCGCATAACCCTTTGAACAAAACAAATTTTACAAATTAATTAATCAAAGACATCCATTATTTTACCTTTGATATCATCCACAGTGACCCCTGCAGGATGTAGCAGAACGCCTGCCTGTATATATGCATCACTTTGGGCTAGTAGCGCAGTCACTTTGCCTGAATCGAGCAAATGATTGAAAATTATAGTACGAAAGGAAAGGAAATTAATGAGTACAATTATTTAGTATGACTTAGCATGCACATCTAATTGCAAATATTAGTCAATTATAAGGGAAAAAAGTATGAAACCTTAGCTTACCTCCCCAACAGAAGCCAGCTGCTCCTATCTTACATATACCTTTCTGCTTTAAAGCCTCAACTACCGGCTTTGCCTCTTCGTATCCTTTATCCTAAGAAATGAGATCATATGCATAGATATCACGATAATCAGTTAAACAAAAACTTTACAGTCATTCATACTAATAGGTAGAGGATGCCCCATTTTCTGATGGTCACGTGACATTTTCGTAAATAAACCAACAACTTTATTCAACTGTGGAGCCCACTATAATGAAAAAGTTATTGATTTATTCACGAAATTGGCCCATGAAAAACAGGGAATTTCCTGATAGAAAAAAAATATATGAAAGAAAAAAAATTACAGTTCCGTGGTCTTTTAACCAAACTTCTGGTGGTCTGTCAGGGTTATCAGGATTGTAGGGATCCCCATGGAAGAAATCAGGGACAACTACGTAATAACCGGCAGCGGCGACTTTGTCTGCGAGCTTCCTGTACGTACGTAGGATGATTACGTCGTGTTAATATTAGTGTTCGATGTTTTGCAAAGGACAATAAAAAGTCTTGTTTTCTTCCTCGAGATTTTTTTATTTTTTTTTATTTTTTAAACATTGCTCTAGGAAGTAATTCATCAAGCAGGGGAAAACACAAGAAGATATTGTTTGTTTAAAGGTATAAAGATTAGAATTAATTTTTTTTATTTTAGTGAATTTTAGGAGAAATGGTGACTTTTATATAATTATATGATTTGGACAACACTAATAAGAAATTTAGAGTGAACAATAGTATTGTTAAGGCCATTACCTACCCTAACTTTATTTCTTAATCCATCCCAGACTAAACTTATCTAAACTTATTCAAAAAAATAAATAAATGTAAACTTCTTTTTTGTCCCCTGAATTTGTCTTTAAAATACTTGTGTGCATTTTAAATGAAATAAGTAAATGTGAGGTGGGGTGAAACATAAACTAGAACATTAATAATTAGTGTGGTCTTGTCAAAAAAAAAAAAAAAAAAAAAAAAAAAAAAAGGCCTGTGGATAACCTTTTTAATGTAACAAGTTATCTTAGTTATCGATCAATCTCAAATATTAATGTATATACTCTAGAAATATACCTTAAATTTGGAGCTTCATATCCTGCAAAGAAAAATACAAATACAAATGCAAAGAGAATGATCAGCCATTGATTGCCACAATAATAGTAAGTTGAATAAAATCTAATACGTTGTATGTACTACTACTTCGGTTTTTATTAATGCGTACTGTATAATATTTTGACTTTTTACATTAGTTCAAGGAAAATTTGCAAATTACAGCAATTTAAAGTTCGTATTTTGCAAATTGTAGTCATTTAAAAAAAAATGCAATTTGCAGCCCAAAAGTTCATATAAATTGAAAATTGCAGCCCGATTCAACTTTTTCATAGGTTTACAAGTTGAAAAATCTTCGATTAAGGTTTTAGGGGCCATTTTAGCTCTTAAGGATCCGAATTGAGCTCAGAATTAGCAAAAAAATAACGCAAGTATCTCGTTTTGCGTAACAAAAATGTATCGATTTGTGGGAAACTGTAAATATGAGACACTTATTTTTTTTTCTTCTAATTTCGAGCTCAATTCGGGCCCCTAGGAGCTAAAATGACCCCTAAAACCTTAACCGAAGATTTTTCAACATGTAAACCGATGAAAAATTGAATCGGGCTGCAATTTACAATTTATACGAACTTTTGGGCTGCAATTTGCAAAAAAAAATTTAAATGGTTGCAATTTGCAAAATACGAACTTTAAATGGCTGCAATATACAAATTTTCCTTAGTTCAATAACAACTTTGAGAAAAAAAAAAAAAAAAATTTGGAAATTGATCAAGTATTGAAAGGAATTTCATAAATGATTTGGGTAAAAAAAATCCTTACCAAAAAAGTCAGAGATTAGAAGAATAGCAAGTTTAGAATGAGAAGAGCCAGTGACATAAGATTTGAGGCCACCAATAACTTCAACATGCCCAGCTCCACTGTTTGGGTTCAAAGTTGGGGGATTCTTGCAGCATTGTGGCCCTGCCAATTTCAAGTTAAGCATAAACTGGAGAGAAATTCAGACACCATATGAAGTCCTTAAAGGCTATTCTCACAATTTACAAATCTCTACCCTTATCCCCCAACCCCCCGCGCCCCCTCCAAACAAACACCATGTGTAGTCCTTAAAGGTTAAAGCTTAGTATAAGTCATTGGATTGAAATTTAGAATAAACTCTGGGAACGTTAGTAGCTTTTACATGCCAGTTTAGGTCATTTGTGCCCATGTGAATTTGTAATTGCATGAATTTAACTCCTAGTTGCTTGTTTATAATTTTCAACAATTCAAACATGGTATCTAAGGATCTGTTCTGATACGATTATTTTCAATTCAGTTCAGGTATATAGAATGTTTAATATAGAAACATTCTATATATGTGAGCCCCATTATTATTGTTATTATTATAATTATTATATTTATATTATAATAATAATGGTAGAATTAAATTAGGTTTTACCTGTTTTTTTTTTATTTTTTTATTATTATTAGTGTTAATAATTTAATATTATTATTATTATTACAAAATATTAAAAAAAAAAAGAAATAGCACCGGTTAACCAGTGTGAAAAATAAGCAATGTTACAGGTTTTAAACTAATGCGAATGTTTTTCATTTTTTGCACCCCTCAATTCTAGACCGGTTTTGAATCGGTGCAAAAGGGGGTTTTGAACCGGTGCGAATTTATATTTTTCTACTAAGGGACCATAAGAAACAATGTAGGAGGGAGATTATATTATAAAATGATAAGTGGAGTTAAAAGAAAAAAGAAAAATAATATATTACTCCCTCCGTTTTTAAATACTTGCTTCATTTCTATTTTTTGCACTATTCATTTGTCTTACTTTGACTAATGTTTGTGATTTGTACATAAGAAAAAATATAGTCTTGTGGGTACTTTTTGGAATCATCTCAATGAATAGATTATTAATTTTCAATTGTTAGAATTTATAATTATTGATAATTTAAAATATTAATGATCAAATATTAGCATCGACATGCGTGTCCAAGAGAAATGGAACAAGTATTTAAAAACGGAGGGAGTATGTGAGTGGCATTTTCACTTTTGATAAATGGACAACTTAAAAATGAAGGCCGTTTATAGGAAGTGGGACACTTGAAAAAAAAAAAAAAAAACAGCAGAAGCAATAAATAAATGTTACTCCGTATCATGTAATATATTGTTGGATTAGTTACTAACAATTATTTTTATGGAAGTAATTTATTTTCTTTATAAATGATTAAAAATATTATTGGTTAGAGTTGTATATATCAATATGCAAACTCGAGTCGCAATACTAAAATATAAAAATGCTACGTATTAAAATATTTGATGTGAAACTATTAGAGCCAAGTTTTGGTTTTCAAAAAATAAAAAATAAAAAATAAAAATAAATAGAGGTATGTTTCAACATAGATAGGTTGAAGCAATCAAGTCGCAATACTTCAATATGATTGAAAAAAAATAATAATAATAATAATAAATAAATAAATAAATAAATAAATAAAAAAAAAACTTCATTGATGCTCGTATAGTCGTATGGGCTTAGTGTCCTACTCCCTATCCCCCCTAAAATGTTTTCGGTGTAAAGTCCTTTGACCCAAGTTTATATGTAGGTTCAGCTAATTCAATCTAATATAGTAATATGTATATATGTATATAAAGGGAGTTTTTCCCCGAGTTTTTAGAGAGTCATGTACGATTTAATTTTCTTAGCGTGTCATGCAGGATTATAAATTTAAGTTGTAACCAATTAAATAAGAGATTATTAATTTCTTTTACAATTAAATAATTCAAATGACAAGCAAACACAATTGACAAATAAAATTTTAAAATTTAAATTAATTAAATACAAAATATTATAAATTAAGATTTTTATCTAATATTTTAAAATTAATATAATAACAATTTTAATCACATAAATATAAAAACTATTTTTTAAAAAAAATACTAACAAACCGTATATCGGACGGCTTCATCCAGTTAAGTAATAAAATCGTGGCTTCAATATGATGCAGACATGCAGTAGATGATTTCATTGATGTTCACAAGGGCCTACCCCGTTATTACCCCTAAAATGTCTTCACTCTTCAAGTTATTAGATACGAAGTGTAAGGAATATGTTATGTGAAATAGACAAATAATAAATAAAAGTTGAAGGTTATCCTCTATATTTTTTGGTCCAAGATCCATCAATGACATGGTGCAAAAAAAAAAAAAAAAAAAAAAAAAAAAAAATCGAGATTATTTTGCATTCACAAATGGCATGATGCACAAATCAACACAATCCAATGATCAAATACAGTATATAATGGAGCAAAAACAACAAAAATATCAAAAATCAATTAAAAGACATACCATGAGCAGCAACAAAGGACCATTGAACAAATATCAGAGCACATACGAAGATTATCATTGCAAATTCACAATTCCTCATTTAGTTTGTAAGAAGAATATAGAAGTATATGAAAGATTAGAGAGAGCTTAAATCATATTATAGTCTCGGTGAGTCGGTGTACATTTATATACAAGCCTAATCAATAGCATTATAAAAAAAAAGTCAACTATGTACTTAAATAGAGATCACAAATTGTTATTTAAGGCGTAATTACGTTTATTTATTGTAAGACAGGTTAAAATTATTTAAAAAATATATAAAATTACCCTTATATACTATAAAAGTTACCATTTTTCTAATATAAATTTAACTTTTAGAAAAACACTAATTATATACTTCCTCCGTTTTCTTTTACTTGCAACACTTCCCTAAAAAGGAAATGTCACAATACTTGCAACACACTATAAAAGGAAAGTTACTTTAGGAAAAAACTATATTATTTCCCTTATTTAAAGCACATGGCCCACTAAATTACACTCCTAACAACCACTCATCTTATTTTAAAGTTTATTATATCATATAAACCCCACCTTTATTAATTACCGCGCTAAAGGGTGTGTTGCATCTAAAAGAAAACGGAGGAAGTAGTAGATTAATAATATTAACTTTTATAACATGTATTTATTATAAAAAAAATACACATTAAAATAAAGGAAATTTTGTCAAAAACCTCCTTTTAAAAGCATTTTTTTGTGAAAAACCTCCTTATAAACTTTTTTTTTGTCAAATCATACCTTAATCAACTTTTATTTTACAAAATCATACCTTATGACGGAAAACGGGGTTTGACCCCGTTTTCAAGCGTTGACCATCAACATGTTTAATGGAAAACCACCACCAAAATTAACCCAGCACCAAAGACTAGCCACCACCACCGCCAAAGACCAGCCACCACCAAAATTTTCCCCAAATTAACCCACCACCAAAGACCAGCCACCACGCCCACCCCCACAACACCCACGCAAACACCAACCCCACCAATCGACACCAACAACAGTCGCAGAACCGACTACCGCACGCACCACCTCCAATCGCCACCAATTCGAGCCAACCAGACCCTCGCAACTCGCCTACCCCCACCTGCCCAACCACTCCCTTCGCAGCGACAATACCCTAGGCGGTGGAGATGAAGGCTGCTAGGGATTTTAGGGCTTAATTGGTGTGAATTGGGGTTGCAATTGGTGCGGTGTTGCAGCGGCGGAGATGGAGGCTTCTGGGGATTGATGTTGTTGTGCTTGCGCGGAGATAGGTGGTGCGGTGGAGCAGGTGGCGGTGATGTGGTTGCGCGGAGATAGCCACCGTGTTAGGAGGGTTCTGGTTGCGGTGGGAAGAGGAAGGAGAGTGAGGGTCGTCGACGGGGTTCTGGGGATGGGATAGCGTCGCCGGCGGGGGGGGGGGGATAAGGAACCCTAGATGCTGGCAGGAGGTGGTGGTGGACTATGGTGGTGGCAGGAGGTGGTGGTGGACTGGTGGGTTTGGGTGGTTTTCCGTTGAACACGTGGGTGGTCAACGCCTGAATACGGGGACAAACCCCGTTTTCTGTCTAAAGGTATGATTTTGTAAAAAAAAAATTGATTAAGGTATGATTTCACAAAAAAAATTTATAAGGAGGTTTTTGACAAAAACATGCTTTTAAAAGGAGGTTTTTGACAAAATTTCCTAAAATAAATTAAACCTTCGCAAATCAAAAGTTACTTTTCAAGGGCTTAAAGTTACTATAAAAATGGTTATATTTACCATTAATCAGCCGTATTTCAATAAAATTAACGTAACTAGATCTTATACAAGACTTATTAAATAAAGAATATAATCTAATCTATACGTGGAAGTAGAAGACTAGAATCAAAGAGTGATAACCTTCACAATTATTATGAGATTTTATCTTCAATAATATTAAGAATATGTCTTGATGAATGATAGTAACTTCCAGAGTATATGCTTCTACTTTCTAACATATACCTAGCTCAATAATCAAAAATCAAATATTTCCAAGCAATTAGCTAAGACCAACTTTAATGGTATGCTATTTTATCTTCTAGCTTAAATTGCTACATGATCATTTCCAGCTAATATTCCTAGCTAATGTTTACTCCAATGGTAAGGTAGTTATTGTTTAGTTCTGAAAATATTTTTTTTTAAAAAAAAATTAATAACTTTTATTAGAAACAATAAATTTCTAAGCTAGTTAATTTAGTCAAGCTAATTAATGAATTATCTTTCAATAGTTTGGCTATTAGCTTGAAAATTATAAAAAATTACAAGCTAATCCCTCAAAGCAACCATTAGAGTTGCTAAAAATAAAGTAGCTGGCCATGTCTAAAGATTACATTAATTCTAATAATAAAAAAGGACCCATTTGATTAATCAAACTGTCATTTTTGCTGATTAAATGCTTTGTCACTACTTAGTTATACTACTCGTATAAAATAATATGATAGATATTATTTTCTAGATAATATTTGTCGGATATATTTGTATATATTTTGTATAATTATCTTATTAGATTCCTAACGTGATTAGGAATAGGCTTGTAACATTATATAAAGTGATCAATGGTACACACTCCAATTTGAGGAGTTTTCCCGAAATCTAACATGGTATCACAGCTTTAGGTTACGATCCTAGGTTTAATTCTTTTTTTTTTTCTCTTCTTGCTTCCGCTACACCTTACTGCCGCCCATCCTTCTTCACTGATTCTTGACAATAGCTTGCAACTATGCCTCAAGATGGCGAAACCCCCCCTCCTCCACCGCCAAAACCACCAGTGAATGAATTTCACCCGGCCCTCGCGGTCAATAATATCAAAACTGCGATCCCGATTACACTAGACTACACTAACGTCCATTATTTCACTTGGGTTGAATTATTTGAGAACCATGCTTGTGCATACAACGTTCTTGACCACATTGATCCCAAAACTCCGAAACCCACTTACATCTCCGATGCCTTTTGGACTCGTTTAGATGCGATAGTTAAACACTAGATTTATGGAACGATTTCCGTTGATCTTCTCAACACTGTGTTGTCTAGGAAAGCTACTGCTCAGCAAATTTGGGATCGTATTAAGGATATTTTTCAAGATAACAAGAGTACAAGGGCGGTATACCTCGAGAATCAATTTAATACTCTTCATCTTGATAATTTCGCCAATGTTACTGCGTTCTGTCAACAATTGAAAAGCATCGCTGATCAATTAGCCAACGTCGATCAACCCGTTTCTGATCAAAATTTGGTTCTTCGTTTGGTTGCGGGATTGAACAAAACTGATTTCGATACAGTGGCCACGATGATAGCACAATCCGAACCTCTACCGTCGTTCAACACAGCCAGGTCTCGGCTTTTATTGGAGGAAACTCGTCGGAATTCCGACTCTGCTCCACCAGCTTCTTCTTTCATTGCCCAACAGCAACCGGGACAGCAGGCCGACCTTGTGCAGCAGCAGCCGCAACAATCCACCGTCGGCAAGGGCGGCAGAACCTCCGGGAAGGGTCGCGGCGGCGCCAAGGGCCGTGGTAAGGCAGGGGGTCGTGGACCTTCACACAACCCGCAACAGCAACAGAACGCACAACAACAACCTCAACAATGGCAATATTCTCAACCCAATCCTATTGGGCAGCCCCAATGGGCCCAGTAGCAGCAGTGGCCCACTTCTCAGCAGGCTTGACAACAACAACAATCTTGGGCCGTGCATCCTGCCCCATTTCCAACAGCAGGCCAATTTCAGCCAAGGCCAATTCTTAGTAGGCCACCTCAGCAGGCCTACTCTATGGGGCCTACCTCATATGGCCCACCGATGAATCCAACCGAGCTAGGCAGTGCGTATTCATCAATGAGTCTATCAACTCCGGAAAATAGATGGTACATGGATTCGGGTGCAACGTCTCACATGACAAACAATCCCGGTACTCTTCTTCCCCTTTTTAATTTAAGCACTAATAATCATATTTTAGTCGGCAATGGGCATTGCATTCCAATTACTGGTTATGGTCATACTTCCCTTCCAAATAATAACCTTAGGATTAATAATGTTCTACTTGCACCACAAATTATCAAAAATTTAATTTCCCTGCGTAAATTTACCTCTGATAATTCGGTGTCCATTGAATTTGACCCTAATGGTTTTTCTGTGAAGGATCTTCGTACGGGGAGGGTAATAACGAGATGCAATAGTGCCGGGGAGCTCTATCCAGTCACAACCCATATTCCAAGCACATGTCTAGCCACATCTCTCACTGCAGTCAACCTGTGGCATGATCATCTAGGACATCCCGGGCCTTCATCTTTACAGTTTCTTAGGAGCAATAATTTTATTTCTTGTAATAAGGAGCACGACCCCTCATTTTGCAATTCTTGTCAAATAGGAAAACATTTTAGACTTCCGTTTTATGATTCAAATAATAATACTGTTTCTGCTTTTGACATTATTCATGCTGATTTGTGGACCTCTCCAATTCGGAGCATTAATTGTTATAAATATTATTTGGTTCTACTTGATGATTTCACACATTATGTTTGGGCTATCCCTCTTGCTTATAAATCTCAAGCCTTCCAATCATTCTTACATTTTCGACAATATGTGCAAACACAATTTGAACGTCCTGTTAAATGTTTTCAAAGTGACTATGGTCGCGAATTTGACAATGACCCCTTCAAAAAATTTTGCCTTGACAATGGATTGGTTTTTAGATTTTCTTGCCCACACACTTCATCTCAAAATGGGAAAGCCGAACGAATGATTAGAACCATCAATAATGTCAAACGAACTCTATTATTCCATGCTTCCTTGCCCCCTTCTTATTGGTCACATGCTCTAGAGACGACCATTTATCTTCTTAATATTTTGCCAACTCAGTCTCTAAAACACATGACCCCGGCTCAAGCTTTGTTTCGTAAATACCCATCATATGACCATTCGCGGGTTTTTGGTTGTCTTTGTTTTCCTAATCTTTCTGCAACTGCTCCACATAAACTTGCTCCTAGGTCCACTCCTTGTGTTTTCTTAGGGTACCCTTCCAACCATCGGGGTTATAAATGTCTAGATCTTACAACTCGGAAAATCATCATATCTCGACATGTCACTTTCGATGAGTCTTCCTTTCCCTTTAAAAACTTGGAGAAATTTCAACTTAAGGACTATGATTTCTTGGGGTTTGATGATCGGTCTCCTCTCCTAACCCATTTCATGCTTCAGCAGCAGCCCAAGCCCAATCCTCAAGCCCACCCCACACCTCAAAGTCCACCATCCACAAACCCACAACAATTGGGCGCTGGATTTCCAGCGGCCCAACCAGACGCTGGTGGCCCAGGCCCAGCGGGCGCTGGAAATCCAACGGCCCAGCCAGACCCTGGCAGCCCGCGTCCAGCAAACGCTGGATCACCAGCGGCCCAAGGCCAAACTCCCCCTTCTGCTGGGCTTCCTTCCCCTTTTTCGGCCCACTCACATCAAACCACTTCTAGCCCACCTCCTTCCACCTCAAATCGCCAATCTGCCAAGCTTTTTAGACCCAACCTTCTTTCCTCACCTCAAATGCAGACGAGATCTCGTCATGGCATTTCTAAACCAAATCCAAAATATGCCCATTTGACCATTGAGCATAAATCCCCATTACCCAAAAATCACAAACAAGCTTTGCAAGACCATAATTGGAATGCCGCAATGTTTGATGAATATAGTGCTTTAATTAAAACGGGAACTTGGGATTTGGTACCTAAACCTATGGGGGTGAATGTGGTTAATTGCATGTGGCTTTTTAAGCATAAATACAAGTCTAATGGTGACCTTGAAAGGCACAAAGCTCGTCTTGTATGTGATGGCAGGTCGCAGTAAATTGGAGTTGATTGTGATGAGACATTCAGTCCGGTTGTTAAACCGGCAACTATTCCCACAGTACTCAGTTTAGCCATGGCTAAAAAGTGGTCCATTCATCAGTTAGATGTTAAAAATGCTTTTTTGCATGGTGACTTACAGGAAACAGTTTATATGCATCAACCTCCTGGTTTCTATGATCGGAGTAAGCCTGACTATGTATGTCGTCTTCGCAAGGCTCTTTATGGTTTGAAACAAGCCCCTCGGGCTTGGTATCAACGTTTTGCGAATTTTTTGATCAAGTTGGGGTTCGTCATTGCTAAGAGTGACACTTCTCTTTTCATTTTTCGGCAAGGGAATGCCTTGGCATATTTACTGCTTTATGTTGATGATATTATTCTAGTCACTTCTTCTGACAGGTTGCGCACGAAAATTATTTCTAGTTTACAGATGTAATTTCCTATGTCCGACCTAGGGCCATTGAGTTATTTTTTGGGGATTGTGGTTACTCGCACACCTAACTATATGTTATTGTCTCAGTAGAAGTATGCACAGGAAATATTAGAGCGCGCAGGTATGAGTTCCTGTAAACCTGCCGCCACACCAGTCGACACTAAGTCTAAACTTAGTGCCAATTCGGGTTCTCCGTTCCGGGATCCTACTTTGTATCGCAGTCTTGCAGGAGCACTTCAGTATCCCACTTTCACTCGTCCAGATATTGCTTATGCGGTACAACAGGTGTGTTTATTTATGCATGATCCCAGGGAGCCGCATTTTGATGCGTTAAAACGCATTCTGCGTTATATTCAGGGTACTATTGATCACGGCTTACATTTATATCCTTCAGCTCCTACTCGCTTGATTACTTATACTGACGTTGACTGAGGAGGTTCTCCCGACACCCGTCGTTCCACATCGGGTTATTGTTGTTTTCTTGGGGACAACCTCGTTTCTTGGTCAGCAAAGCGTCAGCCTACTTTGTCTAAATCAAGTGCAGAGGCGGAGTATCGAGGCATTGCGAACGTGGTTTCTGAAGCTTGTTGGCTTCGTAATTTATTATTGGAGCTTCATTGTCCCCTTCGAAAGGCTACTATTGTTTATTGTGATAATGTCAGCGCAATCTATCTCTCTAGCAACCCGGTCCATCACCAACGCACCAAACATGTGGAATTGGACATCCACTTTGTTCGGGAAAAGGTTGCGTTGGGTGAAGTTCGGGTTCTACATGTGCCTTCACGATTTCAGTTTGCGGACATCTTCACTAAGGGCTTATCAAGGGAGCTATTTTTAGACTTCAGATCCAGTCTCTGCGTACGCCCTCCTACCGCTTCGACTGTGGGGGTGTGATAGATATTATTTTCTAGATAATATTTGTCGGATATATTTGTATATATTTTATCTTATTAGATTCCTAACGTGATTAGGAATAGGCTTGTAACATTATATAAAGTGATCAATGGTACACACTCCAATTTGAGGAGTTTTCCCGAAATCTAACATAATACATGATCAAAGTTTTAGCAGTTTACCTCTTTTGATGGTTTATTTTATTGTAATTACTTATCTTTTATAAATAGTTAGTTGTTGGTGTACCTTGAATATTTCCTTGATTTATTTTTAGTTTTCATTTAAGGTCATGATTCCAAAGCTTGCGACTTTTACAAGTTTTGGAGAGTTTGTTTGTATGTGACTTAGTCACTTAGGTCTTAGGGCCTGTTTTGATTTACGGAACTAAACTGAACTGAACTAAATATTTTATGAGAGATGGAAATTAGAACTGAACTGAACCGATTGGATCTAAACTGAACTGAAATTAAGCTGAAGAGAACAGACTCTTAGATTACTCGTATATTTATTACACAAAGTTTACGTAAATTAGATTTGGGTTTATAAGGGCAGAGCTAGTCCACGCCTTTACATTTTGTGATACCTGCCTAGAGTACAGCATGGTTGGAGTGAACAAAACCAGATTCGTATGAACTAAAGGCCAACGGCTGGTCCCATATACTCACATTGTAATCGAGCATAAGCCAGATGCAACAAATTTTCACATAATAAGATTACTAGCTAAATCACAAGCAGAACTTTATTTTTATGAAATTCCACAACATAGTCCCATAAACATGCAAGTATTTGACAAATTACTCAAATCTAGCTCATTTTATTTCATACAACCCTATTTGCACGTGATAGTTTAATAATCAGATCACGTGATCACAATTCTCTACGATTTTCACTTTATGTGCTTCTGAAACCATCTCAACATATCCTGGTGAGCTTCCTCCGCAGCCTTGACTACTGCAGCATCTTCAGGTTTGTATCTGACTGTCCATCCATGGGGAACTCCGGGAAAAATCTTGATGAATTTATCCACCTATATTTAACAAGCAAGAAACATTAGACTTCTGCAGAGCATACAGTCAAAACATGATTTTTCTAGCTAGTATTATAGTCTCAACTCTCAAGCTAAGTGCAAAATACCATTCATAGAAATTCTAGCAGATAATCAAGAACTCAATATACATGTTGATGGATGATGACCTTTTTGTGAGCAAGTGTGAGCAGGGAGGCCACAAAAAAGGAAGAATAAACAACAAATGAGTTAACACCATTGTAACCCACTTAAGAGTGTCCCACATTGGAGAAAGAGGAGAAAATGTTTCACTTTATAAGGTAGAGGGGTACCTCCTACTATTGTCAATTGGTTTTAGTATGGAAGCTCCAAAGCCTTGTTTGTGGACCTAACAGTATGAGCTCGGGTTGCGGGTCTCTTCTAAACTGGGTATTTAATCGCTGCTGGATAAGGATTCATATTGTTTCGAAATTTAACAATATCCAATTAACACCACTAAACTTGCTCAAATTATGTTTAGTTTTTGTCATCCAGAGCACTAATTATAGAAGTAATTTATACTGTAAGTCAAATAGAAAGTTCAATGTAAAGTGCGACAGTCTCCATACCTCAGGCCCCCAAGAACAGCAATAGGTACCTTCACACCTATCACAATTTGACCAAAAGAGTACCAAACAAATTCATCAGTCACTGTAAATTTTCAAGGTTTAATTGATCCAAGATTTACATACAGATGAAAACCAAGATCACAATGAAACTTTAAATTAAACCTCTCCTCTTTCAATGACATAAAAATTAAGTAAAACAATATAGAAACAAAAACTTCTGCTTGTATTATGCTTGCCCATTTCTAAAACTGAACATTGGCCATCAAGATAGTTTTTCCCTATTTCAAGTCTACAAATAGATAATGACATCCATTCTATTTGTCTCTTTTTGATTCAAGCTCATTCATCCTGCTTTTTTTAGCTCTTTCCCTAGATTGACTCCACTGTCTCCTCAAGAACTATATGTCATGTCACTAGAAGTACTCCCTCCGTCTCTTAACTAAAAGTCTCTTTCTCTTTATTATGTGAATAATAAATGCTAGAAAGAGGCTTTGTATTAAGAAACGAAGAGAGTATCATAAAGCTTTGCAAGGAAAATGAACTATGCTGTTTTTTTTTTTTTTTTTTTTTTTTTTTTTTTTTTTGGGGGGGGGGGTGTTTAAAAGAAAGTGTCGTATTCCCAAGTCAACCAAACAATCACTTGCAAGTAACTTTTTTAGACTAGACAATAACATAGAAAATACGAAGTACTAATTAATACGAGTATGACAAACCAATAAGATTAAGTTATGAATCTTGGTCAAATAAAATTAAGTTATGAATACTAGCCAAAAAAAATTTAGAATCTATAAGATTGCATTAAATACGGAGTACCAATTAATAAGAGGATTAAGACTAGCAGCAATGTGTGCTGGCACATTTGTTTTTCTACTAAGCACATGATTGAAAATAACACCATCAAATAAGTTCACTAAGTATGAGCCATAACAAACACGCTTCTTGCATGTTGCATCCATTTGATCTGCATATGTAAGCCTAATATATAGGGCTGATTAATACCACTGTCTTCAGTTTGACAATCTCAGGCTCTAGATCGAGTTTACCTCCATTGTTGGCCAGCTCCCACAATTATCCTACTCGACGACCACACCAATATATACCTACTCCTGCTTCTCCGAAATCCGCTCCATCCACGCATTCACTTAGGTATCCAACTTCAGCAAAGAACCAAGTCACATCATCTATTCATCTCTATTGCTAGTCTTCTTGACAGACATAGTACTCCTTGGCAGTACTTTCTATTTGCTGTAATTGTGACTTTGTGAGCATGTATTAAGTTGCACGAACATAATTGGAGAGAGCGAGTGAAATTAGAACTGTCTCTTACATACTGTTAGAATGTATACTAACAAACAGGATTACTAAAGGGATTTAACAAACCATAGTCTTATAGTCATCACATAAAATTGATTATTCTTCAATGTATATAATGTCACAGATCATGATCATAGTATTTGATACATCCCCAATAATTATAACATAATTAGATCTTTTATTTGATGTATTTCTTAAACCAATTTAGCATATCCTTGTGGGCTTCTTTAGCAGACTTGACAGCAGCCGCATCTTCAGTATCATATCTCACTGTCCATCCATGTGCAACTCCAGGAAATATTTTCACATATCCATCCACCTATGAAGTATAAACAACCAAATTACATTTATAAGATTTCTGTAAAACATTAAATAAACTTCCCTTCCTAAATCACATTATTTTATTTTTTATTTTTATTATTAATAAGATACAACCCAAGCCAGGTATTATCACCGCTTCTTTGAAACTAAAGAAGTTCTAGCAGATTACCGAGGATCTAGTATTCATTTAGGCAGTATACTTTTTTACTACAGAGATTGTTAACTCAATTGAAGAGCAGGCTTAACATTGAAGTATGATAATCGACATACCTTAGGGCGCTTAGCATTTAAGGCTTCTTCAAACTGCTTCAGGAGCGCAGGTGGAGATACTTGGTCGAGCTCAGCCCCAAGAATAGCAATTGGTACCTTCACACCTATCATATTAACAAATAAGATTGTATGTACTAGGTAATTAATCTATAAGAGCCACCTTGGCAACTGCAACTTTAGCAAGGATTAACTAGTGAACACACTTTTGGATATAGACACGACTTTTGTTGATTCAAAAATACATATATGTGTGTTCGTACGTGTATATAGATGAGCAGGACGGCTAGAGGGCTTCATTCGAGCAGGATCAGAATGAAGGATGAGTGTGAACCCTAAAGCTCCATCTTTCAAACTAAGGTACATAATGTACTTCCATTGATGGAAAATCTTTTGTCTATGTAATCTATTTTGAAGAGTACACCCTATTGGTTGTTGGTGTAGTGGTGATTGGGACTACACTTGGTAGGGAGGACCCATGTTCGATTTCCCGCAACAACAATTGGGAGGGGACTGAAACCTAACCAACCAGAACTGATCCCCGAATCCGGATTAGCCCAAAGGATAAACTGGGTAGAACACCAAAAAAAAAAAAAAAAAAAAAAACCTATACTAATTCTGACATATACCAAAGGTGTGACAGTGCAAGTACCCCTGCCACCCTTCATTACAAAAAGTTAGACATTGTAATCTAAGGTGCATTGCGCCATAAACAAAATAAAACAATTTTTACAAATCTATATAGTTTAGGCATCCATTATTTTACCTTTGATATCGTCCACAGTGACCGCTGAAGGATGTAGGAGAACGGTTGCTTGTATATATTCATCACTTTGTGCTAGTAGCGCAGCCACTTTGCCTGAATCGAGCAAATGATTGAAAATTGTAGCACGAATAAAAGGCAAATGAGTAGTAAGGTGATGACTTATACATCTAGTTACAAATATTAGTCAAATATAGTGGAAAAAAAAAACAAAAGAATAATGAAACCTTACCTCCCCAACAGAAGCCAGCTGCTCCTATCTTACATAGACCTTTGTGCTTCAAAGACTCGATGACAGGCTTTGCCTCTTCGTATCCTTTGTCCTATAAGAAATGAATTCATATGCATAAATAGATATAAAATCCATAAATAGTTACATTACTTACATACAAACTTAATGTCATCCATTTTAACAAGCATAGATAACAAACACAAACTTACTGCGCCATGGTCTTTAATCCAAACTTGTACCGGTCTGTCAGGGTTATCAGGATTGTAGGGATCTCCATGGAAGAAATCAGGGACAACTACATAATAACCACCAGCAGCAACTTTGTCTGCGAGTTTCCTGTACGTAGTAGTACAGTACGTTGTTAATCATGTCAATGTTTAATGGTGCAAATAGCACAACATAAGGATTAGTACATTACTACCAATTATATAAATGTTTTGCAAAGGGGATGATGAAGATTCTCTCTTATTCATTTTCTTCCCTACAATAAATTGTTCAAAAGAATGACACTAGAAGAAATTGTTCCAAGGGGGTGTCTGGTTTGTAGGATTAAGATGGTGGGAATGGGAATATATTTAATGAGTATTCACCGTATGTCCCTGAGTTTTTTGTTTATTCACCATATACTCCTGAACTTTTTAAAATTCATCATATATTCCACGCATGGAGAAATGGAGCAAGTATTTAAAAACGGATGGAGTATTACCTAAAGGGGCTACTGGGCTAGTAATTGGGAAGATGTGAGTAAGGGCATTGAAACTCCCACTCAATTCCCACAATTTTATTACTCCCTAGTTGCTCCACTTTCTTTTTTTTGGCCGTTTTTAATTAAATACTTGCTCCATAGCCTTATTTGGAAAGCTTTTACAATACTTCCTCCTTTTTTTTTTTTTTTTTTTTTTTAATATTGCACCACTTGCATTTTAAGAAAGTGTTACATATATTGCACCATATCCATTTTAGGAAAAGAAATTTTTGTGTTCATACTATAAATACCTATTATACCCTTGCTTTAATTTTCAACTCTTACTTTTTATTTTGTGCACACAATCACATGGATAACTTGGTATTTCTACCATTCTCTCCCATAGTCTCATCCTTTTTTTCCACTACCAAAAAATTTGTGTCAAATCGTTACGGTGCAATAATAAAATAACGGAGGAAGTATTTAATTTATTTCTCTTACCTAGCGGACCCAACATAAATCATATTTTATTAATTTCACATTTTTTATCTTCCAATTCTCTCCACTACCTTTGCTTTTTATAATTTTTTATTCTTCCACCTACCCCACTACCTCCATAATTTATTACTTTCTCTAATTTCTCTTAAAACTCAACGCATGGAAAAATGGAGCAAGTATTTAAAAACGGATGGAGTATTACCTAAAGGGGCTACTGGGCTAGTAATTGGGAAGATGTGAGTAAGGGCATTGATGTGATTTCTTCGTAACTGCCAACACATTCCTAGCAACTACTACACAACGGAATTTTTATTCCCTCTCATTAATTCCCAACAACTTATTCCCACCCACAATTGCCCAAATTTTATTATTCCCACCCATAATTGCCCAAATTCCCATTTACCAAAAAAAAAAAAAAAAAAAAAAAAAAAAAAAAAAAAACACGTAAGGCTTGAGATTTGTTAGAATCTCTTTACCTTATATGGAGTAGTAGAATAGTATTGTTTCGACCATTAGCGACAGTGCGTGAGGTGTCAATTCGAATATTCGGATTGGGGTTGATGTGGTTGGTTCGGATTAGGTTAATTTTTTAAGTTGAGTCATACGAACTTATTGTATCCTCTTTCAAAAAAAAAAAAAAAATTATTGTATCCACACGAGTATAAATCTAAATCGGATATCTTTCGAGTTAGTTTTGGATCGGGTCGAATCGGAGGTACTTTCACACCTCTGCGACACTAGCTAACTTTTTCTCCCAATTCTGTCATAAACTAAACTAAGGCCCTGTTCTCTTCACCTTAATTTTGCTCAACTGGAATTACTTTTACTAAACTGAAATTATTTTTACTGAACTTAAATTAATTTTACTGAACTGAAATTATTTTTGCTGAACTGAAATTATTTTTACTAATTTTCTATTATAATTCTTCTTTAAGAAAACTGAATTTTACTGAACTGAAATTATTTTTACTGAACTGAAATTATTTTTAATTAATATTATTTTTTTAAGGTGAATAGAACAGGGCCTAACTTAGCTTTCCTAAAAAAAAACTAAACTAAGGCCCTGTTCTTTTCACCTTAAAAAAATAATATTAAGTAAAAATAATTTCAGTTCAGTAAAAATAAGTTCAGTTCAGTAAAATTAATTTCAGTAAGTAAAAATAATTTCAGTTCAGTAAAAATAAGTTCAGTTCAGTAAAATTCAGTTTTCTTAAAGAAGAATTATAATAGAAAATCGGTAAAAATAATTTAAGTTCAGTAAAATTAAGTTCAGTTCAGTAAAAATAAGTTCAGTTCAGTAAAAATAATTTCAGTTCAGCAAAATTAAGGTGAATCAAACAGGGCCTAACTTAGCTAAAGTATAGAGTATAATGTTAGCTTGTGTGCCACTTTAGGAGTATCTTTTTTCTAAATTTTTCTTTAATTTAGCTAACCTTATGAAATTACTGAGAATCAGATAGGGTCTAACGCGAAACGAGCATAAAAATCCAACATTTTGAACAATTAAGTTATATATATATATATATATATATATATATATATATATATATATATATATATATATATAAAATAAAAAAAATTCCTAGTAAACTTTGGATTAACATCTTGTCATAGACGCAATTGAATCTTAATTATTTCCCTTTCACATACCTTAAGATTGGAGCTTCATATCCTGCCAAGACAAACATAGACACAAAGAGAATGATAAGTCATTTTGATTACCGCTATGTAATGCTACCTCTGTTTTTAATTTAATACATACAATATTTTGACTTACATTAGTCAACTAACAACTTTGACAAAGAAAATAGTTTGAGGAAAGAAATTAAAATTGATTATTTATTTAATAAATTAAATGGAATGAAAAAAAGTTTAGAATTTATGGGTGAAATAAAAACTTACCAAAAATATCAGAAATGAGGAGGATAGCATGGTGATGATGAGATGAGCCAGAGACATATGAATTGAGGCCACCAATAACTTCAACATGCCCAACTCCACTGTTTGGGTTCAATTTTGGGGGATTCTTGCAACATTGTGGCCCTGCCATTTTCAAAAAAAAAATTTTCTTTATTAAAATTTTGTTAAGCATAAACTGGATAGAAATTCAGACTTTGAGCTGCTTTGTATATAGAGAGAGCATTTCAAGCTAACTACTTACAACCAGTGGGCTACAAAAGCTAACTACGACAAAGCTTAGTGTGCAACGTTGTACTTTCTCTATTTGTTTTGGTTGACATGTTTCTTTAATTACGTTTGTGAATGCATAAATTAAATCATTAATATCTTTAATTATTAATAAGCAAATATTATAAAAAGTTGATATTATGAAAATATATATATTGAGACGAATCTAAAAAGATCTCACTTAACTAGCTATATTTTTCCTTACATATAAATCACAAAATATAGTCAAAGGGAGGTGTGTAAATAATGCTAAATTCAGAACGTGTCAACTAATAAAAAACGGAGGTAGTAATATTTTTGGGCGTCCCCATTCTATAATTTCATTCCTAATCTTTCCTAAATTAAAATTCTAATTTTGCTCATTTAACGCACATTGTGTTACTGTATTAAAGTTGTAAGCTTTTATTGAATTTAATAACAGTTTATCAAATAATCATTAAGCTTACTTTGAAAGACAATGTACCTATTTTGGAACCAGAACCTACAGTTCAGGTTCCCAATTTTGAAGAACCTGTTTAACAGGTTCTGGTTCCAATTTCTATTTTTTTTTTTTTTTTTACAAAAATAAAATTGTTGTAATAAGTTTCGGTTCCGGGTGTTGAGATTTTCACAGGGTATCTTGCTACGCTCACCCCTAAAATGCAACCATTTCTATTTATTAAGATATTACATATTCTCAAAGTAATCATTTATATGAGAGTTAGGGATAGATCAAATGGTTAGAGCTTCCCTTTCGATTGCAGGAGATTATGAGATCGATTCTCACCCCCTATTCAAGTCGGGTTTGATAAAGTTGTATCAAGGTTTATTTTTAAATTTAAGTATGTTAAACTATTGTATCCGGATGGACAAGTTGATATCTAAAATTAATATGTTTTGGGCCGGTAGGATTTTGACCTCTCAGTGCACCTGTCCACATGTTAACATAATAACATGTATAAGCCAGCAAATGGCTGTAAACTGATTATGAGCTACTGATCATTCATCATTACACAAGTTTACAACATTTTATATGTACATGTGCGAAATAAAGGAAAAAAAATGTACGTACGGAATATATTATTGTAAGATATTTATCATCTGTTTAAATAGTTAAGATGACACCATAATACCCATCTAGATCTATATTTTAAGACAATAGGATGGCATGAACTATCATAATTTGAATTAAATATTCAAACATTTAGTATACTACCTAAACATGAATTGATACAACAATAAAACAAATTTAGCATACAAAAGCTAATCTATCATTAAAAGTTTCTTGGTTGGGATAATGCCGAGAGTTTCCACACAATTATTAAATGTATCAAGTTAATGTCAAGGGCTCATGACATGTTAATTTTCACTAAAAAATGATCACAAATTTGACATACACAACATGTCTTGTTTAACAACATACTATTGTACAAACTATTAGATATTCTGTCTATCTCATAATACCATACTCAGGGTCTGTTCACATTTATTGAACTAAGCTGAACTGAACTGAATTGATTGGAGCTGAATTGAACTGAACTGATTGAAGCTGAACTGAGATGAAATGAATATTTTATGAGAGAAGAAAATTAGGAGCTGAACTGAACTAAACTGAACTGAACTAAACTGAACTGAAATTAAGTAAATGTGAACAAGCCCTTATTTTGGCTTTTACGCTATATAAATATATGTGGTTTATCACAAATTTTTTTTAGCTAATATTTTATTGTAAAATTGTTAGATTAGTCCTAATGTATATTTTCACAATTTAAATATTTTATATCTTTTTACGTATAGAAAATTAATAATTTCAATGGCCGAAATTATGTTAGAAAATATGACAAAAAAAAAAAAAAAAAAAAAAAAAAAAACCGACTACTTATTTATTGGGATGAAAAGATTAATAATTAGCTGAAAATATATATATTTATCATTCACATGATACATGTTTTCTTGTGAGAAAGTTGTTCTTAAGTTTTATTTGCACCTTATATAACGTTGGAACTAGTAAAGCTCAAGTAGGGAACTTAATCGTTAGTAATCCTTACTTTTGTTTATTAAGCTTAAAAAAAAAAGTTTTTTTTTTTCCTAACAAACTATCCTCATAATCTTTTTCCCACCCCTTCAAGTATTGGGATGAGGAACAAATCCCTATCCTTGTTTGAATCCCACAAAAACAATTTACAAGTCTCTACCCTTATTGTCCTCCCTAAACAAATGCCATGTGAAGTCCTTAAAGGCTTAAAGCCAAGACTTTATGTAGGTTCAAATATTCATGTCGTAATACTTCAATGTATTAATGCAGTGAATGATCTTCATTGAAGCCATGTTTGTATGTAGTTTCAAGTATGCAAATCGTAATAATTGATGTTCGTACTTCGTAGGGACCTAAAATGCATGTATACAAGCTAGCTATTAGATGCGAAGGATAAAGAACATGTGATAAATAAATACGAGTATATAAAAGTTGAAGGTTACCCCTTTTTTTCCAAGATTTGTCATCGTTAGGATACTAATTAAATAAAGTTGAAAAAAAAAACAAGATTATTTTATGTTCGATCACAAATGGCATATCCAAGATAGATGCACAAATCAAAACAATGCAATGATCAAAATATGAAAATACACATGAATCACAAGCAACAAAATCCTCAACTATACAATCGATTAAAAGCTAAGACATACCATGAGCAGCAACAGAGGACCATTGAACAAATATAGTGGGGGTGATGAAAGCCCATACCAAGATTATCAATGCGAATGCACTCTTAGTCTTCCTCATTTAGTTTGTAAGAAGAGAAAAATAAAAGAGAAGAGTAAATATGCTTAATGCTTCTACTTTAGAAATTATACCTAACTCAATAATCAAAAGTCAAAGGTTTCTAAGCAATTAGCTAAGTATATATTATGTGAAGTAATATTAAAAGTGGTTGCCCATGTCTGAAAGGTCACGTTAATTCTAAAATTACAAAAAGACCCATTATTTGGTTAAATAATTGTCATTTGTGTTGTTTAAATGCGTTGTCACTACTAAATTATACTCACTAATGATCAAAACTTTAGTAGTTTACCTCGTTTGCTGGCTTATTATTTTATTATAATTATAATTACTTGTATTTTATAAGTAGTTAGTTGTCGATATACCTCGATTATGTCCTGAATTTTATTTTAGTCTAGTTTAGTTTTCAAAGGTCATGGTTTAAAGGTTTGCAACTTTTACAAGTTTGCAGAGCTTGTTTATTAGTAACTTGGTCACTTTCTTAAGGAGTGTTCAGTTCTATCCATTTTTTTGAACTTGATTTGTTTAATCTAAATTAACATGAACTTATCCAAATATATTACGGAGTAAATCTTATTAAAACTTATTTTAGTTATAATTTGAATTTATACTTCCCTTGTTACAACTTTTTATTTTTCTTGAACTTCTCTTATACTCCGTATGAACTTAACTATATACACATAGTTTTCGTAAACTAAATTTGGGTTTAGATGGGTAGACTAGTCCACACACTTACATTTTGTGATACCTAAGTAACCTAGCTAGAGAACAGAATAGTTGTAGTGAAAAAAAAATTGGAATCACATGATTCAGGCAACAGGTGCCATATACTCACATCACAGTTGAGGAATAAGCCAGATGCAACCCATTTTCACATAAGATTACTTAATCACAAGCAGAACTTTATTTTTATGATTTTCCACAGCATAGTCACATAAACATGCAAGTATTGACAAATCACTCAAATCTAGCTCATTTTATTTCATACTGCCCTAATTACTGCACTTGATAGTGTAATACTCAGATCAGCTACGATCTTCACTTTATGTGCTTCTGAAACCATCCCAACATATCCTGGTGAGCTTCCTCCGCAGCTTTGACTACTGCAGCATCTTCAGGTTTGTATCTGACTGTCCATCCATGGGAAACTCCAGGAAAAATCTTAATGAATTTGTCCACCTATAACAAATTAACAAGCAAGAAACATTAGACTTCTCTCGTCAAAAAAAAAAAAAAAACAGAAACTTTAGACTTCTGCAGAGCATAAAGTCAAAACATAATATTTCATTATTTCAGGGTAGCATTTTCGGCTCAAGTCTGAAATTAATGAAATTCTTGCAGATTATCAAGAATTCAATGTACATGTAGGCCCTCTTTGTTTCATTTGATGGATGATGACCTTTTTGTGAGCAAGTATGAGTAAGGAGGCAAAAAATAAGGAAGAGTAAGCAACAGGTAAATTCACTTTTGTTGAGGAAATCCAATTAGCAGCACTAAACTTGCTCAAATATACTTCCATTAACCCAACACCAAATACAAATCAAAGAGAAAGTTCAACGCAAAGAGTGACAGTCTCCATACCTCAGGCTTGGCATTCAAGGCCTCCTCAAATTGCTTCACGAGCTCAGGTGGAGACATATGATCAACCTCAGCCCCAAGAACAGTTATAGGTACCTTCACACCTAACACAGTTTGAACAACAAAGTACCAAGCAAATTCAGTCTCTGTATATTTTTAAGGTTTAATTGACCCAAGATTTACATACAGATGAAAACCAAGACCACAGTGAAATAATAAATCCCCTGGTGACAAATGCAAATAAAATTTATAAAAAATAAAAAATAAAAAAATAACCTCTCCTCTTTCAAATACAGAACTAGAATCAGAAATGAGGTTATTCGCAAGAAAGTAGGTGTGGCGGGCATTGTAGATAAATTAAGGGAAAATCGTCTGCGTTGGTTTGGACATGTAAGACGGAGACCCGAGGGTGCACCGGTGCGAAGAGTGGAAGAGTGGGACCATGGAGGGATTAAACGAGGAAGAGGGAGACCAAAGATGACTTGGTTGGAAGGAGTGAGGAAGGATATGAAGTGCATGGATTTACGTGAGGATGAAGTTTTGGATCGTAAGGGATGGAGGAGAAAGATTTATGTTGATGACTACACGGAATAATCAAATTTGGTTCATGTTAGCCGACCCCACTTTTGGGATTAAGGCTTTGATTGATTGATTGATTGATATGCTAGGGGAAATTGAGATATGTTGTGAGTATTATTTCTTTTTAGATGGTTGGACAGGAGCAGTCAAAATGCCATTTCATGGGAGCACAACAAGGAGTGGGGAAAGGAGTACCAATTATGGGATAGTTGCACCAGAAACTGCAAAGAAGGGGCACACAAGCAGTGTCACTTGCTACTTGCTAGTGTGGGTATGGAAATGGAATAGATAGAAGTATCATTCACCATTAGGGGTTCAACTTGTAATTCATTTTGAGTTGTTTAAAAGACACTGCAAGAAAAATATATCAGGACAAAAAATGTACACACAAACATACAGATACACAATCATAGTATACATTAAGGATGGAGTTTGCAGGCTTCATGTGAAAAGGTTGAGAAGGGATTCAATTATCCTTCTTTCAGAACTAAGGACTGTTTTATACATTCATCAATGGAGATCTTTGCAAGTCAAGGAGCAGGTGTCCAATATTGAATGGTCAAAGACTGCTCCTAATTCTAAAACCAAATGATGTAAGCACCAACACAACATTTCCATAAAAAAAAAACCCTTCCTCGTGGTATACCGTAGTGGCGTGAACAAAATACAAAGTAGTACAAAAATCAAAATGTGAACAGAGATTGCAGGTTTATAAAGAACATTAATGATAATAAAGCATCATTATAAGATAAATAAACTGCATGCTAAATTGAACCTTACCTTTGATATCATCCACGGTAACAAATGAAGGGTGTAGGAGCGCTGCTGCTTGTATATATTCATCAGTTTGTGCTAATTGCACAACCACTTTGGCTAAATTGAGTAAATGATTAAGATCACAAGGAGAGAAAAAACAAGTGAGTAAAATTTTTGGCATGCAGTGTCTACATAGAATTGAGCATCAGATTATAAATACTAGTCACATATGAGTAGAAGGCATTGCTGCATTGCAAATGAATGAAAAGATGAAATCTTACCTCCCCAACAAAAGCCAACTGCTCCTATCTTAGATATACCTTTCTGCTTCAGAGATTCAATTACCGGCTTAGCCTCTTCACATCCTTTGTCCTAAAAGAAATGAATTGATATGCATACATGTCAGAGCCATACCCACAATGACCACAAACAGTATAAAATATAAATATATCTTAATCCCTTTGCTTGGTAATTATAGGTCATGTATATACTATTTTGGATGTCTAGAAAACTTGTTATATCCTAAAGGTTTATAATTGGATATGTTTAAGTGACCCAACTTACATAGAAAGATTAAAAATTCATTTTATATCCTTATTATAAAGATTGTGTCAATGCAACAATGATTGATTTAGGTGCCAAAATGGTGTAACTTTTGTAGGGAATTTCTAGTAAAATCGTGTTACATCCTAATCATAGAGGTTGGATTAATGTGGCAATAATTTTCTAATAGATCAAGGGTAAAAACAAGAGTAAACCAGAATTGATGGCTAACCATGATATCACGAATGTAACTATAAGAAATGATCAGATGTTAGCAAAAATAAAATAACAATAGCTAGAGTTAGAGTTAGGATTATAAGCTACTGGCAAGTGGCAACATCCTGGTAGTTACGAGTTCATCGCTGGCTAATCCATACTGTGTTACCTTCCATTCACTTAAACCAGAATAAAACACAAACACAGACTTACCGCCCCATGGTCCTTTATCCAAGCTTGTATCGGTCTGTCAGTGTTTTCAGGATTGTAAGGATCCCCATGGAGGAAATCAGGGACAACAGCATAATAACCAGCAGCAGCAACTTTGTCGGCGAGCTTCCTGTAGGGTTATGCTGTTGATGTCAGTGTTCAATGGTGGAAAAAGTACACATTAAGAATCAGCACCAGTTACACCAACATGATGCAATCAGAGGGCTAATGGGCTATCATACTCCAAAAAAATTTCAAACTGAATTATAGTCTATGAGGTTGCATGTGTGGTAAAAGCAGGCTAAAACATGTACTTTCCAATAACAAATTAACACAGAGTGACAGAACTCATATAACTTCAGACTGCCCAACCACTATAAATACCTGGGAAAAAAAAATCAGAAAGAAGAAAAGAAATAGCCATGGATTCACAACCAACCTTTCCAATGATTATAAATGCACATTGCACATTTACATCAAAGAAACTTACGGAGTATAAATTAAGGAAGAACAAAATATATTGAGGGCAACACGAATACAAGATGTTTTGGAGAATGGGTAATTGTTATTAGTGGATAAACTAAATAAAAATAGGAATGAGAATTTGAATTACCCAAAAACCATAGGAAATTCCAAACCTCCTTTTGGTCAATCAAATTTTACATTCCCATGATGTCAACCGAACATGTTAATATAAATTCAGTGGAACTCTACAAGGGAAGTAACATCTCATACAACTTCTAATGGAAAATTCTCATGTCAATCAAACAAGCACTTACGAGTAACGATTTCGGACTATAGACAATGATCATAGAAACTATCATTTCATACGAGTATGACAAAACCAAAAAGGCATATTAAACTACATGACAAACACAATAATCTGTCTAAGCCTTAAAAATCCAAACATGATTGGATTTCCCAAAAGAACTCATTCTTCTGACTTTGTACTAATCAATCATTCACTAAGATTTAATTAAGCCAACTTAAACTCATTCCAACACTGTGGAGAAATTTTGACAACGGATGATGATGACCTGTACTGATCAATAATTCACTACTATTTAAATACGAGTATAATATAATTCACTACAATGATAAGAAAAGATCAATTAGAAAATTTTATCTTCCTAATTTTGCAAACATAAATAAAATCATCACCAAAAAACTAGAAATTAATAATTCAGCCAAGTATTAAAATTTCAGTTATTATACCTCAAATTTGGAGCTTCAAATCCTGCAAAAACAAAGAAGAAACGATTACTACCCACAAAAATTGATAACAAATTCCACTACATATTTTCAAAACAAACAATTATAAGATCAAAATGATCGAAACAACAATAAAATAGAAATGGGTATTTATTATTTAATACAAATTACCATAAACATCAGAGATGAAAAGAACAGCAAGCTTGGAATCAGAAGTGCCAGAAACATATGATTTAAGACCACCAATTTCTTCAACATGCCCAGTTCCACTGCTTGGGTTCAAAGCAGGGGGATTTTCGCAACATTGTGGCCCTGACATTTTTCGATGATTTTTGTTTTGAATGCACAAATTTGGAGTGGGAATCAGAGAAGTATGATCTGGGTTTGTAGTAATGGTGTTGGAGCTGAGCTGTTGGGAAATATATGGAGGATATTAAGTCGGATAATTCAAATATTCGGTCCCTTTCTAGAAAGTCCTTTGCTTTGATTCTTGTTAAGCAAGACAGCCAAGGTTCATTTTTAAAACAAAAACGACAATAAATTAGAGTCTATATAAAAAAAAATATCTAATAACACAATTATATTTCAAATATATGAAGTGGAAGTTTTTATTTGGAGATTTATTTTTTTAAGAAAGGTGGAAGTTGTTTGGATGCCAAATAAAAAAAGGGACAGTGTATGAGAATTAAGAGTTGGGTTTTGAAGGATTGTGGTGAAATGTTGCAAAATTAACTCTTAAACTAGATGAAAGCCCGTGCGATGCATAGGTTTTTCATATATAAATCTCAAAAAAAGATATTTTCGTATAAATTCTAAGTTTTTTTTTAATAATTATTTAATTTATATTTACTATTTAATAATTTCAAACAAAAAATACATAATAATTTAATTAAATTGTTATGGGGGGTACTAAATCACGTCCGGTATTTACCGGGTAATGCCCGTATTTTAAAAAATACATACTAAAATACCCTCCCTTAAATAACCCATGAAAACCTTTTCTTTAAACTTTTACCTTTCTCTCTCTTCACCCTTTTCACCTACCCTTTCTCTTTCCCCCAAATTCAACCCCCCATTATCATCCACAACCACCGTTTATCACCATCATCAACCACCGTTTATCATCCACAACCACCGTTTATCACCACCGTTTCTCTTTCCCCCAAATTCAACCCCCCATTATCATCCACAAGACTACAACCACCGTTTATCACCATCATCAACCACCAAGAATTTTTTTTTTTGTAAGAAATTTAAGGGTTGACGGTTCAAGGGTGGCGCAAATGTCTGGAAATCAGAGAGGAAAAGGCATCGTCTCCGGCGAACAGGTGAGCCGTTTCTTTTTTTTTTTTATTTTCCGTCGAGGTTGAGAAACGCCTGGAGATCTGGAATCTCGAGGCTAGAAACGCCCGGAATTTCCGGATCTCTGGCGTAAGTTCGAAAATCCCAGACGAAACACGAACGCCTGGAATTTTCGAACATACGGCCGGAGATCCTAAAATTCCAGGCGTTCGTAGCCTAGAGATTCTAAATCTCTGGGCGTTTTATTTATTTATTTTTTTTTTAAAAAACTATTTTTTCATATGTGGTTGTTTTTGTTGTTGTTGTTGCTGTATTACTCGATATATTGTTGTTGTTGTATAACTCGATAGATTGCTGTTGCTGTTATTGTTATTATATTGTTGTTGATGTCAAAAAAAATGAGCAATTATAGTTTTACTGATGGTCAAAATGAGCTATTAGAATTTAGAACAACTTCAGTTTATACAAAAAAAATGTATAATTAGAAATATGCATTGTTAAATGTGACATGCCTCAATAGCTGAGGGTCAAGTTATAGTCCTGATTCTTTACTGAAAGTAGTTGATACCAATATAGCAAAGCTCTGTTTTTAGAGGCACATTACCTGATTCATGATACTTTTTCCTTAGTCCCATATTGTTTTGTAAACTTGCATTTTTTTGGAGTCCCAAAATAATTGCACACTCGACTTTTCAAGTAATAGTCTCTTGCTTCTGTACTAATATTCCAACCCCAATTCATCATCTTGTGCCAAAGACAAAGGTGCAAAATAATGTGGGATGCAGGAAGTAATTATTTTAGTCAACAGCAGTGTAAAAATGTCGAGTAAAACTAGAATAGATGGAATTTCAGATAGGGCGGAGGGGTTTGTAAATGTATTAGTGTGATGGTTCATGATATGGCATTGTAAAATTAAAACAGGCAGTTGATTCAATTTTGAAAGAGGGGGAATGGATGCAATAAAATTGGAATGGATGTAATAAAATGTTGCCACAAGTGTTATTGTTGTTATTATTATTATTGTTTTGATGTTATATATTATTATTATTATTATTTTTATTATTATTCTAATTATTATTATTAGTATAATTATTATTATTATGAACTAAAATTAGACTTATTTTAATTACCTTTTGCAAAAAATTAAGATTGAGGGTTCAGGAACACGACACGTTGTATCACGGCGCTTGAACGCGTCAATTAGGAGGGAGAGAGACCGATATCGTTTTCAGCCTCGTACTGAGACGGGACTAGTCCCTAATGCTAATATGGCGAGTTCAACCTCCGCAGCACAGAGTCATCATTCAAGGTCTCAGAGGGATGGGTCGGGTTTCGAGTCTGACCAGGAGGAGGGTGAGTCACTGGGTCCCGAGTACTCGTACATAGGAGAACAGGGTTTATCGGGCGATGACGATGAGGAGGAGGCTGATGACATTATTCATACAAATAGGGGTGCTGATGGTAGATTTGTAAGTACTCAGGAGACTAGTCGTAGTCGGACTCTGATACAAGACAGCTGGTTAGTGAGTACGCCGATGGCCGGTGGTCCAGAGGATGGTAGTGTTATTCCTAGCTATGGTGGTCATGTTGCAGCTGCAATTTGGGGTGGTGTGGAGCAAGGTGTTTTGAGATGTATGAGTAGGAGAAAGATGTGCACTGCACTAGATCAGTTGCGACAGTCGTTATTACCAGAGACATTAGCCCCGATAGATCAGAGCGGGCTATCACATCTTCCTGGTATTATGTATCAGCACCTCGACTGGCCCTTGATTTCAGCATTCGTGGAGAGATGGCAGCCAGACACTAACAGCTTTCATTTGCCGTTCGGTGAGATGACTATCATGTTACATGACGTGTATCATATCCTTGGGATCTCTGTAGATGGTACTATGGTTTCTACTGTTATGGACCCCCTACAGTTACGACAGTATTGTGCGTTCATGATGGATTTGCCTGTCGAGGAGCTACGTAAACCCACTTATGCGCCTAGTGGCGCGCTTTCTTCGAGGGTCCTCGAGACGACCTTCAATGTTGAGAGGCCCCTTGATATCTACGTGGTGTCCTTTTTGTGGATTTTACTAGGTTCATCACTCTTTGTGGACAAGAGTGGTAATAGACTTCATCCCTCCATCATCCATGAGCTTCAGCCTGTCGAGGGTACATTTGTCACTAGTTCCTACTCATGGGGCTCTGCTACTTTAGCGTATTTGTACCGTCAGTTGGGGCAGGCCTCACGGGCAGATTGTGATTCCATCTCTGGTTGTCTCACGCTTCTTCAAGCGTGGATTTATGAGTATTTTCCATGCTTTCGCCCTCAGCAGGGCACTCTGACTAGGGAGCCTGGACGTCCACGTGCATTGTTATGGGATGTTGGTTCGCCACCGAAGAGCCCAGATCGGCTTTATGCTTTTCGTGCTCGACTTGACGTGTTGACTGACATTGAGGTAAATATGAAATTTATTATTTAGTTGTGATTTGTATCGCGTTACTCTTATGTGACTAATTTATTGTTTGATTATGCAGGTAAACTGGCTGCCTTACGGACCTGACCCTGCCAGTGTTGTTCCTACGACGTTGTTCTCGGGATTTTTACGGTATCGCAACATCATTGAGCCGTATATGCCTGATCGAGTTGTCAGACAGCTTGGGTTAGTACAAGGTATACCTAGGTACCCCATTAGGCCCGAGAAGGCCAAGAGACCGAAGAAGGTTAAGATGTATAGTGTTGAGTTCCCGGCTGAGACGTCCATACACATGTGGGAGAGCTTTATTCAATTTGTTGCGTATTGTCTACCAGTGGCTCGCTACACTAGACTCAGTCGCGGCAGTCCTACATGCACGGACGATTACATTCCATGGTTGGTCAGATACTCTCACCCTCGTGTGTCACCCCCTGACGTACCTCAGGGTCACGGTCTTCCCGAGAGGACCAATACTGATTATGTAAGTACATTTTCCTTTAGCCTTGTATTTATTATCTAGTATTTTATTAATTGTATTGATTTTTTAAACATTTTATATTGTTTACAGTGGGTTGGACGCTTCGTTGATTTCACACAGCGTGCACTAGCTGAGTCGCATGGGCCCATGTCCCGTGAGACTAAGGCCATGGCTACACAGGCCCTTCATGATTGGGATGTTATGCGTGGGTTATGATTTGAGTTACGCTAGACAATTTTATTCTTAGTTGAACAGTTTAATTGTTAGTTGGACACTTTTATTATTTTGTTTTTATGATTGTAATCGGACACTTTTAATATTTGTACGGACATTAGCACTTTACTTGTTAGTGTTTTTTTATAATTATTTTTGGCATGCTAACTTATAATAATAATAATAATAATAATAATAATAATAATAATAATAATAATAATAATAATAATCAAAGTGCAGACAAAAGAAATCAACGCATTACATCTATCAAGTTGCGACTAATCTTTCCCACAAACTAATTCTATGTTGGTATCGTTGCTCCCATCCAATAACGCTAGGTTCACGAGCCCGGTACCAAACATTTGCAATCGGGGGAATCGGATGGTTTTGGTCAAGCTGCAAAAGTATAAAATGAGACCCACCAACAGTTGCTATAACAAACTCTCGAGTTGGTGCAGTAGCATTGTCGGGGGCCCGCAACGGTAACACAGTGATGCACGGATAGTAGCTCGTTGGTGTCTGTCCAATACCATAACAAATCACGGTTGCATTGTATAAGGTAGCAATTACGTACAAATCCTGAAAGGCTACCATCCAATGTCTTTCCCCACATGGGTCACCGCTCCAACGAATACATTGTATCTCAAAATCCAAACCACCTGCCTCGTAATAAATCCTCCTGTATAAGTGCGGATAACCAGTTATCTCATTAGCCATGAATTGTCGAGCTAACCTCCATTGCTCTTGATCCATGAAGAAGGCGGCAACTTAACGAAAGCCGCAATTACCATCACCAATGACATCATTCCACCCGGTTATGTAAGGCAATATATGTCCGGGAAGCAAGCGAGCGTACCTACATTGTTCAATGTTGAATCCATTTCCTCTTGAAAAAAATACACATTCGTTATGGGTAGAAAATAAATTAATATAAAATTCATAATTGGTAGAAAAATATATATATAAAAATATATATATATATATATATACCGGATTCAGTTTGACGGTTTTGCCTTGAACTATGTTGGCCCGACCTTCTCCCTCTACGACCGCTACTGTTCCGCTCAACATTCTCAAAATGGCTATGGTTACGCCTAGTTGAATGATCATGTGGACGACCCCGTGTTGAGTGATTCACTTCTGGCTCTTCAAGATCTGAATGATTCGGATGCAATTCATCTTCAATGATGCGAGAAACATTTCGAACTGTAACAGGGTCACTAGCCAAAACCTCGTCGACAAGTGAACGAAAATGTGCTGCTTCTTCTGCCGACTCGTCGACGAATTCCAGAATATCAACACCATCACCAATGACAAGGCTCTGCCAAAATGGATGAATTTGGTTGCAATACAACCCCTTCTTATCACGCATTGAATCATGAATCTGGCAAGCACATGGTATCCCATGGGTGATCCGTAGAGCACAACCGCAACGCTCATGCACCTCATAACTTAACCCTCTCATTCTTTCTATCTCATTGTAAAGAACAGACAAACAATGATGAGAAACCTTTTGATTCAGCCGCTGCAACGGCATGTGCCTGTACTTCTCACCTACTTTAGATCTACTAGCCTCTAAAGCGTTACGTATTCCAACAATCTGATTTCCAATCTGGCAATGTACTCGAGCCCATACCGTATCCAAAGAACCAGTTGATGATTCCATCCAACTCTTGACTGCCGAGTGCTGACTCTCAACCCTACATGTACAAACATTACCAAAGTGCAGAACTCTGTTCGTCCAACACGTCACAAATTTCTCTTTATGAGGGAGCCAGGTAGTCTCAACGTATTCCACAACTTTCGGATACCGAGCCCAACTTGTTTTCAATCTCTGCAAGGCTAACTCATATTCCGGCTCAGATGTAGCATTCATGACTCGATTCCATCTACCATTTTTGAACTTTGCACCCACCGTCTTGTCCTTGAACAATCCAGTCACATAAGCTTCAACGTCCTTATTAATGTGCCACCTACAAAGTAAATGCGTAGTGTGGGGAAACTCAGCTTTCAATGCTGCACAAAGTCCAAGCTCACGGTCAGTTAAGAACACTGATGGCTCCCGTTGGTATCCAATCAAATCCCTCAATCTCTAAAGCACCCATCGATAACTAGCCTGTGTCTCGTTTCTCATGAAGACATATCCAATAAGAAAATTTTGATTTGTCGGTGTAACCCCAACTATCTCAAAGAATGGCATGCCGTATCTGTTTGTCTTGTATGTAGAGTCCATACCAATCACGTACGAATATGTGCGTAACAAGTTGCACGTGATCGGATGCACCATGAATGCATGCTGTAAAACGCCGATGTCATCAACCATAACCCAGTAAATGTAGCGACTCTCTCTAGCCAAATGCAGAAATTGTTGAACCACTCCTCTTCCTTCAGACTCCTCCATTCTAATGTCACTTCTACAATTGTAGATATGCCTGATGTTTGGATGATCTTCAGGAAATTGCTCAATAATGGTTGTCATGATATTACGAGGCGCAACCTTTGACCTCGTTAAGTTACGCACAACCTGTTTTGCACCTGCACTAAGACCGCTGATTTGTCGATGACCTTCAGGATACACAATGAATGGATGATTATGGGTGCCGGTTACATCATTTTTAGCACGGATCCTCCAACCATTGGTGCTTCTCTCATAATAAATCTTGATGTAGAAAGGACACCCAACGGACTTAGTTTTAGTGTCCTTGCGAATCACATTCTCCAAATCTCTTGGCCTTTTCTTTCGACTGCGATCGCAAGCCAAATATCGATACGACCGACCATCGGTGGTTTTTTTGTACGACGATGAGACGAATAAAAATCCGATTGTTCGTGAAATATCTTTCTCCCATTCAACAGCAGCATCAAAAGTAGGAAACACAGTGTCAGTTTGAAAATGGCCACTGTAATTCACACCATTACCGCCATTTTCTAATTCTGAATCCTATAACCACAAAACAAACTACTTAAGAACCCATGAAATCATATAATAATAATGATATAATAATATTTAAATAACCTAATAATAATAAAATCAAAACAGACAGGAAACGCCTGAAAAGTTTGAATGTACCACGGGAGAAACGCCTAATATTTTAGAATCTTTCGTGGTACATTCTAAAATTTCAGACGATCCTACCATTGTTCGTCTGATAATTTAGTATGTCCTATGGATGAGACTACATTTCTAAGCGTTTCAAATATGAAGCCAGAGGAACGCCTGAAATTTTAGAATCTACCGTGGAACATTCTAAAATTTCAGGCGAACACAGGTAGGAACGCCTGAAATTTTAGAATGTTTTTAGGTAGATTCTAAAATATCAGGCGTTCCTCTGGCAATTACGAAAAAAAAAAAAAAAGGTCTAAAAATTCACCGATTCCGTACGCACAGGTGACCTCTCCGGCGGCGACTGCAATTCCGTAAACTCGTCCATTCACCCCTTGTGCAAATTGTTGTTGACAAAAGTTTTTTCTTTAAAAAAAATAATAATTCAAGTCGTGGATGGTGGATGGCGCCTGGTGGTGGTGGCTGTTTGGTGGCCGGTGTGGTGAAAATAAAATAGGGTAAATTTATAAGGGGTAGAAGTAAATTAGGGTAATAGTAAATTAGGGTAAAATTAAAAGGGGGCATGTTTGTAAGATCGTGTTAAAATACGGACGTTACCTGGTAAATACCGGACGCGATTTAGCAATTCACATTGTTATTGCCTATTACAAAAGTATATTTTTTTTCTAATGTAATTTATAATGCGACTTTATTTATTTATTTATTTATTTATTGTTGTTTTGTATTTTATTTGTGGTTGTTCATTATATGACAATTAGATTTAAAAATATGAATAAATTGAAATATGATATCTTTCAAAAAAAAAAACATTGTAAATATGATATTTTATTGGTTACATATTAGGTTTAAATCTTTAATGTGAAAAGATAATTTTCTTATTTTCTAAATAATTTAAATCCTAAATCATTATTTGTTGTTTTTTTTTAAAAAAAATATTATAAACATGTCTACTATTTATCATTTATTTGATAGAATCACCAACTTCGTTCACGCACATATCTCTTCCATCTAATCAAAATGGATAAATAAAACATGTTAGCAAAAATAAATTTATATAAAATTAATCTTTATAGTCTTATAAAATAAATCAATATATTTACCATGAAGTGAAAAATTGTTGTGAAATTGATCTAAAAATTATAATTGTACAAAATCAAATCTATGCATTGGAATTTTTTCATCGTCCCCAATTGCCCGAACAATAGTATTTTCATCGTCCCCAATTGCCCGAACAATAGTATTTTGAAAATTAAATCATTATTTCATCGTCCCCAATTGCCCGAACAATAGTATTTATCATTTTGTTGTAATTGTATGCAATATTGCTTCTTATTTGTAACGATTGAAAAGTATTTAATGGAGTAAAATTTTCTTTCAACTAATCTTGGACGAAATTGTACAAAGTTGGCTTTAACTGCGGCATGAATGTAATCACCCTGTAATTAAAAATAAAAATTAAATTAATTTGATGACTTCATTAAGCTGACTAATTAAATCACAAAAAGTTTGTTTTAATCATAAAATTAATTAATAAAAACTTTTATAAAAAACTTAATAATTATAAACGATTAATAAAGATATAATACCTCTTCCTACTTTGATTTTTCAATCATTTTTGCTCGAATTTAATTCTCTGATTAAATTAGATCTACATGTAAATCTCTTCCTATAACACAATGTAAGCAATAATCACAAATATACATTTAAACATGGATTTTCAAAATTAAACTAAGAATTACGCAGCTATTGATGACCTAAAACTGACAAAAAATTCGTTTGATTTGGTTTGGTATTGATACGAAATGTTATTGGTGTTATAGGATGCGTCAATTTATAGTGGTAGGCATCACAAATTTTAATTTAATTATAATAAAAGAATAAATTTTATTTCTTATTATAAACACTATTAAAATTAAATCCTGTATCTAAAGATGATTTTTTCTTAAAGATAACTTTTAGCTCTTTAATTTGATTAAATCATTATAAATTACTATTCGTTATTTTTATTTACGTGGCAAAATTCTTAAATCTCATTCGTCACTTTTGTTTAGGTGGAAAGTGAATTTTTTAATTCTAAAATAAAATAGAAATCTGATTTTTAATTGGTCGAAAATATAACTTTGCTTATGTGGCGCGCCAAATGCTCCCGAAAAATGCCTACTTTATTTATATATTAGATTATTATTGTTAATCGACGGGGCACACCCGTGCCAGCTTATTAAATTTTTTTTAAAAAATGTATCAATTAATCATCAATAACATAATACTAAAACAGACACCAGGAATGACACGTGTCAATTCCTGGTGTAGTTTTTTCCCTCCAAAACACTCCTTTCCTATTTTACTAAACTTCTTTGACAATCTTAATATATAATAACTATCATAATATTATTTTAAATCTTTTATAATCATCAATAACATAATACTAAAACAGACACCAGGAATGACACGTGTCAATTTCTAGTGTAGTTTTTTTCCCTCCAAAACACTCCTTTCCTATTTTACTAAACTTCTTTGACAATCTTAATATATAATAACTATCATAATATTATTTTAAATCTTTTATAATAAATATATTCCTTCATAACTATTTACTCCATTTTCCATATCTATTAATATATTACTTTATATGTCATATCTTTAATACATCATGTTTATTCTTTCAAATAAGATAATTTTGTAACAATATTTAAAAAATCAATCATAATAAATAATAAACAAATAATCTATCTATCTATATATATATACTAAAATAACAACCGTTGATATCATCACTGCCTACGTGTCACTTTCTTATTTTATTTTTTCCCTCCAAAATGCATGGATGATGTCATATTTTTCCTTTACAAGCTACCCTATTTAACATTGCTTTGAAAATTAAATTCCATTTGAATTTTTAAATTTTTGGTATTCTATAGATATTATGTTATTTAGTTATTTATGATTTGTTAACAATAGTTAATAATATAATTTAATTGAAATTTCCTAATTAAATGTGAAAATTATGCACTTATGGGAATTGTATATTCATATTTGATAAAAAATTAATTAGGAAAACGGAGAAAGTTGTTATTTTCTTTCAATATTTGTTAAAAGTTTATAATTCAGTTCTTAATATAAAACAGTGCATCGCACGGGATTAACCTAGTATATATAATACTAAAACAGACAACAGGAATGACACGTGTCAACTCCTGGTGTAGTTTTTTCCCTCCAAAACACTTCTTTCCTATTTTACTAAACTTCTTCGGTTTTTTTTTTTTTTTTTTTTTTGACAGTATTTTACTAAACTTCTTTGACAATCTTAATATACTATAACAATATAACTATCATAATATTATTTTAAATCATTATAATAAATATATTAATTTATAACTATTTACTCCATTTTCCATATCTATTATTATTCCCTCCGTTCCTTAATACAATGCCTCTTTTGAGCATTTATTCCTCACATAATAAAGAGAAAGAAGCATTGTATAAAAGGACGGATGAGTAATATATTACTTTGTATGTCATATCTTTAGTACATCATGTTTTATTCTTTCAAATAATTAAGGTAATTTTGTAACAATATTTAAAAAATCAATCATAAATAATAAATAAATAATATAATACTAAAATAGACACCATGAATGACACGTGTCAATTCCTGCTGTAGTGTTTTCCCTCCAAAACACCCCTTTCCTATTTTACTAAAATCTTCTTTGACAATCTTAGGCCCTGTTCTTTTGAGCTTCTAGGCAGAGCAGAGGTCAGCAGAGCAGAGGAGATTAAATTTCAGCAGAGCAGATTTTAGGATAGTAGAGCAGAGCAGAGCCGAGCAGAACAAATTTCAACATTATTATTAATACTATTATTAATGTTATTATTATTAATGATATTATTATTAATACTATTACTAATGTTACTATTATTAATGTTATTATTGTTGTTGTTGTTGTTGTTATAAATAAATGTGTATCATATTTAACATATGTTAATAGTAGAAAGATACCGCATATCAAAATAGGAACATAATTAGATTAACATCTAACAGCTTGGTGAATTAAACATCCACTTCCATATGATTGTGATTCTCATCATCTTCATTGTTGCTTTGATCTTGGTTGTTATCACCTTCATTGTCGCTTTCCGATCGATTAGCCCTCCAAATTCGGAGTGCTATATCATGTCGCAATATGTCCATACTATCTTTGCGCCATTGTGCATACATACACTACAAGATATTATATCAAAGAGGGCAATTTAAATCGCCCTCTTAGGTTCAAATTTCGCCCTATTAGGCAAAGAGGGCGATTTTAAAATCGCCCCCAAGTCGCCCTATTAGCTTCGTCCTATTATCTTCAAAGGGCATACAAATTTTTCGCCCTCTTTGTTAAATATCAAAGAAGGCAAAAAATTTTGCCCTCTTTGATCAAAATCAAATAGGGCAAAATTTTCGCCCTCTTTGATTGAATAAAGCAAGACGAAATTTGTTTTTGCCCTCTATAAACAACTTAAACAAGTCAATTTATATTGCCCTCCTTGCTCAAAATTCGCCCTGTTTGATCAAATTTTAAAGGGCAAAATCAAAGTCGCCCTCTTTGTTCAATTTTTTGTTTTTTAAAAAAAAATCTAGGAGGACATTTAGAAAGAAAAAAAAGGTGTTAATATGCATAAATTCTAATTTTGTCATTATATATACAAAAGTATTAACCAAGTTATCCTAAATAATAACAAATATTTAATAATGTTTTTTCTAGGACATTATCAAGCAATCTTCTCATCATTGCACCTTCTAGCATCCCCTTTTTAGCTGATATGACAATTAAATCAACACCACCTGCTTCCTCAAATTTAGCTGATATCCCCGTCCCAGCACCGATTATTGGAGTGCCTTTGCTTATTTGATGAGTGAATGTCTGCAGTATCTAATGCCTTCTTTGCAAAGTGTCTGCAAAGGTCGTAAAAGTTATTACTATTCTAAACATTTTAATATAATCCATGTCAAATCTGGAAAATGGAACAAACATGCATAATGTCAAAATATGCATGGTACAATAGCTATAGACTATAGACTACCATCACAGTAGACCAAAGATAAGATAGCAAAAATTTATAGAGCCGTTGGTTCAGACCTTCAAAACAAAGAGTGTGAAAACCATATCCAATGAATCCTTAAGGAAGCATTCGATTCACTGGATTTTTACTTATCAGAACTTAAGTTTTCTTACTTGAACTTATCTCAACCTATTAGGGTAACCTTTATCTTACCTATTCCTGAAATTAGGCCCTAAATCAGTTGTAATCAATGGCACTGGCTGAAAAGGCAAGCAGATGCTCTATTGGTAGTAACGACTGATTAACACTACAAATGCAAGTTGATCACCTACTAATCATCCCTACCTCGAGGAACAAAGCTATAACTACCATGCTCGTTTGTAACTATTCTTCTATTAGTCGACAATCAGCACTTAAAAGACACAAGCATCATTGCATTGACCATTTAACCAACATCTAGGCATGACAATCAGCAATTTTTGCTATATGCATGGTACTAACCGATTTATAGCTATAGACTATAAATCTGTTATAATACAGAGAAACTGGAAAATGGAACCATAAGTGCATAATGTCAAAATATAGCTATAGGCAAGTGCATTAAGAACATAAATGACCATGGAATTTGCCGTTTTCATACAAGGGAACAGAAATTGTCATCCAATAAGCCAGGGATACAGAGTCAGATTTGCAATTATTAGAGTTTAGCCAAACCTAGATTAAAGTATAACTAACAATGCTCTAATATTAAAGATGTAAGAATTATAATGTTAAAGTTGCAACAACCAAGAGTAAATTGTACACAGATCCACAAGGCAATTTTATGCAACGAGTGAGCTAGAAAATATTACCTCTATCAAGCATCAAGGCCAATCTTCTCCATGATTAACCGAAGCTTTTGTTCTAGGTCTTCTTGTTTCTTCTTAGACGCTTCCAATTCAGCTCGCATAATATTATTTTCATTTTGTAGTTTTTCAACATTTTGTTCCAGCTCAGCTCTTCCTATCTTTCCATCTTTAGACGACACCGGGTGCCCTTTGCCTAAACCTCGGGCATAACCTGAACGATGTCCAAGAACCTTCACATAAGCTTCTTCAAGAGTAAGATTATCAAGGCAAATTCTAACTCGCCCTCCTTGATAGAAACTAACAAGGCAAATTCTAACTCGCCCTCCTTGACCGATTAAAGTCGCCCCCTTTGATCTTTTTTCTTGTAGTGATAGTTGAATATGTAGCTCCTATATTTGCATCATGTTGAATGATTGGTATGCCAAGCTTATGCATCCAAATATGTAGTGTGCAGGTGGCTATAATGATTGACGTTTGACTCTTTTGTGACGCCTGTGGAATGATATGTAATGATCTACAATATTTTATAATAATAATAATAACAACAATAATAATAATAATAATAGTAATAATAATAATAATAATAATAATAATAATAATAATAATAATAATAATAATAATAATAATAATAATAATAATGTCGTATATTTTATAATAATAATAATAATAATAATAATTTTCCTAACAAAAACAACAACAACAACAACAACAACAATAATAATTAATAATAATAATAATAATAATAATAATAATCATAAAAATAATAATAAAACATAAGTATTGATTAAAATTAAAAGTAGATCATTGAAATAATTATTATTATTGAATATTAATTATTATTATTATTATTATTATTATTATTATTATTATTATTAATTATTATTTGAAAATAGAGCATAGTAGAGTACAACAGATTTCTTTTGAGCAAATTTGATTTGAGTAGAGTAGAGCAAAGCAGAGCAGCTCTAAAGAACGGGGCCTTGATATAGTATAACTATCATAGTATTATTTTAAATCTTTTACAATGAATATATCCCTTTATAGCTATAAACTCTATTTCCCATATCTGTTATTAATATATTACTTTGTATGTCATATCTTTAATACATCATGTTTTATTCTTTCAAATAAGGTAATTTTTTAACAATATTTTAAAAAATGAATCTATTAAAATGAATCTTACTACACAATTTGTTATTATTGTTATTGTAAAATAGGAACTTCAATTTTTTTAATACTTTAATTGGTTTCTCGCCTAATTCAAATATGAAGAATATAACAAAATGAAGGGAGCTGAGATTAGCAACATTGCGTAACATTATAAATATTTTATCTATGCATGTAATTAGGTAAGTAAATTTGATTAACTAAAATTTCATTCTTTTTATTTGTATATCTCCAAATTGAATTGAAATTAAATTGAATTTATTATTTCTACTTGTTATGTGTAATACATAATTTTAGATTCCTCTTTGGTTAATAAAAAAAAAATTGATACTTAATTTATCATTGAATTTTTAAACATTGGTCTAATATATAATTTTAATATACTCATTTTGACTCTTTCGTTATATTTCATATTTCATTTCATTATATACGTAATATTAGAATATAATAACTATGTTTTTTGGTGTTTAGAGAGCCATAAGAGCGAATGGATGAATGATGAGAATCAATACCAGAATCACCTAGAATCGGAAAGGGGTCGGAGCTTTAATCACTTGAGCTATCCCTCACTCTCAGAAGATAATAAATATGTTATAGTTGTGTTTTATTTTTTTTTATTTTTTATTTTTAATACATTTTTTTCTTTTATTGATTAAGGCCTTGTTTGGCAAATGGCTGTTGGCAGTTGGCTATTGGCTGGTTCACTTGGCTTATTTGACCAGCTGAAATGGTTGGCTGTTTATAATGGCTTTTGAAACTGGTTGTTTAAGCTGGCTGTTTATAAAAGTGTTTGATAAATTAATTGTTGGTTGTTGGCTGTTTATTAGATAATTTGTGGGCCAACAAGCCAAAAGCCAACAAAAAAGCTACTCAAAACAACTTTTTCATTTTGGTTTAAAAGCCAGCTTTTTCGCTGACTAAAAAACCAATTACCAAACACATTTTATGGCTATTTGACCACCTAAAAAAGCCAAAAGCCAAAAGCTAACAAAAAAGCCATTAAAAAACCAATTACCAAACATGGCCTAAATGTAGTGAAATAACTATGCATGGTACGGGACCTAATCTAGTAACTAATACTAAAGTACTTATCGCTGACATCATCACTTTACATGTGTCAGTTTCTGATAAAAAATTTCCCTCATAAACTATTTGTGACATCATTCTCTCTTTTTTTTCTTTTTTTTTTTCCTATTCAAAATAAAGCTAATATTTGAAAATTATTGATTAACTAGATTAGTACCCGCGCGTTGCACGGTGTTGATAAGTATTTTTTTTCATATTTCTTTAGTACATGTTATGTAAATATATATAAGAAAAGATTTACATCATTTTTTTTAAATAGTTGGTTATAATTTAATGTTACCGTGAATGAAGCACTGAAGGCTTTAACCCTCAAAATTGATGATCCTGTGAAGCAACAACAAATGAACCTCATGCAAGAAAGCTTGAGCAAGCTATCTAGTGACTATAAATTTCAGGGCATTAGTTCACAAGGGGTCTCGCTTGACAAGGAACTTCTTCCGCATAAGTTCAATGCCAACGACATCCTAAAATTCAATGCAACAGATAACCCTTACTTTCATCTAAGAGCTTTTGAAACCATAAAGAACATTAAGGGGATTGATAGGAAAGTCTTTCGTTCCTTGTTTTCTTTATCTCTTGAGACCGTTTGTCAATAATGGTTCTTTTCCCTTGACAAAGAGAAAACCTCTTCTTGGGAGTCGATAACAAAAGCTTTCATAGATAGATATAAGTGCAACATTCAAGACGAAACAGACCACAGACAACTTGAAATGTTAAAACAAAAAGAAAACAAAGGGTTCACTTCTTTCTTCAATAAATGGAGGGAAACTTCTGCTAATATGGTTAAGGTTCCTACCGAAAAAGGTTCTGTAAGGATGTTCATCAAAAACCTTCAAGAAAAATATGCAAAGCACTTAAAATATCAACACAACTTTAATACTTTCAAGGCTGTGTATAATATAGGCATTGACATTGAAGATGACCTTCTGAAAGATAATAGTGCGAGAGGAAAGAAGAACGACCATCCTTCTTCTTCCTCTCCCATTAATGAAGTACATGCTACAAACGCCTCTAAATCACGAATACAAAGGTTGAAAAGAGTGCTCACTGCACTTGGCATGAGTTATGAAACAACTTTCGAAAAACTACACCACTAAGGACTAGTCATGCCCATAGGACCAATCAAGGATCCAGTTCCAGAAGCCATTCCACCTAAGTGGGATCCTAATAAATATTGCAAATATCACCAAGGAAAGGGTCACAACACTGAGGAGTGTTGGAAACTCAAAGAAGCTATTCAAGATCAAATTGATGACAATAAAACTTCCGAGGTTCTAACCATCGCATAAAATCAAACATCCTTCGATCCTTCACTCCTTATTACACCTGTAGGTGAGCCCATGATCGAGACAACTTATATAACCTCTCTTGATGAAGTGGCCATGATTGAGGAGGATGAAAGTCTTTTCTTAAATAATACCAGGGAAGACTCGTCAAGTCTAAAAGAAGACGTTCGAAAACTGCAAGATGTCATTGCCATGCTCTTGAATGCGGTAGAAGGACTAGAAAATCGGATTATGGTTGTCGAACAAAATTCTCACCATGGATTTAATGAAGAACTCAATGCTCCTAAGCCACGGGCGAAACGGACCATTGAAAAATACACACCAATAGGAATTACTTACAATGAAGCTTTTGACTGTCTTCACGATCAAGGTCTCATTCACCCCATTGGTCCCAGTCAAGACCCTCCGCCTGAAAAACGGTATCCCAATTGGGATCCAAATTCTTATTGCCGATATCATAGAGGTCGTGGTCACACCACTGAAGTATGTCTCGCCCTCAAAGATCGTGTTCAAGACCTCATTGATTTAAATCTCCTTCATTTTCCTCCGCGCGACAAGAAGGCCAAGATTAGTAACGATAACAATAGTGGCTGTAAAGGAAAGAAGAACGACTATCCTTCTTCTTCCGAAAACACCTACTCTAGTAACAGTGTTGGTACTTTCGACCTTAATGAAATCTTAGCCATGGATAATCGAGGATTTAGAAAGCAACTAAGAAAGGATTTCACCCCTATTGGAATTAGCTACGATGATGCTTTCGATCGACTCCATGCAAAGGGACTCATTACTCCTACTGGACCCATTCAAGATTCCCCACTTGAGAAGAGATTGCCTAGTTGGAACCCAAATGTACGCTGCAAGTACCATCAGGGTAGGGGTCATACTACTGAGAGTTGTTGGAAGCTAAGGGAAGCAATCCAATATTTGATCGACAATAACGGGTTTCCAATACCTCCAGTCGAAAAGAACACCAAGTGATGATAAGCCAAGGGACAAGAGGCAAGCTTCAACGACAAGATTTCATGATATTTTTTTCGATTTTTTTTTATTTTTTCCTTTCCTCAATAAGTCTAGCATAGGCACCTTTCTTCCCTTAGATTAATTTTGTAGGATCATTATTTCTTTTTCTTTAATAAAATGAGCATTTATTTCCTTGCATATGATCATAGCATTGCATTGCATTTTAAAAAAAAAAAAAAAAATTCATGTCAAACTAAGCACAAGGTATACCAATGATTTGAGGCACCCCTTGTAGCCACATCATATCACCTTTCACCCTTCATATACATAATATTTTTTTTGATGAACCACTTTGAGCCTCGTCTCACGATAGATCTTTCATTTTTCAACCCATATCTACCTAACCTTGGGATGGGATGGTGTGCAACTTATGCAATTTTCAATTTCATAAAAAGCTTGAGTGACTTCAAAAGATTAAAATAGAAAAAAGTAAAAAATAATAAAAATAAATAAAGTGTACAAAAGGGCAAGTGTTCCAATGTCTTTGACATGAACATGTCTTTGATATGAACACGTCTCAGATTGCGTTTCTTATCGAGTGCTCAGTACTGTGCCTGAGAAACATGAATGCCAAGTGAGTGCTCAGTACTGCATGTTTTCTTAAAATAAGTTTTAAAAAACTGTAGGGAATAATTTCAAGCCTTTAAAATCCCACTAGATTGAACCCCATTGTGATCATACATTAAAGTACGGTGGCGTCCAAAAGGGAAGAAGATAGAGCAAAAGAGTCGCCAACAAGTTTTTTTAGGAACTTGTTAACCGTTTACGAGGTGAAGGTTACACCCCTTAACGATCCAAGAGATCGTCAACTCCATAAATTCATGAACCAAATAAGGGTTCGGGGATGATGGTACAAATCCAACCTAAAAGAGATTGAACCTGCCCTAATAATAGGCCTCTACTTTATTCTGATCGTATTCATGTGCGCTTTCTGATTAACATGCAATCAATAGGTTTAACCCTAAACCTGTTTATCTATGTTGGTTGAATATAATGCACAAATAAACCTATTATTGGCGATCACTTGAATTATAATCACATTAACCCTAACAAGATTATTAATTATCTTATTATGCGTGATTACAAGTACTAATTCCCTTTAAACATGCATAAAAGGTGTGATCAAGCAATAAAAATAAATATAATCAAGCAACATAATAATAATCAACATCACAACAATAAAATTATAATCATCATCAAGATAATAATAATCATAAAAATAATAATCATAATAATAATCATCATAAATAAAATCATCATCAAAATAATAATAATAATAATATTCATAATCATTATAACAATTATAATCATAATCATGTTCATGTTAACATTAAAGCATAATAATAATAGCAAGATCCTAGGCATGATACTAACAAGATTAATAACAAACCCTAGCATGTCACTAAGCATTAAAAATCAAATCTTTAACCCTAACATGATACTAACAATCATAAATATTAGGAAGAACATAGGAAGCATCACAACAATCATAATAAGCATACTTGATATTAAAACTACCCTAGACATGATACTAGGAATATCATAATAACAATGTAAACATGATTTCTACATCATAATATCAATAAAAACCATAAAGTACTTACTTTGATGCCTCGTACCTCTTTCTAATAACAAAATGCACACGTTAGTAACTTCAAGGAAAATAATAAACAACAATCAAATTAAATAATTGAAAGAGAGATTTGGGACCAAACCCTCAGAAATTAAAACCTTTCACGTCTAGGGCGAAGGCAACTTCGAATATGGCTAGGTGTTTCTAGATCTTGTGAATGCGGAATTTTGTATGAGAAAACAAAGTTTGAAGAAAGAATTGAATGATTAAGAGAATGCTAAAGAATTAATGATTGTAGATGAGAACTTGCGAATGAGGAGAATTGGTGATGAATCAATGAATCCATAAAACGGAGTTTTTAATACGATATTTATAGAGAAAATCAGCCAAAAAGATAAATTAAACAAAACAGAGTCTGACACACAAAAAACAGAGCTGGCGCCAACCCTAGCTAGCTAGCGCCAGGCATCAACACTAGCGCCAGGCGCCAGGCCTGGGGTCAGACGCCAAGCTTGAATTTAACGCGTTTTCGAAAATCCGATAAGTTTACCGTACTGGAGGATAAAATCATATAATTTCTTCGAAAATGCTATTTGATTTTGATTAAAACTCTGAAAAGTCAACAAAAGTCAATTTATCAATGCTAATTGAATTAGGAATGAAAATAACCTTCTAGAAGATTCTAGAAGACTAAAACCATTCCTAATTGCATTAGGAATGATAAATCATATTAGGCCCTCCCCTAGATCATTGGGCCGTATATAAAGCTCAAACCGGGCCCAGTTTAGTAAATTGGTCATAATTTCCTCAATATTCATCGGAATTGGGCTTATAATATATCGTTGGAAAGGTCTTTGCAAGCCCCATCCAACTAAACTACTATTGGACCCATATCATGGACCAACAAAACTGGATTGATTGTTTTCTTAAAATAAGTTTTCAAAAACAGAGAGAAGAGAAAAGAAAATAAAACTTTCCGCAACACTAGACTTTCCACACTTTCACTTAATTCGATTATGATTCAACGTGAAAGGTACTCATCACTGGGTTTGGTTTTGGGGAGACACAAATGGGTGTCTACACCCACACTTATAAAAACGAAATAAATGCTAAAGCAAAAGAAAGAGCTAAAAAAGAGTAGAAAACCTCAAGCATGAAAATACAAATATTCAATAGCAAAGTTGCACACCTTGGGGGCTTATCGAGGGTCTTGAGCTTTTATCCCCTTCTTCTATAACCTTTAGCCTAACCACGTTACAACCCTTAAAAAGACCTTTTTGAGATATACACACACTTGTGCGAGGTTCGGCTATAGCTACGTTCGGCCTGATTCCTAACGGATTTGTAGGCAACCTCACATCGAGGTGCGGCCGTAATAAACATGCATTCATATTCACATTCATACACCATGATCATTTCAAGGGAACTCCAATGCTCATCTCTATCTACTTAGAGCTAGACTTGGGGGCTTGATCCTTACACCATTAGCGTACTCAGCCTAAGAGTCACCATTATTTGACTCTTCTAAAAATAATATCTTTCCACACACTTAGCCCTTGCTGCCTAACTTTAGAATCACTTTCACACATCACACAGATACATGACCAAATATACTTCCCTTAGGAACCCTTTTTCATGAGATCTTAACATAACGCTGAAGCATGCCTTGTCTCATCAAGATCACTCATCATTGCATCACAAAGTACGAAGTGCTTAGCCTTCGTGCCTAAGTTACCAAATACTTTCATCATGGGGTCAACAATTGAGATAGCTTAGGATGAATTAATCCTTGCACCTTGAGAGATAGTATGAAACAACATTTGACTAAGCTCATTCAACATGCACCTTGAAAAACTTCGCTTCTTTCTTTTTCGGGAGAAAGTCGGTACCCTCCACAAAAATGACGATTTTTTTTTGCTTTTTTGCATTTTCGAGTCGCACGATCACAATACAATGCACACACGGGTCATGAGTCACACGAGTTACATCGAGTCGAGTCAACCTCGAGTCAATCACATCAAGTCAAGTTTATACATTGAGTCGTGTCAAGTCAATGAATCAAGCGACATAAACCTTTGGTTAACCCTAAAATAATTAAAGAGATTAGCAAAGTCCTATAGTCAAAGATAAATACAGGTACATCCCAGCGGCAGCAAGAGCAGAATAGGGAAGACCTGACTCCAGCGCCAGACGATAACATCTAGCGTCTGGTGACATATTTTAGCGCCTGACGCTAGATCCCAGCGTCTGGCGACAGAGCCAAATCGCGGCGCCAGAGGCATTGCAGCGGCGACAGAACGCTCAGCCACTCAGAGCAATTATTTCAACCTCTTTCAGCAATTTCGGGTTCCTTGGTAAGCCAGTTAGCCCCTATAAGCCATTTGACATGATTTAGTAATCGGCTTGGTTACAATCGCAAATAAGTGATCGACCTGACGAAAGATCGTCTCACTTAGCTTAAAGCGCCTAAGCATTGGCTCATCGCAAGACACCGACATACTGGTTCATAAACAGAAGAGACACCGACATACTGGTTCATAAACAGCAGAGACACCGACATACTGGTTTACAAGCATCAAAAGAGGCGACGTATTGGCATAGCGGAAGCAAAGTTCAAGCGAACTTTAAAGATCGACAAGCGATGGTCTTCGGAAGTTTTTCTTCGGAATATTTTCGCAACAAACATTCAAGCTCTTTTGTTCAGAGACGCGTGGACATTTCTTTCAAGCTCTTTTGTTCAAAGACGCGTGGACATATCAAAATGCTCTTTTGCTCAGAGACGCGTGGGCACATTATTCAAGATCTATTGTTCAGAGACGTGTGGACATATTAAAAAAGCTCTTTTGCTCAGAGACGCGTGGGCATCCTATTATCAAGTTCTTTTGCTCAGAGACGCGTGGGCATCCTATTATCAAGCTCTTTGTTCAGAGACGCGTGGACACATCATTCAGAAGTTCATATTAAAAAGAAGCTCTTTGTTCAGAGACGCGTGAACATATCCAAAAAGCTCTATTGTTCAGAGACGAGTGAACAACAAAAAAGCAAGATGGAGTTCCATAGATTGTGGAAGGTTGTCATAACGACAAATGCAGCAACAAATCGGTTACCTTCAGAGACGTGTGCCCAACGGTGCAAGATACGCGTTTCTTAACTCTTTTATATGTTTTAACTAATTCTAGTTTGCATATATCGGCGTTACAAGAATGATTTAGGATCGCAGAACGTTCTGAACCATTCTCCGTCCCTATCGCTACTTTGACTTTTGTTTTCGAAACTTGCGTTTCGCCAAACTCAGTCAAAGTGGGGGCTTCTGTAGACACCCATTTGTGTCTTCCCAAAACCAAACCCAGTGATGAGTACTTTTCACGTCGAATCATAATCGAATGAAGTGAAAGTGTGGAAAGTTTAGTGTTGCAGATAGTTTTAATTTATTTTCTTTTCTTTCTGTTTTTGAAAACCTATTTTGAGAAAATAACTAATCCAATTTGGTTGGTCCATAATAATGGTGTAGTTGGATGGGGCTTGAAAAAAGCTTTCCAACGATATATTATAAGCCCAATTCCGATGAATAATGAGGAAGTTATGGCCAAATTACTAAACTTGGCCCGGTTTGAGCCTTATGTGCGGCCCAATGATCTAAAGCAGGGCCTAATACAGATTTATCATTCCTAATGCAATTAGGAATGGTTTTAGTCTTTTAGATTCTTCTAGAAGGTTCTTTTCATTCCTAATTCAATTAGCATTGATAAATTGACTTTTGTTGACTTTTTAGAATTTTCTAAACCAACCTTTTCTCAAACAAAATTCCGCATTCACAAGATCTAGACACACCTAGCATAATTCGAAGTTGCCTTCGCCCTAGACGTGAAAAGTTTTAATTTCTGAGGGTTTGGTCCCAAATCTTTATTTCAATTATTTAATTTAATTCTTTGATTTGATATTTTCCTTGAAGTTACTAACGCGTGTATTTTGTTATTAGAAAGAAATACGAGACATCCAAGTAAGTGCTTTAATTGTTTAATTGATATTATGATATAGAAATCATGTCTAGGTTGTTATTATGATTCCTAGTATCATGTTAGGATGTTTTTCTTAATTTGATGTTTAGGGTGACAACAATAAATTCCTAGTATCATGTTTAGGGTAAAGAATATAATGATTTCTATGATGCCTTTTATTATCTTTCCTAATAGTATCATGTTAGGGTTAAAGCTTTGATCTTTATTGCTTGGAGACATGTTAGGGTTTGTTATTAATCTTGTTAGTATCATGCCTAGGATCTTGCTATTATTATGCTTTAACATGATTATGATAATTATGATTATGATCATAATAATAATTTTATTATTATTATTGTTTATGATTATGTTGCTTGATATTTATTGTTATTGCTTGATCACGCCTTTTATGCATGTTTAAAGGGAATTGGTACTTGTAAGCACGCTTAATAAGATAATTAATAATCTTGTTAGGGTTAATATGATAATAATTCAAGTGATCGCCAATAATAGTTTTATTTGTGCATTAATATTTAACTAACATAGATAAACAGGTTTAGGGTAAACCTATTGATTGTATGTTAGTCAGAAAGCGCACATGAATACGATAATAATAAAGTAGAGGCCTATTATTAGGGCAGGTTCAATGCCTTTTAGGTTGGATTTATACCTTCATCCCCGAACAACCAGTCATGGTTCCAGACCTATTAGAGTTGACGATCTCCTGGATCGTTAAGGGGTGTAACCTTCACCTCGTGAATGGTTTACAAGTTCCTAAAACTTGTTGGCGACTCTTTTGATCTATCTTCTTTCCCTTTGGACGCCACCGTACTTTAGTGTATGATCACAGTCGGGTTCAGGCTAGGGGTAATGCTTGAAATATTCCCTACAATTACATCAACAGGTTTTGTTTTAATATTAGTTAATACTTGTAGATTATACATTTCTCTAAAAGCTTTTATGGCTAAAATGACTAATTACACAATTTATTAGTGATAGTAGAGTTTGGATTATTTTTCCCTTATTATTAATTCTTCAAATTTTCTATAAAGAATAAAAAATAAATGCTAACATTTTAAAAAAATTATTATAACTACGAAGTTAATTAGAATATTTTTTAGCTTAATTAATGTAACTAAAGGGATCGATCAATATTTATTATGTTTTGCTTAAAATATTTATATTACACACATATAAGTAAGTTTTTAATTATTTAAACCGTGCATCGCACCGGACTAACCTAGTGTAGAAACCCAAATGTGTCTCCCAAAACCAAACCCAGTGATGAATAACTTTCATGTCATTTGATTATCGAACAAATCGAAAGTGTGAAAAGTCTAGTGATGAGGATGTTTTTATTAAAATATCTCTTCGTTCTGTTTTTGAAAATATTTCTTTTCTTACCTTATTTATGAAAAACGTGCATTCCAGTTTATTTTGGTGCATGATATGGGTCCAATAATAGTGTAGTTAGATGGGGCTTGAAAAGACTTTTCCAACGATATATTATAAGCCCAATTCCGATGAATGATGAGGAAATTATGGCCAAAATACTAAATTGGGCCCAAACCGGATTTTACCTACGACCCAATGATCATGTGGAGGGTCCAAAGGTTTAATCCTATTCCTAAACTAATTAGGATTAATTGGAACCTTCCATAAGTTTTTAAAAGATCTTAATTATCCTTTTTGAAAAGATAAGATTAAAGAATTTGAGTTAAATAAAAACTTTCCTTTTTCTTAAATCCTAATTCTATTCGAATTTAAAGATATTCAAAGACAGTCAGATTTTATTTTTGTGCCTCATAATCTTTATCCAAATTTTATATGGTTGGATAGATCTTGAAATTATCTTTCCAATGATATATTATAATATTAATTCCGAGCTATAACGAAAATGATATGAATTAGATATGAAACTCTATCCAAAACTGACACCGTCCTACTATTTCGCCCATATCTTTTATCTACAAATATTTTAATCTGATTTCAATTGGATTGGAAAGTAGACTTCAAGAGCTTTCCAACAACATATTATATGTCTTATTTGGACTTCTGGATCAAAAGATATGATAAAAACAAAATCCGCAAAAACTGTTGTCCATCGAGTTTTATTTCGATTCGAATTCGGATTCTTTTCTTATTCTTTGACCCTCTTTTTTTCTCTATAAATAGAGGTCATATTTCCCCTTTTCAATCACCAACTCTCATCAAGAAATTCTTGATTACTCTCTCTCTCTCTTTCTAAACCAACCCTTTTGCATACAAAATTCCGCAATCACAAGATCAAGAAACACCTAGCCAAGTTCGAAGTTGCCTTCGCCCTAGACATGAAAGGTTTTAATTTCTGAGGGTTTGGTCCCAAATATCTATTTCAATTATTTTATTTAGGGCTTGTTTGGCATCATTTTTGGTTTTCAGTTTCCTGTTTTTTAGAAAACTAAAAACCAAAAACTGGAAACAAGAAAAAGGTGTTTTCACTTTTTTGTTGTCAGTTTTCAAAATCATCATGATTTTAATAAGTCTAAAATATTTTTGATTCATTATGTGACATATATAATATACTTTTAAAAAACAAAAAACCAAAAAACAGAAAACCACAGTGATGCCAAACGAACCCTTAATTATTTGTTTTATTATTTTTCTTGAAGTTACTAACGTGTGTATTTTGTTATTAGAAAGGGATACGAGGCATCCAAGTAAGTACTTTAATGGTTTAATTGATATTATGATATAGAAATCATGCTTAGATTGTTATTTTGATTCCTAGTATCATGTTAGGATGTTTTATTGCTTCCTAGTATCATGTTTAGGGTAAAGAATAAGTTCCTTAAATCAAGTATGATTGTTATGATGCTTCCTATTTCTCTTCCTAATATTCATGTTAGTATCATGTTAGGGTTAAAGCTGTGATCTTTATTGATTAGTGACATGCTAGGGTTTGTTATTAATCTTGTTAGTATCATGCCTAGGATCTTGCTATTATTATGCTTTAACATGATTATTTTAATTATTATAGTTCTTTTTTTATTATAATAATTATTTATGATTATTTATATTTATTGTTATTGCTTGATCACACCTTTTATGCATGTTTAAAGGGAATTTGTACTAGTAATTACGCTTAATAAGATAATTAATAATCTTGTTTAGGGTTAATTTGATTATAATTCAAGTGATCGGCAATAATAGATTTATTTGTGCATTATATTCAACCAACATAGATAAACAGGGTTAGGGTTAACCTATTGATTGCATGTTAGTCAGAAAGCGCACATGAATACGATCAGAATAAAGTAGAGGCCTATTATTAGGGCAGGTTCAATCTCTTTTAGGTTGGATTTGTACCTTCATCCCCGAACTACCAGTCATGGTTCCAGACCTATTGGAGTTAACGATCTCCTGGATCGTTAAGGGGTGTAACCTTTACCTCGTGAACGGTTTACAAGTTCCTAAAACTTGTTGGCGACTCTTTTGCTCTATCTTCTTTCCCTTTGGACGCCACCATGCTTAAGTGTATGATCACAGTGGGGTTCAAGTTTGGGGTAATGCTTGAAATATTCCCTACAGTTTTTTGGCGACTCCGCCGGGGAGGATTTCTATTTTAATTCCTGAAATTTATTTCGGCAATGATTTAGAATAAGTGGATGAGACTCGAAAAGTTCTAAGTATTTTATGTGCGTAATTTTGATTAATATTATTGTCATATGCATAAAAAAAGATCTCATTGGAAAGACCATCCGTAATGAGTTAAAACATAGGATTTTTACACGTAGGAAATTTGAGGAATATCTTTCACAACTAGGATCGAAATAATGCTGCGCGAATCTGGAAAATTTTGTCGAGCATAGAAAGCTGCTGAGGCATATAGGAACTAGCGTCAGAAAACAGAGTTTAGCGCCACTAATTTGACTCTGGCGCCAGGCGACATTCTCTATCGTCAGGCGCCAAAGCCAAATTGTTGGCGCCGGCCTCTGTTTGCTGGCGCCAAGTTCTTCCAATACCGAGCCAGAAATATGCGTTCTAATTTTGACCAGTTTTTAGCACTGTTTGCTCGATCCTACTTCCTGATTGAGTTTTCTCACTTTTCTGAAACCCATATGTGTTCTACATATGGACATAACCCCCTGGGAATTCATGCTCCATCTACCCGATTGAACGCTCTGTGCAACAAAGGGTACATCCGAGAACGTTGAATTCACCAAACCATGGAAGCGAGTGTTTAACTCGCGGTGTCTCATCCCCTCGCGCCAACCCTTCACGGTTAGGCTTCCGTGCAGTGCATCCGGACAATTAACCATGGACCCTATTTGACTAACCCATATCCCGAACTTTAGAGAACTAGAGCCATGGTTAGGTTGCAAACTCATTGCATCATGTCGTGACTACTTGACTACTTGTGCATCTCTTACTTGTGCATACTTATTATGTGACTAAGCTAACTGTTTGGTTTGACTTGTGCTTGTAAATAAGTCTTAATAAACTAATTAATGACTAAAGGAATTTTCTTAATTAATTAATTTGATCTAATAAATATGTCTAAAATCGAGTCATAGTTCATTTAAGTCAACCCGGATTTTTATTCCCGTATACTGCACAAACGTCAACTTGTTTTGGTCATAGCCGAAGTTCTAGGAAGAACTACGAGTATTAAAACCAATGGATATTTAGCCCCGAGTTTTATCTTTAATTTGGCGCTGGTTTCATCCCAATTAGAGTCACAGATTAAAAGTTATGACTAAAATATTACAACATGTCCAGTTTAATGCATATACATGAAGTCTTAACTTAGTCTTTGCTTGAGTCTAGTCACATAGTCTAGCCACATGGTCATGACACGAGTCTTAATATGTCACCTACACTCATTACACTCACTATTCTTAGCACACACTTTGAGTATATATCACCATGACCATGTCTTAGGTTCATGCATGAGTCGATTTTTTCCGTCATTTGAGTTGGGGGTACATTCCATTCCTAATTCTTCATATCCCTCCATCTACATCATCTTTCTTCACTTCCTCCATCCATTGCATGTTGAATAGAGTTTGAGTCAAATAATTAAAAATGAATATCCCCAAATTCCTTTTCCACAGTACTTGGTCGAGGAGAGAAGGGCGATTAATCAAAGACAACCTCTTTATTCAAGTCTTACTTTTTGATAAACCGATTCGTCAAAACAGGAAAGCTAAAAAGATAATGGCAACTCAAGAGGAATTTAATGAACTTAGGCGTCAATTGACTAACGTGAATGAGGCGTTGAAGGCTTTAGCTCTCAAAATCAATGACCCTGTGAAGCAACAACAAATGGACCTTATGCAAGAAAGCTTGAGCAAGCTATCTAGTGATTACAAGTTTCAAGGCATTAGTTCACAAGGGGTCTTGGTGGACAAGGAACTTCTTCCGCATAAGTTCAATGCCAACGACATCCCAAAATTCAAGGCAACAGATAATCCTTACCTTCACTTAAGGGCCTTTGAAACTATAATGAACATTAAGGGGATTGATAAGAAAGTATTTCATTCCTGGTTTTCTTTATCTCTTGAAACCGTTTGCCAACAATGGTTCTTCTCCCTTGACAAAGAGAAAACCTCTACTTGGGATGCTATTGTAAACGCTTTCATTAATAGATATAAGTGTAATATTCAAGTCGAAACCGATTATAGACAGCTCGAGGTGCTAAGACAAAAAGAGAATGAAGGCTTTACTTCTTTCTTCAATAAGTGGAGGGAAACTTCCACTAAGATGATTGAGGTGCCCACCGAAAAAGAGTCTGTGAGGATGTTTATCAAGAACTTACAAGAAAAGTATTCAAAGCACTTAAAATATCAACACAACTTGAATACTTTCAAGGCCGTTATGACATCGGAATTGAGATTGAAGACGATCTCGCAAAGCAAAAAGCTACTAACAATAGTAACCACGGTGGCCGGAAAGGAAAGAAGAATGACAATCCTTCTTCTTCCGAAAACGCCCACACTAGTAACAATGTTAGTACCTTTGATCTTGTAGGGAATATTTCAAGCGATAATCCCCTAGCTTGAACCCCATTGTGATCATACACTAAAGTACGGTGGCGTCCAAAAGGGAAAGAAGATAGAGCAAAAGAGTCGCCAACAAGTTTTAGGAACTTGTAAACCGTTCATAGGGTGAAGGTTACACCCCTTAACGATCCAAAAGATCGTCAACTCCATAAGGTCTTGAACCAAATAGGGTTCGGGGATGAAGGTACAAATCCAACTTAAAAGAGATTGAACCTGCCCTAATAATAGGCCTATACTTTATTCTGATCATATTCATGTGCACTTTCTGACTAACATGCAATAAATAGGATTACCCTAAACCTGTTTATCTATGTTGGTTGAATATTAATGCACAAACAAATGTATTATTGGCGATCACTTGAATTATAATCATACTAACCCTAAACAAGATTATTAATTATCTTATTAAGCGTGATTACAAGTACCAATTCCCTTTAAACATGCATAAAAGGTGTGATCAAGCAATAAAAATAAATCATCAAGCAACATAATATATAATCATCATAATAATAATTAAAACAATAATCATCATAATAATAATTATATTAATCATAATAATAATCATGTTAATAATAAAGTGTAATAATAGCAATATCCTAGGCATGATACTAACAAGATTAATAACAAACCCTAGCACGTCACTAAACAATAAAGATCAAATATATAGCCCTAACATGATACTAACATGAATATTAGGAAAGAATATAAAAGGCATCATACTTTTAATCATGCTTGATATTAAAGTTACCCTAGACATGATACTAGGAATTTATTGTTGTCACCCTAAACATCAAATTAAGGAAAACATCCTAACATGATACTAGGAATCAAAATAACAACTTAATCATGATTTCTACATCATAATATCAATTAAACCATTAAAGTACTTACTTGGATGCCTCGTATCTCTTTCTAATAATAAAATACACACGTTAGTAACTTCAAGGAAAATAATAAACAAAACAATTAAATTAAATAATAATTGAAATAGAGATTTGGGACCAAACCCTCAAAAATTAAAACCTTTCACGTTTAGGGCGAAGGCAACTTCGAATATGGATAGATGTATCTAAGTCTTGCGAATGCGGAATTTTGTATTTGAGAAAAGGCTAGTTTAGAAAAGAAAGAGAGAGAAAATAATCAAGAAAATCTTGATGAGAGTTGGTGAATGAAAACGGAGTTTTTACGTCGTTATTTATAAAGAAAATCAGCCAAAAAGATAAAATATAAAAACAGAGTCTGGCGTAGATAAAACCTGATCAGCGCCAACGCTGGCTATTGGCGCCAGGCACCAACATTAGCGCCAGACGCCAATGCTAGCGCCAGGCGCTACAGCTGGCGTTTGGCGCTGATCTGGAAATTCACGTGTTTTCTTAAAATCAGATAAAAATTGTCGTATAGGAGGATAAAATCGTATTTTCCTCAAAAAATGCTCTTTGATTCTAATTAAAACTCTGAAAATTCAACAAAAGTCAATTTATCAATGCTAATTGAATTAGGAATGAAAAGAACCTTCTAGAAGAATCTAGAAGACTAAAACCATTTCTAATTGCATTAGGAATTATAAATCTATATTAGGCCCTCCCCTAGATCATTGGGCCGCATATAAGGCTCAAACCGAGCCCAGTTTAGTAAATTGTCCATAACTTCCTCAATATTCATCGGAATTGGGCTTATAATATATCGTTGGAAAGCTCTTGTCAAGCACCATCCTACACTACTATTGGACCCATATTATGGACCAACTAAACTGGATTGGCTATTTTCTTAAAATAAGTTTTCAAAAACAGGGAGAAGAGAAAAGAAATTAAAACTATCCGCAACACCAGACTTTCCACACTTTCACTTCATTCGATTATGATTCGACGCGAAAGGTACTCATCACTGGGTTTGGTTTTGGGGAGACACAAATGGGTGTCTACAGAAGCCCCCACTTTGACTGAGTTTTGAGAAACGCGAGTTTCGAAAACAAAAGTCAAAGTATCGATAGGGACGGAGAATGATTCAGAACGTTCTACGATCCTAAATCACTCTTGTAATGCCGATACCTGCAAACTAGCGTTAGTTAAACAGATAAAAGAGTTAAGAAACGCGTATCTTGCACCGTCGAGCACACGTCTCTGAAAGTAATCGATTTGCTGCCGCTTTGTTTTGATGACCTCCTGCCAAGAGAATGCCATCCTGCTTGAAAACCGCTACGCTTGTAACTGCTTCTAATATAGAAGACTGCTTCGCTTGAAACGATCCTCTTCTGCTTTGATAATACTCCACGTCAAAGGGAATACTATCGAAGATTTCTTTACTTGAAACAATCCTCTTCCGCTTTGTGACCATATTCCATGTCTAAGGGAACATGATCGAAGACAACTTCGCTTGAAATCACCTTCGGTTGCTTTTTGACAACTTTCCACAATCTATGGAACGCCATCTTGTTATTTCGATGTTCACTCGGCTCTGAACAATAGAGCTTCTTTTTTATATTCTTTTGATATGTTCACACGCCTCTGAACAAAGAGCTTTTTCTTCTTTTTGGATATGTCCACGCGTCTTTGAACAGAGAGCTAGAAATACATGTTCACACGTCTCTGAACAATAGAGCTTTTGATGATATGAACTTCTAAATGATGTGTCCACACGTCTCTGAACAAAGAGCTTGATAATAGGATGCCCACACTTCTTTGAGCAAAAGAGCTTTGAAAGAAATGTTCACGCGTCTCTGAACAAAAGAGCTTCGAATTATTTGTCCACGCGTCTCTTGAGCAAAAGATCTTGAAAGAAATGTCCACGCGTCTCTGAACAATAGAGCTTTGATAATATGCCCACACGTCTCTGGAGAAAAGAGCATTGATGATATGTCCACGCGTCTCTGAACAAAAGAGCTTGAATGATATGCCCACGCGTCTCTGGAGCAAAGATCTTTGATGATATGTCCATGCGTCCCTGAACAAAAGAGCTTCAATGATAATATTCCGAAGAAAAATTTCCGAAGACCAACGCTTGCCGATCTCTAAAGCTCGCTTGAACTTTGCTTCCGCTAAAACCAGTATGTCGGTGTCTCTGTGATAAGCCAACGCTTAGGCGCTTTAAGCTAAGTGAGACGATCTTTCGTCAGGTCGATCACTTAGACTGTAATCAAACCGACTACTTAATCATGTCAAATTTCTTATAGGGGCTAACTGTCGTACCAAGGGACCCGAAATTGCTGTACGTGGTCGAATTCACCTTTCTAAGAGGCTTCGAGCTTTGTCGCTGCTGAAATATCTCTGACGCGAAAAAATTGGCTCTATCGCCAGACGCTGAGATCTAGCGCCAAGCGCTGAAACCTGCTGCCAGACGCTAGATGTTTTCGTCTGGCGCTGGAGTAGGGTCTTCCCTATTCTGCTGCACCTGTATTTATTTTTTACTATAGAACTTTGCTAATCTCATTAATTATCTTAGGGTTGACCTAAGGTTTAACGTCGCTTGACTCATTGATTTGACATGACTCAAGGTATAAACTTGACTCTCTGTGATTGATTCGAGGTTGACTCGACTCGAAGTGAAATGACACGTGTGACTCATGACCCGTGTGTGCATAGTGTTGATTGCGCGACTCGAAAATGCAAAAAAGCAAAAATTTTCCGTCATTTTTGTGGAGGGTACCGACTTTCTCTCGAAAAAGAAAGACGTGAAAAAATAATCGAAGTTTTGAAATGCATGTTGAATGAGCTTAGTCAAATGTTGTTTGATACTATCTCTCAAGGTGCAAGGATTAATTCATCCTAGGCTATCTCAATGGTTGACTCAATGATGAAAGTATTTGGGTAACTTAGGCACGGAGGCTAAGCACTTCATACTTCGTGATACAATGACAATTATGATTGATGAGTGATGTTGATATGACAAGGCATGATTCAGCGTTGTGTTAAGATTTCATGAAAAAGGGTTCCTAAGGAAAAGTATATTTGGTCATGTATCAATGCAGAAAGTGACACTAAAGTTAGGCCGCAAGAGATAAATGTGTGGAAAGATATTATTTGTTAAAAGAGTCAAATGGTGGTGACTCTTAGGCTAGGTAGGCTAATGATGTAGGGATTAAGCCCCCAAGTCTAGCTTTACATGAATAGGGATGAGCATAGGAGATCCCTTGATATGATCATGGTGTAAGTGTGTGAATATGAATATGAATATGAATGCATGTTATTACGGCCGCACCTCGATTTGAGGTAGCCTACGCATCCGTTAGGAATCAGGCCGAACGTAGCTCTAGCCGAACCTCGCACAAGTATGTATACCTCAAAAAGGTCTTTTTAAGGGTTGTAACGTGGTTAGGCTAAAGGTTTGAAGAAGAAGGGGATAAAGGCTCAAAACCCTAGATAAGCCCCCAAGGTGTGCAACTTTGCTTTTGAATTTTTGTATTTTCATGCTTGAGGTTTTCATTCTTTTTTAGCTCCTTTTTTTTTTTTTTTTTCTTTAGCATTTATTTCATTTTTATAAGTGTGGACAATCCCAATCATGCGGTCTATCACTCACTTGGAATTCATGTTTCTCAGGCACGGTATCGAGCACTCTATAAGAGACGCAATCTAAGACGTGTTAATATCAAAGACATTGGAACACTTACCCTTTTGTACACTTTTATTTATTTATTTGCTTATTTTTTGATCTTTTGAAATCACTCAAGCTTTTGAGATTGCATAAGTTACACACCATCCCATCCCAAGGTTAGGTAGATGTGGGTTGAAAAATGAATGGTCTATCGTTAGACGAGGCTCAAAGGGGTTTATCAAGAAAGGATTGTAAATTAGAAAAGTGAAAGGCAATATGATGTGGCTACAAAGGGTGTCTCAAATCATTGGTATACCTTGTGCTTAGTTCGACATGGATTTTTTTTTTTTAATGCAATATAATGAAATGATCATATGTAAGGAAATAAATGCTCATTTTATTAAAAGGGGGAAAAGAAAGAATCTACAAAATTAATTTATGGGAAAAGAAAGGTGCCTATGCTAGACTTATTAGGGAAAGGGTAAATAAAGAAAAAGAAAAAAAAAAGATGTCATGAAATCTCGTTGTTGAAGCTCGCCTCTTGTCTTATATTGTTTGCTTTATCATCACTCGCTCTTCTTGTTAACTGGAGGTGTGGGAAGCTTGTTATTATCAATCAAATGTTGGATAGCCTCCTTTAGCTTCCAACAGCTCTTAGTAGCATGACCTCTACCTTGATGGTACTTGCAGCGCATATTTGGATTCCAACTAGGCACTCTCTTCTCAAGCGGGGGATCTTGAAGAGGTCCAATAGGAGTGATGAGTCCCTTGGCATGGAGTCGATCGAAAGCATCGTCGTAGCTAATTCCAATAGGGGTAAAATCCCTTTTTTGTTTCTTTCTAAATCCTAAGATCTCATTAAGGTCGAAAGTACTAACACTGTTGCTAGAGTAGGTGTTTTCGGAAGGAGAAGGATAGTCGCTCTTCTTCGCTTTACATCCACTGTTACTATCGTTACTAATCTTGGTCTTCTTGTCGCGCGGAGGAACATGAAGGGGATTTGAATCGATGAGATCTTGAACACGATCCTTGAGGGCGAGACAAAATTCGGTGGTGTGACCGCGACCTTTATGGTATCGACAATAGGAATTTGGATCCCAATTGGGAAAATGTTTTTCAGATGGAGGGTCTTGACTGGGACCAACGGAGTGAATATGACCTTGATCATGAAGACAGTCAAAAGCTTTATTGTAAGTCGTTCCTATTGGTGTGTATTCTTCAATGGTCCGTTTTGCCCGTGGCTTAGGAGCATTGAGTTCTTCATTAAATCCTTGGCGAGGATTTTGTTCGATGACCATCACCCGATTTGCTAGTCCTTCTACCACATTCAAGAGCATGGCAACGACATCTTGCAATTTCCGAACGTCCTCTTTTAGACTTGACGAGTCTTCCCTGGTATCATCTAACAGAAGACTTTCATCCTCCTCGATCATGGCCACTTCATCGAGATAGGTTATATAAGTTTTCTCGATCATGGGCTCTCCTACAGGTGTGATAATAAGTGATGGATCGAAGGATGTTTGATCATCTTCGATGGCTAGAATCTCGAAAGTTTCATTGTTATCGATCAGATCTTGAATAGCTTCTTTGAGTTTCCAACACTCCTCTGTGTCGTGACCCTTTCCTTGGTGGTATTTGCAGTGCTTATTAGGGTCCCACTTGTGTGGCCTGGCTTCTGGAACTGGATCTTTGATGGGCCCTATGGGCATGACTAGTCCTTTGTGATGTAGCTTCTCGAAAGCTGTTTCATAACTCATACCAAGTGGAGTGAACACCCTTTTTGACCTTTGGATTCGTGATTTAGAGGCGTTCGTGGTACGTACCTCATTAATGGGAGAGGAAGAAGAAGGATGGTCGTTCTTCTTTCCTCTTGCACTATTATCTTTCAGAAGGTCATCTTCAATGTCAATACTTATATCATAGATAGCCTTGAAGGTATTCAAGTTGTGTTGGTACTTTAAGTGCCTTGAATACTTCCCTCGGAGATTCTTAATAAACATCCTCACAGATTCTTTTTCGGTAGGAGCCTTGACCATATTAGCGGAAGTTTCCCTCCATTTATTGAAGAAAGGCGTGAATCCTTCGTTTTCTTTTTGTTTTAACATCTCGAGTTGTCTATGGTCTGTTTCGTCTTGGATGTTGCACTTATATCTGTCTATGAAAGCGTTTGTTATGGATTCCCAAGAAAAGGTTTTTTCTTTCTCGAGAGAAAAGAACCATTGCTGGCAAACGGTCTCGAGAGATAGTGGGAACAGGGAGGGAATAACCTTCTTATCAATACCTTTAATGCTCATTATAGTTTCAAAAGCTCTTAGATGAAAGTAAGGGTTATCTGTTGCCTTGAATTTAGGGATGTCAGTGGCGTTGAACTTATGCGGAAGAAGTTCCTTGTCCAGCGAGACCCCTTGTGAACTCATGCCCTGAAATTTATAGTCACTAGACAGCTTGCTCAAACTTTCTTGCATGAGGTTCATTTGTTGTTGCTTCACAGGGTCATCAATTTTGAGGATTAAAGCCTTTAACACTTCAGTCACGTCATTCAATTGATTCCTAAGTTCATTAACCTCTTCTTGACTTGCCATTATCTTTTTAGCCTTCCTCTTTTGACGAATTGGTTTATCAAAAAGTGAGACTTGAATAAAGAGGTTGTCCTTGATTAATCGTCCTTCTCTCCTCGACCAAGTACTGTGGAAAAGGAATTTGGGGATATTCATTATTAATTGTTTGACTCAAACCTTATTCAACATGAAATTGATGGAAGAAGTGAAGAAAGATCGGAATAGAATGTGAAGGAAAAATGATGTAGATGGAGGGATATGAAGAATTAGGAATAGGATGTACCCCCAACTTAAATGACAGAAAAAACCGATTCATGCATGAACCTAAGACATGGTCATGGTGACATATAATCAAAGTGTGTGCTAAGACTAGTGAGTGTAGGTGATATGTTAAGACTCATGTCATGACCATCTGGCTAGACTATGTGACTAGACTCAATTAATGACTTAACAAAGTGTTATTGACAGCGAAATTTAACCGAATTAATTAGCAAACTGGTTAATTGGACACACAGTGATGACTCGATCAATAATCCGAATTGTCGTCAAAACGACAGGACTGGCGTCGCACTGTGTAGTGTAGCGCCAGACGACAGAGCTGTCGCCAGGCGCCACACTCCACAGAGTGGTGCTACAGTCCAAACTTTGGCGCCAATGCTGGAGCTTTAATTTGGAACTATTTTCGGTGTTATTAATCAACAGGGGTATGCCTAAAGTCGTACTAAGTCAATTATGATTAAAATATTAGACTTTATTTACTCAAATTAATTAATCAATTAATTAATTAGGCAACGTTCTTTAAGTCATTAATTTATTAAATCTGAACACAAGTCAAACAAACGGTTAAGAAATCATAGTATATGCACAACAAATAATGCACAATTAGTCAAGTAGGCACAATATGATGCAATGAGTTTGCAATCTAACCATGGCTCTAGTTCTCTAAAGTTCGGGATTTGGTTTATTCAATGGGGTCCATGGTTAATTGTCCGGATGCACCGCGCGGAAGCCTAACTGTGAAGGGTTGGCGCGAGTGGATGGAACACCGCGAGTTTTAGAAAAACTCGCTTCCATGGTTTGGTGAATTCAACATTCTCGGATGTACCCTTTGTTGCTCAGAGCGTTCAATCAGGTAGATGGAGCATGAATTCCCAGAGGGTTATGTCCATATGTAGAACACATATGGGTTTCAGAAAAGTGAGAAAAAATTCAATCAGGAAGTAGGATCGAGCAAACAATACAAAAAACTGGTCGAAATTAGAACGCATATTTCTGGCTCGGTATTGGAAGAATTTGGCGCCAGCAATCGGAGATTGGCGCCAAGTTTTAGCTCTAGGGCCTGGCGCCAATGCTGGTGTTTGGCGCTACAGTTAAAATTCTGGCGCCAATGCTCTGGTTGATGACGCTAATTCCTACATGCCTCAGCAGCTTTCTGTGCTCGATTAAATTTTCCAGTTTCGCGCAGTGTTATTTCGGTTCTAGTTGTGAAAGATATTTCTCAAATTTCCTACGTGTAAAATCCTATGTTTTAACTCATTACAGATGGTCTTTCCAATGAGATCTTTTTTTTTATGCATATGACAATAATGTTAATCAAAATTACGCACATGAAATACTTAGAACGTTTTGAGTCTCATCCACTCATTCTAAATCATTGCCGAAATAAATTTCAGGAATTAAAATAGTATTCTTCCCCAGTGGAGTCGCCAAAAACTGTAGGGAATATTTCAAGCGTTAATCCCCTATTTTGAACCCCACTGTGATCATACACTAAAGTACGGTGGCGTCCAAAAGGGAAAGAAGATAGAGCAAAAGAGTTGCCAACAAGTTTTAGGAACTTGTAAACCGTTCATAGGGTGAAGGTTACACCCCTTAACAATCCAAAAGATCGTCAACTCCATAAGGTCTTGAACCAAATAGGGTTCGGGGATGAAGGTACAAATCCAACCTAAAAGAGATTGAACCTGCCCTAATAATAGGCCTCTACTTTATTCTGATCATATTCATGTGCACTTTCTGACTAACATGCAATCAATAGGATTACCCTAAACCTGTTTATCTATGTTGGTTGAATATTAATGCACAAACAAATGTATTATTGGCGATCACTTGAATTATAATCATATTAACCCTAAACAAGATTATTAATTATCTTATTAAGCGTGATTACGAGTACCAATTCCCTTTAAACATGCATAAAAGGTGTGATCAAGCAATAAAAATAAATCATCAAGCAACATAATATATAATCATCATAATAATAAATACAACAATAATCATCATAATAATAATTATATTAATCATAATAATAATCATGTTAATAATAAAGTGTAATAATAGCAAGATCCTAGGCATGATACTAACAAGATTAATAACAAACCCTAGCATATCACTAAACAATAAAGATCAAATATATAGCCCTAACATGATACTAACATGAATATTAGGAAAGAATATAAAAGGCATCATACTTTTAATCATACTTGATATTAAAGTTACCCTAGACATGATACCAGGAATTTATTGTTGTCACCCTAAACATCAAATTAAGGAAAACATCCTAACATGATACTAGGAATCAAAATAACAACCTAAGCATGATTTCTACATCATAATATCAATTAAACCATTAAAGTACTTACTTGGATGTCTCGTACCTCTTTCTAATAACAAAATACACACATTAGTAACTTCAAGGAAAATAATAAACAAAACAATTAAATTAAATAATAATTGAAATAGAGATTTGGGACCAAACCCTCAAAAATTAAAACCTTTCGCGTTTAGGGCGAAGGCAACTTCGAATATGGCTAGATGTATCTAAGTCTTGCGAATGCGGAATTTTGTATTTGAGAAAAGGCTAGTTTAGAAAAGAGAGAGAGAGAGAATAATCAAGAAAATCTTGATGAGAGTTGGTGAATGAAAACGGAGTTTTTACGACGTTATTTATAAAGAAATCAGCCAAAAAGATAAAATATCAAAACAGAGTCTGGCGTAGATAAAACCTTATCAGCGCCAACTCTGGCTATTGGCGCCAAGCATAGCGCCAGGCGCTACAGCTGGCGTTTGGCGCTGATCTGGAAATTAACGTGTTTTCTTAAAATCAGATAAAAATTGTCGTATAGGAGGATAAAATCGTATTTTCCTAAAAAAATGCTCTTTGATTCTAATTAAAACTCTAAAAAGTCAACAAAAGTCAATTTATCAATGCTAATTGAATTAGGAATGAAAAGAACCTTCTAGAAGAATCTTGAAGACTAAAACCATTCCTAATTGCATTAGGAATTATAAATCTTTATTAGGCCCTCCCCTAGATCATTGGGCCGCATATAAGGCTCAAACTGTGCCCAATTTAGTAAATTTGCCATAACTTCCTCAATATTCATCGGAATTGGGCTTATAATATAAAGTTGGAAAGCTCTTGTCAAGCCCCATCCAACTACACTACTATTGGACCCATATCATGGACCAACCAAACTAGATTGGCTGTTTTCTTAAAATAAGTTTTCAAAAACAGGGAGAAGAGAAAAGAAATTAAAACTATCCGCAACACTAGACTTTCCACACTTTCACTTCATTCGATTATGATTTAACGTGAAAGGTACTCATCACTGGGTTTGGTTTTTGGGAGACACAAATTGGTGTCTACAGATCTCAATGAAGTTTTAGCCTTGGATAACCAAGGATCTAAGAAGCAACTAAGGAAAGACTTCACCCCTATTGGGATGAGCTACGATATTGCCTTCGATCGACTTCATGCAAAAGGACTCATTACTCCCATTGGACCTATTCAAGATCCCGCACCTGATAAGAGATTGCCTAGTTGGAATCCAGATGAACACAGCAAGTACCATCAAGGTAGGGGTCATGCTACTGAGAGCTGTTGGAAGCTAAAGGAGGCTATCCAACATTTGATTGATAATAACAAGCTTCCCATGCCTCCAGTTAACAAGAAGAGCGAGTGATGATAAAGCAAACAACACAAGACAAGAGGCGAGCTTCAACGACAAGATTTCGTGACCTCTTTTTCTATTTCTTTTTTATTTACCCTTTCTCCAATAAGTCTTGCATAGGCTCCTTTTTATTCCCCTCAGATTAATTTTGTAGATTCTTTCTTTTTTCCTTTTAATAAAATGAGCATTTATTTTCTTGCATATGATCATTTCATTACATTGCATTATAAAAAATAAAGAAATTAAAAAAAATCCATGTCAAACTAAGCACAAGGTATACCAATGATTTGAGGCACCCCTTGTAGCCACATCATATTACCTTTCACCCTTCAAATATACAATCCTTTTTTTGATAAACCACTTTGAGCCTCGTCTAACGATAGACCCTTCATTTTTCAACCCATATCTACCTAACTTTGGGATGGGATTGTGTGCAACTTATGCAATTTTCAAAAAAAGCTTGAGTGACTTCAGAAGATTAAAATAGCAAAAAATAAAAAATAATAATAATAAATAAAAGTGTACAAAAGGGCAAGTGTTCCAATGTCTTTGACATAAACATGTCTTCAATATGAACACGTCTCAGATTGCGTCTCTTATCGAGTGCTCGGTACCGTGCCTGATAAACATGAATGCCAAGTGAGTGATAGACCGTATGATCGGGATTTCCCACACTTATTAAAATAAAATAAATAAAGCAAAAAAAAAAAAGGGCTAAAAAAGAGTGAGAAACCTCAAGCATGAAAATACAAATATTCAAAAGCAAAGTTGCACACCTTGAGGGCTTATCTAGGGCCTTGAGCCTTTTATCCCCTTCTTCTCCAACCTTTGGCCTAACCACGTTACAACCCTTAAAAAAGACCTTTTTGAGTTATACACATACTTGTGCGAGGTTTGCCTAGAGCTACGTTCGTCCTGATTCCTAACGGATACGTAGGCAACCTCACATCGAGGTGCGACCGTAATAAACATGCATTCATATTCACATTCACACACCATGATCATATCAAGGGATCTCCAATTCTCATCCCTATCTACTTAGAGCTAGACTTGGGGGCTTGATCCCTACATCATTAGCTTACCTAGCCTAAGAGTCACCATCATTTGACTCTTCTTGAAATAATATATTTTTTCACACACTTAGCCCTTGCGGCCTAACTTTAGAATCACTTTCACACATATCACAGATACATGACCAAATATACCTTTCGTTAGGAACCCTTTGTCATGGAATCTTAACACAACGTTGAAGCATGCCTTGTCATATCAACATCACTCATCAAATTGTCATTGCTTCACGAAGTATGAAGTGATTAGCCTCCGTGCCTAAGTTACCCAAATACTTTCATCATTGAGTCAACCATTGAGATAGCCTAGGATGGATTAATCCTTGCACCTTGAGAGATAGTATCAAACAACATTTGACTAAGCTCATTCAACATGCATTCGAAAACTTCGATTCTTTTTTCGCGTCTTTCTTTTTCGGGAGAAAGTCGGTACCCTCCACAAAAATGACGGAAAATTTTTGCTTTTTTGCATTTTCGAGTCGCACAATCACATTACAATGCATACACGAGTCATTTACACATTGAGTCATGTCGTGTCATATCACCTTGATTTGAGTCTAACACATGTGTCAAACACTTTGAGTCGAGTCAATCACATCGAGTCAAGTTTATACCTTGAGTCATGTCGAGTCAATGAGTTGAGTCAACACTAAGTCTTAGGTCAACCCTAAATAAAGATAAGCAAAGTCCTATAGTCAAAGATATAAATGCAGGTGCATCCCAGCAAGCGAGGACAATCCCGGTTTTTTTTCGAAAAAACTGCGAATATGACCACAAGAGACTCCTTTAAGATAAGAGGAGTTACATTGATCGATAAATTAGAGATGAAGAGCTTTAATTTACAAAAGACTTGAGCGGATTTGGTTGAAAGGAAACGACAAAGCTCAAATTTCAGAGCGAAACCGAGCAACAGCAGTAGAAAGAGTAGAGTAGGGAAGACCCGACTCCAGCGCCAGACGACAACATCTAGCGTCTGGCAATAGATTTCAGAGCCCGGCGCTAGATCCCAGCGTTTGGCGACAGAGCAAAATCGCGGGGTCAGAGATATTTCAGCAGCGATAGATCTCGAAGCCTCTCAGAACAGCAATTCCATGTTCTTTGGTATGCCAGTTAGCCCCTATAAGCAATTTGACATGATTGAGTAGTCGATTTGATTACAACCGCAAATAAGTGATCGACCTGACAAAAGATCGTCTCACTTAGCTTAAAGCGCCTAAACATTGGCTCATCACAAAGGCACCGACTTACTGGTTCAGAAGCATCGACGTAATGGTTCATAGCACCGACATACAAGTTCACAATTCAAAGTACCGACATACTGGTTTACAAGCAGCAGAAGCGTCGACGCACTGGCTAAAGAAAGTTTAAGCGAGCTTTAAAGATCGACAAACGTTGGTCTTCGGTGATTTTCTTCGGAATATTATCGCAGCAACTGAGGATGGCTTCAAGTAAAGTTATTTTCGACGACATTCGCTAAGATTGTGGAGATTGTCACCTGTAGACACCCATTTCTGTCTCCCCAAAACCAAACCCAATGATGAGTACCTTTCACGTCGAATCATAATCGAATGAAATGAAAGTGTGGAAAGTCTAGTGTTGCGGATAGTTTTAATTTCTTTTCTCTTCTCTCTGTTTTTGAAAACTTATTTTAAGAAAACAGCCAATCCAGTTTGGTTGGTCCATGATATGGGTCCAATAGTAGTTTAGGTGGATGGGGCTTGACAAAATCTTTCCAACGATATATTATAAGCACAATTCCGATGAATATTGAGGAAGTTATGGTCAATTTACTAAACTTGGCCCGGTTTGAACCTTATATACGGCCCAATGATCTAGGGGAGGGCCTAATATGATTTATCATTCCTAATGCAATTAAGAATGGTTTTAGTCTTCTAGATTCTTCTAGAAGGTTCTTTTCATTCCTAATTCAATTAGCATTGATAAATTGAATTTTGTTGAATTTTCAGAGTTTTAATTACAATTAAAGAACATTTTTGAGGAAAAGATACAATTTTATCCTCCTGTACGGCAAAATTTATCAGATTTTAGAAAACGCGTCAAAAACAAGATTGGCGCCTAACGCCAGGCATTGGCGCCTGGCGCCAATCTCGTTTTGCGTGCGCCAGACTCTGTTTTGCTAATTTTATATTTTTGGCTGATTTTCTCTATAAATAATGTCGTAAAAACTCCGTTTTCAATCATCAATAACCGATTCTCGTCAACATTCACCAATTATCATCAACAATCAGTTTTAATTAGCATTCGCCTACAATCAGTTTTCATTCATTAATTCTCTTGATTCCCTTAATCATTCATCTTTCTTTCTTTCTCTAAACTTTGTTTTCACATACAAAATTCCGCATTTGCAAGATCTAGAAACACCTAGCCATATTCGAAGTTGCCTTCGCCCTAGACGTGAAAGGTTTAATTTCTGAGGGTTTGGTCCCAAATCTCTATTTCGATTATTTAATTTAATTGTTTGAGTATTATTTTCCTTGAAGTTACTAACGTGTGTATTTTGTTATTAGAAAGAGATATGAGGCATCAAAGTAAGTAATTTAATGGTTTTAATTGATATTATGATGTAAAAATCATGTTTAGATTGTTATTATGATATTCCTAGTATCATGTCTAGGGTATTTTTAATATTGAATATGATTTCTATGATGCCTTTTATTCTCTTCCTAATATTTATGATTGTTAGTATCATGCCTAGGATCTTGCTATTATTATGCCTTAATATTAACATGAACATGATAATTATTATAATTGTTATAATTCACGATGATTATAAATATTATTATTATTATTATTTTGATGATGATTATTATTATTCATGTTTATTCCAATGATTGATTATTATATTTATTTATTATTGCTTGATCACACCTTTTATGCATGTTAAAGGGAATTTGTACTTGTAATCACACTTAATAAAATAATTAATAATCTTGTTAGGGTTAATTTGATTATAAATTCAAGTGATCGCCAATAATAGTTTATGTGTGCATTGAATCAACATAGATAAACAGGTTTAGGGTTAATCCTATTGATTGCATGTTAATTAAAAAGCGCACATGAATACGATCAGAATAAAGTAGAGGCCTATTATTAGGGCAGGTTCAATCTCTTTTAGGTTGGATTTGTACCTTCATCCCCGAACCCTTATTTGGTTCTAGACCTTATGGAGTTGACGATCTCTTGGATCGTTAAGGGGTGTAACCTTCATCCTATGAACGGTTTACAAGTTCCTAAAACTTGTTGGCGACTCTTTTGCTCTATCTTCTTCCCTTTTGGATGCCACCGTACTTTAGTGTATGATCACAGTGGTGTTCAAGCTAGGGGATTAACGCTTGAAATATTTCCTATTTCACCCAAGATTTGAGAATATAGCACGAGATGGGCGGTCTTCGACAACATTCGCTAAGATTGTGGAGGTTGTCACCAAGATTTGAGAAGATGGCACGAGATGGGCGGTCTTTGACGGCATTCGCTAAGATTGTGGAGGTTGTCGCCAAGATTTGATAAGGGCGGTTCGTGATGAGGCGGTCTTCGACGACTTTTGCTATGATTGGAAAGGTTGTCACTATAATTAAAGAAAAGGCTCGAGATGTAGCAACATTGATCGACGGCGTTCCCTAGATTGCGGAAGATCGTCAAAACAAGCAGCAAGATGGCGTTCCCTAGATTGTGGAAGGTAATCACGACAAATACAGCAGCAATGCAACAGCAGCAAATTGGTTACTCTAGAGACGTGTGCTCGACGGTGCAAGATACGCGTTTCTTAACTCTTTTATCTGCTTAACTAACGCTAGTTTGCAGGTATCGGCGTTATAAGAGTGATTTAGGATCGCAGAACGTTCTGAATCATTCTCCGTCCTTATCGATAATTTGACTTTTGTTTTCGAAACTTGCGTTTCTCCAAACTCAGTCAAAGTGGGGGCTTCTGTAGACACCCAATTGTGTCTCCCCAAAACCAAACCTAGTGATGAATACCTTTCATGTTATTTGATTATCGAACAAAGCAAAAGTGTGTAAAGTCTAGTGATGAGGATGTTTTTATTAAAATATCTCTTCTGTATGTTTTTGAAAATATTTCTTTTCTTACCTTATTTATGAAAAATGTGCATTCCAGTTTATTTTGGTCCATGATATGGATCCAATAATAGTGTAGTTGTATAAGATTGAAAAGACCTTTCCAACGATATATTATAATCCCAATTCTGATGAATGATGAGGAAGTTATGGCCAAAATACTAAACTGGGCCCAAACCGGATTTTACTTACGACCCAATGATCATGTGGAGGGTCCAAAGGTTTAATCCTATTCCTAATTGATTAGGATTAATTATAACCTTCCATAAATTTCTAAAAGATCTTAATTAGCCTTTTTGAAAAGATAAGATTAAAGAATTTGAGTTAAATAAAAACTTTCCTTTTTTAAACTTTCCTTTTTCTTAAATCCTAATTTTATTCGAATTTAAAGATATTCAAAGACAGTCAGATTTTATTTTCGTGCCTCAAAATCTTTATCCAAATTTTATATTGTTGGATAGATCTTGAAATTATCTTTCCAATGATATATTATAATATTAATTCCGAGCTATAACGAAAAAGATATGAATTAGATATGAAACTCTATCCAAAACTGACACTGTCCTACTATTTTGGCCATATCTTTTTATCTACGAAATATTTTAATCTGATTTTAATTGGATTGGAAATTATACTTCAAGAGCTTTCCAATGACATATTATATGTCTTATTTGGACTTCTGGATCAAAAGATATGACAAAAACAAAATCCGCAAAAACTACTGTCCATCGAGTTTTATTTCGATTCGAATTCGGATTCTTTTCTTATTCTTCGACCCTCTTTTTTTCTCTATAAATAGAGGTCATATCCCCCCTTTTCAATCACCAACTCTCATTAAGAAATTCTTGATTACTCTCTCTCTCTCTCTCTTTCTAAACCAACCCTTTTGCATACAAAATTGTGCATTCACAAGATCAAGAAACACCTAGCCAAGTTCAAAGTTGCCTTCGCCCTAGACGTGAAAGGTTTTAATTTCTGAGGGTTTGGTCCCAAATCTCTATTTCAATTATTTAATTTAATTTTTTGTTTTATTATTTTCCTTGAAGTTACTAACGTGTGTATTTTGTTATTAGAAAGGGATACGAGGCATCCAAGTAAGTACTTTAATGGTTTAATTGATATTATGATATAGAAATCATGCTAAGATTGTTATATTGATTCCTAGTATCATGTTAGGATGTTTTATTGCTTCCTAGTATAATGTTTAGGGTAAAGAATAATTTCCTTAAATCAAGTATGATTGTTATGATGCTTCCTATTTCTCTTCCTAATATTCATGTTAGTATCATGTTAGAGTTAAAGCTTTGATCTTTATTGCTTAGTGACATACTAGGGTTTGTTATTAATATTGTTAGTATAATGCCTAGGATCTTGCTATTATTATGCTTTAACATGATTATTTTAATTATTATAGTTCTTTTTTTTTTATTATTATAATTATTTATGATTATTTATATTTATTGTTATTGCTTGATCACACCTTTTATGCATGTTTAAAGGGAATTTGTACTTGTAATCACGCTTAATAAGATAATTAATAATCTTGTTTATGGTTAATTTGATTATAATTCAAGTGATCGCCAATAATAGATTTATTTGTGCATTATATTCAACCAACATAAATAAACAGGTTTAGGGTAATCCTATTGATTGCATGTTAGTCAGAAAGCACACATGAATACGATCAGAATAAAGTAGAGGCCTATTATTAGGGAAGGTTCAATCTCTTTTAGGTTGGATTTGTACCTTCATCCCCGAACTACCAGTCATGGTTCCAGACCTATTGGAGTTAACGATCTCCTGGATCGTTAAGGGGTGTAACCTTCACCTCGTGAAAGGTTTACAAGTTCTTAAAACTTGTTGGCGGCTCTTTTGCTCTATCTTTTTTCTCTTTGGATGCCACCATGCTTAAGTGTATGATCACATTGGGGTTCAAGTTTGTGGTAATGCTTGAAATATTCCCTACAACTAGTATTTTATAAAAAAAAAAGACATGAAAACTCAGAATTAAAAAAGCGCAAAGTGACAATGGAGGAGAGAGAAAGTGAGAAATCGTAGAGAAAAAACGCGAAAATGATTACCTTGGGGATTTGAGCATCAATGGAGGATTCATCAACAAACTTCAATACATCAAATTGCAATAATCCGATCCTCAATTTTCTATAAAAAATAGAGGTAAATTCAAACTCCATTGTTAGGTGATTTCGACCTAAATCGCACATTCACACAATCATATAAGGTGAAACAAAGAATTTTGTAGATGATAATAGAGAAACTGCTCGAATTGATGGTATTAACAGAGAAGCTGCTCGAGTTGATGATGATAGCAACATGTTTGGGGAAAAATAAATTCAAGCGTCATTAATGAACAAGGATAGGGAAAGTACAAGCACGAATCAAGTTGATCCTCAAACAATAGAATGTGGCAACGCATAATCATACAATTTAACTTAAGGTAACATTATACTTGATTGATGATAATGTACCTGTGAATGTCATGTGAATATATTTGTAGTGTACTTTTTGTATGCACAAATGTTGCCCTTTATATGCACAAATGTTACCCTTTTTATGCATAAAAGTGAACCATATAAAATATAGTATTACTATGATTGTGTTTTTCCCAAAAATGTTGTTATCCTTTGTATGCAAAAAACGTTACCCTTTGTATGCAAAAATGTTAACCTTTTTACGCATAAAAGTGACCCATATAAAACATAGTATTACTATGATTGTGTTTTTCCCAAAAACTTTGTTATCCTTTGTATGCAAAAACGTTACATGGCCTTTGTATGTAAAAACGTTACTTTTTGTATGCACAAATGTTACCCTTTTTATGCATAAAAGTGACTCATATAAACAAAATGATAAGCTACCTTTGGTTATCTTATATGTCTGATTAAATCACATATGCAAATCCAATTGAGCTTCCGGTTTAGATCTTAGAGGAACAGTTGTTGGTGTGGTAAGAGAAACTTTTGAAGATATATTGGATTTGTATTAAAAAAATGCTACCATATTGGGGTTTTCAATAAGAAAGCATACAACTAGATACATCACACACACACACAAATATAGTAAGTGAGAAAAATTATGTGTTCAGCTAAAGGAAAGAGAAATTCAGGTGACAAGAAAACAAGGTTAGTTGAAATGGTTGATGAAGAGAATGTAAATGTAAAAACAAGAAAGCCAATACAAGTACCCATTACAAGATCGAATTGCAAGGCATACATAAGAGCAAAAGTGAATAAAGAAGGATAGTTTGAAGTGGTGGCTCATGTTTTATAGCATAACCACGAGCTAACAAGGTCACAGTGCCATTATTTGAATCGTTCTGAAAGAAAAATGACAGATTATCAGATAAAGCTTAAGAAATCAAAACAATGAAATCTTCAGGTCTAACTACAAATGGACACTTTCAATTACATGGCTACAGAAGCTGGTGGAGAACAAAATGTAGAGCATAGTGTTGTTAATCACTTGAATTTCTGCTCAAGGTGAAGAATGGAGCAAATTGAGGTTGGAGATGCTCAAACTTTAGTGAACATTTTATATCAGGATCAACCAGAGGATTGTAGACACCCATTTGTGTCTCCCCAAAACCAAACCCAGTGATGAGTGCCTTTCACGTCGAATCATAATCGAATGAAACGAAAGTGTGGAAAGGTCTAGTGTTGCGGAAAGTTTTATTTCTTTTTCTCTTCTCTCTGTTTTTGAAAACTTTATTTTAAGAAAACAGCCAATCCAGTTTGGTTGGTCCATGATATAGGTCCAATAGTGGTGTAGTTGGATGGGGCTTGCAAAGACCTTTCCAACGATATATTATAAGCCCAATTCCGATGAATATTGAGGAAGTCATGGCCAATTTACTAAACTGGGCCCGGTTTGAGTTTTAAGTACGGCCTAATGATCTAGGGGAGGGCCTAATATAATTTATCATTCCTAATGAAATTAGGAATGGTTTTAGTCTTCTAGAACATTCTAGAAGGTTCTTATCATTCTTAATTCAATTAGGACTCTTCAGAGTTTTAATTAGATCAAATAGCATTTTCGACTGAAATTATATTATTTTATCTTCCAGTACGGTAAGTTTATCAGATTTTCGAAAACGTGTTAAAAGCCGATTTGGCGTCCAACCCCAGGCCTTGGCTCCTGGAACCAGGATTGACGCCAGACGCCAGCATTGGCGCCTGGCGCTAGCCACTGGTCCTGGCGCAAATTAGCCAGGTCTGGCGCCAAAGTGGTTTTGTGGTCTTCAGACTCTGTTTTGATAAATTATCTTTTTTGGATGATTTTCTCTATAAATATCGTATCAAAAACTCCGTTTTCATGGACGGATTATCAATATTCATTCACCAAGAATCTTCAATTCTCTTCTTAAAATCATTCATTTATTCTTTTCTTACTTTGCTTTTAAATACAAAATTCCGCATTCACAAGATCTTGAAACACCTAGCCATATTCGAAGTTGCCTTCGCCCTAGACGTGAAAGGTTTTAATTTCTGAGGGTTTGGTCCCAAATCTCTCTTTCAATTATTTAATTTGATTGCTTTGATTATTATTTTCCTTGAAGTTACTAACGCGTGTATTGTATTATTAGAAAGAGGTACGAGGCATCCAAGTAAGTACTTTAAGTGCTTTAATTGATTAATTGATATTATGATGTAGATATCATGTTTAGATTGTTATTATGATTCCTAGTATCATGTCTAGGGTAATTTTAATATCAAGTATGATTGCTACGATGCTTCCTATATTCTTCCTAATACTTATGATTGTTAGTATCATGTTAGGACTAAAGCTTTGATTTTTATTGTTTAGTGACATGCTAGGGTTTGTTATTAATCTTGTTAGTATCATGCCTAGGATCTTGCTATGCTTTAACATGATTATTGATTATGATTGATATTATTATTATTAATGATGTTGATTATTTATTATGTTGCTTGATATTTATTTTTATTGCTTGATCACCTTTATTGCATGTTTAAAGGGAATTTGTATTTGCAACCACGCTTAATAAGATAATTAATAATCTTGTTAGGTTAATTGTGATTATAATTCAAGTGATCGCCAATAATAGTTTATTTGTGCATTAATATTCAACCAACATAGATTAAACAGGTTTAGGGTTAACCTATTGATTGTATGTTAATCAGAAAGCGCACGTGAATACGAGCAGAAAAAAGTAGAGGCCTATTATTAGGGCAGGTTCAATCTCTTTTAGGTTGGATTTGTACCATCATCCCCGAACCCTTATTTGGTTCATGACCTTATGGAGTTGACGATCTCTTGGATCGTTAAGGGGTGTAACCTTCATCCTATGAACGGTTTACAAGTTCCTTAAAAACTTGTTGGCGACTCTTTTGCTCTATCTTCTTCCCTTTTGGACGCCACCGTACTTTAGTGTATGATCACAGTGGGGTTCAAGCTAGTGGGATTTTAAAGGCTTGAAATTATTCCCTACAGTTTTTGGCGACTCCACTGGGGAGGATTTCTATTTTAATTCCTGAATTTGTTTCGGCAATGATTTAGAATGAGTGGATGAGACTCGAAAAGTTTTAAGTATTTCATGTGCGTAATTTTGATTAACATTGTGTCATATGCATAAAAAGTTTCTCATTGGAAAGACCATCCGTAATGAGTAAAAAACATAGGATTTTACACGTAGGAAATTTGAGAAATGTCTTTCACAACTAGGACTGAAATAACACCGCGCGAAACTGGATGATTTTATTGAGCACAGAAAGCTGCTGAGGCATGTGGGAAGTAGCGTCAGGGGCCAGAGCTTGGCGCCACACTTTTAGCCGTAGCGCCAGACGCCAGTATTGGCGCCAGGCGCTACAGTTAAAAGTTGGCGCCAGTCTCTGTTTGCTGGCGCCAATTTCCCCCAATATCGAGCCAGAAATATGCGTTCTAATTTCGACCGGTTTTTCGTATTGTTTGCTCGATCCTACTTCCTGATTGAATTTTTTCTCATTTTTCTGAAACCCATATGTGTTCTACATATGGACATAACCCTCTGGGAATTCATGCTCTATCTACCCGATTGAACGCTCCTGGCAACAAAGGGTACATCTGAGAGGTTGAATTCACCAAACCATGGAAGTGAGTTTTTCTAAAAAACTCGCGGTGTTCTATCCACACGCGTTAACCCTTCACGGTTAGGCTTCTACGCGGTGCATCTGGAAAATTAACCATGGACCCTGTTTAACTAAACCATATCCCGAACTTTAGAGAACTAGAGCCATGGTTAGGTTGCGAACTCATTGCATCATGTTGTGCCTACTTGACTAATTGTGCATTATTTGTTGTGCATATATATCCTATGCTCCTCTTAACCGTTTGTTGATTTGTGTTGAGATTATAATTAATTACTTAAAGAACTTTGCCTAATTAATTAATTAATTAATTAATTAATTCGAGTCAATAAGGTTTTTTCTTCTTTTAATCGGAATTGACCTAGTACGACTTTAGGCATACCCCAGTTGACTAATAATATCGAAAACAGTCCCAGACCGAGGCTCCAATATTGGTGCCAAAATCTGAGTTGTAGCGCCACTGTATGGTGTGTAGCGCCAGACATTTACTAAAAAGTCTGGCGCCAACCACCATATTGTGACGCCAGTCCTGTCGCTTGGCCGACAGTTCGGTTTATTTGTCGAGTCATCACTTAATGTCAAATTATTCAGTTTCCTGTTTAATTCGGTTAATTTTGCCGGCAATAATGCTTAATTAAATTAATATTCGAGTTTAGGCACTAAGTCCCATGGTCTTACACAAGAGTCCAAGCATGTCCCTTACACTCAATACACACATCAATACACATGTCTTGACCATGATTAAGGGAGTCTTGTGTGCGCGCGTATTTTTTGTCATTTTTTTAAGGGGGTAAGTCGGATATTAATCCTCCAATAAATAATAATACTTAAGTTCCCTAAACACATGTACATTATTGCTCCCTAAAAATATGCATACTTTTTGCATACCCTTTTTTTTAAAAAAAAAAATAAAAACCATAAAGTCAAATTGATTCGAGTCAAGTAATTAAAACGCAAACTGGCTTAATTTACAGCGCGTGGTCAAGAAAGGAAGGACGATTAATCAAAGATAACCTCTTCGTACAAGTCCAACTTTTCAACAAACCTATAGCCCGCAAGAGAAAAGCAAGAGTCATAATGGCAACTCAAGAAGAAGTCAATGACCTCAAGAATCAACTGGCTACTGTAACTGAGACACTGAAGCTTCTTGCACTTAAGATCGAAGATCCCGCAAAGCAACAACAAATGGACCTCATGCAAGAAAGCCTAAGCAAGTTGTCCAGCGACTACAAGTTTCAAGAACTCACATCCCAAGGGGTCTCGGTGGATAAAGATCTTCTTCCGCAGAAGTTCAGTGCCAACGAGATCCCAAAATTTAGGGCAATCGACAACCCCTACTTCCATCTAAGGGAATTTGAAACAATAATGAGTATCAAGGGTGTCGATAAGAAAGTCTTCCCTTCTCTGTTCTCGCTATCTCTCGAGACCGTTTGCCAACAATGGTTCTTTTCTCTCGGAAAAGAAAAGACCTCTACCTGGGAATCCATAGCAAACGCTTTCGTTGATAGGTACAAGTGCAACATTCAAGTCGAAACTGACCATAGAGAACTTGAAATCCTCAAACAGAAGGAGAATGAAGGCTTCACATCTTTCTTTAACAAGTGGAGAGAAACCTCAGCTAAAATGATTGAGGTACCAAGTGAAAAAGAGTCCGTAAGACTGTTCATTAAAAACCTCCAAGAAAAATATTCAAAACATCTTAAATATCAAAATAACCTTCATACCTTTAAGGCTGTTTACGATATTGGGATTAATATTGAAGATGACTTGACTAAATCTAAAGCTGCCAACAATAACTCCAACAGTGGCTGGAAAGGAAAGAAGAACGACAATCCTTCTTCTTCCAAAACCGCCCACTCAAATATTGTTAGTACCTTTAATCTAGGAGAAGTCCTCGCCATGAACAATCAAGGACAAAAGAAACCGTTTAGGAGAAACTTCACTCCTATTGGCATGAGTTATGACACCGCGTTTGATCGACTATATGCAAAAGGTCTTATAACTCCCATTGGACCATTTGGAGATCCACCAGTCGAGAAGAGGTCGCCTAATTGGAACCCCAATGCACATTGCAAATATCATCAAGGTAGGGGCCATTCTACTGAAAGCTGTTGGAAGCTTAAGGAAGCTATCCAAGACCTAATTGGCAGTAACAAGCTACCACTGCCCCCTGCCAGTAAGAAGCCGAGTATTGACAATGCACCTCTAGCTCACACATTGGCTATCTCCGATGAAGAAAGCGAAGTTGACCCCTCATCTCTCATTAAACCTGTCAAAGCAACCAATGTCGAAGAGGAAGAAGAAGAGACCTTTTTCGATGTCGAAGATAATCTTCCAGAACCGGCAAATGAGGTAGAGACACGAATACTCACACTGTATCTGAGGGAGACATCGCAACTGTTACATGAAACTCTCAAAATTTTGAATGAACTTCACAAGGGATATGATGAAAAACCTAAGAGAGAATTCACACCAGTAAAAACGACTTATGAGGCAAAATACTTTCCCTTACAAGTCATCGAAAGACCCAAGAAGAGCAATAAAGCTTATACTCCAATTGGGATCCCGTATACACAAATGTTTGAAATGCTTTCCGAGAATGGCAAGGTCAAACCTCTCGAACCGAGACCATTTGAATCATTAAAAAGGACATATAGATATTACTGTCAATACCATCAGTCAGGAGGACACACCCTAGAAAACCGCTTCAAGTTCAAGGATTTGGTGTAGAAAATGATTGATAGAAAGGAATTAGTCCAAGTTCAGCAAGAAGAGGACATAAATGTTAATGGAGTATGGGACAGTGATGAAGAAGATGTCTATCTAAAAGACATATTAGGACCTTCACCTTCTGTATCATACACCACGGACGACATTTGGGCTGAAGAAGATTCATTAATAGACGTCCTCACAAGATCCGGGAGAATACAACCTCCCGTTTCAACACAACCTATGCCTACTGTACAACAAGTTCCCATACCTATCATCGAAGACAATGACATCATTAAACAATTCAAGAAGACAAAAGTTGAGATGAATGTATGGAAGCTTCTGGCAACATCTCGAGAACATAGGTTAGCTGTGATGAATGCTTTGGATAAAATCGGGATAGATTCTGACACCACTCCTGAGGGACTAGCTAACTTCCTCACGAGTGACCTCCCTAGTCCGATTAATCTAATCACTTTCTCTGATAAAGATTTACCCTCGGAAGGTGACAAACACTACAAGGCATTAAACCTCACGGTAGTCTGCAAAAGGATGAATGTTCTCATGACTCTTGTAGACAATGGATCGGCTATTAATGTCTGTCCACTTAGGACTGCAAGGATGCTTGGCATAAGAGATGAGGATTTAACTCCGTCCACACAAGGAATAAGAGCTTACAATAATACTCGACGTCAAGCTCTTGGCAAAATAACCCTAAATGTGACGGCAGGAGCAATAGAACATGCTACTACTTTTCAAGTGGTAGACATCAAAGCCTCATTTAATCTGTTGTTAGGACGCCCTTGGCTCCATGATCTAAAGGTCTTCCCTTCATCTCTCCACCAACAAGTGAAAGCCATAGTTGGAGGAATACCCATCACTATTGATGCTTCGCCGATGAGGATCAAATCAATAGAGAATCCAATCATCAACGTGGAGCACGACGAAGATGATGAAGACCTATGGGGCTTTAACGAAGAAGTCTCCTTAATCCAAGAGAATGAAAGGACATCTCTTTGCCACGCCCCCCATTCCAACATGATTATCAACATTATGCTGAAGAAACAAGGACACTTCCCTGGGATGACCTTAGGAAAGAAGAAGGGGATAGCAAAATCTATAGAGTCACCTGGCCTCCATAAACTAGATACTTTCGGACTTGGTTTCGAACCGACTTGGAAAGATCTCAAGCGATCCCAGGACAAACTGAAAGCACGTAGGGACGCTCGTATTCAAAAGAAAGCAATTCCAATGGATAAGTACCCCCTTACGCTTAATGGTCAGTTTATAAAAGAAGGAGAGGACTATCCATGCCATGAATTTCCCGAACCATTTGTTGTAAATGGCATACAACAACCAGGATTCGAGATTTTCTTGGATTGCTACTTCATTGACGAAATCCCAACTCCCGTCTATAAGGAGAAAGCACCCCCATGCTTTGACTTTAACGTCATGGGATTACTGTTTGGGCGAGAAAAGAATGAGTCAGTTTATGAGGAAGACAACTCTTCACTCATTCAAACGGTCCTACAAAGCGAAAACTTCGACCCCTCAAAGCTAATTACTCCAGCTGAAGGATTATTGCAAGGGTGGCGCAAGACTATCAAGGTGACTACTCCGAGTGGAAGGAAGATATTGATCACGACAGGGCAAGGGCCGATGTTTGAAGAGTCGTCGGAGTCAGAGTCAGAGTCTGAGTCAGAGTCTTTCCCTTTAGAACCTTCTAAGTCTTTAGCTATAACGCCTCCCCTTCCTATTTCTTCTCCTAGGATAGTTAGTGATCCAGTCCCTGAGGACATATCACTCTTTGATGTAATGATCTCAGAGTACAATAATATCGCTCATTCTTCTTACTTCTCGTGTTCTTCCCTAACCCAAGATGACGAACATTGCTTAGCTAACGATGAAAAAGATAAAGAATTTATTAAAGCAATGGAAACACTTGAAAAGAAAACACCGATAATTGAAGAGACTGAAACAGTTGACATCTTAAATGATTCAACTCTTAAAAGAGAAGTTAAAATCGGACTAACATTGAATAAACAAGAAAGAACCGATTTGATTAACTTGCTTAAAGAATTTATCGATGTATTTGCTTGGTCATATGAAGATATGCCAGGCATTAACAGAGAAATAGCTCAACACACTATACCATTAATCCCAAGAATGAAACCTGTAAAACAAAAGTTGCGTCGAATGAAACCCGACGTAGCACTTAAAATAAAAGAAGAAGTTTAAAAACAAATAACTGCAGGTTTCATCAAGGTATCCAAATACCCCGAATGGGTCGCCAACGTCGTCCCAGTTCCAAAGAAAGACGGAAGGGTAAGGATGTGCGTCGACTATCGAGATCTAAATAAGGCAAGTCCAAAGGACGACTTCCCTTTGCCACACATCGATATTCTGGTAGACAACACAGCAAATCACGCGCTTCTCTCATTCATGGACGGTACGCAGGGTACAATCAGATTTTCATGGCGGAAGAAGACATGGCGAAGACAACTTTCATCACACCATGGGGCACTTATTGTTACACGGTAATGCCATTTGGGTTGAAAAATGCAGGTGCTACTTACCAACGTGCAGCAACTGCCTTACTCCATGACATGATGCACAAAGAAGTTGAAGTATATGTCGACGACATGATTGTAAAATCAAAGGACCGTCCAGGCCATCAAGTAACCTTAAGGAAATTTTTCGAAAGGTTAAGAAAATACAATATGAGGTTGAATCCATCAAAATGTGCTTTTGGAGTCACCTCAGGCAAGCTCTTGGGGTACGTCATAAGTTCTAGAGGAATAGAGATAGATCCAACCAAGATTAAAGCAATCATGTCGATGCCACCGCCCAAGACTGAGAAACAGATTCGAGGATTCATTGGCCGGTTGCAATACATAAGTAGGTTCATATCCAAACTGACAACGATATGTGAACCAATCTTCAAAAAGCTCAAAAAGAACGTACCAGTAATATGGGATGATGAGTGTCAAAAAGCCTTTGACCGGATCAAAGCCTATCTCGCAAATCCTCCCGTATTAGCACCAGCACTTCCCGGAATACCTCTTAGATTATACTTGACGGTTACCAAAGAGATAATGGGAGCCATGCTAGCACAAGAGGTAGAAAACAAAGAGAATGCAATCTATTACTTAAGTAAAAAGATGCTCGAATACGAAACACGCTATACACCACTCGAGAAATTGTGCCTCGCTTTGGTGTGGGCCACAACTAAGTTGAGACATTACATGTTGGTGCATACCGTTTTCGTGATATCTCGATTAGATCCACTCAAATACTTGTTCGAGAAATCAACGCTTAATGGACGTATTTCAAGATGGATAGTCAACTTAGCCCAGTTCGATGTACGGTTTATGCCACAAAAAGCCATTAAAGGATCCGTGGTGTCAGACTTTCTGGCAGATTTTCTAATAGAAGACTCGACACCAATATAGGACAATGAATTTCCAGATGAAGATTTGATGGTCACCGAAGATGATACTTGGACCTTGTATTTCGACGGAGCCTCAAACCAAAAGGGATGTGGTGTCGGAGTGCTACTAGTATCACCTAAGGAAGAACACGTCCCAATATCAATAAAGCTCGATTTCGACGTCACCAACAATGCTGCTGAATATGAAGCATGCGTGGTAGGCCTTGAAACAACTCTGGCATTGGGAGTAAAGAAGTTAAGGATATTCGGAGATTCCTCTCTAATCATCAATCAAATATCTAAAAGGTGGAAAGTAAGGAGCGAAAGCCTAGCCCCTTATCAAACCTATCTGGAAACTCTTACCGATCAGTTAGAGAAGGTAGAATACACATATCTACCTAGAGAGGAAAACCAATTTGCTGATGCCTTGGCAAGATTAGCCTCAATGGTTAGGATTCCCACGGACATCGAGCAAATGCCTCTAACTATTGAAAAAAGACACAAACCAGCATATATACAGGCTATAGAAAACGACGACCCAGTCCAAGACAAAGATGAAGAACAAGAAGAAGAACCATGGTACACAGACATTCTCAACTATGTCACCAAGGGAGAATACCCTCCTCATGCTGACAAAAGAGCAAAACGAGCCTTGAGACTTTTGGCTTCTCAATATGTACTCATAGACAACGAGCTACATAAAAGGGTACCTAAAGGTCGAGCTCTCCTATGTGTAGGGAAGGTGGATGCACAAAGAATAATGAGAATGGTCCACGAAGGAATCTGTGGAACTCATATAAATGGCAAAATGTTAGTCTAGAAAATAATGCAAGAAGGGTATTATTGGACTACCATGAATAGGGACTGCCATCAATACGTGAAAAGATGCCCTATGTGTCAAATTTATGCCAATTTACAACACGTTCCTCCATCTTTGCTCTACACCTACACGTCACCTTGGCCATTCTCTACATGGGGAATTGACATAATTGGCAAGATCACTCCTCCAGGGACAGGAGGCCACGAATTTATTCTAGTAACAATTGATTACTTTACAAAGTGGGTTGAAGCGCAATCATACGCTAAACTCACTGCAAAACATGTAGCACTCTTTATCGAGAGGAATATCATTTGTCGATATGGAGTCCCACATGAAATGATAAGTGACAATGGAACTCACTTTCAAGCCGAATGTGAAGATTTGCTACATAAATATGGTATCCAACATCATCATTCGTCCCCTTATAGACCTCAAGCAAACGGAGCAGTCGAGGCAGCTAATAAGAATTTAAAGACTATCATCGAGAAAATGACAGAAAATTATAAGGATTGGCCTGACAAGCTTCACTTTGCATTGTGGGGTTATCGCACGTCAATCCGTACGTCAACAGGAAATACACCATTTTCTTTGGTATATGGAATGGATATCGTACAACCTGTCGAACTAGAAATACCATCTCTACGTATTGCGCTAGAAAGTAAACTCGATGAAGTCGAATGGACTAGGGCACGATATGAAGAATTGATCCTACTCGACGAAAAATGACTAGAAGCTCTACATCACACTCAGTGCTATCAAACTCGTATGGCTAGACATTTTAATAAGAAGGTCAAGACAAGAAATATCAAAATAGGAGATTTGGTATTAAAAGCGCTAAGAAAAAATGTTTTAGATCCAAGGGGAAAGTTTAGACCTAATTGGTCTGGCCCCTACATTGTCAAAACAATCCTGTCAGGTGGTGCAGCAAAATTAACTGATATGGATGGCAATGAATTCTCAAACATGACCAATCTTGACCAACTTAAAAAATACTACCCATATTACTTGAGTAGGACACTCAAGAGAGCTACGTTCGGCCTGATTCCTTAGGAAAGGATACGTAGGCAACCCATTACGGGTGCGGCCACTTTATTTTTTGATATCTCCGCGTTCCAGAATCAACAAAAGTCAACAAAAAGTCGGAAAATTATTGGCGTCACAGAACAGAGTCTGGCGCCAGCCAAAAGCCATTAGCGCCAGACGATGGAGTTGGCGCCTGGCGCCAGACCTCAATAGCTGGCGCCAATCTGCAGTTACTGACGCTAATTCAGTCATAAAATCTGGGCGAATTTCGGTGTTTTTCGGAAAATTTTCGACTTCCGTACTCGAAAGATTTCTGGAAAATTAATTTTTTTGGTTTTTTCATTGCTTTAATAAAATATATTTAAAGTGACAATTTAATTGAAAGCTGCAATTTCATTAATAAAACAAAATTACATTTTTAATGGAATTTAAATAAGGCTGAAATAAATTAACTTTAAATAGAAAAATAGAATCTAATAAATCTAAAGCTAAGCAATGTTCTAGTCTTTCTTCTCCTTCTTTGCCCTTTTCCAATTATTTTCCGTTTCCTCCTCTTCATCCATTACTTTAGCCAGTAGGCATCCTTTAGAGGACCTACATTCAATTTTAGAATAGATTGTTTCTCCTTCAGCTAGCACCCCATGCTTCTTTTCCACCCAAGCCTTCTTGTCTGTAGCTTTCCTTTTCCCCTTATCTTTAGTAGTATTCTTCTTCTTAGGCATTGTAGGTGTCTTGAACTCAATTCTTGCACCTAAGCGTTCCTTGGCCGGTGTCACCCTGTCACCTAGACGATTCTTCACATCGGTTCTACCATCAACTGAAGACTTCTTCAACAACCACTTCTTTACATCATTAGGTAAAGAAGGGGGGACCTTTTGGGTAATCACTTCCCATAAAGGTCTAGCGCTCCAGTAAGTGTCAAATTTATCTAATTCTTGAAATATGGGATACTCATAGGGAGGACGAAGATCCCCGGAAGGAATATTTTGAAGCAAGCCATATTGTCTCTTTACCCCGCAGGGATAATAATATGTTACACGAGACAAGCTTGGAAGACGGCAGAAAGGTTGCTTGTTAACACCAACCATCCTTTTTATTTTCCACCATGGGACGACCCACTTGATAGCAAAATCACGTGATTCAAAGACTTTCTTCCACCCATGGCACCCAATTTTAGGGATGCGCTTCTTTCTTCTCACAAAGCAAGTGGGCGTATAATTTTCGATGTCGTCCGGAGGGCTAATTAATCCTAGCCTCTCCATTAGCCACATCTGTAAAAAAAAAAATTCCAATGCAAATAAATTAATATTACAATACAAAAATATATTTTTTTATTTCTGTAATTAAAAATATTATTTTTCTACCTGTAATAAAATTGGAGAACCGCGAAGAGGTGCTTTTGGGTCCCTTTTCAATTCATCTAGACTAATCATAGTTTCTCCAACTATCAATGGCATTGGATTTCTCCCTGATTCAATTTGTTCTAGCACAGTGGTTATAATTGATTGTCCCTCATTAATTTTACCACTACTAAGACAATATTGATTAAGCATGCAGAATAAAAACGCCCTTCTTCTATATATGTGAAAAGATTCAGAAAGCGGTTTATCAAAATAATAGCGTGCGAATTCTTTTAAGTTCACTACATTGCCATCTACTATTTTTGACAAATCCCTTTCCTTCAAGTTAAAGAAGCGCTCAAAATCCTTATGGTAATATGCATCTACCCTGGGGATTACTATCAGGTCTATTGCAGGGAAGCCTAAAATAGCACCAAATTCCTCTAGCAAAGGGCTAATTTCATCATACCCTATTCTAAAAACAATGTGTATCAATGTTCCAATATTCTAAAGCGGTATGTATGAAGTCTATGTCTAGATCTACCTCTTTAATGCCATAAATTCCCCCCAAGTGAAATAAATCCAATTCTTTTCTTTCTTTAGCATTAAGAGATCGACACCATTCATGAGAATATTGGGTGAAGGTTTTAGTGGCTAAAGACATGATAATTATTTTTTCTAAAAGAGAAGAATAATTTTTTTCGCTGGAATTTTGTGAATAATCGGCTGAGCAGGGGGCTATTTATGCACAAATTACGAGGAATTTCAATTTGAATGAAATACGGAGTCAGCGTCCATTGGCGTCAAAACCCCGATACTGACGTCACACAACAGCTTATGGCGCCACACGCTATGTGTAGCGCCTGGCACCACGCGCCACAGGCTGGCGCCAGCTGGCGCCAAGTCAGCAGGACAGCCGCGCGTGCTCAGTTTGCGTTTTGATATTAAATTGGAGTCGGTTAATGACTTTATGGCTCCGTTTTAATTTCTTCTAAATATCTTTCTATCCTTTTCTTAATTAATTAAATATAGCAATTATTTTTAGTTAATTTTTATTTCCTTTTTTTGGATTTTATATTAAAATTCAAATATCAGCTTTTTTCTCCGTTTTATTTTCTCCTTTTTATTTTCTTTTTGGGGGAGAGAGTCGGATAATACCCTCCATCAATAATAAAAATGACGGAATTTTTGCGCAAAATAGATAAATAACATAACATAAAGTACAAAGTGTCTAAATAATAAGTCAAAGGCAAAGTTCTATAAAAAGTCAAAATAAAATGCATATACAGAAATGAACTACGGCGCCGGAGGACGTAGGCCCATCATGCCATAAAACTGCGTCGTCCGAGGAGTCACCTCTCCACCAGCTCCGGCCTCAGCACCAGCTCCAGTCTCTGTAGGAGGAGGGAAACTCAAAACAGGACCGCTCCAGCCAAAGTCAACCTGAGGCTGAGACCGCGGAGGCTACTGCGATGACGAGCCAACCTCGTGCATCCCACCATCTCTGAAAGCCGAGGTAGCCTCTCCTACCGGTGCAGCAGGAGCACCCTCAGAAGAAGACCCTGAGCCCTCAGCAACATCGGCTCGAGCAGCCTCAGAACGACCACCTCTACCTCCGGACGAAGTGCGACGACGTCTCGAGCTAGACCTCGCCGGATCTCTCCGCTCCTCAGGCCTCGTACGGGTGTGAGAAGCAATCGGCTGACCCTGCAAAAAGAATTAAATCAGAAACAAGGTAAAAACTGAAGCATGGTGCAGAAATAATAAGTAAAGAAAAGTTACCTCTCGGACAGTGTCGTCTCAACGACAGGTAGCCGCATTCCTCATCCGAACGAGTTGGCTCCGGAAGGCATCTATGCATCGTGCCATAGCCGAAACCACCTCGCGTGAGAACTGTCAAGGAAAGTTAAGTCAGTAAAAATGCATGATAACTGAATACAAGATTCTGTATTAAAAACTAGGCTTACCCTAGTCTGGTGACGAGGAATCGACCGCTCCACGAAGCGCTCGCCCTCAGGAGCCGGAGAAATCGTCTCCTCGATCGGCCCGTACATCCCCTGGTAGTGGATGGACATACGGGGTGGCACAAACTCAGTGGGACCATCCTGATAAGACAGAAAGAAATCGGCAAGGTATTACTTGGGAGCTACTTAGCGAGAAATAAAAAGCTAAGGATCTTACCCTCACATCCTTGGCCGGCACAGGGGCTGGAGCTAACAAAGGAAGTAGCTCCTCAGCATAACTCTGCCCAAGGATCACATGGGACCGCCAGAGGGAACCAGACTCCTCGGCCATGCTCGATAACTCTCTCTCGTCGAACATGTGACGTGGTGGAGGAGCAGGAACAACAAAAACATCGGAAGAGTGCTGTCTAGCAACTCTCTCTCCTAAGTACACAACCGCTCCGTAGGTCCCCAGAAAGTAACGGCGCTCAGCAGAGTACTGTGCGGCTAATCCAGGGACAGTCCAACCACCCCATGGTCGGTATACTACCTCAGGTCCCTATAAAAATACCAATCGGGTAAGAACATGTCTAAAACATCGCAGAAGAGCAAGATAAACACTAAAAGTTGTACCGAGATGATCCGACTCCTGACACGTGCAGTAGACAGGTCCACATGGTGGCCGCCCCAAGAGGCGCTCACCGGATACCCCCTCGGCGATGGTCTCGCCGGCGCAATGGAAGGAAAGTACTCATAGAACCAGATCTACAAGAAGTTAAACGCGTGAATAAATGCTGCCTAACATATAGGGATAAACTTTATAGGGAATAATGTTTACCTCTACGACTTTCCAGAAAGCAATCAGAGCAACGTTCGTCCTAAAGGACCGATGGCGACACGAGTCCCTCAGTGCGCGAACGAAGTCAGTGTAGGCCAAGCTGGCCCAGTCATAAGTCCCGATCCGCTGGAGATCGCGAATAGCAGGGAGGTAGTAAAGCAATGCCCTACCACCCCTGTCAGGGGAGAATGTCCCTGACAACAACATCAGCACAAAGATGCGCACCCGCTGCTCTCGGGTAGTTGCATCGTCATCAAGAGCCGCTGTCAGCGTCGAGCGGCGAATCCCTCTGGCACTGAACTAAGTCGTCTCGACCTCAGCTCGGGCCCGAACAGCAATCGGCCCCAACAGCTCCTCGACCTGCGGAGAAAATACATCGATACTGCCGTCGAATGGCAACGGCACAGAAGAGAACTCCAGTCCTGTGATGAGACTGAAGTCTGTAGGAGTGACCATCATCTCGCCCCATGGAAAATGAAAAGTGTTGGTGGTGTCCCAGAAGAACTCCACCAGAGCGCGTACTACATGGTGACCCCCGCTGGAGGCAACCATAGCCTCGGAGGTCTCGAACAGGGAGACCAGTCCGCAAGACTCCCATAGGAGTCTCGTCTCTTGATCTCTGGCAATGTGCATCATGTACAAATCGCCTAGACCATCACAGCCAGAGCCGTGATGCCGTGTCCTCCCAGGCTCGGTTCCCCGTCTCACCCTCTCAGAAATGTGGTGGACAGGGGCAAAGAACAAGGTCTGCTCATCCCACTCGGGGAACCGACCAAGCGAAGTGGACGGTGTAGTGTCGTCCAACACGGGCTCATGCTCCCGTCTAGTGTTTCGGGACCGTGAATCTGAGCCTCGTTGTCTAGCCATGCTACATTGTGAAGAATCATCATAAGTTAAGGTTCTATAGTATCAAAGGTTCGCCTAGCCGCATGATACTATGTTCGCAAAAACAGAGTACGTAGTACTAAAACAGAGCACAAATTCAAATTGAGCATGACAGCATTTTTTCAAGCAATCAAACAATTTCTTGCAACACTATAGTGATTATTGTGACAAATTGAACGAGAATTGCTAGCAAAAACATCAAGAACAAGCCACATTGTTCTTCACGACCTTAAGAGGTCCAACAATAACGGATTGCTCGTTTCTTCACCAAATTGAGTCAAACAAGTCTCAAATTACTCCCAAGGCAATATACAAACATAAACAAGCAATTTCATGGCATAAAACTTGATAAACAAAGCAAATTGAGCATTGTAAGTTTCGAATTTTCATGAAATTCGTGAATGAACATGCCAAAATTCATAAAAACTGGTGTGAGTTGGAGGAAAACTTACATAGATCGGGAATATGGATGAGAAGAGCTTTGATTTGCAACAAATTTGAGCGAATTCGGTTGAGAAATGAGTGAGCAACGATCAATTGAAGTTTTCGGACTTCTCTCGGGCTGTTTCGCGACGAACAGAGCAAGAAATGAAACGGAAAACTGAATTTAAAGAAAATTCCGTGCTGGCGCCAGTCCCTAGGCATTGGCGTCACATTCTGTGCTTGGCGCCAGACGCCAATTCCAGCGCATGGCGCTAATGCCATATGGCTGACGCTGATTGTTTTTCAGCGACGCCAAAGCAGCCAGCCACCTGTTGGGGTTGTGCTAGCCTTCTGCAATATATTTTGGGTTCCTTGGTACGCCAGTTAACCCCTCTAAGCAATTTGACATGATTAGGTAATCGGTTTGATTACGTAAAGTGATCGACCTGATGAAAGGATCGTCTCACTTAGCTTAAAGCGCCTAAGCATTGGCTCATTAGCAAAAGCACCGACATACAGGTTCAGGAGCAAAGGGCACCGACATATAGGTTCAAGAGCAAAGGGCACCGACATACAGGTTCAAAGCAAAAGAGCGCCGACGTACAGGCATAGCAAAAGCAAAGTTCAGGCGAACTTTTAAAGATCGACAGGCGTGGATCTTCGGTATTTTCCTTTAGGAAATTATCGCATTAAATGAGGATGACTTCAAGAGAAGATATCTTCGGCGGAAAGTTGTCATGAACAACTGAAGGTAATTTCAGGGCGAAATTGTCTTCGATCATAATTCCTGAGGCATGGAAGATGATCATAATGCGGATGAGAATTATTTCAAGAGAAATAATTTTCGATGATATTCCCTTGGACGTGGAATATTATCACAGCGGAGAAGTTAGTTTCAGGCAAAGCAATCTTCTAATTTGGAAGCAGTTACAAGGCATAGCGGTTTTCAAGCGGGATGGCATTCTCTAGCTTGCAGGAGGTCATCAAAACAACAGCAGTAGCAACAATCGGTTACTTTCAGAGACGTGTGCTCGACGGTGCAAGATACGCGTTTCTTAACTCTTTTATCTGTTTAACTAATGCTATTTTTGCAGGTATCGGCGTTATAAGATTGATTTAGGATTGCAGAACGTTCTGAATCATTCTCCGTCCCTATCGTTACTTTGGCTTTCGTTTTCGAAACTTATGTTTCTCCAAACTCAGTCAAAGTGGGGGCTTCTGTAGACACCCATTTGTGTCTCCCCAAAACCAAACCCAGTGATGAGTGCCTTTCACGTCGAATCATAATCGAATGAAACGAAAGTGTGGAAAGGTCTAGTGTTGTGGAAAGTTTTATTTCTTTTTCTCTTCTCTCTGTTTTTGAAAACTTTATTTTAAGAAAACAGCCAATCCAGTTTGGTTGGTCCATGATATGGGTCCAATAGTGGTGTAGTTGGATGGGGCTTGCAAAGACCTTTCCAACGATATATTATAAGCCCAATTCCGATGAATATTGAGGAAGTCATGGCCAATTTACTAAACTTGGCCCGGTTTGAGTTTTAAGTACGGCCTTATGATCTAGGGGAGGGCCTAATATAATTTATCATTCCTAATGCAATTAGGAATGGTTTTAGTCTTCTAGAACATTCTCGAAGGTTCTTATCATTCTTAATTCAATTAGGACTCTTCAGAGTTTTAATTAGATCAAATAGCATTTTCAACTGAAATTATATTATTTTATCTTCCAGTACGGTAAGTTTATCAGATTTTCGAAAACGTGTTAAAAGCCGATTTGGTGTCCAACCCCAGGCCTTGGCTCCTGGAACCAGGATTGACGCCAGACGCCAGCATTGGCGCCTGGCGCTAGCCACTGGTCCTGGCGCCAATTAGCCAGGTCTGGCGCCAAAGTGGTTTTGTGGTCTTCAGACTCTGTTTTGATAAATTATCTTTTTTGGATGATTTTCTCTATAAATATCGTATCAAAAACTCCGTTTTCATGGACGGATTATCAATATTCATTCACCAAGAATCTTCAATTCTCTTCTTAAAATCATTCATTTATTCTTTTCTTACTTTGCTTTTTAATACAAAATTCCGCATTCACAAGATCTTGAAACACCTAGCCATATTCGAAGTTGCCTTCGCCCTAGACGTGAAAGGTTTTAATTTCAGAGGGTTTGGTCCCAAATCTCTCTTTCAATTATTTAATTTGATTGCTTTGATTATTATTTTCCTTGAAGTTACTAACGCGTGTATTGTGTTATTAGAAAGAGGTACGAGGCATCCAAGTAAGTACTTTAAGTGCTTTAATTGATTAATTGATATTATGATGTAGATATCATGTTTAGATTGTTATTATGATTCCTAGTATCATGTCTAGGGTAATTTTAATATCAAGTATGATTGCTACGATGCTTCCTATATTCTTCCTAATACTTATGATTGTTAGTATCATGTTAGGACTAAAGCTTTGATTTTTATTGTTTAGTGACATGCTAGGGTTTGTTATTGCATGTTTAAAGGGAATTTGTATTTGCAACCACGCTTAATAAGATAATTAATAATCTTGTTAGGTTAATTGTGATTATAATTCAAGTGATCGCCAATAATAGTTTATTTGTGCATTAATATTCAACCAACATAGATTAAACAGGTTTAGGGTTAACCTATTGATTGTATGTTAATCAGAAAGCGCACGTGAATACGAGCAGAATAAAGTAGAGGCCTATTATTAGGGCAGGTTCAATCTCTTTTAGGTTGGATTTGTACCACATCCCCGAACCCTTATTTGGTTCATGACCTTATGGAGTTGACGATCTCTTGGATCGTTAAGGGGTGTAACCTTCATCCTATGAACGGTTTACAAGTTCCTTAAAAACTTGTTGGCGACTCTTTTGCTCTATCTTCTTCCCTTTTGGACGCCACCGTACTTTAGTGTATGATCACAGTGGGGTTCAAGCTAGTGGGATTTTAAAGGCTTGAAATTATTCCCTACAAGGATCCAAACTTCTTTTTTTAGAGTGAAGTTTGACAATGAAGGAATAATTTACAATATCTTTTGGAGGGATTCAATGATGCTAGAAGACTATAGATATATGGAGATGTGTTTGTCTTTGATACAATACACACAACCAACAGGTATAATGTTATATGTGCTATAATTGTATGTTTGCATGTGCTTTTATTGGGGATGAAAAAACAGAATCGTTTGTGTGGCTACTAGAAACCTTCTTGAAAGCTATGGAGGATAGAACACCAACTTCAATATTCACTGACAAGGACCAAGCAATGGAAAGTGCAATTGAGCAGGTAAAAAATTTATATTTACATCTTACCCTAACTAATAAGTTCTGACAACATACAATATTTGACCATCAAACCACAAGTTACCCTTTTTAGTGCATAAAGTTACCCTTTTAACTGCACAAAGAGACCCTTTTAAATGAATGAGGTGACCTTTTTATTTTCAATGTATGGGATTCCTAATTACAAGGCATAGACTTTGTATTTGCTATTTGGAACAAAATGCAATAACCAGATTTGGGGCTCTGAAAAAAGCCAAAGAGTTCAAGTATGCATTCAACCAGTGCTTAAAGTGGTGTGTGATAGGACAAGAATTTGTATAAAAGTGGCAGGAAATGATGCAGAAATATGACTTGACAGCACACTCTTCGTACAAAAGAGTGTAAGAATTGAAAGAGAAATGGTGTCCTGCACTTAGTAGAGATTTCTTTTCAGCAAAGATCTTGTCGTCACAAAGAGGTGAAAGCACTAATCATACTATAGGATTCAAAGCAAGTAAAGCAACTACTTTGACATAATTTTATACCATATTTTAGAAGACAACCAATCATTAGAGAAGCACAGAGAAATATGATGAGTTTACCTATAGCAAGTCAATAACATTCACTTCATTGCCACTGTCTGAAATGCTAAAGAATGCTCGAGTAAAAAATTAACTCAAAAGTACATAATAAACAACACAAAATATATAGCAGCTTAAATGTAGCTACATGATTTTGGTGAACAGGTTTTCACTTTGTCACTCTTTAGAGATTTTGAAGACGAGTTTGGATACTCTATGGCAACAACTGTTCAAATGAGAGCCAAAGTGTATGGTGTACTTAGAGCTGTCAATTTGGGTAAACGGGTTGGGTTTGGGTGGGGTTAGTGTAGATCGGGTCAACTCGAGTTGGGCCAATATAGGTTAATGTCGTAACCTATGCGGGTCGGGTTTGGGTTTGGGTTGGGCCATGCTTGAGTCGGGTCACGTCGAGTCATACATCTTACCAGGTTTGGGTCGGGTTAATAAAAGGTCGAACTATATTCGGGTCGGGTGAATGATAGGTTGGGTTAAATTCGGGTTTTTACAGTTTAAAACAAGTTAGGGTCATTCTCGGGTTCGGTTCAAGTCAATTATTTGCGGGTTATATAATCAGGTCAGGTCATTCTCGAGTTCGAGTTGGGTTTGGTTCAAGTCAATTATTTGCGGGTTCTATAATCAGGTCAGGTCATTCTCGGGTTCGAGTCGGGTTCGGTTCAAGTCAATAATTTGCGAGTTATAATCAATTCGGGTCATTCTCGGGTTTATGTCGGGTTTGGTTCAAGTCAATAATTTACGGGTTATAATCAGGTCAGGTCATTCTTGGGTTTAATTTGGGTTTGGTTTAAGTCAATAATTTGCGGGTTAAAATCAAGTTGGGTCATTTCCAAGTCGGGTCATTCTCGGGTTCATGTTGGGTTCGGTTCAAGTTAATAATTTGTTGGTTATAATCAGACCGGGTCATTCTCGGGTACGATTTAAGTCAATAATTTGCCGGTTATAATCAAGTTGGTTCAATTCCAAGTTGGGTCATTCTCGGGTTCATGTCGGCAAGTTAATAACTTGCGGGTTGTAATCATGGCGGATCATTTCCAAGTCGGGTCATTATGGGGTTCGGTTCAAGTCAATAATTTTTAGGTTATAATCAGGTCGGTCCTTTCCAAGTCTTGTCATTCTTGGGTTCAAGTCGGCAAGTCAATAATTTGCGGGCTATAATAATCCATTTGGGTCATTTTCAGGTTCGGGTATTAAATATTGGATTAATATGGGTTTAAGGTTGATATCAGGTCGGGTCATTATGGGTCCAGTTACATTATTTGGGTCGGTTTGTTAACAGTTCATGTAATGACGTTCACGTTTAATCATTATCAATTTCTTCATTTATTTTAAGAGAAATAATTTCAGAGAAACTTAAATTCGATCTAATAATTTCAAGTAAGTTTAGGTAAGATATACATACATTATAAGTTCATATTATTCCAGTAAGATATGTTTAGTTTAGATGTTTAAAAAATAAGTTCAAAACATATTCCGATCTATGCACATTGTTTCAACTTATTTTAGGGATAACAATTTCAGATAAGTTCATGTTCGAGATAACATGTTCAAATAAATTTAGATAAAACACATTAAACTCATATAAATTCAAATAGTTACTTTATTTGAAATTATCTAAACTTTTTTTTCTAAACTTTAATTTTTATTTGAAATTATCTAAAGTTTTTATTTTTTTATAAGTTCATATCCGAATTAAGGTTTTTTTAATGGCACTATTTTTATTTTTTTAAAATTTTTATAAGCATTTAAATTGCATGATTTAAACATTTAAAAAAGATTAACTAGGCAAGTGAAAAATAAAATTTGAAAAAAGGCCAATAAAAGGAGCTTAAATAGTTATATGGAAGTTGAAGATAAAATTATAAAAGAAAAAAAAAGCATTTGGCTGAAGGGAACTAAGTAAAAAATAGTCAAATATGTGTAAATAAGCATTTGGCTAAAGGGAACATTTCCAGTCCATAACATTAATGACATCTTTTCTACTGCTTTGGTTAAGTTTCTGTTTAGTATATTCGCAATTGTTGTTGTAATGTATATCCTCGAAATGATATTTGTAAATCATTAAATCCTGGATCGAACAATGGCAAGCAAAGTTTGATTCCTTCTTCATAAACATACACTTTAATTGTAATGTTTATGGATTGTGAATTAATTCAACAAATCCTTTAGATGATCATTGAATTGGTTTTGAGTTAAATATTTATCACTATAATCATATTATGGTGTTAAATTGTTTATCTCAAACTGATTATACATTTAATTTTGGAATTTTGAACATTTTAATGTTTCCAAGCTTTACTTCATTAAGCAATTATCGATATATTTACTTAAATCGTTAGTAAAAGCAATGAAATAGTTAAATCTCTTTGCTAATTTTGAACTTATTGGTCCATATACATCTTATGTATAAGTTCCATAAGGTCATTTTAGCTTCTTTTACCCTTTCTACTAAAAGGCAACTTGGTCATCCTTACTTATCAAGCATGACTTCTAATTCTCAAGTGATTCATAATCATATAAGAATAAGAGTCCATCCATAACTTTGGATGTGCAAATGGTTAATGTGACCTAAACTTACTTGTTATAAGTGAGTATACTTTGAATCATCTAAATTTTACTTTTGTGATCTACTTATATCAATGTTATAAAACAAAATCAACTCATATCTAGCAAAATGAAAGCAATTTATTACCTTGGTCATGGATCAATAAACCAAATCAGTATTCTAACATAACTGAAATATTGTCTCATCAAAACTGGAAATTGTTCTAAAATCATGATAAATTAATCAAAATTTAAAACTATGAAGCTATCTCTGGCCATTCAAACACTTCCAGTGCACCTTCAAGCTCCATTTCCTTGCTAGTTTCACTAGTTTGCAGTTCCTGCGCAACATCACAATGTTAAGCACTGGAACTTGGTATCACATACCTAAGTGAAAGTTAAAAAGTTTATAACATAATACCTGAGGTTGATGCTCCATTCTTCTCGAGGAAGTCAAGGTATTTCTGGCAATTGCGCTTCCAATGCCCCTTCTTCTTGCAGTAAAAGCATTCACTCTCACTTGCAGCCTTGGGTTTTGGATTCGCCTTAGGCTTTTCAGGAGCCTTGGCAACTTGCTTGCCCTTGCTTTTAGCACTAGCCTTTTTCCCCTTCTTCTTGAACCCCTTTCCCTTTTGAATCATAAGAACTTCCTTCTTAGGTTCCTTAGGGAAATAATTGAATTTTAAGTGATTCCAAGACCCTTTATTCGTGTAATAATTGACCGGACTTTGGCCCTACCATCAACCATTATATTTTTAAGGTGATTAAACTCTTTACTGATTACAACTCTTGTAATTCTTAGTTGAATAATTAATTATCACATGTTTAATTATTTCCTTTTGCTTCAAGGTTCTAAACTCTTTAGGTAACCTTGTTGAGCATAACCAATTAAAACTGTAAAATTTGTTTTACCCCAACTTTCTAAAGATATAATATGACACCCAGCTTTGGCATGACCCATCATAAAAATCAAAGGTTTCATTGGGTTTTTAATTGGAAAAGCAATCTCAATATTACTAGGACCTAGATTCATTATGTTGTGATTATTTAGTGAACTCTAGCGCATCATCAATCAACATAAATAAAATCTAACATGCATAATCTACTAATGCAATAAAATAAAGCATGACATAGTATGGCCCCTTAGTCCTAAGAAAACTAGAAGTGAAAATGCTCCCACTTGAATCATCATGGATCTCCATCCACCTTGCTCCCTTGGGCCTTCACTTCATGGGCTTCTTTGAACTAACACTATTTAAATAACTATTCTATTTACTTTAAATAAAAGTTACAAAAATACTTAACGGTTCACATACCGTATTTAGATTACAAAAATACATCACGGTGCGCAAATCATATTTAAGAATCTATGGGTCATACTAGTCTATATATAGCAACATAATATAATATATTATAAAAGTTCCATATAATAAATCACTCAACATGCTTATCTAAACTACAACATCGAATGTTCATAATAAAGTCACCGCATTTCCTAAAATATCTTATATTTTAATCTTAATTAGATAATATCATATATTATTCATGACCATTTATAAAATATCATATATTTAATTTAGTCATGAGATAGAATCAAATCATATTTTAATCTAGAAAGATAAATCATATTTAATCTTCCATAATTATCCTAACAAATTTAGGAGATTCTATCCTAATTACTAGCCAAGCAAATAATTTTAAAATCAATTATATTCTAATCTAATTATGGGATAATCACATTATTTAAATCAATTATTATCCTTTTGGAATATGCTCATAATATCCAAATCAATCTTATCCAAAATTAACCACTTTAATTATGGATAATTACCAATTTAACAACTTTAAATATGAATAATATCAAATATAACAACTTTTGAATATTTGATTTTATCCTAAAATAAAAGATTTTATCCAAATAAAACCGATTTTATCTTTTAAAATAAAAGATCATATTTCCAAAATATTTTATCTTATTCAAAATAAATCATATTTATCTTGAAATAATTTTTTAAAATAAAATAATAATTTTTTTTTTTGAAAAACTGCACTGCATGGTTGCTGGCCACCGTGGTTGGCTAGCCGAGGCTAGCCACTGCCGCAAGGCAGCAGCAACCAGTAGCAGAGGCAGCCACGGTAGCAGCGTGCACCGCTTGCACAGCTGCTGCCTCGGCCACCAGGACCGCCGCCCTCCCCTTCTCCTCCCTCTTGGACCACCATCTGGTCAGCAGCCGCCGTGGCTGCGCCACCGAGCCGCGGCTGCTGGCCACCTAAAACAATTTTTTTGTGTTTTAGTTTAATTAAAATAAATTTTATTAAAATTAAATTAAATCAGTCCAAAATTAAAATTAAATCAACATTCAATCTTAAAATTAGGGTTCATCATAAAATTAATCCCAATTTAATTATAACTTTTTAAAATTAAATCGATGATCATACACAAAATATTTTTATGCATAAATCAATTCGATTAAAATTATGAATTATAAAATAAATCGAATTAAATCAAAATCAAGCACAAAAATCATATTTTAGGGCTAGGATTTTCGAAAAATTCGAAATTTAGGGTTAGGTGGTTCGAAAATTTCGAACATATTAGGGCTAAATTCGGTCATCTTCATGGCTATTTGAGCATAATTAAATCACATTTAATCGATTCTAAAAATTTTAATCACATTAAAATAATAATTGAACCATAATTAAATTAATTTATCCCTCATAATTGATTATAAAATTAACATGGACATCAAATAATTGTATTATTATGATCTAGCATGTTCATGCAAGAGGCTAACTGATACCACTGTAGTGCGCAGCGGAAATAACATGAATCATATTCATAAAGCACCTAAACCAAGAATTGCATGCGTAACACACAAGACACATAATCATACCTTTGATGCATGAATTCCACGAAGCTATTCGATAGGCAAATCAGGGAGAGAATAGAGCCCCAAGCGTTGCTCCTCTACTTAGTCCACGAAATTCGAACGAGCCGTCCACCAATACTAGATTGGTCGAGTGATTAAGGAAAACCGCGATCACCACCTTTATGGACAATCGACCACCGCACGAACCACCACCACCACGAGACACCACCGTGCGCCGAGGAGGAGGAGAGATCCGTGAGAGAGAGAGGACTTTGAGAGGGGTTTGGTTTCGTGTTTGCTAATTAGGGTTTGATCAAATAATCAGTTAATTGCTTACATACAAACCCTAGGCACCTAATCTACTTATAATCTCATTATAATTAGACTAGGGCACGAAGCCTAAAACCCCTTCTAATCCTCTATATGGCCGGCCACCTAGAGTGATGAGGCCCATGATGGGCCTCATCCTCTAATGCTCGATCTAGCCCATTTGTGTGACCTTATAGGATCCGTTCAATTGGGCTTTGGGCTATATTACTAGTCCAAAGATTGTTAGTACCTCTAGCTATGACAAAACGATGACCCAAATGAACGAACTTAATTATCTCCATAATTTGATCCATTTATATATCTAGTAATTGCACACGACGAAGACATAACTCCTTCAGTTACTTCCTTCCCTCCAAAAAAATTATGATATAAAAATAAATTTATATGATAAATTATTTAATTTTTATCTACATGGCGCGACATTAAGTTAAAGCGTTACGTGTTATTGTCTCGTGACCTAGCCAAAAGTTTAGCTTTATATATTAGTTATATTTTAGTTTTACTTTATTTAAAAAGTTAATTGATCAAACACCAATAAAATAATGAAATTTATTGATATACAACAGTGATAAAATTTTATCAAAACTAGTACTTCGTGTCTGAATAGTGTCAAAAGTCAATTGATGCTAATATTAAAGATTGGAAGTATAACATGAACTCCCTCTATTTCTTTTTAAGTGCATCATTCAAATTTTATTGGTGTGACAAAATCAAAATAAGGTCCATAAAATGTAAAGAACTAACTATAACGATAACTATAAATCTTGTTATAACATACGGAGTACAATTTTATCTATTTATTTTTTGGATTTTTTTACTTTTACCACCAAAAAAAATCGCGAAATTGTTTTTTACTACCAAAAATTTTAAAAGTTTTATTTTACCACCAAAAAAAAATTTTAAATTGTTTTTTACCACCTGCCGTCAAAAACCTAAGGAAATATTTTAAATTCTTCGATTTTTGTGTCAAACACATCATATTTGAGGGTCTTGGGGGACACTTTGGCCCTATGGGTCCAATTTGAGGTCGGAATCGACAAAAAATGATTGGAAATGCTTCTTTTTGTGCGTTTAAAAATACCTCGGTTTGCGTAAAACACGCAAAACGAGGCATTTTCGATTATTTTTTGTCAATTCCGAATTCAAAGTGAATCCGTAGGGCCAAGATGCCCCCCTAAACCTATGAAAAACATATTTTGCGCACGAAAATCGAAGAGTTTTTCTTAAAACTGTTAAATTTAACGGTTTTCTTGATGGTAGGTGGTAAAAAAAAAATTTTAGAAATTTTTTTGGTGGTAAAATACAACTTTTAAAATTTTTGGTAGTAAAAAACAATTTCGTAATTTTTTTTTGTGGTAAAAGTCAAAAAATCCTTATTTTTTCACAAGAAAAAAAAGGGATTTCAGTAATAAAATATAGTCAAATTACACTTACATATAATTCCTAAGAAATCAAGAATTTCAACACAAGTATACACCTTAAAACTAAATACATCGTTGATTTGATTAACAATTACCTTAATAAAAAACTTCATCTAAAGCAATACAATATATGAATTTGCAGTGATTCGGCTTGAAATCCACTGATGCGGAGTCGTTTGAGTGAGAATGTAACACCCCGATAATTCTCTCTTAAAACCTGTAAATACCCTGAACAAAATCCAAGAGAATTACTAGCGTGCTACCGCCACGTGTTCAAACGTTAAGGCTATATCAGAAATTAGCAGCGGAAAAACTAACTCAGTTATAAATAAGTTTTAAAACCAATAACCAAAACCAAATTAAATCATACAACTTGGAACCATTAAGGCCCTTATTCAAAACCCCACAAAAGTAGTAAATAAATAAAACCAGAGTTTAAATAAAATTCAAACTTATGAAAAGAAATAAACTGCGAATAATAATCAACTCTCTACTCAAAATCCCACAACCCTTATGCGAATGTTGCGTATGTAAGAACCTGTGGTTATTCTGCTCCCCAATATTACAAGTGTAAAAATTGGATCATCACAGGGTCATTGAAAGGCGAAGGCCATGACCAAAGAAAGACACACACAAAAGCACGCAATCAGCAAAGCTGAGTACATACAAGCTACGAAAATAAATGAAGAAATACCTAATATGCTACTAAAATATCAAACATAAGCATCATTAATTAATAGACTCAACACATGACTCAAGTATCCAATTTATTAAGACTTCACTAGATAATAATAGCTAATTAATTTCAATTTATTCATTGGATTTAGCAATAAACAAGGTTGTCCAACCCATGCTCCATTTGGAACATCAATAAAAGAAAAACCCCATGCCTCCTTTCGAAAACATCAATAAACATCCAACGACCACGGGCGCGACTCCGTGACCGTAGTTAGTATGAGATCTCACCTAACTCTTAGTTTTAAAAAAATAATATTTGTAATAGGAGACTCGTAGATCAGACGGCCTCGATAAAAGTACACGGCTAATAGCCCATGTACCCCAACCCCTGATTGTCATTACTCCAGATGTGCACCAATCCAGAGTTTTATTGTTCATCCATCTTGCACTTTACGTGATTTATAGGTTTAGACTTGGTGATGACTCATATACATAACAATACAAACATTCTAAACACAATTCAACCAAACAAGACAAGTTTTCAATTTCAATTCTTGATTTATTAGTGACAAACAACACTTATTAATTATTCCTTTACTACCTCGGTGTATAAACACCTTGAGTGCATAAGGCACCCTAAAACCTTAACCTCGTCTTACAAGACTTGAATTTCTCCTTTACTCATCATGTTTGCATAATCATGAATGAGTAATAATTTAATATTTACACCAATCACATACCTTTGCCTTTAAGCGCACCTTGCATAATTAGAGCACAAATAATACTTGCATTATAAACTAGTGCACATCATTTGAAATTCACAATGTATAACCAAACAATTTAACTCAGTCATCCCTATACATGATACTAAGTTCTCGATCCGTCCTTAAACATGCACCTACAAGCAAGGTTTCGTAACTTGTACGTACCTTGAATAAACGAATTGGTATGCCACTTTACTATCTAGAAATCACCTTCAATAAACTCCTCTCCTAAACCAAATAATAATATCTCAATCAATATCCAATCAATCAATTTTACAGCAATACTAACTTACTTTTAAAACCTTCAAAATCCAAATCAAACAACACTTTAAAACCTTCCCTTTAGTTAAAATTAAAGGTTTATATATAGTTATTTAAGTTTTCTTCATAAAAACCTTAAAATACACTATTATACATGAAATTACAGCAAGTTTAAAGTTTAATAAAAATCTTAAAATTATTTAAAAACCCCTAATAATCTCCCTTTTTAATGGGTGATTAAACCCTCTTTATAAAACATCAAAAGTAGTACTTAGAAACTATTTCCAGCACTTAAAACTTCAATAAAACATATGTTTATGCTTAATTAACTTTAAACATAATTAATTTTCTTAATCAAGCTCAAGAATAATATTTTAAGTATAAAAAAAACTTCGTTAAAATAAAAAAAACTGCCCGAAAATCATATTTAGAGGCTGAATTTGGCCACGATAGGGTGGGGCACTCTACCAAAGGTGGTGATTCTTTCTTAAAACGTTGTTTCAACATGGAAAACACTACTTTTTCATCAAAATCGGATGAGTTCAAAATCTGATCGGGATTAAAACAGGATTAATATTAACGAACGGAAATCTGAAAATTAAAACACGAATTTACGTGTTCAAAATAATCTGGAATAAAGTTAAACTAATCATTAGTTATAATCACCAAAATTTTAAAACATCATTACTATAAAAACCCTAAATCAATTGTTCATAAAAACCCTGCTAAAATCATGATTTTCAATAATTAAAAACCCTAGGTTATAAAATTTACAAAATCTGAAAATTATGACCATTTATAAGATCTGAAATTATAAAGTTTAATCATCAAAATACAATTTGAGACTAATTAAATTAATTTCAAACAATAAAATCAAAACCCATAAATCAATAATTATAATTACACAAATTAATAAAACAAAGGAGAAAATAAGACTAACCTTTTTGTGTGGGAAAATTTTGGGGATTAATGGGGTATTTATAGGAAAGAATTGTAGGGTAAATAGGAAGATTGGGCCTCATAAAATTAATGGGCCAAATGATTGAAATGGACTAAGCTTTAGTTGTATTGAAATAAATTATAGAATGAAGGTTCATAAAATGATTTGTACCAAAATAATTTTTAACCTTAAATAATAATTTGAATATTTTGAAATTAAATTACGGAAAAATACAAAACAATATTATAAATAAAATTAAATTTCATTTATAACATATTTAAAAATACGGGGGATTACAGAGAATACTCATGTAGTTCTCCGAATTCTTGTATAAATTATGAAACCCTAGTGTTTAGGGTAAAAATACCCTAGACACGTGGACCAATGAGAGGAGGCCACGTGTCGAGCTCAGGATGGCCCATGTGGCTTAATATCCTCTTGACACTTGGCGCCCTCAGATACATCTCTGAAATGGCAGCCTTCAAGGGCCCAAATCCCAAGAAGCGTCGTTTTACGGCGCAGCCCACTGAAATTTAGGTCAAGTGACCTAGATAGGGGCACGTTCTCCAAGGACCCTATAAATAGGGAGATATTTCCCCATTTTGGGGACACATTCAATCATTTATTACACCTACATTCTCTCACATCAGAGAAATACCTGAGCTTGGAATCCAGGCAGATCCCCACCTAAATTTCCGTACTCTTTATTCCCTTTCAAGTTACTAACTTGATCGTCGGAGGCGGAGCTCCAACCACCCGGAGTCTCCGTTGTTTTGCAGGTACAACTCAGCCGGATCAGACTTCGTGACGTAACTCTCCTGAGGGACAAAAACACCCAAAACATTTAGCGCCGTCTGTGGGGAGAGTACCTCGAAGATGGTTCAAGAGTCTGTACCACCCCCTAACCGTCTAGGCGATGACCCAGAAGTCTTTACAGACTAGGAGGATGAAGATCCTCAGGTCGAAACCTATACAGCCGATGATGGCTATCTCATAACCAAGCACATCCGGCCCAAAGACACTCTGGAGCGGGGTGCCTCCTAGGCGGGTACAAATCGACCTCCTGGACAGCCGGAAGGGGAAACCCATACGGCAGCTAGATCAGCACCCGTCACCCGAGACGAACTCATGAGATTCATAACAAGTTTCAAGGGTGAAATTAAAGAACTGATCACCAAGAGCCGGGCTGGCCCAAGTAAAGGTCAGTCGGCCAAGAAGACTCCTCTGGAAAAGGGGAAGTCAGTCAGAGATCGGCAGCCCACTCCTCATCCAAAGGAGAAGGCAGCCAGGACCATTGATTGGTAAAAAATTCTTCTTCCTAAGAGGAATACAACAACACCCGCCGAACTCAGCAGCCGGTGGGAAGTAAAAAATCAACTCTTGATGCCCGGGAGATTATCAACCGGAAGATAAATCAACAGTTTTCTGAGTCGGTTTCTACGTCGAATTTTCCAGACAGCTTTAACAATACTTCTGCAGAGAATGCACCTTCCTTGCATGAGAGTCAGACAGGCGGTAATACCGTCCACTCTGGCCCTCAGATGATCGGGACTGCACCATATATACCTTCTCAGGTCTACGGTCAGTATCCACCTTACTATATGCAGTCGGTTCTCTTCGGAGGTCAGGCGGCATACCACAATGTCTAGCCACTGGACTGGCAGCTTCGTCTGCTCCGCCTGGGTGAACAACCTTCTGCGTTCACCCGGGAGATAACCGAGGTGGCACAGCCGGCCAAGGTTAAGAATGTATTGGTTGGTACCTATGATGGTACCACCAATCCGGAAGATCACCTCATGGCTTACACCAACCTCATGTACTTACAAGGGTTGGATGATGCCACTTGGTGTCGTTGCTTCCCGGCTACATTGAAGGGCATTGCCCAACAATGGTTTGGCAATTTTCCAGCCGGGTCCATTGATAGTTTTAGGAAGCTTTCCTTCCTATTTGCTTCCAACTTCTCAATGAACATCCCTGCTAAGAAAACAAGCTTGGACTTGAGCACCATTAAGCAGGGGGAGAGAGAAGGGTTGCGCTCCTATGTCAGGTGGTTCAATCTGATTAGAATTCAGATTCAAGGACTGTCTGATGAGGTAGCTTTTACAGACTTTTTCAAAGGTCTGAGAGACGGGTCGACTTTTAAGTTCGACCTAGTCAGAAAAGGGGCTTTCACTTTACAGGCGGCCCTAAGGGAGGCAGAAAGCTATATTCAAGCAACCGACCTCTGCATGCCTGGTAATCAGTCAGAATCCAAAAAGTCTGACAAACAGAAAGACAGCCGGCCTGCTCAGCTGGCCAAAAAGAAAGAAGAGAAAAGAAATCTAGGCGGTTAGTGATTCTGACCAGCCGTCCCAGAAGAAGAAGAAAGAATTTAAACCGTACGTCCCTAAGACGAGTTTAACAAGGACTGCAACTCCATCCTCATGGAAATTAAGGACCGACTGTCCCTAGAGAAGCCGAATCCAATGAAAAGTTTCATTCAATCAAGGAACAAAAACAAATTCTTCCAATACCATGAGGAAGTTGGCCATGAAACCAACGACTACTTCAGCCTTCAACGGGCGTTAGACCGTCTGGCTGACAAGGGGATGTTAAAGTCCTACATTTCTAAGTCCCCAGCCGGGGAAAAGAAGAAGAATAAGGGTCAGTCCTCCAAGACTACCCCCCAGTCTGCTAGTAGCTCGGATACCGACAAGGAGCCGGTCTACACAATAGCAGGCGGGTTCTCATGTGGTGGCCCTACCATCCGGGGCACCAAGAGCCATCTTCGAAAGATGGACAAAGATGATGATGGGCAGGCGTCTACAAGCTCCTCCTTCCCAGACACTTTGATCACTGAGAAGGACATGGGCAGTGTTCGTCATCCGCATGATGACCCGGTCGTCATTGAATGTAAGGTTTCCAACCAGCTGGTTGGACGGATCCTTATTGACACCGGCAGCTCATCAGACATCATCAGCCTCCGGTGCCTGCAAAAGCTGAAATACAATGACAGCAACTTGCATCCGGTTACCCACCCCCTAGTTGGCTTTGGGGGTGGAATGGTTTACCCAGTCGGAAGGGTTGATTTACCGATCCGGCTGGGTGAGAAAGGAAAAGGGCGACACCTGGTCGTCAAGTTCTTGGTCGTTGAGGAGCTGACCGCCTACAACATTATTTTGGGCCGGTCAACCCTCAATGAAGCCAAGGCTGTAATCATCCCCTCCCTCATGCTCATCAAGTATGAGAGGGATGACGGCTCTGTTGGTTTTTTGAATGGGGATCGGAAGACGGCCCGGGAGTGCTATCTCTCAACTGTCAAAGATACTGTGGCCCCAGAAGGCCAGGAACCAATAGATCTTGACAATGTCAAGGATGCCGACCAAGTACCAGCCCCACCAGCAGCCGGGAAGAAAAGAAAGACACCTCTGCTGGTGGAGGTGAAGAAAGAGAAAAAATAGCAATCACTGACCGGCGAACGGTCAGATGAGCTCCGTCCCCAACCGGCTGGTGAATATATTGATATACCTCTGGACGACAGCCGTCCGGAGCGTACCGTGAAGGTTGGGACGGTTTCTTTTGCTAAGTTGGGTGCAGACTTGCACCTTCTGCTGAAAGAATTCAAAGACATTTTTGCCTTTAAAGTGGAAGAGATGCCAGGCGTCAGCCCGGATCTTGCTGTCCACAAACTCGCAGTGGATCCTAAAAAGAAGCCCATCTGGCAAAAGAAAAGAAATCACGGCGAGGAAAGAAGTCAGGCGGAAGCTGCCGAAGTTAAAAAGCTGCTGGATGCTGGGTTCATTCGGCCATGTAATTTCCCCGACTAGGTGGCGAATGTTGTGCTTGTAAAGAAGCCGAATGGTACCTGGCGTGTGTGTGTTGATTACACAGATCTCAACAAGGCATGTCCCAAGGACAGTTATCCGCTTCCTTCGATCGACAGTCTAGTCGATTCAACAGCCGGGCATGCCTTGATGAGTTTTATGGATGCCTACTCCGGCTTCCATCAGATACCTCTATGGAAGAAAGATCAAGAAAAGACGACCTTCGTAACTGATCAGGGGTTATTCTGTTACACTGTGATGCCGTTTGGCTTGAAAAATGCGTCGGTTACGTTCCAACGGATGATTAATACGGTCTTTATTAATCAAATTGGGAGGAATGTAGAGGCGTACATTGATGACATGATAGTCAAATCCAAGCAGCAGGCGGATCACCTTGCTGATCTCCGAGAAACCTTCACCACACTCAGGCGGCATAAGGTTATGTTAAATCCTAAGAAATGCGTCTTTGGTGTTGAGTCTGGGAAGTTTCTCGGATTCCTGATTGATCAAAGGGGGATAGAGGCTAACCCTGAGAAGATACAGGCGGTAATTGACATGAAGTAACCCCGCACTGTCAAGGAAGCACAGAGACTAACCGGTTGCCTGGCGGCCTTGGGGAGATTCCTCAGCCGGTCAGGTGACAAATGCCTTTACTTCTTCCAAGCAATCAGGAAGAAGACTAGATTTGAATGGGGGGATGATGCTAAGGCGGCCTTTCAACGGCTGAAAGAACACTTGCACTCTTTGCCAAGGCTTGTTAGTCCACTGCCTAGAGAGGTGTTATACATGTACCTAGTTGTCTCAGATCATGCCCTCAGTGCCGTTCTCCTTGCTGAGAGAGACGGTGTTCAGCTTCCGGTCTATTTCATTAGCCATGTTCTAAAAAATGATGAGCTCCGGTACCCCATGGTAGAAAAATTTGGCCTTGCCCTGTATATGGCTTTCAAGAAATTGAAACCGTATTTTCTGGATCATCCGGTGGTAATCTACACCGACCAGCCTCTCAAGCGGCCAATGTCTACTTCGGAGTCATCTGGCAGAATGTTGAAATGGGCTATTGAAATGCAAAGTCTTGAAATCACTTTTGAACCTAGAAAGGCAGTGAAAGGTCAGGCGTTTGGCGACTTCATTGTTGAAATGACACGACCGGTGCAATCGGATAACATTGACCAGGTTTGGAAAGTGTATGTAGACGGAAGCTCAACAAAGAACGGCTGCGGTGCAGGAATTATATATAAATCCCCTAAGGGGGACAGATTTGAATATGCACTGCGATTTAAGTTTCAGGCCTCAAATAACGAGGCGGAGTATGAAGCCCTGCTAGCCAGAATCCGCATGTGTAAGGTAGTAGGGGCAACTAAAATTGACGCCTATTTTGATTCACAGTTGGTCGTCAGCCAGTATGAGGGAAAATATGAGGCAACTCATCTGGCTATGATCAAATATCTTCAGGCAGTCAATGAAGAGGCTGGGGCACTTGAGGAATTCCGTCTGAATCAAGTGCCTAGGTTAGATAACAACCAGGCGGATGCGTTGTCCAAATTGGCTTCATCCGCCTGCTGTGATACGCCTCGGTCGGTCTTTTGGGAAGTTCTTGAAAAGAGAAGCATACATGAAGAGCCCATTGGAATCCGGGCATATTTAGAAGACGACAAACTACCTGATTCACCACAGGAGGCAGCCGTCATGAAAAAGCGAGCAGCAAACTTCGAGTTGAGAAACGGAGAGCTCTTCAAGGCGGGTTTCCTTAAACCTCTATTGAAGTGTGTTACCCCAAAAAAGGGGAAAGAAGTTCTCGAAGAATTGCATGCTGGGTACTGTGCCTCTCATATAAGCGGCAGGTCCCTAGCCGTCAGAGCCAAGAGGCATTACTTTTGGCCTACTCTTGAAGCAGACACTAAAGAGTTGGTCAAAAGATGTGACAAATGCCAGAGGTTTGACCCACTTATTCACCGCCCGGCTACTGATCTGATGGAAATCCACAGCCCAGTCCCATTCGCTAAATGGGGCATGGATATCTTGGTTCCTTATACACCTGCTCCAGGCGGAAAGCACTACATTTTGGTGGCTGTGGATTATTTCACCAAGTGGGTAGAAGCTGAGCCGGTTAAGAACATCAAGACAAAGGATGTCATCTCTTTCATCTGGAAGAACATCATCACCCGGTTTGGGGTACCTATGTCTATGGTGTTTGATAATGGCCCTCAGTTTGAGACCCCCCAGCTCAAGACTTGGTTGGGAGATCAGGGTATCTCACATTGTTTTGCATCAGTCGGCCGACCCCAAGCAAACGGCCAGGTTGAAGACTTCAACAAACTCATCTCAGACGGCATAAAAAAGAAAATTGAAAGAGCCGGTGGTTTATGGGCAGAAGAATTAATTCATGTCCTATGGGCCATCCGGACTACTGCTAAAGGGGCAACCGGAGAAACCCCATTTCTTATGGTATACGGTGCGGAAGCCGTCTTGCCCATTGAGCACTACGAGCCGACTCTCAGAGTTATGCTCTATGATGAAGAGGCAAATTGGGAGGCCATGCGGCTGGCATTGGACTCCCTCCCGGAACGCAGGGGCAACGCTGCCCTGCGCCATGAGATATACCGTCTGAGAATGACCAAAGACTACAACAAGAAAGTGCACAAGCGTCCTTTGAAAGTTGACGACTTTGTGTTGCGAAAAATGGAGGCAACCGGTAGGGCCAATGAGACTAGAAAGCTAACCCCTAATTAGGAAGGCCCCTACCGGATTTATGAAGAAGTCAGGGACGGCACCTACCGTCTGGAAACCCCAGACGGCCGCTGTAGACACCCATTTGTGTCTCCCCAAAACCAAACCCAGTGATGAGTACCTTTCACGTCGAATCAAAGTCGAATGAAACGAAAGTGTGGAAAGGTCTAGTGTTGCGGAAAGTTTTAATTTCTTTTCTCTTCTCTCTGTTTTTGAAAACTTATTTTGAGAAAACAGCCAATCCAGTTTGGTTGGTCCATGATATGGGTCCAATAGTAGTGTAGTTGGATGGGGCTTGCAAAGACCTTTCCAACGATATATTATAAGCCCAATTCCGATGAATATTGAGGAAATTATGGCCAATTTACTAAATTGGGCTCGGTTTGAGCTTTATGTACGGCCCAATGATCTAGGGGAGGGCCTAATATGATTTATCATTCTTAATGCAATTAGGAATGGTTTTAGTCTTCTAGAATCTTCTAGAAGGTTCTTTTCATTCCTAATTCAATTAGCATTGATAAATTGACTTTTGTTGACTTTTCAGAGTTTTAATCAAAATCAAATAGCATTTCGAAGAAATTATATTATTTTATCCTCCAGTACGGTAAACTTATCGGATTTTCGAAAAGGCGTTGGAATCAAGCTTGGCGTCTGACCCCAGGCCTTGGCGCCTGGAACCAAGCCTGGCGCTAGCCATTGGCGCCTGACGCTAGTGTTGGTGCCTGGCGCTAGCTAGCCAGGGTTGGCGCCAGCTCTGTTTTCTAAGCGTTAGACTCTGTTTTGTTAATTTATCTTTTTGGCTGATTTTCTCTATAAATATCGTATTAAAAACTCCGTTTTCATTCACCAATTATCATCATCTACATTCATTCACGAATTCTCCTCATTCGCAAGTTTTTATCAACAATCATTAATTCTTTAGCATTCTCTAAATCATTCATCTCTTTTAAACATTCAATTCTTTCCTTTGCTTTTCATACAAAATTCCGCATTCGCAAGATCTAGAAACACCTAGCCATATTCGAAGTTGCCTTCGCCCTAGACGTGAAAGGTTTTAATTTCTGAGGGTTTGGTCCCAAATCTCTATTTCAATTATTTAATTTAATTGTTTGTTTATTATTTTCCTTGAAATTACTAACGTGTGTATTTTGTTATTAGAAAGAGGTACGAGGCATCAAAGTAAGTACTTTAATTGATTTATTGATATTATGATGTAGAAATCATGTTTATATTGTTATTATGATATTCCTAGTATCATGTCTAGGGTAACTTTAATATTAAATATGCTTATTATGATTGTTGCGATGCTTCCTATGTTCAACCTAATATTTATGATTGTTAGTATCATGTTAGGGTTAAAGATTTGATTTTTATTTCTTAGTGACATGCTAGGGTTTGTTATTAATCTTGTTAATATCATGTCTAGGATCTTGCTATTATTATTATGCTTTAATATTAACATCAATATGATTATGGTTATAGTTGTTATAATTTATGATGATTATTATTATTATTCATGATTATTATTGATTATGTTGCTTGATAAATTATTTATTCTTTATTGCTTGATCACCCTTTTATGCATGTTTAAAGGGAATTTGTACTTTTAATCACGCTTAATAAGATATTAATAATCTTGTTAGGTTTAATATGATTATAATTCAAGTGATCGCCAATAATAGATTTATTTTTGCATTAATATTCAACCAACATAGATAAACAGGTTTAGGGTTAATCCTATTGATTGCATGTTAATTAGAAAGCGCACATGAATACGATCAGAATAAAGTAGAGGCCTATTATTAGGGCAGGTTCAATCTCTTTTAGGTTGGATTTGTACCTTCATCCCCGAACCCTTATTTGGTTCATGACCTTATGGAGTTGACGATCTCTTGGATCGTTAAGGGGTGTAACCTTCACCTCGTGAACGGTTTACAAGTTCATAAAAAACTTGTTGGCGACTCTTTTGCTCTATCTTCTTCCCTTTTGGACGCCACCGTACTTTAGTGTATGATCACAGTGGGGTTCAAGCTAGTGGGATTTTAAAGGCTTGAAATTATTCCCTACAGCCGCCGCCTGCCTAGAACTTGGAATGTAGATAACCTAAAAAAGTACTACTTCTGAGAATGTAAATTTTTTGTAAACAGTGAGTCAATTAATGAGAATTCAGACTTTGTTTGCAGAATTGTTTTGTTGCTTTTGATTATCCGCCTGGGTAATACTCAGACGGATTCTTCATTTATCTAACTAAGTTTGATACTTAGTAAAGGTCATAATTGCTTTACCGCCTGGGTAATACCCAGACAGATTCTTTGTTTATCTAACAAGTTTGACATTTGGTATAATAATTGTCTGACTGCCTGAGTAATACCCAGACGGACTCTTCGTTTAATTAACTAAGTTTGATACTTAGTGTAATCCAATAATTGCTTGTCCGTCTGGGTAACGCTTAGGTGGACTGTTTCTTTAACTAACTAAGTTCGATACTTAGCGTAAATTCACTTTCGTAAAAACACTCGGCTAATGGTCCAATTAAAAACTAAGCACAAAAACGCTTAGTGGCTATACAACCGGTCTCAAACAAGACCAAAGGCCAAAATGGCCGGATGGTTGCCTATTTTATAAAACCGCCTGTCCCAACATGGACAAAGGCGTCCGGCGACACCCCTCCGGGTGCAATCGTCGCAGAGAGCGGACTATCCGTCGGTTCTACGTACCTATGCAGATGGCGAAAATTTAACGATCGAATTGTTCAACTCATAGCCGTCTGACCAGAATAATCTATGAAGAACGATTAAGTTACCGAATACCGGATGCCCTGAGGCATCAGTCGGTCATCGGCTGAAGTTCTCACTTAGGTTTTTTATTCCAAAGTTGCACTCACTCTCCCTATTGGGGCAAAATATTTTGTGTAATGGCTATGTGTTAACCTCAGACGGGATATAACCGCCTGGGTAAGAAGCTCAAAGCACCCGCTCTAATGGCCGATTTTGCACTTGGTTTGGGGCAATCACCATTGTGATTGATTGGCCTAAAAACACTTCATACTTCTCCTAGTATCAAGTGTTTCCAAGCCAATCAATCAACTTGAAATAAAACCAACCACACAGCCGCCCAGGGGCAAGAGCACCCGGATTGCAAATTGCCGCATGCTTTTTTAAGTTAGGCAAAATATTAAAGAATTGCAAACATACGCAAAATTTAAATTGAAAAATTCAAACACAAACATATATAAACACCGACTGAGTCGGAATACTTCATTAATATTAAAAATGGCACAAAGGCCAGAATAAGTGTTAGCCGGAACCACATCCGGTGAAGAAACCAAAAATTAATTGTTGACCCAACCCTATGGTTGGTAAAGATACAAGATTACACGGCATACAAGCCGGAAGAGAAAATAGTTGGCATACTGCCGCAGAAGTGGAGGAGGCCCGCCTAAGGCTAAGGAAGTTGCTGCTGCTCCGGCTGAGTCTGGCTGGTTTGACCTTCGTCATGCTCATCCGCCGCCGACTCCTCGTTATCAGAGACGTCATATCCCTGCTCAGCAGCCCAATCTTTGAAGCGAGGCGGTGGAGCATCACCCAGTAGCTGGGCATCATACACCTCAGTGGCGTAATCATACCTCAGCTTATAGACCTCAAAGTCTATGTCTGGGTAGAGGAGGCTCCAAGTGATCTTCATCCGGGGCAGGTTATCGCGCTCATTCTCCTCAGTCAGCCGTTTTTGCTCTTGGGCTAGCTCGTCCGGCTGCTTGTTTCGCAGATTGACAAGCTCAACCCCAGGCGAGAAACGTCTGCTCGGAGTTGGGCGTTTTCCTTATCAGCATCTTCTAATGCCTTGAGGTCAGACTTGGCATCCTTCAGTTGCTTATCAAGGTCATCAGCCCGGCTATGAGCTTCGTCGTTCGCAGCCGTCAAACTCCGTATCAGCTCCTCTTGTTTCAACTCTACTGCTTTAATCTTTAAATCACACATATAATTAGCATATTCAGCAGAGTTGAGGTTTTCAAGGGCCCTCCGTTTGGCGTCATTTACCTCTTCCTGTTTCCGCCTGAAGGGGCCCCAGAGGCCATCCACTCTCAGCATCACCTGAGAAAAGAGCAGCCGGATTATGAGTTACTTAGCAGAATTAAAGATAAAAGATATCAAGGTTGTGGGATTCATTACCTCAGCCAATTGGCCCATTATCCGGTCGAAATCCACTACCTGCAGATCAGGTATGGAGTTCTTCTCAGACCGGGTGAGGGTCCTCACCATCCGCTTTGCAAAGCCCGCAAGATTCGGCTCGTCAGAAGTCAGATCTGCATCAAAAGTAGTACTCTGTGAGAAAGAGGCAGCGTAGTTGGCATTAATCCGTTGCCGGCTGCTGACTGACCCCTAGAGGGATCAACCTTAGTCTTGATTCTCATAAAATCAAGTGGCCAAGGTATTTCAATCCGTCCCTTACCTTGGGTTTCCGGATGGGGCTCAGGCTTCTGCTCCTCCCCAGGCGTTGCCGCACCGGCTGCAACATTAGGTGGCTCGCCACCCTTCGATGTAGTAGAGGCATCCGGCGCTTTTTGCTGTGAGCGTTCTGAGCTTTCGCTCAGAATTTTCATCGCAGCAGGCGATTTGCCCCCGGTCGTTGGACGACCGGATTGGGCAGAAGATTGTTTCTGGGGAGGAGGGTCCTTCCTGGCGGCCTTCGCTGCCGGAGTTTTCTCCAAATCGTCTCCTTGCCTTTTGAGCAGCTTGGAGAAGGATCGTGGAATTTTCTTGGCGGAGTCCTGAGAAACAAACAAGGGTAAGTATACCCAACCGGCAAATTGTAAAAAAAAAAAAAAAAGAAAAAGAAAAAGAAAATATGCAAACACATAAAGTCAGGCGGTCTTACCCCGCCTTTCTTAGAGTCTTTGGCTTCGACGGCTGCCTTCTTAGCAAGTGCAGCCTCTTTGCGCAGCAGCACCGCAGACTTAGCCGGAGTCTTCGCCGAGTCGACCATTCTCAAGGCGTCGGCTGCAAGAACAGAATTCATGGTTAGAAAAAATTATGGCAAGTTTGCAATAAAAATAAAATAACAATCATTCCGGATGAAAAGTATTCTACCCTTGGGAAACATGGTACTCAGCCCGCAGGCGGACAAGAAGCACTCGTCCTTGAAGAAGTCCGGATGGGGGATCCAGTTCTTGGGAACTATGATGTGAGTCCCATCCCTCATGGGCTCAGTTGTTGTTTCAAAAAATCCCGGCTCTATTATTTGCTCCCGGGCCTTAGTAGATAACACCGGGAGAGGGCATTTCCGGCCTAGAAGAGTCGGCTCAGTGTTGTATCGGCGCAGTGTCCGGTTATGTCTTAAAGTTGGGGAAGAAGTCAAGTAAAACTTGTCCTTCCACCCGGACCATTTGGACACTTTGTCCAAAGTCATCAAATATTGGGGCAAAGTAGTCAGAGTATACCATGCCCCATGGCCGCCTGGGGCCTTGCTCAAGTAGTGCATGTGAGCGAAGGCGGAAAAGCTGGGGTTTATATTTTGAAACTCGTAGGCGGCGATGTAGTTAAGAATGTTCACCCACGAATTGGGGGTGAGCTGCCAAACCCCTACATCGTACCCCCTTAAGGATTTTCCTAATCCCGGGGTGGAGGGGGAACCGGAGGCCCGCTTCGATAACCGCCTCGTAGCAGACGAAGTAGTGGTCTGCATTGTCAATATCATCGCTCCAGGCCATTACAGCGTCAGCCAGAGGAACGATGATGTCCCAGCCCCTTCCAAAGGGGTGCTTTTCCTTGAAGGCCTTAAATCCGCTCTTGAGGAGGGCGGTGTTACCCGCCAACATTCGGGTCCGTTTAGGGTTGGGATTGTCAGCGACCTTAGGCGGCTGCTGATAGTCAGCCACAAAATTGTCTTGGTCAGAGCCGGAAGATTCGGCCCTTGACCCTTCGCCGGCCTCAGCATTGCCGGCTTCATTAGAGGAGGTGGTTCCCTCGCCGCCTACCTCTCGTACCCCAGAACTCCCGGAAGTAGAGGGAGCCTCTTCGTCAGACCTGCTCTCCTCCAAATCCCTCTGTTGCCCGTCTGGGAAAACCTCATCGGCTGGCACTTCCATAGTGCGCCGGCTCCTAGACTGTCTGGCCGTTTGTTTCGTTCTGGCCGTTTGTTTCGTTCTGGCCATTGTGTCCTGCACAGACACAGAGAGGGAGGAATTCGGAGATGAGCATATCGGTTTCGACAGTCCAGAAAAGGCACCCCCTATTCTAGACTCAGTCATTCCGGGGGACCGGCTGAGTGTCCTAAGCAGTGCCGAGTGAGTGGATTGAGAACTCATTTATATTTTCTAAAAAACTAGGTATACAGGCGGAGAAAAAATGGTATACAAGTTGAAAGGGAGAAAAACTAAAATGGTACAGGCGGTTACCTTGCTTTTACTCTGAAAAATCTGAAAACCGCAAGAGCCGGTAAACCGGGTGTTGAACTGCTAGCACACGGAAGCTTGAACTTGTTGTGATGCAGACGGAGGCAGAGAATCTCTCTCTAAAAAGCTCTCTCTTTCTCTCTCTAAAAAGTCAAATGAACGTAAGGTGAGAGAAAAAGGGGGGGGTAACTTTCTATTTATAGAAGGTGAAAGCGGGGGGAAAAACTTTGGTTTGAAATTCAAAATTTTACCCGTTACTGTTCACCTTTGAGTGGCGGGCACGTGTCACAGGCCCCACGTGATATGCACGTGCGACCTGTGAGGGGCAAATGTTTAGGGTAAAAATACCCTAGACACATGGACCAATGAGAGGAGGCCACGTGTCGTGCTCAGGATGGCCCATGTGGCTTAATATCCTCTTGACACTTGGCGCCCTCAGATACATCTCTGAAATGATGGCCTTCAAGGGCCCAAATCCCAAGAAGCGTCGTTTTACGGCGCAGCCCACTAAAATTTAGGTCAAGTGACCTAGATAGGGGCACGTTCTCCAAGGATCCTATAAATAGGGAGATATTTCCCCATTTTGGGGACACATTCAATCATTTATTACACCTACATTCTCTCACATCAGAGAAATACCTGAGCTTGGAATCCAGGCAGATCCCCACCTAAATTTCCTTACTCTTTATTCCCTTTCAAGTTACTAACTTGATCGTCGGAGGCAGAGCTCCAACCACCCGGAGTCTCCGTTGTTTTGCAGGTACAACTCAACCGGATCAGACTTCGTGACGTAACTCTCCCGATGGACAAAAACACCCAAAACACCTAGGTCTTCAATTTTTGCCATACAAAAATAAAAAGAAAATGAGTCTCAAGGATGAGATTTATTTATTGAAAACGATTAAAAGGATTTTGGGGTTTACCACCGGTAAGAACATCCGTGGAAGCCCCTACAAAGAATCAAAACTGAGACCAAGAGGAAAAAGATGGTAGAGATGGAGAGAAAAGGGTGAAGAGAACAGGAAAACCTTCAAAAAAAAAATTAAAAATAACTAGCAATGGAGGCTAGGAAAACCCTCTCAAGAGATAAACCCTAAAAGGAACAAAAACCCTTCTAAAGAGAAAATTTCAAGGAGACTATGACGTTTGTAAAATATAGAACACGTGTTAAGATAAGAGTGATATTTAATTATAACCCTTACATTTTTTTAAACGGAGTATAATCCATTTTTTTTTCACATCCATTTACAAGGCATGTTCGACGCTAGCGATTGAGTAGCTTGTAGTAGTTTGACCAAGATCAAACCACAACTTAACAAAAAATGTGAGTGTTTGACAAAGTAGTGGCTACTGGCTAGGGTAGCTTTTAGTGAAGGAGATAACTTTTATGAAAAGTTAGAAATATTAGCTTTTGAAAATAGAGATAGTTTTTGAGATAGGTGTTGAAAATTTAATCTATACATTACCATACACTCGTATCTAAATTATCTAGGTACAACTTGTTGACAGCTAAAAGTTACCTAAACAACTTACAGCTAACAATTACCTTCACACCTATATTTTACCGCACACGCCTTTAGTCCTATTAGTGGAGTTGTTTGTATTTGTTATCAGGTCAAATTATATTGTTTTTGGGTCAAATGTAGATTCGGTTCCTATCAAAGTTATGAAATACAAATTGGATGACCAGCTAAAATCAAGTCAATTAGGTTGGTTTTGAGAGCCCAAATTTTCAAATATAATTGGGTCGTCCAATTTCGGTTGATATCAACAGTTTCTCTAACCATAAAATCCAACACAAATTTCAGCCCATTCATTTCGCGGGAATTTCACTAGAGGCGGTTACACTTCCAACGATGATTATCATTTCCTCATTTCACAACGACGTCGTCAAATTCAATCGAAACAACATCAAAACTATCTCGTGAATTAAATTAAAAAGTTCAAAAAAAAAAAAACTTCTACAAAAATCCACCATTAACGTACTGACAAATTTACCCACTTTCTCTCTCTTCTTCGAAAAGGGTTTTTGTAGGGTTTTATCTCTTCCAATTTCAATTATCATCGAACCCATCTCATCAAAAAGTTTCCAACTTTGGGGCAGAATTGAAATGGGTTCTTTGAATAATGGAGAGGAGAGAGAAAGAGAGGTTGAATTTGGTGATGAAGAAGATGAACCCATTTTAATGGAACAATCTGAAAGGTTCTGTATGTTTCCTGTTCGTTATAATCAACTTTGGGAGATGTATAAGAAAGCTGTTGCTAGTTTTTGGACTGGTTTGTTTCCACATTTCCTTCAATTCTCTTTTCAATGTTGTTTTTGTATTTTTCAGATTTTTATTGGTTTAAATTGGGTTAATATATGAAAACCTCTGTTTGGAATTCTCAATTGTGTAATTTGAACAAGTGATGCGACAATTTAATTTACTCGGAGGAGTTTTGTTGGTTTTTTTTTGCCAATTGCTGGTCATGTTGGTTGGTTTTGTGTTGATGAAGTTTTTAAATTTGAGATATTTTTGCGAAAACAATTATGATTCATGCTAGTTATATTATGTTTTTGTGAAATGGGGGTGATAATGTTATGCTGTTTGTTAAGAATTTGATCAATATTTAGGGATTGCTTTGTTTGCTAAGCTTTAATTGGATGGGATTAGGACTCTGACATTGTTAAGGCGGTTTTTGTAATCGTGTGTTAGACCCATGACTTAACATATCTGCGTGCTTGAAAATGTTGGAGAGGTCTTTTTGGATATAATAGTGTGTTCGGTTGGTATTTATAGAGCAAGGAAGAGGGGAGGGAAGGAACAGGTCAACATTTCACTTTTTGTGTCTTTCAAGCATTGGAATGATTTTGTCTTTGTAAAGATGACTGAATATTATCTCCTTGATAAACTTCGATTGTAAATTATGTGGCAAATTTGTAATTAAATCCCTCAATGTAGTTTAGGTAGAATCTGGGGATAATTTTTCTGTTGGATTTTGGAGCCTCAATAATGGACTTAATTTACTAAAAAAGTACTCTTAGGCATTTGTCTATGCTTAGGAAGAAGCAGAGATCATAATGATGATCTTAAACTGAGAAATCTTAGTAGATTCGGATGAAAATTGATAAATCCTTAGTATATAAAAAAGAAACCATTTGTTTAATGATGCTATGAACTCAATTACAGTATAACGTTGCATACAATATTGAACTTTGAATGTCCTTCATTATACTGGCCTGGGTCTACAAATGTTTGCACTATACTTTCTTGTGAAGGTACGTGTTTCTTTTAGATTGTATTTTATACCGTTCTGATGACTTGATTTGATTGTCCAAGATTCTAGTGTGTGTTTGTGTAGGTTATTTCATAAAGTAGCAGAGCTTTTAATGGACTATAGATGATTTTCTATCCATTTATTAAGTCTGTTGTTTCAAATATTTTGTCTACTTTATCTAATTAATTTTCTAATAATTGATATGCTACATTTGGTTCTCTTAGATTCACATCTATTATGTTATTATATTGTTAAATTACGGTTGCAACTGTTCAAGTTCTTGTAGTGTTTTTTTTTAATGTAGGTATCCTTTTTTTTTTTTTTTTCTTTTTCCCTTATGTTACGCTTTAATTTTGTTTGTCTGTTGTGTATAGTTCTTTTAACAACAATTCTGCTCTTTTTCTGTAATTACAGCTGAGGAGGTTGATCTCTCCTCTGACGTGCAGCAATGGGACTCTTTATCGGATTCAGAGAGACATTTTATAACTCATGTACTGGCCTTTTTTGCTGCGTCTGATGGGATTGTTTTGGAGAACCTTGCTGCAAGATTTTTAAATGATGTAAAAATTGCAGAGGTGAATTTCTCTGAATGATTTCGAATAGCCAGACAAGATTTGTTTCCTTGTTGTCATAGTTCCATGATAGAAGACAAAAAATTTATTATGTGCTTGGTTGAATGTTATGTTATTTTATAAGTAATGCCCAGCTAAACAATTTGTTACTAGTCTTACTAGATTTTATTTGTTAATTGACACCTGTTTGCTTAAAAAAAATTGTTCTTGAAGTTTCATTTTGTGAGATAACTGTATCCAAATTTTAATGCCCTGTTTTATTGGGCATGATGGCACAAATGTTTTAAAGTTTGTTTGTATGATTTAATTTATATTTGGCCAAAGATTTCTTGGTCTTTTTCCTTACGAATCACTAGCGAAGATTTATATACTAAGGCATTTGAACTTTGAAAAGGTCTAGATTTCTGTGATGTTTGTTGATGAATGTTCTTTTCTCTTTGTGATGGAAGACAAGAATGGAGGATTTATAATATATATTGTGTATCCTCTTGGTGTTTGTTTTGTTATCCTTGCTTTGATGATATAGTATGATGCGTGCTTTGTTGAGGTTGACTGACTGTCTTTTTTGATTTTTGGTTTTTAACTTATAAAGGCTCGAGCTTTCTATGGATTTCAAATTGCAATGGAGAATATACATTCTGGTAAGATCTAGACTCGTACTGTTTATTTTGCATCCTTCATGAGGATTAAGGCATTAAAAGTACGAATTTTTCTTCCTGTTCACAGAGATGTACAGTTTGTTGTTGGAGACATATATTAGGGATTCTAAAGAGAAGAACCACTTGTTCAATGCCATTGAGACAATTCCATGTATAAAGAAGAAGGCAAACTGGGCTTTAAATTGGATTCAGAGGTAGCATTGCCTTATGGTTTTGTAGGTATTGTAGCAAAAGTTGTATAAGTACCATCTTATAGGTTTTAGTAATGATGAAGAAGTTTATTCAATATCAGCTAGCCATCAGGTAGTTGTGTTCAGATATTTTCTTCTTACTTGATTGTTGGTATAAGTTTTATTCTGCTTGAAGTTTATTCAATATCAGCTAGCCATCAGGTAGTTGTGTTCAGATATTTTCTTCTTACTTGATTGTTGGTATAAGTTTTATTCTGCTTGTTTATGATTAGATTTTTTTTTTCAACTTGCAAGCAGTCTAATTACAATTTTCACCCTAAACTTTATCTCGATCTTAGACTTGAGGTCAAGATTGAGCTGCTAAGTACTTAAAGCTATTGTATTAAGTTCTGTTCAGGAAAAAGAGCTCTTATAAAAATTTGCATGATTTGTCACTTAAATGATAAGTATCTCTTATTTAATCTCATGGCCTTGGAATCGTAAAGTCAAACTGTATTATTTCCCTTGCTTTGTTAATACTGAACTATTAGTAATCTTATTTGGAATATTATCCACATGTGTTTGTTGTGCAGTACAAATTCTTTTGCAGAAAGAATTGTTGCATTTGCTTGTGTTGAAGGGATCTTCTTTTCAGGAAGGTGTGTTTTTACTTGATTTAATATTGCTCTCTTTATTCATTGTGCAACTCACACTGTGGTTAGTGATATGTTTTATTTATTTACTTATTTATTTTTTAAATTTCAGCTTTTGTGCCATATTTTGGTTTAAAAAGAGAGGCATGATGCCTGGTTTAACTTACTCGAACGAGCTTATATCAAGAGATGAAGGCCTACACTGTGATTTTGCCTGTCTTCTGTACAGGTCTCTATTCTCCACACTTTAATCTGTTGCTTTTGAGCTTCTTATGGCCTGTATGCTCTCCAGTTCAGTTGTCTTTTTGAAGCTCTTGTTTCTTCCTCTGTTAATGGTGCACTATCATTTCAAGTTTGATGCAGTGCATTTGACTGATGCTTTTCCTCTTTTCCCTTTGTTCTGTGCTCAATGTAATGACAATTTTCCAGTTTGCTGCATAAGAAATTGCAGCCAGAGACAGTTGAAAAGATTGTGCATGAAGCTGTTGAAATTGAGACAGAGTTTGTATGTGACGCACTTCCGTGTGATTTGATTGGCATGAATGCTGTGCTCATGAGGCAGTACATAAAATTTGTTGCTGATCGACTTCTGGTACAGTTGATGTCATTTTAATTAGTTCTTTGGATTTTTTTTAATGAAGTATTTAGGAAATATCATTGATACATATGAGGGTGCTAAATTATCATTGATGTTGCTCTCACTCTTTCAGGTGTCATTGGGGTGCCAAAAGAAATACAATGTGGCAAACCCTTTCGATTGGATGGAGTTCATATCACTAACGTAAGTATTATGAGTCTACTTTGATTAATTTTGGAGCTAGTGACAAATACTTAACCTTATACAGAGTAATACTATAAATGATATTTTAAATCAAAGCATGTGACCATATCGTCTACACGAGTTCAAGGAGCTGAAACTGCTCTGGTAGCTGAACTGTCTGTTTAGCTGTTCTGTGCTAGTTACTTGATCTGTTAAAATAAAAGGTTTTTTAGCTTCTGACCCCTTTTTTCACCCTATTTCTAAGAAACTAATTTCCTACTCAGGTTTTATCTTTATTTTTTGTTGAAAAAAAAAATAGCCAAGGGTAAAATATGCTGAATCTTAGTGACATATGATACAAGTCATATTTTGAATGTCATTGTGTGTCTTGCAGCCTTGCACTATCATTTTCTTCTCATCTTTGACACCTCATTAACACATAAAATTCAATTGTTTAGTGATATTGGTATATACGGATAATGTAGTTTAGATAAGAGACAATGGTTGTAATATTGATCGAGACATGTTATGTACTTGGAAATTGTGGGGGGCAAATTATATAATCACAAGTCCTTTTTAAATCAAGATCATGGAATAAAAGTGTGCTTATAATATATTCTGAGCACTTGTTTAGTGTTTATACGGCTTAGACTTCGAGTCTTGATTTGCCATAACTTATGCAGGGGAAAGGCGAACTTCTTTGAGAGAAGGGTAGGTGAGTATCAGAAGGCATCTGTGATGTCTAATCTAAAGGATGGTAACAAGAACTTTGTGTTCAAGCTGGATGAAGATTTTTAGTGTTGATTCGTTTGATATTGGGAAAGAGTGATCCAATTTGTTTGGGTATATTCTTTTTTGTTTATAGTAGTGGAACATTTGCTGTATGTTAGTCTGGAGTAGCCTTATATTAGAAGACAAGGTATCTGTATTTTTATTTATACTTTTTAGATGTGTAAACCTTTTGATATAAATATGTTATTTATGTTTTACAATACTATTTGTATAATGAGTTTGGTATGATTGCTAAGCATGCTTGGTTTAGGAGGATTCCCACCTTGGAAACTTGAATTTTGCTGTATTGTCCTTTTAGGTGGGGCTTTCCTTGTGCCCCCTGCCTCGCCCTCGTCTTCCAACTTTCAAAGGTTTAGTTTTTAAGATAGGATTGGGTCGACTCTTGAGGGGTGCTCCACTATTACTAATGATAATTGGAGAAACACCAAATAATTGGACTCCTAGTGTATGATAAACTTTTTATACTTTCGCCCCCTTAAATTTAGTTCTATGAATATATAACTAGCATTTTCACGTGAAATCGACTTGTTCTAAAAAAGGTATAACCCATATGGATCCGATTTACGTGGCAAACATCTGGTAGCTAATCCGTCAATAATATTATTACTCGAGTAAAATTATGCATGCAACCTAAAGTAGTTGTATTAGCACCAATTAGTAGGTAAGCTTTACTTCTCAATGTTGGTGGGAAAGGTAAAGTTTTGCAATCAGCCAAAAAAGAACACTAGTACAAAAATGTTCATACATAATCATGATAATCATCTATTATCCCTAATTATATGGCTGACTTTTATGACATTCGTCCTTAGCCCTTAATAATACATGAGGTAATCTAATCACTTAACTTAAAGACTTTTTATGCTAATACAAAGTTCATTGTCAATTAATGATGAAGACCCTAACAGAATCATCCACTAGTGCTCACCTACCAAAAAAGTCATGCAAAAAATAAATTGGGAATAAAGTTGCTAAAAAAGTAGGCAGTTTGATGAGGAAGTAAGGGATAAGTTGAACTTTTATTCATACCTAATGAAAACAAAATATCATCACTATCACAATTTCACAATTGGGTGTTGTGATGGGGATCTCAACTCACGTCATTTTCTTCACCTACCCTCTAACCACTTATGTTAGGGTGGGTATCTTCATCGGTTCATCATATAATCCTATGTTGTGGTCTTGTGGATAAAATCTGATTGCGGATGGATCAATCATCGGTAAAGTTGTGGCCTTGTGGGAAGTGGTATATCATGTATATGTTATGGATATGTTGTGTCTATGTCCTTATTTTTTATGCCCATTATATTTGTTTGCTTGTAGAAAAAGTCTAAATCCTTTGGAATAAACAATTGGATTTCAAATGTAGCTCATAATTATGTAGTACTAATTTAATTAAAATGTTAGGAGGTGATGATAAATTGCAAAAATGTAGAGTCAAATATCTTGTACGTTTTCATTTTTAATATTCTTACAATTTTGTTGTAATACAAAATTGTTGAAAAATATAGAAATTTTAATTACCAATTTAGACAATCAAGTATGATGATATTATACCATTTTTTTTTTTTTTTTTTTTTTTTTTTTTTTTTTTGTCAGGGGTTACTCGAGTTACTCAGTCAGAGGTTACTTGAGGGGCTTGAATAGGGGTTACTCGAGGGGTTCACTCGTCAAGGGTTACTTGAGAGGTTACTCGATCATGGGTTACTCGAGTTACTGGTTAGGGGTTATTCGGTCATGGGTTACTCGACTTACCCAATTAGAGGTTACTTGAGTTACTCGATGAGGGGTTATTTAAGGAGTTTGGTCAGGGTTACTCGAGTAATTTATTCAGGGATTACTTAAGGAGTTCGATTTAGGTGTTACTCGGTCAGGGCCTCAGGGGTTACTTGAGAGTTCAGTCAGGGGTTACTTGTGGGGTTACTCAGTTAGGAGCTACTTGAGTGGTTACACAATTAGAGATTACTGAAGGGGTTCGGTCATGGGTTACTCAAGGGGTTACTCGGTTAAGGTTACTTGAGAGTTACTCAGTCAGGAGTAACACAAGTAACCCCGGACAGAGTAACTTGAGTAACCCCGACAACTCGAGTAACCCCTAACCGAGAAACTCGAGTAACCCCTGACCAAGAAACTTGGCAACTCAAGTAACCCCCAACCGAGAAACTCAAGTAACCCCGGCAACTCGAGTAAACCCTGACTGAGAAAGTTAAGTAACCCCTACAACTCGAGTAAACCCTAACCGAGAAACTTAAGTAACCCCGACAACTTGAGTAACCCATGACCAAGGAACTCAAGTAACCCCGAAAACTCAAGTAACCCCGGACCGAGAAACTCGGGTAACCCCTACCGCCCAGTAGGGCTGAGAAAAACTACCCAAAAAACCGAAAACCCGTTTCGTTACCGTTCCGAAAATTGGGGTACCCGATCCGATAACCATAACGGTTCGGGTACCCGTTCCGATAATTTGTTATCAGGTATGGTTTTTGGGTATTATTTTAAAATTAACGATTACCCGTTCCGATCCGATAAGCAATTTTTTTCCCACTTAAATCTATATTTCCAATATTTAAACTCTTACTTTACCCCACAATCATTATATAATATTAGCACTGTCAAAACGGTTTGACAGTTCGGGTTCGGTTCGGTTTGAAATCGGTTCGGTATTAAATCGGGTATGTGAAATCGGTTTAAGTGTCTCGCGGGTCGGTTTCGATCAGTTCGGTTTAAATAGTTATCGGTTCGATTCGGTTTCGGTTTATTCTTGAGCGGTTTTAATTCGGTTCGGGTTGTAAACGGTTCGGGAAGTAAACGGTTCGGTGCAGCCGGGTTGCAGTTTGTTAACGGTTCGGTGTAAACGGTTTTTATACCGGCTCAAACAGTTTCGGGTTGGAAACGGTTTCGAGTTAGAAACGGTTCGGTTCTTTTTCGGTTCAGTTTTATTTTAATTTGGTTCGGTTTGTTAACGGGTTTGCCTTTTATACGATTTAACGTTATTCGGATCAGTTCCATTTCACGTTTACTAAATTATGGTTCGGAACGGTTTTTTATTTCAAAAAGTCAGTTTTTAATCAGGTCATTTGGATTCGGGCAGTTAAACGATTTTGGTTTGAAGTTTCATAGTACTTGCTAACCTTTTGCTGGTTAACAAGTTTTATATCAAGCCGAGACTTCATCACTTCATATTTAGGCATTAGGCATTATATTATATACAAATTCTCATCAATTTCAAAAATACATATCATGTTATTTCAAGTTTAGTCATACTGATCTTACTAGTTTATTACAAAGTAACGTAGATTATAAAAGTTTAGTGTATTAATGAATTATTATTGTTTTACTATCACATTATTAGCTGCTTCTTATTCAATCATCTAATTGATGTGTCATAATCATGATTTGATTAGTTATTGTGACATCGAAATTACAGTTTGATTTATAAACGGTTCGGTTTGTAAGTGGTTCGATTTATAAACGGTTCGGTGCAAACGGGTTGCAGTTTGTTAACGGTTCGGTGTAAACGATTTTTACCTCGGTTCAAACGATTCCGGGTTGGAAACAGTTTCGGGTTAGAAACGGTTCGGTTCTTTTTCGGTTCGGTTTGATTTCAGTTCGGTTTAGAACTGGTTCGGTTTGTTAACGGGTTCGGTTCTTATACGGTCTGACATTATTCGGATCGGTTTGGTTTCGGGTTTACTTAAATACGGTTCGGGTCGGTTTTCGGTTTACAAAATCGGTTTTTAATCGGTTCGGTTCTCATTTGGGTCGGTCGGTTTCGGGCAGTTAAACGGTTTCGGTTTGAAATTTGACAGCACTATATAATATCAATGATTAGTAACATTATTAATAATTTGGTCAAGATCATATGGTATTGTTGTTAATTAGTGTTAAAAAAATATCATAATAACTAATTTATTAAGTTTAACTAGCATAGTGCCCGTGCGATGCACGGTTTATAAATCAAATTATTAAACCCGTAGGAAAATTAAAAAAAAAAAAAGTAATTTATTTACTGTTAAAGGACTTGGGGCCTGTTCATATTTACTGAACTGAGCTGAACTAAACTGAACTGAACTGATTGGAGTTGAGCTGAATTGAACTGAGTTGAACTAATTGGAGCTGAAATGAACTGAACTGAAGTGAAGTGAAAAATTAAAATGCATAAAACTGAACTGAACTGAATTGAACTGAACTGAATTGAACTGGACTGAACTGAACTGATTAGAGCTGAACTGAACCTGAACTGAATTGAACTGAACTGAACTGAAAATAAGTAAATATGAACAGGCCCTTGGTTACTAATGGTCAATTACAAAAAAATAAAAAATAAAAAAAAAAACGTTATTTGAATAGTATTTTATGTTATTTGAATTTCTTTTAATTTTTTATAATGTTATTTTATTAATTGAAAAATAATTAAATAATACTCCACATAGCTATATAAGAAGTGGGCTAATTTATTTATATCTCCTGTTGAGAAAAAACTAAAATTTTCTTATCATATCATCCGTATCAGTAGCTACAATCAATCTAATATATACATATTTTATTTACCCGTCGCACTCATTAAAGCTATAGACACAATAATAACCTTATATTTGACCTACCAGAACATATATTTTCCTAAGTTAAGCATTGTGCAAAAACTATATATTATATAATAGTCATATATATAACCAACAACTGATTAAATATAGTATACAATACAAATACTTTGTATATAAGTATGGATACTGATAATTTTATATAAATAAAATATACGGAGTATATATTACTAAGATTTATCCATACCTTAATTATAAAATGGTTAACAAAACTCTTATAATAGTGCATGAACATTTATATATCTAAAAATGTTCTTTTTACATATATTTTCCCCCATTTAATTTTAAAAGCCTTAAAATTGTCTCTTGAATTCGCTAAATTGATTTAAAAGGTTATGTTTATTTTAATATTTAAAGCCATTTACTATTTTCATTTCCTTTTGTTTTAATTTTTCTATTTATAATTTATTAGACTATTAGGTTTCAAGATCGAAGTCAATATCTTTTTACCGTACAATCACTAAATTAAAGTCGCTCAAGTAAAGTTTTGGACATTGCATAGCTACACAACATCCAACACATTTAATGATTACATGCAAATAATTTTAACAAAACTACGCATTCGATATAAGCTATTAAACAATTTAACTATATATACATTTTGATAGGTTTATATCTTTCATATTAACAAAAATTTACAAATGTTATTATTATATTTTGAAAAAAAAATTAGACTTTGGAGTTTTGTATAAGATAGATAAAGGATAAGTTAATTCCCGTCATATATGCATTGAGTTTTGGGTGTTCTATCCGGTTCACCCTTTGGGCTAATCCAGATTTGAGGATCTGTTCTAGGCTATTAGGTTCCACTCCCCTTCCGATTGTTGTTGCAGGAGAGCGAACACAGGTCCTCTCTACCAAGTGTAGTCTCAATCACCACTACACCAACAAGCAAACGTTTGGTATGGAGGACACGTGTTATAAAATATTATATTATATACATATACTTTTTTATATTATGAAAAATATTATATTATATATACATACTATTATTATAGTTAAAAGTATTATATTATTATGTATAAAACAACATAAATTATTGCACATGATTGTTGTATATCTAGTATAGTACATGAGCAATGCACGATTTTTAAATCAAAATGTTAGTTTTTCTAAAAAAATTCATAAGTAATAGCATTGTTAATACGAATATTACAATTTAAAACACGAGTAATAGTTATAATACATTCTATATCTATCCTTTTTCCGTCAAATGTCTAATTCAATTTAACTTTTATTCTTCTTGTTTAGATTGGTTATTGGTTTTTTTTTTTGTTTTAAATGCAAGAAAAACAAAAGGTCGTAAAAGACATTGTATAGAAAATGAAAGGACGATTAAAATTAATTTTTTGTTCAAGATTATGTATTTTTTTCCAAGACAACATTTCGGCTCAACATTCAGTATTTGTCAAGGAGTACAACAAACGATAAAAGTAATTTTTACACCACTTTGTATCTTTATCAAAAACTTTTGTATTCAACCGATTACTTGAATTGAATTTAGGATAACCTGTAGACTATTTTGGGTAACTTTTATCAATAAAGCATAAATAACTTTCATTCATTACAGGGTAGCTTTTATAATAGGTGCACAATATTTTATTGTACATCTGATTTTTTTTAAATGTTTGTATTGATTTCATAATTAACGTCAAACTAAATTCTATCGATTTTATTTAATTTTCATAAAAAAAAACAATATTAGCCTTTCAAAATACGAAATATTTGTTTCCTTAATTATGTCACTTTAATCATATTGCTTCAAATTAGTTATTATTCTTTAACTTGACTATAAATAAAGATTGGAAAGACTTTATGGATTATTTGTAGTATTGAAAAGTATATATTTATTATAAAAAAATCAAATCAATATTTGTGTTAGGAAATCATGAAAATCTTATACATGTATAGAAACTTGCTTTTATTGTTTGAAGTTTAACAAAAATAACTATGCTTGAATATGTAAACAGTAATTATATAGATATATTTTATACTTAAGATAAGCCAATAAGAGAGTGACATTTGTCATCCTCACATTGAGGCGCTTGTCTTTTAGTATAATATATAGATAGATTATCACTTTTGGATACGTTATTGGGTATGCGAAGTTCGGATACCCGTACATATCAATTCGGTTTATGGATATCACTTTTAGTGATATTGGTTATCAAGTACTCGAACCGTTAGTACTAACGGTACGGGTACTCGTCCCATGCTCAATCCTACCGCACAGTATAACAAGCCGCATACAAAAATTTGTGTCTACCATAATAATGTCGAACTTCCCAATTTGTTTAACTTTACATAATCTGAGGCGATTTATTTGATTGTTGTTTTTTAATTGCCAGTTGGGAGTTTTACACTTGTCAATAAGTATCTTATTGAAATATTTTTATTGTTTTTGATATATACTTATGAAATGTTATTTAACCTTTAATTATATCTTAACAGGTTATAAAGATTAATACGGAGATCTGCTTTTTTTTTTTTTTTTTTTTTTTTTTTTTTTTTTGACAAATAATACGGAGATCTTAAAAAAAGAAATAAATAAACAATTAAAAAGGCAGGAGGCGAGTCCACGTGAGGGCATCTATGGGCCTCATTTCTCAGTCCAAGCGCACTCCATACTCCCTCGCACGTTAAAATGACTTTTATCTGAATTCGGTTGAATGATTTGACGTTTATACTAAGTGATTTACAACTATACACCTACGAGAAGTAGATAAGATTTTTTTTTTGTTTGTTAGTTTTAGTTTTGTCATTTTTGTTTAATTTTTACTCCAAATTGTGGGAGTAACACACTAACAAGCTTAATAATTACACTACTTTCTTTGTTTTTTTGGAATATTTTTCATTACTTATTTTTCAATACATTATTTTATTATAATCATTAATATCTTTTTATTAGTAGTGTGTAAAAAGTACTCCATCCGTCCTCAAAATTTCGACCCATTTGGGTTAATTTTGCAGTTATTAAGAAACTTAAAGAAAAAGAAATAAAAACATATTGGAAAGATAAATTTACATGGGGTTTGTAAAAAAGTAGAGAGATAAAGTATTAAAAATACATGAAAAAACAAAATTGTAAATGGGGAAGCTAGCTAATTTTGCACAAATATTGTTGTAAATTAATGGGTTTTTAATGCAAATGAGTTGATCATTTTGGGATTAAAATTAGACCAAAAGGGTCAAAGTTTTGGGGACAAAGGGAGTATAAAAACTAGATATTATTAAAATATATAGGTAAAAGTTAAATATCGCTCCCGGCCCGGCGTTAGATAAGAGAACTAAAAGTGGATACATTAGAATAAAACTAACATTATATACAACGAATGACGCGTAAATTTGTCATAAATTCATAACTTAATACTATTTTAAAATATAAATAGAGATAAATCTAATAAGATTTCACATTACTATAATATTTCTTAACTATTTTATCAAACTAATCAATGTTAAGTATATGAATAATGTAAAAGTCAAAATATTTCATTTTTTAAAAGGAAACAAGTGAAGTATAAGTACTCCTCAATATTCAACTTTAGATCAGTGCACCTTTAGGGGGTGTTTGGTATGACTAATGAAAATGGAGTGGAAAAAAAACAAATAAAAGGGAGGAAACAAATCATTTAACTCTTACCTTTTCATTTGTTTGATTTAATCATGGAATGAAATCACTTAAACTTATCTTCCTTAGCTCTATTTGTTTGAGGAGAGTAAGGGTAATTGTTACCTTAGGTTTTAGAGAGGTAACAAATTAGTGGAAACCATTACCCTTAGGTAATAATAATAATAGTAGTCCTTATCCAAACTTGGGTAATGGCAATAGTTTGTTTAAATTTATTTCCAACAAAAAAATAGTCCAACCAAGTATGTTCTTAGTGAGACTATTAACCTTTTTTTTTTTAAATCCATATGAACTTTTTTTTTTTTTTTTTTTTTGAACTTGTCTAATCTTTAAACAAACAATTAAACCACTTTTTATGAGTTCAAATTTTGTGGTCTATGCTTAATTTGGAATCATCTTAGCTCTTACATTGCAAACTTTTAATTTGTTCTTGTAACATGCTAAGCTAGCTTAAGAGCCTGTTCACATTTACTTAATTTCAGTTCAGTTCAGCTTCAATCAGTTTAGTTCAGTCCATTTCAGTTCAGCTCTAATAAGTTAGTTCAGTTCAGCTCCTAATTTCCCTCTCTCATAAAATATTCATTTTAGCTCAGTTAAATTTAGTTCAGTTCAGTTCAGTTCAACTCCAATCAGTCCAGTTTATTTTTGTTCAGTTCAATTCAGCTCCTATCAGTTCAGTTTAGTAAATGTGAACAGACCCTAAATCAAATTCTATGTTGACCTTTCTTACATAGTCACATATATTCTTTAAGGTTGTCCTTTACCTTATTTATAATATGCAGACCATTTTGTTTAATACGGAGTAATGTCTTAACTTCTAATATAGTCTGTAATTGTTAGGATTTCAATTTCCTATAAAAATCATTATACATCTAAATGTATACTAGTGTTAATACATTGCACTAGTTAAATGTTCAAGTATCTCTATCTTTTAAAATGTTTGATATAACTCTTATAAATAGTATTGTACTTTGTATTTGGATAATATACCCTCCAAAATGTTAATTTACTTATTGCCGCCATTAATATTAATTTTCACTTTTAATAATATTGTGCGGACATTTATACTATTAAGAATATTTGTTTACATATTTTCCCTCATTAATACTACTCTGTACTAATAACTAAAGTTGTGACAAACCAAAAGAACTATCTAAACATGGCTAGATATGACACTCGCGTTAATCCCTTAGACGTTCTAATTACTGACAAATCAATACATATTTGACAAGTCTAACACATAACACTCACTAACAAGAATAATTACTCATTTACTTCCAACTCTAAAAGTTTCAACTCTAGCTTCATTTTATAATAATAATAATAATCCCATGTCCTAATGTCCTACACTTCCATTGTAATTATCAAATTACCAAAGTGGAAAAGTTACTTTGACTTCCATTCAAATATACATGTAATTTTTTAAATTTGTTGGTCTAATACTCACCAAAAACATCCAAAAATAATAGGCTAACAAATCACAACAAAGTTAGCATAACAAACCTCTTCCCTCCCATTTTTGGGGTCCCTTCTTTTCTCTCTCTTCTCCTCTTCAATGGCGATTTCAACACACAAGAACAGCATTTGGGACACTGTCCTTGAGCTTACCAAAACTGCCCAACAAAAGGGTACCGACCCTTTTTTGTGGGCAATTCAAATTTCCTCTAATTTGAATTCTGTAGATGTTTCTTTGCCTTCTATTGAACTTTCACATACTATGGTGTCCTACATTTTTTGGGACAACAACGTTCCTTCTGCTTGGAAGTTTCTAGAAAAAGCCCTTATGTTGAACATGGTGCCTCCTTTGCTTGTTCTTTCTCTCCTTTCTACTAGGTTTGTTTGTTGTTCTGGGTCATTTTAATTCTATTGTTTTGCATTGCTTATAATATTTGTTGATTGTTATTTGATTGGTTTTTGTTGATTTGATCTGAATTTTGCATTGATTTTGCCCTTTTTATGTTGTGGGTTATTTTGCATTTGTAGAAATTTGAGGGTGTTTTTTTGCATCATGATGTTTGTATAATCATCATTGGTAATTTGGATTAAACTTTGGATTTTCATATTGATTAATGTTACATTGACTCTAAGAGTTAGCGACTCTCATACTGTGATTAGCCATAATTGTATTAAAAAATTGTTCTATGACCTCTCACAAAGGTTGGTAAATCTCAGTGTCAACCAAACATTTTCCGGTTATAACCCGGAATCAACTCTTTTTTTTAGTACTAGGAGATGAACTTGGAATTTTTGGTTTATGTGGACGTGTTCTCTTGAAATTAGATGATTAGTTGGTGATTGAAGTTTCCTTATGTTTGATGGTTTTTGCAAATCTATGTGTCATTATCCTCGGTTATTCAATGTTCGAATTTGTCTGAGATTTTCTGCCTTTTGATCTTGTATGGTCAACCTTGTCATTGTTTGTTTCTATTTCATTTGTTTTGATGGAAAAAATTGAGGCATGCATTACAGTGATAATCCCTGGGTTCTGCAAGACTGTACAGCAGGTCTAACATTTGCAGCAAACTACTCAAATTTTGGATTGTGGTTAATTTTTTGCCTAAAGTGTACTTAAGCTGCTTGTTTTTTTGAGGGGTGTTGCATAAAGTGTATTGATGCTCTCTATGTGTTCGGAAACGAATGAAGATTTGAATCACACGATGTGTCTTATAAGGGGATCAGAGTCTTAGAGAATATTGAAAGAACGAGGAAATGATATATTAGGTTGTGAAAATCAATAGCTTTGCAGCAGTCCTGGAATTAACACGAAAAACTGTATTTTCCTTGGATTCATACATATCAGAATGAAAAATCCCATGGTTTACTCACTACATCTAGTAAAGTGTTGGCATCATTCTCTCCAACACAAAAACCGACATCATATTGAAGTCTTAGCCCTATTCTGAATTGCACGAGTATGGGTTGATCTTGTATGACTATCCTAGCAATTATTTCTTCAGTGGGAAATTTGGTATTTCATTTTTCATCAGAGAACCTTTGAAAAAAAAAAAATTGACATAAAACTGGTTGGGGTATTTGCATGAGCGCTGCTTACTTTGATTTAAAATAAGTAATTGTACTTTTGCTCATGTTGGTAATTCTATATCAATGATGTTTTTTAGTACTGTTTTTGACAAGCTGTTGACTTAAAGCTCTTCTGTTCTACTTTTACTAAACTGCATGATTAGATGGACTACTTTTCTTATTCACTTTTAGCCTCCCCTCTACAATTTTCTATCATGTTAACTTCTCTTTTGAAGGCTAATTTATTGTTAAGTTTTGGTTAGATTCTTCTAGCTTTTGATATGCATTGCAGTTAGCTGCCCCATAAAATGATGATTGTGGCATTTCCGACTTCAATCACTTTACTTTTGTGGTCTTTCCTGTTATTCTGATATCTAACAATTCCCTGATCTTGGAATCTAGATTGTTACCTGATTTTCTCATCCCTTTTTTGTCATTGCATGTTGAGCTTGTTTTATACTCATGCTTTGCTTGAATTTCCTTTCTCCACAGGGTCATTCCTTGTCGACATTCTCGACCCACTGGATATAGGCTTTACATGGAATTTTTGAAGAGATATGCTTTTAAGTTGAAGTCTCAGATCAGTGTGCCTAATTTTGGAAAGTAAGTTCTAAATTTAGATGCTTTAAGAGGCAGGGGTCTGTATCACTCATCACCTTTGTCTTCAACTCATGATCTAGTTTTGTGCTGCTTTCAGTTTTTGTGTTTCATGACAGTTTTAAGTGAATTGTGCACAAATAATGTTGAGTACATATTGGATGAAATCTGAATGGATTGAAAAAGAAAGTCGATGTTGTTTATAATTGGCTGGGAAAACTGATGCTAACAGTTCGTTAGATAAGCTTTTACAGGTTGCTTTGAGGTAGGTCTGGGTTGTGTGTGTTTACTATGTGCAGAATTAGCTCTCTTTGCTTGGAATATGTCATTGCTGCTTTGTATATATCAAAATGTATTTAAGATTCTTCACATTCAGAGCTCATGACACTAACATTTCCTAAGAGCTATCTTCTCTCCCATTAGATTACTGTTGTTTAGATAACATTTCAGCTCTCTGTCCATATTAAAGCATCCACTACAGCTGTCTATTCAGCTATGCATTTTGCTGGTAATTAATTGTTATTTGCAAAGATCTTATTAGCTTCTGAATCTTGGAGTGGTCATACGTAAAGAAGCTACCTGTATATAAGTAGTTCTTATTCTTTTCAGTCACTTTGGTGTCACAGGTTTTTCTGCTTATGATGGCACAATATGGGGATTCTATGGGTTAATTAAATTGATTTAGCTTTATTTAGTTCTCAAGCTGTCAAATTTACAGATCTGTCTGAGAAGTGTGATTCACTGGGTGGTATAAGTAGTTACTGATGCTTACCCGTATATTTGCTGAAATAATCCTTTTTATGCACGCTGGTGTTATTATTATTGCTGTTACAGTTACCTTTGTTCCTCTTTCTTTTTGTTATTCTCAGAAAGGCGCTTTACTAGTCTAATATTTATAATTTTGGATTAGAAACACTAAATGGGGTGGGCTGATTTGGATTCTATCCCTTTTCCAGTAAATTTAGAGTTTGAACCTTAATGTGAACTTTGTAAAAATAATGTGTGGTCACTTCTTGTGTGCCGAAAGATCTAAACTGTTGAGGAGAAGAAATTAGTGATAGTCCTGATAGGCAAATAGCAGAGCTGCAGACCCTTATCATGGCTATTTAGATTATTATCTCCTTTAGATTAAGCTGTGCGGCACTTGAATTATGATCTATATAGAACTTAAATTTCTTATTTTACTTGTTTCAAATGACCCACTTTCTTCGCTCTTCTTTTTTTTTTTTCTTTTAATGGCGCTTTCCATGTATTGTTCGACTTTCTCTTTCATTGTGTGGATTATGCTTAATTGTAATGATTATTTATTATTACATATCCTTTTTTGTCTTAAGACCTTAATCTCATTTTCTTTGTTCTTGCAGAGTCATGATGTCAATTGAGCATGTCCTATGTCTTTCTCAGATATTTGGTTCACGAGCAAGTGAACCAAATGTTTTATTGGTTGAATCTGTGTTTACTATCATGTGGCAGCTGCTTGATGCATTACTAGATGATGAGGGTTTACTGGAACTTACCACAGAGAAGAAATCTTTCTGGGCTATTAGTACTCAAGAGATGGATGTTGATCCTTATGATAATTATGATGAGAAGAAGTTTGAACAACTTGACAAATTGAGAAGAATGAATACTGAGATGGCCTTTGAGATTATTGGACAATTTTTTAAAAATGGAGTTACCTTTAGAATGATTTGCTTGGTTCGCCATAACATGTAAGTCTTAAATTTTTGTTTAGAAGTCTATTTTATATTGGTAAAACCCTTAAAGGGAAGCTCCTCTTGTTTTTTCTTCTGGTCAGTTAGACTACAAGTTGTGCTATTAAGTATTCCCCTTTCTTCCACTCTTTTGCCACCCTTCCCTAAAAAACAACATTAAAGTGATTGCACCAACTATGATTACACCTCACTTTTTACTGGTGCAAGTTTTGTCAAACAAATAGAATATTCTGGTCAGTTGTGTGTGATGAACCGACTTTAGGAGGGGCATTATGGGTAGTCAAATATGATTCCGTTAATAGTCATAGGGAGAGTATGCATAAGGAAAGGGGATGTTTAATATTGTTAGAGAGTGAAAAAAACTTTGAAGAGCTCCGGCCTCTAGAAGGTTGGTTAGAAGAGAACAAGCCTCTCGAAAGTTTGTACTATTTTTTTTTAAATAAAAAATTTTATTGTTCATGCGAATTCCATCTCCTTTTTATTGCTGCTTCAATTTTCCCATTCATATTGTTTCTTAGTCAAAATCTTCATTTTCATCTCTTAGAATTGTCCGTATTATGCTGGCTTGTTACATTTTGATGGCTGAATTTGCAAGAATTGTTTCATTTTAGTCATTAGTTGCTAGTACATTTTATTGATTACACTCTGATTTATTGGCAGCACTTTTTAACCTTTGATTGAACTCTATATTCAATTATTCATTGCCTAGTTCCTATCTCATTAGTTTTAATTAATCTCAATCTATGTTTCATTGGCAGCACTTATTAGTGCCTTTGAAAGAAGTCAAGAACACCATTTTCACTTCCTAGTTCCGATCAACCAACCACCCCTTCCCCCGGCCAAAAAATATATAAATATAATGCACAAAAATCCCTCAAAACTCCATTCAACATTTAATTATGAACTGTTTACTGTAAAAGCATGGAGTCTCAGATGTATGTTGAACATAAAAGGCAACTCAGCTTGATGCTAAACCTCCATATGATTTTGTTTGCCTACCTCATGCTTTTGTGCTGGATCGGTTTTGATGTACCAGTTATGTAACCATGGAACCCAGAATTAATTGCCGTTATGAAGCTTTATTACATTTAGTTATGCTAAAGATGCTCAATACCTTTTGTCTTTTCCTGCTTCAGGCCAAAACAATGGGCAGCTTTAACTGAAAGATTAGAGTTGCTTGCAACTAACTCATCAACGTTAAGGAATCCAAAGATTTTAAGTCCCAAAATGCTTTTAGAATTGACTTCTGATGCTCGCAAACTTTCATCCTGGAAATACAAAAAGTCAGAAGAGTTTTCTGGTGATTTGGATTTCATATCACTGGCTTCTCCTGTTCATGGTCAAGAAACTTGCCATTCGGGTTTGTGGCTTCCACTTGATATAATTTTGGAGGATGTCATGGATGGATCTCAAGTTACAGCAACAAGTGCGGTTGAGATCATTACTGGTACAGTCGACATTAGAACTGCAAGATATGTTATACTACATATGTTGAATTTGTTACAAAGAGGACGACAAGTTAATGTCACATTTTTCGACAGGTTTGGTGAAGTCCCTTCAAGCGATTAACAATACCTCCTGGTATGATACCTTTTTAGCCTTGTGGGTTGGTGCTCTACGTTTCGTTCAAAGGGTAAGAGTCGTAAGACATCTGACCATCTGGTTCCTGGCACTCCAAACCATCTTTCATAAGGATGCTGTTTTGTTTTAGAATGTCATGCATTTATTGATTTAATTATTTCATCATTAATGTTTTCCACATATTCCTAATTTTTTAAGAGGGGGGGGGGGGGGGGTGGTGCTGAAGAGTTCCAGCCACACTCCAGCAATATTAGAGTGGCTGTTGCATTTAAACCTTAAACTGAAACCCAATACTATGCCTTTTTGATTCATTCTGTAATCTGAAGCCTAAAAATGATGAATCTTTCATCTCCATTGAAGATGATTATTATCCATCTTTTATATTAAAATTTTTAAGCCATGGCTGAGTGAAGTTTCCCTTCAGCCCAAAACTTGTATCTAATATTGGTAATCGGCTTATGAGTTGAGTTGTTGAGTTTTCTTAATATTTTGATAATAAACTCCCTAAATAATACTATCACTGTTTCCGAATACTTGCATCATTTATTTTGCACGCTAATCAGTTGAGTGGAGAAAGACATTTGATTAAAAGAGTGTGCACAACAAAGGTACAAAAGTCGAGTAATCTCTACTTATATATTGGTTAGTGAATTGATTTCATCAAAATAAACTTTCTTTGAAGGAAATGATGCATGTAGTGAAACATCCCAAAAGGGAATATGTTGCGTGTGTAACGCCTTACACAAGAGACAGACTGAATTTGTTTTTGTTATTTTGTGTCTTTTATTTTGGTTGAAATATAAACGGTACAGCTCACATTCTTGATCTGTCTTGAATTTTCAAGGAAAGGGATCCAATGGAAGGGCCTGTTCCTCGCCTTGACACCCGGATGTGTGTTTTGTTGTCGATCACTCCTCTAGTGGTTGCTGATCTCATTGACGAAGAGGAAAATCCACTAGATGAATCAGAAAGTGGTTTAACCAATAATTGGAATAGAAGATGTGATCCCTACACTCGTCGCAAAGATTTGGTTTCCTGTTTGCAGATACTTGGCGATTATCAGTCTTTGCTGTCCCCACCTCAATCTGTTGTTCCTTCTGCCAATTTGGCTGCTGCAAAAGCAATGATGATTATTTCAGGCATTGATGTCTCTGGTGGATACTTTGAATGCATTAATGTGGATGATCTACCAACTAACTGCGGTAAGTATTTATCAGGATTGAATTACAAAGTTTCTGAATTATTTTAATTTAATGAAAAAGAATGATTATGTTCTGTGCTTGACTGCCAAGGTGTTTTTCTACTGTAAGCGGAACTGTCAAGTTCTAGTGTCAGTCTTCCAATTTTTCTGTCTGCCTCTGCGGTTCTTAGTCGTCTGCCTCATTAGTTTAATGAAATCCCTATATTTTTCTTTGCTTGACCATCATCTATTGTAAGCGAAACTGCCAGAATTAAGTGACAATCTTCCTATTTTGCTGTGTGCCTGTGTGATTTTCTGTCGCCTGCCTCTTTAGTGTTATAATCTTTTATATTTATCATTACTTTTTGTCATTGCTTTCATTCAGCGTCTTCAAGGCAATAGGAATTCCGCCCATAGTCCCATATTTCCTAATTTTTACTTTTGATTAACTGATTCTGTTGCTCTGTTGTGTTACAATTCTTACAGACGCACTATGTCCCATTTATCTATGGTATTATAATGACCAAATTCCATTTAGGTGGAATAGAGTGTTGAAATAGAGTGTTGTGTATTATCTACTTTGCTGCTCTTCTCAAGAAAGATTTGAAGGGGGAACTACAAGTTTTGTAATAATTTAATAGCTGTATACCTGGTGTACAGTATTACACTCATATGGGAAAATAAAACAATTTAAGCTCAAGAATTAAATAGCCTTCAGAATAAAGTGGAAGGTAATGTGATCATTCTGCGTTTGGAAGGTGGGAAACCCGGGGGGGGGGGTGGTGGAGGATTCCAACAAGCCAACCTGGATGGAGCGATCATGGTTCCTCCTTCCTGTGATCATTATTCATCAGGGAACTGAGGTGGGCGAAATTCTGCTCCCCACCTCAAGTTCAGTCAAACTTCAAATTGTTTGACCTTGGAGTAAGGGTATTGGACTTTATCAACTTTGCTGTTTTTCTCTGAGAAAGATGGAAAGGGGAAAAGGTTAGAGTAATTAAGTTTTTCCAGTTTTTTGTTTACTTAAAAGTTTTGTTTATGATTACGCGTCTTTGTTTAGTAAAGCATTCTATTGAATATCTAATTCTAAGTTACGTAATTGGACAAACTTAATTGATAAGGATGTCTGATATTTTGTCTATCCTTTACTTAAATAGATTAACCAAGTGTTAATGAAGCTCATATTAAAAAGATGGGTGGGAGGCACAAATACTTGCTTCAAATTACACCCAAACAGCAGCAGATACATAATTTATTAGTGTCAGCATCAGAAGTAACCAATTAGTTACTTTGTGCATATGCTTTGCTGATGACACTTGTGAAAGTTTGCATGGTTGTTGCTGATCTTACTGCCTATTTTTGATCTGTTTATTAATCCTCATTTGCAGCTGGGAATATGCGTCACTTAATAGTTGAAGCTTGCATAGCTAGGAATCTTCTTGATACATCGGCATATTTTTGGCCAGGCTATGTGAATGGTCAAATAAATCAATTTCCTAGTCGTATTCCTTCTCAAGTGCCTGGTTGGTCATCATTTATGCAGGGAGCTTCACTTAGACCTGTGATGATCAATTCTATGGTTGCTGCTCCAGCTTCAAGGTATGCTAAGAATTACCTGAGAAGTCTTCCTCTAGATTATTTCTAAAGCTCCTATGGATTTATCGATTCCTACTTGTTTTCTGTAGAGTTTGTAAATTTTTGATATTGTCGTGGAAGATTGTATGCGCCTTTTAAAAGCTTCTATGGATTTATCGATTCCTACTTGTTTTCTGTAGAGTTTGTAAATTTTTTATATTGTCGTGGAAGATTGTATGCGCCTTTTAAAGTAGTGTGAAGGGTGGGACGTGGGATAGAGATTCAGAATTTTAGAATGGTTCTTAATCGATTCTCTTTGTCTTGACACAAGTAATAATGTGCCAACTGATGTTATGTTAAATATAGTGACTCTAATTTTAAGATAGTGAGCTTTATTAAAGTTTGTGTGACCTGATCAACAATAATACTTTCTCCATTTTCTTTTAGATGCATCACTTTCTAATTAAGGAATCTTCAATGTAGATGCATCACTTTCCTTTTTACTGAATAAATTCTCTCTATCTCTGTCCTGTCACATGGGCCCTATTTGTTTTTTCTGTCTACCTCTCTCTACTCCAAAAATTGTCTAGGAGTCCGTGAAAACTAAAGTGACGCAACTAAAAAAGACGGATGAACTAGCCCGTTGATGTTATGTTGAACATAATGAACCTAATTTTAGCATAGTGATTTTTATATATATATTGACTAGTATATTAAAACTCTCATTATAATATATATTAATATCATATGGCCTTTATTATAACACAATGACTTACAATTTAACATAATAACCTCTATTTTGACTTGGTGACCTTTTTATTAATATAAAGACTTTCAACATGTAAGCATAGAGTGACCCTAATATTAGTGGTCCACAATAAATTAATGTGAATCGGGTCTATTTAAGAGATTACAAGAGTATAAATTATAAGTCTCTTTTTCATTATGTTTTATACTTGGCCTCTTGCTACATGTATTTTTCTGAAGTCAGGTATAAAAGATATTCTATTTAGTAAATTAACTGAGGGTAAAGCAACTGAATTTAAGCTCATGCACTTGATGGAAGTTTAGCAGAGCTGGAGAAAGTATTTGAGCTTGCAATGAGCGGATCAGAGGATGAAAAGATTTACGCAGCCACAATTCTTTGTGGGGCATCCTTACTTCGGGGATGGAATGTACAGGTAATAAATTAGACATTCCAACTTTAAACTAGTGTCGGCATTTTATGAGTGAACATTGATTTATTGATACATTTGATGTCTTGTCTTGCAGGAGCATAGTGTGTCTTTTATAACTAGGTTACTGTCTCCTCCAGTTCCTGCTGATTTTCTGGGTAATGACAGCCATCTTATAGCATATGCACCAATGCTTTTTGTGCTCTTGGTTGGAATAGCACCAGTTGACTGTGTCCAGATCTTCTCGTTACATGGCTTGGTATGCTGGGGTTTGACTCTGTTTCTGTCTTGTTGAATTTGTATAGCTTCTTAGGACACCTTATATAATAAGTTCACATCATTATATTCTTTTAGGAGTTATTAGTAAATACTACCTTCCTTTCTGAAAGTTATTTTTGCTTTTCGTTTAGTCTGTTCTGAAATTCTTTACACTCTTGTGTTATTCTAATTTTAACAAACCCAATTTACTACCTTACCTCCCTTACCCCTCAATATATACACCTTTGTACTATCTGTTACTCTTCCACTTTTTTCTTACACACACCACATTGACCCTCTCTCTCCCTTTGCCTTAATTTGTGTGCAAATAGAACTTCTAGGAACGGAGGCACTCCCCCCACTCTTTTTTTATTCATTTATTTTTTTATTTTATTTTATTTATTTATCTTTGATTTACTTTAACAATTTGGAACATGAATAAGTGAGAATTAGTGGAAAATGGGCCCTTTTTTGACTTTTTTGGGAAGGAAAGAGAAAATTGTGTAGAGACATTAGTATTTTTTGTATAATAAAATGTGGACCATGTGGTGGGGAAGGAGGTGAAAAAGTGAGTATTTTTTTTACCATAAAAGGAATAAAGTAAAAGTAGGAAGATAAATAAAGAACATATCAAAACGGAAAGTAGGAAGATAAAAAAAAAAAAAAAGAACGAAGGGAGTAGTTGAGCAAATAAACTGCTGATTACTGGAGCAAGTTGACAGTTTTTTTAAACAAGAATGATTTTTATTTGCTGGCAGAATTTGCTTTATGTTTTTGCAAACATGTAAAGAAGGGACTTTTAGGATTGTTGACTGGAATACTTTTTGTTGTGGTAGATATAGAAGTATGAACTAATTTTTTGAAACAAGTGCTCGCTTTAAACAGTGTCGATTGTTTGGGGCATGACTATTTTGTCTCAACTATACTTGTGAAAAATTCATGAAAAAAATAGGTGGAGATAGAGATTTTGTTGGTATTCATTTAGTCTTCCGCTTCTTTGCAGGTGCCTCAACTTGCTGCATCATTAATGACAATCTGTGAAGTTTTTGGATCATGTGTTCCTAATGTTTCATGGACAGTCAATGAGGAAGAAATTTCCGCTCATGCTGTTTTTTCAAATGCCTTCGCTCTACTTTTGAAGCTCTGGCGGTTCAATCATCCGCCTCTTGACTATGGTGTGGGAGATGTACCTCCAGTTGGGTCTCAACTTACTCCAGAGTACCTTTTATTAGTGCGGAACGCTCTCCTTTCATCTGCAGGATATGTCCTCAAGGATCGTAACAAAAGAAGACTTTCAGCTGTTTTTAGTGCATCATGCCCAAAACCCATATTCGTTGATTCCTTTCCAAAATTGAAAGTCTGGTATCGTCAGCACCAAGCATGCATTGCTGCACCTCTCTCTGGTCTAATTCCTGAAAGTCCTGTGCATCAGATTGTTGAGGTACTTTTAAATATGATTTTCAGAAAGATCAACAGAGGAGTTCAGTCTTCTGCAGCTTCTGGAAGTAGTAATTCTTCTGGGCCTGCTAGTGAAGACAGCTCTTTAAGACCCCAGTTGCCTGCTTGGGATATTCTGGAAGCTGTTCCCTATGTTGTTGATGCAGCCTTAAGTGCCTGTGCTCATGGACAGGTCACTCCTCGTGAGCTAGCTACAGGTAAATCCTGTTTCATTCAACCTCTGTGATACTAGTGAATGTCTTTACAGTTTGACATGTAATATTTCTATGCTGAAAATGTATAAGAAGCGTCTTTTTTTCAAGTAATTGTATATACACATTTACTCCGATCCAACTCCTTCAATTTTCTTGTGTGTAATTTGTAACACAGGTATTCTACAATGATATTGGATTTTGTGATTTTGTGCAATGATGACATAAACCTGATAATTTTTTCTTGATGTAGGTCTTAAAGATCTTGCTGATTTTCTTCCTGCGTCTTTGGCAACAATAGTGAGTTACTTTTCTGCTGAAGTGACTCGGGGAATATGGAAACCGGCTCTTATGAATGGAACAGATTGGCCAAGCCCTGCAGCAAATTTATCTAATGTTGAGGAACAAATCAAGAATATACTTGCTGCAACTGGGGTTGATGTTCCCAGCCTTGCTGCAGGTAATATAATTTATAGCATTCCCATCCTTGGCAATTTTAAAAGCTATCCATTCTTAGTATATGCTGATTTGGTATCTAAATTTTGTCCCTTGACATCCAAGATAATATAGGTTGTGAACATTTCTTTCAAAATGGGGGTTTGGTTGGCTTGTCTTCTGTGGCAACTAGAAACAAATTCTGAAATTTAAAAATTGCATGTGAATTTACACCAAAGAATTTAGGAATGTTTCTGTGATTGTAATGTCAGAGTTGTCTCCTGAATTTTCCCTACTCAGGTGATCTCAAAGGTATTAATGATGTAATTATAACTTGTAAGAAAGGGTAGAGATGCTTCATAGACTATGTTTGCATCCCTGGACAAAGTTGTTACGCTTCGGTTTACATTTCTCATACATGTTTTCCAGTATAACACTTAGCAACTTCATTTAATAATCATCTCAATGGTTGGTTAGAATTGCTTGCTCTATAATGTTTTGCAGCTTTCTCTGTTTTTTGGAGTTATTTCATATGAGTCGCAGTTATTATGATCCCCATATATTTTCCTCTCATCAATCTATTAAATACATATATGCTTTTGTTACAGCAGTAAATTCTCCAGCTACTCTTCCTCTGCCGTTGGCTGCATTTTTGAGCCTCACTATAACCTATAAACTTGACAAAGTATCGCAGCGTTTCCTCAATCTGGCAGGACCAGCCCTTGAGTCCCTTGCAGCTGACTGCCCATGGCCATGCATGCCTATTGTGGCTTCTTTGTGGACACAAAAGGCAAAACGTTGGAGTGATTTCCTTGTCTTCTCGGCATCACGTACCGTCTTCCTCCATGACAACAATGCTGTGGTTCAGCTTCTCCGTAGTTGCTTTACTACCACACTTGGTCTGAGCACCAATCCTTCTTCAAGCAGAGGTGGGGTTGCTGCCCTTCTTGGCCATGGATTTGGGTCTCATTTCAATGGGGGGATATCTCCTGTTGCTCCAGGAATTCTATATTTGCGTGTATATCGCTCTGTTAGAGAGATCATGTATTTAGCAGAGGAAATAATATTTCTCTTAATGCAGTCTGTTCGAGAGATAGTAGGTGCTGGGATATCTAAGCAATCAAGAAAGAAACTTAAAAGGACAAAAATGGGACCAATATACGGGCAGGTCTCGCTCGATGTGGTAATGACTAAAGTGAAACTGGCAGCTTCTCTTGCTGCTACACTTCTGTGGTTATCTGGGGGACAGTGCTTGGTTCAGTGTCTATTAAAAGAAACTCTACCTTCTTGGTTCATCTCAGTTCAGAGATCTGCACAAGAAGAACCAGAAGAAATAGTTTCAACGTTTAGAGGTCATGCATTGGCGTATTTTGCAGTCCTGTGTGGAGCCTTTGCTTGGGGTGTTGACTCATCATCACCTGCATCCAGACGACGCCCTAGAATTCTTGGGCAATACTTGGAATTTCTAGCAAGTGCTGTGGATGGTAAGATCTCTTTGGGTTGTGATTCAGTTGTATGGAAAGCCTATGTTTCGAGGTTCATAAACTTGATGGTAGGGTGCACACCAAATTGGGTGGTGGAAATGGACGTGAATGTATTGATGAGATTGAGTGAAGGACTGATTCACTGGAATGAAGAGGACATTGCTTTTGCATTGCTCACGACTGGTGGGATGAATACCATGGGTGCAGCGGCAAAGCTCATAGTAGAAAGTGAGGGATAACGCGCATCTTTCTTTCTTTCTTTTTGCTGCACCTGAAATTTTATAAAAGGTGCCTGCTAGTTTCTTGTAGAATTGTACATGAGTTTCATCTTCATGTAGGGTAGTTGTGCAGCCATGACCACATTGTATTTTTATTTTTATTTGTAGGGAGTACATGTTTACTCATATTGAGATTACGTAACTAATCTTTGTACCATAGCTATCTTTTATTACCTTGCTACGAGTATTAAATAGGGAGAGGTGTATAGTATTGGTTTTTTTTCCTTTCCAGTGAACTCGTAGGTGATGATTTCTTCAGGCCTTCCATTCAAATTTTTTGTTTGGTATCAAATTGGTTGGCAAGTCATTATTATGCACTCCATATTTCCAAATTTTATGCATGTTTTTAGATAAATGAAGCAGCTCCCAGGTGACTTATTTACTGATAAATCATAGATCACTATTGGCTCATCTACTAAAATATCAAGGCAATGTTAGTCTTCATCTGCTAAAATGTCATGGTCCGAGACTGTTTGACATAGGTGAAACAGGTAAATCTCATTGTTAGACCCACTTGTGCTAGCCTCAACTTACTTGGTCGTCATAACTCATAAGCCCTGATTTTTCATCAACTTTGCTCGTAGTCAATAAGCACGAGTGCTCCTCAAAGGACTCAGACTTGTCTCCTCTTTTGATGCTTTGGCTCACAAGCTTATTCTATACCAGTGATGAGCGTGCTGCATGATCCGGCTTCAAAACACTTGGACCATAATACAAGGGCAGTTGACCCCAGTAGTGTTTAATGTTTATACACAAGTGGCAGAAATTTTGTTTAAACAAGCATCATTATCATTTTTCATTACAATGCAGAAGGCCATTGCTTAATTAATACTAGTATGAGTCGTCAACTACTTAATATTTGTCATTACAAGTCATCAACTACGGAGAGCTTCAATTAGTACAATTCATAATTTTTTATACTCGAGAACTTCAACAGCGAAACTTTCCCAACTTCTCTTAAAAAAAAATATCATGCAAAACTAGCACCAGGCAGCCTTATCATCTGTTCACCTTGCATCGATTTCCGAACCCCAATCGCATCATTCCACCTCCCAACATCGGCATAAAGGTTGGACAGCAGGACCCTGCTTGCCCCATGAGAGGTATCTAAGTCCCTTAAACTCTTAGCTGCTCTCTCTCCAACCTCCACATTACCATGTGTTCTACAGGCTGCCAACAAAGTACCCCATATGACCACATCTGCCTGCATTGGCATGCTCTCTACAATTGCCTCGGCTTCTTGCAATTTCCCTGCTCTGCCTAGGAGATCCACCATACAACCATAATGCTTAATATTTGGATCAATCTTATAGACATTTTTTATGCTCTCAAAATATTTTTCTCCTGCTTCCACTAATCCAGCATGACAACACGCTGTCAGAACTCCAATAAAAGTTATCGCGTTGGGTTGAATACCTGTTTTTTCTAAGTCTTCAAATATTCTCAATGACAAGGTAACATGTCCATGCATTGCCAATCCACATATTATTGCATTCCATGGAGAGACTGAAGTGATTTTGGGTCGTAAAGGATTGAAAACATCCAATGCGTTGCTGATGCTCCCACATTTTGCATAAACATCAATAAGCGCTGCAATTAAATTGTCATTGAGAGGGATAGAATTATTTCTGATAAACTCGTGTGCCCACTTTGCTTCTTTCAATGCACCAGCAGATGCAATGGCAGAAAGAACACTCACCATAGTGATCTCATTTGGCTGGACACCAACTGCCACCATTCCTCGGAACAATTCTAAAGCCATACTAGCCTGTCCACTTTGCGAATAACCAGAAATCATAGAGCTCCAGGAGAAGATATCTCTTTCAGGCATCCTGTCAAAGAATTCTCGGGCCTTCTGAATCATTCCATTTCTTACAAACCCTGATATAAGGGCATTCCAGGATGCAAGATGGGATTGACAAGCTTCCTCAAATTGTAAGCAAGCAAGATTAATTTTCCCACAAGCTGAGTAGAAGTGAATAATTGTAGATTGAATAAAATCATAACAGTTGAACCCAGCTTTTACTACTGTGGAATGCAGTTGCTGACCTTCACCAATTGCCACTACTCGCCCACATCCTGAAACTAAATCCACAATCATAACATCGTTGGGCCTTAATCCTGCACTTAGCATTGAACGATACAGTGTCAAAGCTTCAACTAGCCTATCTACTTGTATATATGCATCAACAATTGTGCCCCATGAAACCAGATCCCTTTCAGGAATCTTATCAAATAAATCCCTGGCTACATCAACAAACTTTGCCTTAGAATATCCATTCAACATCACATTCCAGGAAACTATATTCTTTTCCGGCATTTCATCAAACAAGCGCCTAGCATCCTCTAAACTAGATTTAACACAATATAAATGCAGCAAATTAGTAGAAACAAGAACAAAGTCTTTGAGTCCTACCTTTGTAGTCAATGCTTGGAGAGCTCTACCATCCGAAATCCTACCAACACGAGTATACGATGAGATGACACTAGCCATAGTTACCTCATTTGGAGCAACTCCTGCAACTCTCATACCCTTAAAAATTGAGATTGCTTGACTCCATCTATCACTCTGAGCCAAACCCATTATCATGGTAGTGTAAGCAACACCCCCTCTTTCAGGCATTATATCAAACAGTTGGAGGGCATCACCCAACATACCGGATTTCACATAAGCACCAAGCATAATATTACATGAAATTGAATCCAATCGTGAACACGAATAGAATAACTTTTTAGCAACACCAATCTGATTACATTTAACATACATACTAATTATACTGTTCTGAATAAAAATATTGGAATCAAGACCTGATTTTATTATTAAGGAATGAATTTGCTGACCTTGAAAAATTGACTGGAGGGAAGAACAAGATTTCAGAGCAGAAACCAATTCAAGTTCATGGTCAATACATTCTTTGTTTGAATTTTGGTTTCCACTTTGAATGTTGATTGAATTGAAGAAATTTGCGGGATGGGTTTTCGATTCTGATAAAAATTGAGGGGATTTCGACGAAAAATGAGATACCCATATCAAATTGGAAGAAGAAAGAGAAGAAAATGGTGGTAAAAATTGAAGAAATGATTTGGGTTTTAATGGTAGGTACATGAGATGTGATCATAGAAGAGATGTTAATGTTTGTCTTTTGGAGGGAAAATAATCAACTTTTACTCTGTGTTTTTTCTTTGTATGAAAGAGAGGAAGTATGTACCACTACCTGGTATGGGATATGCCCAACCCATACCATAATAAAAAATTAATTTTTTCAATTTTTTTAAAGCTAAAAAGAAAAAAAATAAGTAAAAGTGACAGGAGGGGGTAAAAGGCTGAAACCCGCTAAATTTAATCCAACTCGCGCGAAAGGTATTACGAAGGCCGGAAAACCGCTTAAACTATATCCAAGAAAAACAGAGTAGATCTGGCTCCGCAACCTGTCAACTGTATGAAGAAGAGATCGTCCTTCAAGAGGTGTAGCTCAGCTCTCCCTTAATTGTTGTCTTCTCTATCAGGGGAATTGTTCTTCTCAATTTTAGGGTTTATTTTTGTTAATTGAAACATTATGAGTGAATTGGTTGGGCTATAATTACTCCTTTTGAGTAGTATAAGTGGATTTTCGTATCAGTAGGTTTTGGTAGTGTTGTTTTCAATTTCTTCGTAGTTTTTTGAAGTATCTATGTAATTTGTGTTGGAGCTATGTTTTAATCTCTAAATTATTTTTTTTTTTGCACAATTATTTAATTATTTTGTAAATAATATACTGCAATATGGGGAGTATATGATAGAAGTTGTTGGATCTTAGTAGGCCAATTTTATGAGCTGTTGAACTTTCGGTGAACTTGTTAAGGCCATTATAAATTTCCTTGAATTTGGAGGTGGGCTTAATTTCTGAATTGAATTTAGTATAATTCCTTAGTTCTAAATTGACATTAATACATGATTTGGAGTTGGTATATTTGCTTTGTTTGATATGGTCCTTGACTCACAAACTTGTATTGTAGCGACATGGCTTTAGTTGATGGTGATTTCAACCATTCGGAGCATGGTTTGGAGGAGGGCTTTTGTACTCCTCTTCGATGTGTGGTTGAGACTCAAGAAGGACAGATTCACGAGGTATAATTAGTTTTGTGCCTCTATGTTTTTTATGTTCTAACATGTCAAAGTTGTTTTGTGGGCATTGTTAATACATGTACATCATTTTTAAATCAAGTGAATTGGAGTACAGAAATTATATATGTGAATTGGAGTACAGAACAGAAATTATATATAGGAAGCAAAAATAATGCATGACACAAAACAGTAAGCTAATGGGTAATCATCCGAAACTACAAAGGTGTAAGGCCAACGGTTTGCCTCAACATTCAACTGCAATAAATTTTTAAAACACATTACTACTTTTCTGACAAAGTTGTTCAGTTCCTAAAAATCAGAAATTTGCTTGATTATAACTTGAATACCTGCTGTTTACCATCATGACTTGAACTTTAGAAATATTGAACTTTGAAAGCTTATATTATTTGTGTTTGTTTCTTTTTTATGTGAAGGAAACTTCATAATAGATTGTTCACATACATTGTTCACATAGCAATCTTTCCTGTTTGGATGTGAGAAACAGAGTTCATACAATAGGACAACAATAAAGAAACCCAATATATCAAAATAGGATGTTTTTTAGAAAGCCATGTAAGTGTGAACTTAAATAGAAGCTTAATACACCACTTGCTCCACAAAGTATTCAATGAAGGTTGAAGACACCTCAGATAATTTTGTCATTTTGTTTCAATTAAATCATCTTCACTTAACTGAAGTTTACACCTAGGGTTTATGGGGATCCATAAATAATACGAAGGGGTAATTTATTGTTGTTGATTATCAATGCTTGATTAATTTCCTATGTATTGATTTAATGCTATGCAACTAGATTTGCGCAGATATTTTATGTATGAGTTTAGCAATATTAATTCGAGATTCGAGAGATGAGAATTGATATTTAGGCTTATGTTGACTCAAATGAACAATACAAGAGGGGGGTGAATTGTATTGTAGAGGAACTAGGGTAATTTTTGCAGGATTTATAAAGGAACTCAAACAAAAACTAAAAGTGCAAAGAGAGATTTTACGTGGAAAACTTTTTGGCCCTAATCAAGAAGAAAAACCACGACCACAAGGGATTTTAAACTCAACTCTTAATAATAATAGGGCAAACAACCTATTACAAATTAAGACTCTAAACTTAAGTTCCTCAACGAACTCAAACTCCCTTCAACTAATCCCTCAATCAATTGATCTCTCTCACTCCCTCTTTCTCCTTGCTTGACTCAAAACAATAAACACTCTTAGAGTTTCCCCAAACTCTATCCCAATACAACTCAAGATTAAACTCTAAATTATTAAGTACAAAGACACTCAAGGACTTAAGTCGATTATGACTCTTTTGAAAGCTAAAAGATTGTAATGCTCAAGTGTGTTCTTTTCAACAGAAAACCGAAACTATTTATAGAAGAATTTAGGAAGTTAAAATAGTCGTTGCCTTAATCACCACTCAACCACAACTCCCTTAAAACTAGGATGTGCAAGGAGTGGATCTTGGGCAGCAAGTAAAACGAAATACTAGGAAGTGGTTTTACTGCTTCCTCAATTTTCTCAAAAACACTTTTGACAAAGTAACCATACGATGATATAAAGATTTTCCAAAACTGATTTTCCAAAAAGATAGGCATGATCAAAACAGAAAATCTTTTCAAAAAAGATATTTTAACTTAAAAATATATTTTTGAAAATCAACAAGTTAAAATATGGAAAATAAAATCTTTATCAAAAATAAAATAAAATCCACTTAAATACTAATTTATCATTGTACTTAACATAAGTATAAGAAGCCTAAAATAAAGATAAAATACATTAGACTCCGTGAAACTCTAAGAATCTTCGACTCTGGAGCTTTAGTTCCTCACTAAAGGAACACGACTTGTGATTGACTTCTTTATCCTTCCATAGCTGACTTAGACCTTGTTCCATGCTCCCTTCTTACTCCAGACTTTCATAGCATAAACCTGTCATTAATCAAAGCTAAAAACGAAAGTTAAGCTTATATGGGTTTGCTTAGGTTCCTTGAGTCATCATCAAAACTTAAGGTCAACAATATTCCCCCTTTTTTATGAATGACAAACCTAAGCAAACTCAGTAAAATAAAGAAGTGACAATCAGTTAAAAACAACAAAAACAAAACTAACGTTAGAAAATAAATGAACTAGAAATTTTCAAGGAACTGATGTACCTCAATATTCAGATGGATGGAGAGCTTGTCAACAATTGAGTTTGTCTTTCTTTTCCCCCTTTTGGCTTTCATCAAAATTAATGCACATATATATCTAAACACAGCACCATAGTAATGGTTTGTGTCCAAAGCATAGAACAAAGCACATATAGGCAGAAATAGTATGCAAATAGTCATAAAGCAAGCAAGCATCATCCATATAAACAAACTGATGTTCCTCCAGAACATCAAAACAAAAGAAAATACCCTGTTTAATTGTTTACAGACTAAAAGAAGCAAAATAAAACGAGTTCAAACCAGACCAAGTTCAAAGATATAAAGTTTCATAGGTGAGACAAAAAGAAAAGAAGATTAGGATTCAGGGGCTGAGGGCTGGTGCTCTTCTTCTGCATCATCAACTGGCACTTCTTCAATGACCAGATCCTCTAGCTTCTTCAACAAATCAGCTTGTCCTTGAGAAAGAGTTGAGGTGCTTTGCTGCATAGCTGTAGTTAACTCCTTGGAAGCTTGTACCAGATCTCGTACCACCTTCTCTAGAGCTTCAATTCTCAAAACCAGGGCAGGCTGAGCATCAAGAAGTAGCTTGACAGAGTCTTTGAGAGATTTCAATTCTAAGGTGGAACTGACAGAACTGAATCCAGCAAACCCCAGACCTTCACCAACTGGAGCAGAACGGATCACAGTTTCTTGCTCAAATATCCCATTTTCCCCTTGAACAAAAGCTCTCACTTCACTAATGCCCTTCTCTTCACTGAGATCAACCACAACAGTGGACTTATCTTTATCCTTCCCTTTTGGCCTAAACGCCAATCTGGTACTCTTTCTCTTCCCAACACTTGAAGTATTTTTCTTATTAGACATCACTAACACCTTTTTGCCTTCCTTTTCTCCTTCTCCCTCACTCTCTTCTTCCTCCAACCACCTATCCAACTCTTCATCTTCTATTTTCTTCACAATACTTTCATCCTGTTTTGGCTTAGGAAGAGATTTTGAAAGGAATTGGGTAACTCCATCAACAACAATTACATTTATGGCTCAAGGGTTTTGGGTTGGACATAGTGGTTTGTTTTAAGCTTGAGGCTTTCATAGTTTGTCATGGAGATGCCACGGCTTTCAAGGAGGGTATTAATCAGATTGGCATACCCAACCTTCAGATGGTTGGAAAGACAGTGAGTGAGGTGTTGGATCATCAAAGATGTAAAATTTATCTGAATTTTGTTTTCAAGGCAATACATAAGCCTAACATCAAGGTGATTAGCCTCATGTCTATGCTGGGTTCTTGGGATGATAGCTAGATGAACAAAGATGAATAACAACTTTTGAATAGGTGAAAACAAATTATGGTTGGTTCGAACTTTGGAAGCTTTACCCCCAATTGATTCAACAATTTTCTCAATAGATACACCATCAACACTCAATTCAGTTTCTCCTTTAAAATACTCATCAAACCCCTCATTAGGAGTTCCAAACACAACACACAAATAATGAGCATCAAAACTAATTTTCTTATTTTTAACTTTGCTAGTACACACACCATTCACATTCCTAAAATTCGCACAAAATTACTTTAGGGGAGCATAAGCAATCACATTATCATAACATTCACTAAACAGCTTAATCCAATTTTGCGCTTCAAGAATATCAAGAAGTTCAGAGTACTTACTCAGCTCGCACCACTTTAGGTTTATACAAAACCCAGGAATGAATCGTTCAGAACTAGCTTCAAGCCTTTTGACAGCAGCTGACTTCGATTTTTCCCCCTGAATTGGTTCACCAAGTTCCTCATAGTCCAATTCTTCTTCAACCTCGTTTTTTCTCTTTTTCGAATCACAGCGAGCCATAGGTTTATTTTGGGGTTTTTCAATAGCGGCTTTGACTGAGGTTTCATTCTCTATGTCCATGGGTGATTCCTTTTGAGGTGAGGTTTGAATTTTGGGTGAGATTTCCATGGGAATTGGAGAAGAATCACTAAAGATGAAAGTGTATTTTACGGAGTGAGGTGGTGAGGTACAATGTTAGGGTTTGGTTTCATTATATAGTGGTGGAATTTTAAGAGGTAAATTAGGTCGGTGGAATAGTGTAGAAGGTGAATTGAATGGGTTAGGTGTCGATTGATGAAGGATAGCAATAATACTTCTCACTTGGTCAGATTTAACTTTTACTAAATATGATTTGACAAGGAAGAGTCTAGAAGCAATGCTTGATCAGAAACTTTGAAATGAACGCAAAGAGTCACGAGTATTTAATCAACAATTTTGAAGGATGAATTTGAAATTTTAAAGATAAACATTTTAGAAATAATTCAAAATCAAAATAAAGAGATAAGATTTTTAAATAGATAAAATTAATTAACTGACTAGCTAATTAATTCACAAAGAGATAGAGAAAAATCTTATAGAATATTTCGGAGGAACTTGGAACAAATCAACATAGTTTGTTATAACATAGACATGCCCAATGCAATTTGATTTCTTCACATACAGTCACAATCCCATATGCAATGCCATACATTCTAATGCTCAGGACTATGTTTTCACATATTCAGTTTATGTAAGACATACATTGCATATATAATTGACTTATACCTTTGGGGGGGGGGACTTGAGGTCTTCTTAACTCAATTGTATCATACCAAGTTCCATACACATCTTTTCAAATTTATCCCTGCTTAAAGGCTTTGTAAGAATGTCAGCAATTTGATTTTCAGTATCACAAAAATCCAACTTAATTAAGCCTTTTTCCACATTATCCTTAAGAAAATGATGCCTTATGTGAATATGCTTCACACGAGAATGATGAACTGGATCTTTTGAAAAGCATATGGCACTTGTATTATCACAATAAATAGGAATGCAATTATACTTCATACCATAATCTCTTAATTGTTGTTTTATCAAAAGAACTTGAGAACAACAAGCTGCAGCAGCCACATACTCAGCTTCAGTAGTTGATAAGGCCACTGTATTTTGTTTCTTGGAGCCCCAAGAAACTAGACATGGTCCAAGGAACTGGACCATTCCTGAAGTACTTTTTCTGTTCACCAAATCTCCTGCATAGTCAGCATCTGCTAAACCTTTTAAATCAAAAGTATCACTTCTAGGATAGAAGAGACAGAGATTGTCAGTTCCTTTGAGGTATCTAGAATCCTCTTAACTGTTGTAAGGTGAGACTCTTTAGGATTTGATTGAAACCTAGCATACAAGCCAACACTAAAAGCAATATCTGGTTTACTAGCAGTTAAATAAAGAAGGGATCCGATCATACCTCTATACTTGGTTTGATCTACACTAGTTCCTTGTAGATCTTCATCCAATCTTGTGCCAGTTCCCATTGGAGTATGATTAGTTTTTGCTTGATCAAGGTTATATTTCTTCATAAGTTCCTCGACATATTTTTGTTGGTGAATTGCACTTCCTTTTTCAGTTTGTTTGATTTGAAGTCCAAGGAAAAGTTGAGTTCTCCCATCATACTCATCTCAAATTCACCACTCATTAAATCAGCAAAATACTTGCACAAGATTTCGTTAGTTGCTCCAAAAATAATATAATCAACATAAATTTGAATAGCTAATAAGTCAGTTCCTTTAGATTTCAAAAGCAAGGTTTAATTAATTTTTCCTCTTTTAAAAACATTTTGTAGAAGGAACTTGGAGAGCCTTTCATAACAGGCTCTTGGTGCCTGCTTCAGCCCATAAAGAGATTTATCAAGCTTGAAGACATGCTTCAGCCCATAAAGAGCCCATAAATCCAGGTGGCTATTCCACTAAAACATTTTCTTCAAGAAAACCATTTAAGAAAGTGTAGGCGTCGCTCGAAGTGCGCCTACGTTAAAAAGCATGTTGTGAATATGCTTGGCACTCATAGGAAGTGGGAATTGACATTACGATTAGGGACAAATAAAGTAGGGAGCCGCCAACAAGTTTTTAAGGAACTTGTAAACCGTTCACGGATCATAAAAGGCAACCACGATAAAGGGACAACGATAGGCAACAACGATTGACCCGTGAAGGTTACACCCCATTCATAATCCATGAGATTACTAACTCCATATGGTTCGGAACCACAAAAGGAGGATCGGGGATGATGGTACGAAGTGAGTCATGGATTCACATTCGCCCGTATTGGCCTCTACTCGATTCTTATAGTGAAAAGTGATTCCTGGATCTCAAAGGCATACAAAAAAAGATTCAATTTGCTCCAATCTATTATTAGGCTAAATCGGTTGAATATTAATGCAACATATTATTCTAAAATATTGGTGATCACTTGTTTTAATAACAAGATTAAAAAGGAACCTAAATCGATTGTCCAAATTATCTTATTAGTCGTGATTTTCAATTACATATTCCCTTTAAACATGCAATATGGTGATCAATATAAATAATAGAATCAATATAAAAACCAATTCAATCATAATTCTAACAACATAAAAAAAATCGTTAGAAAAATAACAATAATAAAAAGAGCGCGACCCTTACTTTGAATCTGTTTGTTTGCAACTACAAAATAATAAACGATTTAGTAACTTCAAGGAAATAATAAAACAACAATTAAATTAAATTAAATAAAATAAGGTTGATTTTGGGGCCAAACCCTCAAACGATTCTACCTTTCACGCCTTGGTTTAAGGACAGAACCTCGAGTAAAATATGGACTCCTTTGAGTGCTTGAAGAAGGAATTTTGAAGTGAGGAGGGTAGGCTAGTGTTTAGGTTAAGAGCATAGAAGAGAGAAAATAAGAATCATAGAATTCTGGTTGCCCCGTTCATCAGAAATGAGGGGGTATTTATAGGGAAATGTGCTGAGGGAGCACACGGAACCCTAAAATGATAAAAACCCTAAAAAAGTATCCCGTGACACGGTCAGACTGTACCGTGACACGGTTAGACTGTACCGTCAGACGGTACAAGTTCCCGTGACACGGTCAGTTTTGGAGTGACGCGGGAAATTTTCAGAAAACGGAACGGAAAACGCGTCAAGGGTTTACGCGGAAAAGACACGGAAATTTCCGTGTCACGGCAGACCTCCCGTGTCACGGGAAGTCCCACCGTCAGACGGGAAGAGTTCCCGTGACACAGTCATTTCCAGTCCATTTTTCCGTCTAAATTCATTTTTAACCCTAATTTCTTTCGTCTTTTTAAGTGTCGATTGATAATTTCGGGCTTTTTTCTGACTTTTATTATTCGGGCTAAAATAAGAAAATAATAAAATAAAAATAAATAAAATATTTGGGCCAAAAATAAATAATAAAATAATAAAATAAAAAGGTTTGGGCTTAAAATTAATTAACAAGCTTGGGCTAAAATTAAAACTATGCTTTTACCAAACACCAAGACTGATCCATGGACCTTTCAAAAATATGAATTTAATAAAATACGATTTTTTAAGCACTCTCGGGATTAAATACTAAACCCGACCAATAGCGGCGGTGAAAGGTTATTTATCATCGGGCTTGGTTTTGGGGAGACATTTTTAGGTGTCTACAGAAGCCCCCACTTTGACTGAGTTTGTAGAAACGTCAGTTTCGAAAACGATAGTCAAAGTAGTCGATAGGGACGGAGAATGATTTAAGACGTTCTGCGATCCTAAATCACTCTGTATACGCCGATACCTGCAGAAAAATGTTAATTCCACAGATAAAAGAGTAAAGGGATAGAATACATATCTGGCACCAGTGTATCGGTGACAAACGAGTTTGGTATTTTCCTATGCTTGAAGGAATCTACCGAGTGACATTGATTGAAACGCTTTCCATGCTTGAGGAAAGCCGACTGAAGAGTTTGGTACCTTTCTAAGCCTGAAGAAAGCTACCGGATAATACTTTCCATGCCTGAGGAAAGCCGACTTGGCGGTTTTCTATACTTGAAGAAAAATCCACCGGATAATACTTTCCATGCTTGAGGAAAGTCGAAAGATGATGAGATTGCAAGTCTCTGTGTATCGAGAACCTTGCGTCATGAAATGATGGTGGTCCGCTTGTCCCCGGACGTGGGCTGTAGATGGTCCGCTTGTCCCCGGACGTGGGCTGTAGATGGTCCGCTTGTCCCCGGACGTGTGCTGTCCCCGGACGTGAGCTGTAAATGGTCCGTTTGTCCCCGGACGTGGGCTGTAAATGGTACGTTTTTCCCCAGACGTGGGCTGTAGATAAGACCTGCAAAAATAAATTTGTCAATGGACTCGTATACACTGTGATTGACTTGACCACTAACTTGACCAAGTTTGACTTGATGTGACATGACATGTGTATGACTTGTGAGTGTGTGTGTGTGTGTGTGTGTGTAGACATAAGCAAACGAAGATGCAAAAGCAAAAATTTTCCGTCAATTTTTGTCATGAGTGGAGGGTACCGACTTTCTCCCGAAAAAGAAAGATGTGAAAACTGAACTTTTATTTTCGAACTTCCTTCGATGAAAACTTTGGAAAAAGTTTTTTTGAACTTCCCAAAAATAAAATAATGAAAAGGGAGAGAAGTTTTGAACTTCTTCCTTGAGCAAGACGAAATGATTCGTATGGATTGAATTGTTTGTCCTGAAAATAATGTATGCATGATGCATGTTCTTAGGCCAGGAGGCTAAGGACAATTACATCATGTGACACGATAGATGAATGAACTTAAGTCATAGAGCTAAGCATCATATATGGTGTAAAGAAGCGATTTTGAACGTCACTTAGGTCTGGAAGCTAAGCACGTATAACACGATAGATGAATGAACTTAAGTCATGGAGCTAAGCATCATATATGGTGTAAAGAAGCGATTTTGAACGTCACTTAGGTCTGGAAGCTAAGCACGTATAGTGATTATTGCATAATGAACGTTGCTTAGGTCAAGGAGCTAAGCACGATATGCTTTGTATGATTAAAAATCATTGATATATAAATGTTTCTTAGCACATTATGCGAAACAATGAACATTGCTTAGGTCAGGAAGCTAAGCAAGTATGCAATGTTTCTTCTACTGAATGTTGTCTTCAAATATGATGAAACATGCACAGTGTTGAAACAAGATTTCATGATAAAGGGCTCTTAAAGGGAAGGATGATTGATATGGATATGGATGTGTGAGTGAAGTGTGTGAATGTGATACTAAGGCTGGCTGCAAGGGTTATGGTGATGGAAATAGATGTGAGAAGAGTAAAAAATGATGACTCCTCCGGCTGGGTAAGCTAATGTGATTTGGGTTCAAGCCCCCAAGTCTAGCTCTAAATGGGTAGGGATAAGCATTGGATATTCTTTGACTCGATCATGCATGGATATGAATATGAATGTGGCCGCACCTCGATGTGAGGTTGCCTACGTATCCGTTAGGAATCAGGCCGAACTTAGCTCTATCCGAACTTTGCACAAGTGTATGTACACCTCAAAGAGGTCTTTCAAGGGTTGTAATGTGGTTAAGTTGATGGTTTAAGGAAGAAAGAGGTAAAAGGCTCAAGACCCGAGAGAAGTCCCCAAGATGTGTAATTGTGAATTTGAAAATTTTGAATTTTGCAAGTTTATTTTCAACACATTTTTTTTTTTGCTTTGAACTTTTTTTTTTTCCAATCTTTTGAATCAATGAAGGCAATCTCAGATCATGCGGTCCATCACTCACTTAGCATTCATGTTTCTCAATTTGAAAATTTTGAATTTTGCAAGTTTATTTTCAACACATTTTTTTTTGCTTTGAACTTTTTTTTTTTTCCAATCTTTTGAATCTATGTAGGCAATCTCAGATCATGCGGTCCATCACTCACTTAGCATTCATGTTTCTCAGGCACGGTACCGAGCACTTGATGAGAGACGCAATTTGAGACGTGTTCATATCAAAGACATTGGAACACTTGCCTTTAGACATTGTTTTATTTTTGCTTTGCTACTTTTTTTTTACTTGCTTTTTGAATGTTATACAATTACACATCTTCAAATCCCAGGGTTGAGTGAATGTGGGTTGAAGAAATGAAGGCCAAACGTTAGACGAGGCTCAAAATGGTTGATGAAGAACTGGATATGTGATTGAGTGGTTAATGGGGAATGACAGGGTTGCAAAGGTGCCTCAAATCATTGGTGTACCTTGTGTTTAGTTCGGCATTTTTTTATTTTTATTTTATTTTTATTTTTTTTGCTAATCACATGATCGAATGTAAGAAAGAGATGCTCATTTATGAAGAATGTAAGAAATGTGACACATAGACACATGGATAACGAGAACCTATGCTAGACTTATTGGGGGAGAGGGTCGAAACAAAAGAATAAAAAAAGCATGAAATCTTGCACGAAGGATCTGTGTGCCTTGTATTCATTACTTCTTGCCGCCTGGAGGGACAGGAAGTTTATTTGCATCCATCAAGTCTTGAATGGCGTCCTTCAAATTCCAACATTGCTCCGTAGTGTGGCCCCTTCCTTGATGGTACTTGCAATGGGCATTGGGATTCCATTTGGCGCTCCTTTCTTCAGGTTTTGGCTTTGGAAATGGTCCAATAGGCGTGATCAAGCCTTGACCGTAAAGGCGATCAAAGGCCGCATCATAAGTCATTCCTAAATGAGTGTAAGTTCTTTTCTTCTTGGGCAATGGAGCATCAAGAGCTAACACTTCATTGATATCAACTCGGCTTATATTGTTGGTAGTATTTTCGTGCTTAGAAGACGAAGAAGAAGGATGGTCGTTCTTCATGTTTTTCCAAGTGTTATTATTGTTACTACCAGCAGTCTTTATTAGCTCATCCTCGATATTGATGCCGATGTCGTATACAGCTTCGAAAGTGTTCAGTGGAAGAAATTTGAGATGTTCCCTATATTTATGAGTCAGATTTTGAATAAAGAGGCGAAACATCTCTCTTTCTTTGGGGGGATCTACCAAGAGTGAAGCTGTTTCCCTCCACCTGTTCAGGTAAGCGGTGAAGCCTTCATTCTCTTTCTGTTTGAGAATGGAGAGTTCACGTTCAGAAGTTTTAGTTTGAATGTTACACTTGTAACGATTCATGAAACTGTCGGTGACATCTTGCCAAGTCGCAGTACGCTTGGCATCTAGGGAATAGAATTATTGTTGGCAAGCATGTTCTAAGGAGAGAGGGAACACCGTAGGGAAGAGTGTTACGTCCAATCCCTTAAGAGCCATGGTTGCAGAGAACGCCTTCAAATGGAATATTGGATTGTCAGTAGGCTTGAACTTTGGAATATCAGCAGTGGAGAACTTTTCAGGGAGTCTATCCTTCACATCCAAAGGAGTGGGAGGCCGTTCCACATAAGTGAAATCCTCAGAAATCTTACTCATTTGTTCCTTCAGTTTGTCAAGGGTGGAAACAGTGACCTTGTTTTGTTCCATGGTAGTGACCCTAGTGGTAAGGGTTTGCATCATGGAAAACAGTGCCTCAATGGATTTGTTGATGTTCTCAATGTCTTCTTTAGTGGCCATTGAAAGGTGATGAGTAACGAAGATGACAAAGTTCTCTTTGAACGCCTATTAGATCTGAGAGATTGCTGCGGTAATGGCTCGAACCGTATTGATCTATCTCTGTTCCAAGTACTGTGAAATAAAACAATTCACTTAATTGTTTGCCTCATTGCTCAAGATAGGAAAGGAAGGAAAAAATAGACATTTGAAAACAGGTGAGAAAACTCCACTCACTTTTTTTATTATGACGAAAAAAAGGGTGCATGAACCTAATATACGATCATAAACGACCTGGTGCACGACTCGAGTCGGACATAAAGAAAGTGTGTGGACTATACTTGACTCGTGAGTGATCAAGTGATGTTATAAGACTCGTGGTATGATCGTATGGCTAGACATGTGAACAATAACCAAAATGACTGACGCGAGGACCAAATTAACACGGAAGACTAAACTAACGCTTTTTTTTTAATTTTTTTTTATAGGGAGTGACATGGCACGGGACACTTCTCCCGTCAGACGGGATAAATTCCCGTGTCACGGTCAAATAATTTCTTTTTTTTTTTTTTTTTTTTTTGAAAAGGGGTGACGTGGCACGGGACACATCTCCCGTCAGACGGGATAAGTTCCCGTGTCACGGTCAAATTTTTTTTTTTTTTTTTCTTGAAAAGGGGTGTCGTGGCACGGGACACTTCTCCCGTCAGACGGGATAAGTTCCCGTGTCACGGTCAATTTTTTTTTTTTTTTTTTTTTGAAAAGGTGTGACGTGGCACGGGACACTTCTCCCGTCAGACAGGATAAGTTCCCGTGTCACGGTCAAAATTATTATTATTTTTTTTTTTAAAAAAAAAAGGGGTGACGTGGCACGGGACACTTCTCCCGTCAGACGGGATAAGTTCCCGTGTCACGGTCAATTTTTTTTTTTTTTTTTTTTTTTTTTTTTTTTTTTTTTTTTTAAAAAAAAAATAATTTTGAAACGTTGCTTGTTTATTTTTAAAGGGAGGATACCATCCGACTTAAAAAAAGACATAAAAACATGACTTTCCTTAAAATACGGTCAAAAAAGTGGTGCACGACTTAAAGCAAAAAAGTGTGTAAACACGACATGTGAGTGATTAAGTGAGGTTATAGACGCGTATTTTGACCGTATAACTAGACACGACTCAATACTGGACACAAAAATCGAGAAAAAAAAGACTGACGGGACACTTTCCTGGGCACCGTGTCACGGTGCAGACTGGCGTGAAACGGTTAAGACTTACCGTCAGACAGTAGCCTTTACCGTGTCACGACACTGTTCACCGTGACACGGCAGAAAATGCCGTGACACGGTGCGCAGTTCCAGGTCAGTTTTGTGATTTTTTTTAGATTTTAATCGATTTTAAGTCCGTACTAATTACTATGTGAGAATAAAAAAACCCTCGGTCATGGGTCAAACAAAAAAAGCAAACACATTAGGGTTAGCACCGAACAAACACATAGCATTTAGGCACGATGATGTAAAAAAAGTTCGCAACCTAAAGTCAAGATCTATGTTCAACTATTGGTCAAGCTTTGGGTGTCAAAAGGGTACCATGGTTAAGAGTTTGGACGCGTTAGCAAGGCAGCCTCCCTTGAGGGTGTATGCCAACGGGCGGCTCCGCGAGTTCGTGATGAAATCGAACTCGACTCCATGGTTTGGGTGGATTTAATAACTCGGATGAACCCTTATTGCCATGAGCGTTTTTGGGTTGATAGAGCTTAAATCCCCCGGGGCTAAGATGCATGTAGAACACATACGTTTTTTCAGAAAAATCGAAGGAAGTCGACTGTGAGAAAAGAAAATAGGTCACCGGACTGATTTTAGGACTGCCGTGACACGGCAGAAATTCCCGTGTCACGGTACAGTGTACCGTCAGACGGTACACTGTACCGTCAGACGGCAGACTGTACCGTGACACGGCAGTCAGAAAATCTGACTGGTGCCCTGTTTGCTTTTGCGCGCAACCAAGTTATCCAATTTTTCCTACGGGACAGACCTGAATGCGACGTTAAAACGTCTATGCCGATGCAAAAATGCCAAATTAATCACAGGAATATTTTTTCAAGAATCTTTCAAGTCTCATCCACTCATCTTAATTAAATACCGATCACTCAAATCAATAAATAATTAAGAATCCTCCCCAGTGGAGTCGCCAAATTGTAGGCGTCGCTCGAAGTGCGCCTACGTTAAAAAGCATGTTGTGAATATGCTTGGCACTCATAGGAAGTGGGAATTGACATTACGATTAGGGACAAATAAAGTAGGGAGCCGCCAACAAGTTTTTAAGGAACTTGTAAACCGTTCACGGATCATAAAAGGCAACCACGATAAAGGGACAACGATAGGCAACAACGATTGACCCGTGAAGGTTACACCCCATTCATAATCCATGAGATTACTAACTCCATATGGTTCGGAACCACGAAAGGAGGATCGGGGATGATGGTACGAAGTGAGTCATGGATTCACATTCGCCCGTATTGGCCTCTACTCGATTCTTATAGTGAAAAGTGATTCCTGGATCTCAAAGGCATACAAACAAAGATTCAATTTGCTCCAATCTATTATTAGGCTAAATCGGTTGAATATTAATGCAACATATTATTCTAAAATATTGGTGATCACTTGTTTTAATAACAAGATTAAAAAGGAACCTAAACCGGTTGTCCAAATTATCTTATTAGTCATGATTTTCAATTACATATTCCCTTTAAACATGCAATATGGTGATCAATATAAATAATAGAATCAATATAAAAACCAATTCAATTATAATTCTAACAACATAAAAAAAATCGTTAGAAAAATAACAATAATAAAAAGAGCGCGACCCTTACTTTGAATCTGTTTGTTTGCAACTACAAAATAATAAACGAGTTAGTAACTTCAAGGAAATAATAAAACAACAATTAAATTAAATTAAATAAAATAAGGTTGATTTTGGGGCCAAACCCTCAAACGATTCTGCCTTTCACGCCTTGGTTTAAGGACAGAACCTCGAGTAAAATATGGACTCCTTTGAGTGCTTGAAGAAGGAATTTTGAAGTGAGGAGGGTAGGCTAGTGTTTAGGTTAAGAGCATAGAAGAGAAAAAAAAAGAATCATAGAATTCTGGTTGCCCCGTTCATCAGAAATGAGGGGGTATTTATAGGGAAATGTGCTGAGGGAGCACACGGAACCCTAAAATGATAAAAACCCTAAAAACGTATCCCGTGACACGGTCAGACTGTATCGTGACACGGTTAGACTGTACCGTCAGACGGTACAAGTTCCCGTGACACGGTCAGTTTTGGAGTGACGCGGGAAATTTTCAGAAAACGGAACGGAAAACGCGTCAAGGGTTTACGCGGAAAGGACACGGAACTTTCTGTGTCACGGCAGACCTCCCGTGTCACGGGAAGTCCCACCGTCAGACGAGAAGAGTTCCCGTGACACGGTCAGTTCTAGTCCATTTTTCCGTCTAAATTCATTTTTAACCCTAATTTCTTTCGTCTTTTTAAGTGTCGATTGATAATTTCGGGCTTTTTTCTGACTTTTATTATTCGGGCTAAAATAAGAAAATAATAAAATAAAAATAAATAAAATATTTGGGCCAAAAATAAATAATAAAATAATAAAATAAAAAGGTTTGGGCTTAAAATTAATTAACAAGCTTGGGCTAAAATTAAAACTATGCTTTTACCAAACACCAAGACTGATCCATGGACCTTTCAAAAATATGAATTTAATAAAATACGATTTTTTAAGCACTCTCGGGATTAAATACTAAACCCGACCAATAGCGGCGGTGAAAGGTTATTTATCATCGGGCTTGGTTTTGGGGAGACATTTTTAGGTGTCTACAGAAAGCACACTTGACATCCATTTGGTATAACTTAAAACCCATAAATGAAGCAAAAGCAATTAACATTCTAATAGCTTCTAATCTAGCAACAGGAGCAAAAGTTTCTCCAAAATCAATACCTTCTTGCTAATTATAGTCTTTCACAACAAGTCTGGCCTTGTTCCTTACAATGGTTCCATACTCATCCAGCTTGTTTCTGAAAACCCACTTGGGTCTTATAACATTTTTGTTCTTGGGTTTCTCTTCAAGATGCCAGACCCTGTTCCTTTCAAATTCATTAAGTTCATCTTGCATGGCAATTATCCAGTCAGCATCTTTGAGAGGTTCTTATTGATTTCTTGGCTCAATTATGGATATAAAGGCTTGGAAGGCACAAAAGTTCCTCATCTGTGATCTGGTCTGAGTTCCTCTACCAATGTCACTTATGATGAGATCAGTAGGATGAGAGCCTTGATATTTGAAAGGCTTTGGATGAAATTCTCTGGCTGGAACTCCTATTTGAGGCACTTCTTCTTCTGCTTCCTCTTCGTTGTCTGTTCCTTCATGACCTTGTTCCTCCTGAATTTCAGGTGGAGGAACTTCAGCATTTTCTTGATGATCTAGTTCAGGTTCAAATTGCTTTTCCTTGGGATGACTAGATGCCTCTTCATCATCCTCCCTGTCTCTAACCATTCCGATTTCATAATCATTAGAGTCTTGTTCATGCACATTCATAAACACATTAGATTCATCAAATATCACATGAATGCTTTCTTCGACACACATAGTATTTTTATTGTAAACTATGTAAGCCTTGCTATTATATGCATAGCCAAGGAACACAATTTCATCACTTCTTTCATCAAATTTTCCAATGTTCCTTTTACCATTATTATGGACAATGCACCTGCATCCAAAAGCTCTAAAGTGAGAAATATTGGGTTTTATGCCCTTAAACAAATCATATGGAGTTTTATTGATGATCGGTCTCATCATAACTCGATTTATAATATAACATGCAATATTAATAACTTCAGCCCAAAAGTTCCTTTGAAGTCCACTAGCTATGAGCATTGTTCTTGCCATGTCTTCTAGGGTCCCGTTCTTCCTTTTCACAACCCCATTTTGTTGAGGGGTTCTTGGGGCTGAGAAGTTATGATCCATGCCATTCTCCTTGCAGAACTCATCAAATATTGTATTTTCGAACTCAGTTCCATGATCTGACTGAATGTGAATAATTTGATTTCCACTAGTTTTATGCACTTTCTTGGCGAATGACACAAATTCATCAAAGGTTTCATCCTTGCTAGACCGAAAAATCACCCAGGTAAATCTAGAAAAATCATCAATTATAACTAGAACATATTTCTTTCCACTTCTACTTTGAACACGCATGGGACCACACAAATCCATGTGAATGAGTTCCAATGGCTTTGTGGTGCTCACCATGTTTTTACTTTTAAAAGATGACCTGACTTGCTTACCTCTCACACATGCATCACATATATGTTGTATGAGGAACTTGATTGAGGGAAGCCCTATGACCAAGTTCCTCACTCTAAGTTTATCCATGAGTGAGAAACTAGCATGTCCAAAACGCTTATGCCATAATAAAAGATCATCATTAATGGCACTCAGAAATGTAAGGTTGTTCCTTGGGACATAATTGAGATCCACAATATATGTGTTCCCTTTTATAGTTCCTTCAAGAACAACCCTTCCTGTTTTGTCATTAATGATGTTGCATGAATCAGAAGTAAAACTTACAGAGTTTCCTTTATCACAAAATTGTGATATGCTCAGCAAATTGTGCATCAAACCCTCGACTAAAAGTACATTTTCAATTGAATGGGAACTTGACCTTCCTACTTTTCCTTTTGCAATAACTTCTCCTTTCTTGTTATCTCCAAAGGTCACAGTTCCTCCAGAATAGGCCTCAAGTGAGAGGAATTTTGATTTGTCTCCTGTCATATGCTTTGAACAACCGCTGTTGAGGTACCACATGTTGTTCCCCCTCACTAGGACCTGCAAAAGAACTTATTGATTAGTTTCAAGAACACAGGTTTCCTTAGGTTCCTTAGACATTGAAGCAATGTCAGATTTCCTAACCCAAAGTTGCTTAACATTCTTATTAATAGATTGTTCCTTCTTATAACAAGTATTCACTAAGTGACCTGTTTTTCCACAAAAGGAACAAAACTTATAGCTATGTAAATCAACATATTTCTTTTTACCTTTATGCTTAGATCGAATGTATCCTAACTAGTCCTTCAGTTCTTTTGGTTTGAGCATTCTCAATCCACTTAGGTATGCCAAGTTGACCAGTGCTTCTCTATTTTCTGATTGCAAATTCCTTTTCTAAATTTGCCTTTTCAATTCTTAACTCATCAAGATTGTGTTTTAATTTTTCAAAATCTTCATTAAATTTAGGCAATGATTCAGAAGAGGAACTTGAAGATTTAAAGTCAGCATTGGCAAGAGTGTATTAAGTCAGTTCTACATTAACCATAATATTTTCATACTTGAGTTTTTCATTCATTTCTTATAGAAGAAGATTCTTGTCAAAAAGATCAAAGAATCTGCCTTGAACATCAGTGCGCTGGTGTAAGGAGGGTGATCCTGTCATAAGGGGTACTCTCCTTAAATTCCCTTGGCCACTTAAAAGCCTAGGACTTTACACTTGTTAAGGTGTAGTAGGATTTGAATTCCTGACTGTTTGGGGGACCTTGAATTAGAATTGGTTTTATCATCACGCTTTTATATAAGAAACAAGTAGGAGTCACCAATGAGTTTTAGGGAAAAACTCATAAACCTCGTTCCTGCTGATAACTTGTTATTTGATACGATTTCAAAGTGATTTCGAACCTTGTTTACTTGGTATATTGGCATTTTGGTTCACTTTTACTCTATTTTTGTTCAACTTTTGTGTATCCCTTGCTTCACGGGTTGTTAGTGTTTTTGTCGGGTTTTTAGGTTCAAAGACGACCATTTGAGGCATTTGGATGATAAACCGTGGTTAGAAGCCGAAACAATGGAGCAAAACCGAAGAAAAGTGAAGATAGAGGCCTTAGAGAGTCTGCATGGACGTGCAATGTATGGCACGTCCGTGCAGAAGTGTTCCAGCACGACCAGAAGCTATTGCCTACTGCTTTAAAGGCCTGCACGTCCGTGCAGAACTCAGCACGTCCGTGCAGGATATTCAGCACGTCTGTGCCTGATCCTGCACGTCCGTGCAGGTTGCTCAGCCAAAACTGATCCTTCTGCCTCCCAGGTGCACGCCCGTGCCAATATCAGCACGTCCGTGCGGGATGCCTTGACTAAAACAGTACCTTCTGCCTCCCACGTGCACGCCCGTGCCAATCTTAGCACGTCCGTGCAGGTATAGCTGCACGTCCGTGCCAACCTCAGCACGTCCGTGCTGACCTGTAGCCGTGCCCGACTCTTGTTTTCTCCGTCCTTTTTATTTGGGGGTCTTTATAAATAACCTTGGGAGCTCATTTGTACGACATCCAAGTTTTTAGTGCTTCCTCTTAGTTTGCAATTGTAGAAACACAAATATTCTCAAATCATTAGTTAGATTATAATTATTAGCTTGGAAATTTCATTCTCAATCATTGTAGAAGACGAGTTCCACCATTGATATTCAAGTTGAAGCTTCTAGTAACATTTTCTCACTCTTCTCTTCCATTTTAATTGCTTTGATTGTTAATTATCTTGCTTAATTCTTGTATGCTTAGATTGTTATTTAGCTTAATCTTTAGTTAATTCTTGTTCATGAGTTACTTGAAATCCTTAATTGCTTTAATCTCCATGGATTGTGAGTAGTCTAATTTTATAGGGTTTGGGTAAAACCCTCAATGTAGTCACTAATTACTTGATGCATGTGTTAATTTGGTAATTGTTGGGTATTAATTAGTTGAGCTTAAGTGGTTTAATTGCTTAGTTCTTGTATATGGCCATTGCTAGAACTATTATCTAAGATTTCTCAATGAAGGATCGAGAGATGAACTTGAGTTAGCTCCCTTATGCTTAATTGACTTGAAATACCATGAGAATAGGAATTTCCAGTCAAGGGAATGTTTTTGTCATCGTGATTATGCTTTAATACTTGTTTTATGCTTTGTAACCACGAGAGTAGGTTGTATTCATAATTCAAGTAATCCCTCTAGCTTGAGAGAGTAGTTGGGTGCTTTAGATGACTTCCCCTATATTATCCCCTTTAATTACCATTGTTTGCTACTTGCTAATTGTGATTTGTGACGAAATTGAGTGGTATATCCCAAGCCCTAGAACTCTCTAAATATTGTTAATCTCCCCCTAGCTTTAGTTGACTAGAACTAGCACTTGTTACATAAAACAAAACCAATTTCGACTTCATTTAGCTTATTTATGCGGTAGTATTTCGGTGGTTGATTCAACGCCTCTCTTGGGTTCGACCCTTTCTTACCCTTGCTATTAGCTAGTAAGACCAAGATAGGACTTTATCTTTGATAGGCTCGACGACGACCTATTAAATTTTGGCGCCGTTGCCGGGGAGGCAAAGTCACATTGAATGTATTATTGTTGAATGAGTCTAAGTGTGTATATTTGTATTATAATTTTTCCTATTTATTTTTGTATATTTGTGTTTTCAACTTGTGATAGTCATTGCTAACGTTTTTCTTAGCTTTGTTTGACCTTGCATGACATGGAAGAGTAAGCAATCACCGCTTATTCCCGTTGATCCAGAGTTAAATAGGACTTTGAGAAACGTGAGGAGGCTTTTGCAAGGTACACCCGAGTTCTCTATTGTATATTCGGATTTCGATCCGGTGGAAATCTTTGCAGCCAACGAAGAAGATAACATGGGTGATAACGATCCTCCTCCACCATTGTTACGGGATTATGACCACCCCAATGCCTTCACACTTCGGAGTGGCATACGTCCCCCTACTACGAATGCAAATAATTTTGAACTTTCACCTCAACTCATCCATATGATACAAAGTGATCAATTTGGTGGGAGTTCTCATGAGTGTCCTTTTGCTCATTTGGACAACTTTCTCGAATTGTGCACAACCATAAAGCAAAACAACATTACGGAAGAGTTCATCCGTATGCACATGTTTCAATTCTCCCTCCGTGACAAAGAAAAGCATTGGTTGAGAACGGTAGAAGAGGGATCATTGACCACATGGGATGAAGTTACTAGAGCTTTCCTTGGAAAGTATTGTCCACTCGAAAAGACCGCCGAACTAAGAAGGAAAATCACTAATTTCAACCAAGAGATTGATGAAACCTTAAGTGAAGCTTGGGAGCGTTTCAAGGACTACACTAGAAAATGCCCACACTATGGTTTCACATCATGGATCATTGTTCAAAGCTTTTATGATGGTCTTACTCCTACTTCAAGGGCCAACCTTGATAACGGGGCCGGTGGTAGCCTTAAAAAGCTATCGGTGGATGATGCATACAAGATGATTGAAGAAGTGGCAAAGCACTATGCATACGGAGGTGATAGACGACAACCTCAATCAAAGAAGGGCGGAATCCACGACCTTAGTGCAATAGACCTTATTGCATCAAAGTTTGACATGCTAGCTCACAAGCTAGATCAAGCCACCCTTACATCTCCAAGCTCTTCTTCACAACAAGTCATGTCTTGTGAAACTTGTGGAGGAAATGATCACTTGTCCTCCTATTGCAACTCAACTAACCAAGAACAAGCTGCGGCTATCGGGCAAAGAAACGATCAATACTCTCAACCCTACAATCAAGGTTGGAAACCCCAACAAAACACGGGTTGGAAACAACAAAATCAAGGCCCCCCTTAAAATCAATACAATCAATCTCATCTACAAAACCAACAAGCTCCTTACCGTCACCCTAACCAAAGGGGCCAAAACCAACAAAGGCAACAATATAACCAACCCGCTCCTCCACCTCCTCAAAAATCTAGCCTTGAAGCCGCACTTGAAACCTTCATTACACAATAAGGAAGAAGCAATGCGGATATGCAAGCGAACATCCAACAACTTCAAGCACACAACAAGATAATTGAGAATCAATTGGCTCAAATTGCGCAACAAGTTGGAAGTTCATCCTCCAATCCTAGTGGTCACTTCCCAAGCTCAACGGTTGTGAACCCAAAAGAGAAAGCTAAGGCCATTACTTTGAGAGCGGGGAGAGGTTATGAAGGGCCGATTATGAGTGAAGAGGAGCCACAAAAGAGAAATGAGGGAGTTGTGGTGACAAATGAGGATGAGTTTGAAAATGAGATAGTTGATGTTGAGAGAAAGGAGCCACAAAGTAAGAATGAGGGAGATGAGGAAAAGGTAGAAAAGCCCCCCATGAAAGTATACAAGCCTCCCATTCCATTCCCTCATAGGATTGTTGAAAAGAAATTGAATGAAAAGTTTTCAAACTTTCTTGAAGTCATGAGAGGACTTCAAGTGAATATCCCCTTTCTTCATGCTATGTCACAAATGCCTACATATGCAAAATTTTTGAAGGATCTTTTATCCAACAAGAGTAGGCTTGAAGAGAGTGCAACCATCTCCCTTCCTAAGGAGGTGAGTGCAATCATTCAAAACAAGCTCCCTCAAAAGCTTGGTGACCCCGGTAGCTATGCAATACCGGTGAAGATTGGAGACTTAGAGGCTATGGATGCTTTATGTGATCTTGGGGAAAGTGTGAGTTTGATGCCCTATTATATTGCTAAGAGTTTGAAAGTGGGAGACTTGAAGCCAACAAGGATGTCCTTACAATTGGTCGACCGCACGGTTAGGCTACCTATGGGAATTCTTGAAGATGTACCGGTTCAAGTTGGAAGAGTATTTGTGCCATGTGATTTTGTGGTAATGGAAATGGAAGAAGATACTACGGTGCCCCTAATCTTGGGAAGACCGTTTTTGAACACCGCGGGTGTTGTGATTGATATGAAGAAAGGAAGATTGACCTTGAATGTGGGAGATGAGAAAATATCATTCTCATTTCCACAAACATTGAAAAAGCCATTGTATGATGAAGTTCATAGAGTTGATACATTGGAAAGGGACTTAGAGAAGTCCCAAGAAAATTTGTTTGAAGGAGATCCTTTACAAGCTATCCTAACGGGAGGCTTAGTTGAGGAAGGTGAAGAAACGAGGGGGTATGATCTTTTGCTCAACCAACCTTTAGTCCACAACGAAAAGAAAGTGGAAGTGCTTAATGTGGAGGTAAAAGAGGAGAGGACTACGCCTCCTCACAAGGTTGAACTTAAACCCCTTCCTCCTTTACTTAAATATGCTTTTCTTGATGATAGTGAGAGTTATCCCGTTATTGTCAATGATAAACTTGATGATACCTCTCTTGGGAAACTTCTAGTTGTTTTAAGGGAGTATAGAGGTATCATTGGGTACAAAATTGATGACATTAAGGGGATAAGTCCTACTATATGCATGCATAAGATTTTACTTGATGATTATCATGCTTCCTCGATTGAGCACCAAAGAAGGCTCAATCCAAACATGAAGGAAGTTGTGAAAAAAGAAGTTTTAAAACTTCTTGAAGCGGGCATAATCTACCCTATCTTTGATAGTAAGTGGGTTAGCCCGGTTCAAGTTGTGCCTAAAAAAAGAGGCATGACCATCATCAAGAATGATAAGGGTGAGACCATTTCTACGAGGTCGGTCACCGGGTGGAGGATGTGTATTGATTATCGAAAATTGAATAAGTCCACCCGGAAAGACCACTTCCCAATCCCCTTCATCGATCAAATATTGGAAAGACTAGCATCACATAGTCACTATTGTTTCTTGGATGGATACTCGGGATTCTTCCAAATCCCAATCCAACCCGAGGATCAAGAGAAGACTACATTCACATGCCCTTTTGGCACCTTTGCTTATCGAAGGATGCCATTTGGACTTTGTAATGCACCTTCCACATTCCAAAAGTGTATGATGTCTATTTTTTCCGACATGCTTGAATCATCAATTGAAGTATTCATGGATGACTTTTCTGTTTTTGGTTCATCTTTTGACATTTGCCTTTCAAATTTGATTGAAGTATTGAAAAGATGTCAAGAGGTGAACTTGGTTTTGAATTGGGAAAAATGTCATTTCATGGTAGAGGAAGGAATTGTTCTTGGTCATGTAATTTCTAGTAGGGGCATTGAAGTAGATCGTGCCAAAATTGAGGTCATTGAGCGCCTCCCACCCCCTACAAATGTGAAGGGGATAAGGAGCTTTCTTGGACACGCGGGTTTTTATCGCCGGTTCATAAAGGATTTTTCAAAAATCGCAAAGCCGCTCACTCAATTGTTGGTAAAGGATGCCCCTTTTGTGTTTACTAATGATTGTTTGCTAGCATTTGATAGGTTGAAGGAGGCATTGATTTCGGCTCCTATCATTCAACCCCCTAATTGGGAGCTTCCTTTTGAGCTTATGTGTGATGCATCGGATTTTGCCATTGGGTCCGTTCTTGGAAAAAGGAAGGATAAGAAGCTCCATGCTATCTACTACACTAGCAAAACTTTGGATGATGCACAAAGGAATTACACAACCACAGAAAAGGAGTTTTTAGACATTGTTCACACAATTGAGAAGTTTAGGTCATACTTGTTGGGATCTAAAGTCATAGTCTTCACTGACCATGCGGCCTTGAAGTATCTCTTGTCCAAGAAGGAACCAAAGCCAAGATTGATACGGTGGGTCTTGCTCTTACAAGACTATGACATTGAGATTAGGGACAAGAAGGGTGCCGAAAATGTGGTGGCCGATCATCTTTCACGGTTGCCTATCCTTGTAGGCGATCTTGATAACTTGCCAATCGACGATTCATTCCCGAATGATCAACTATTTGCTATTCTCCAAGCACCGGCACCATGGTTTGCGGACATTGCAAACTACTTGTCTTGCTCTATTCTCCCTCCCGACCTCTCCTATCAACAAAAACGGAAGTTTCTTCATGATGTTCACCAATACTTTTGGGACGACCCCTTGCTCTTCAAACAAGGTGTTGATGGCCTTTTTAGAAGGTGTGTCCCGGATAATGAAATTGAAGATGTTGTCACAATGTGTCACTCCTCACCTTGTGGAGGACATATGAGTGCCAACAAGACCTTGGCGAAAATATTGCAATGCGGTTTCTTTTGGCCAACAATGTTAAAAGATGTGTGGGGCATGGTGAAAGCTTGTGACCGGTGTCAAAGAACCGGTAATATTTCAAAAAGAAATGAAATGCCTTTGAACAACATCCTTGAACTTGAAATTTTTTATGTATGGGGCATCGATTTTATGGGGCCTTTCCCGAGCTCTTTTGGGAACAAGTTCATTCTAGTGGCCGTCGATTACGTATCAAAGTGGGTGGAAGAGGTTGCATCTCCTACTAATGATGCTAAGGTTGTGGTCAAGCTCTTCAAAAGAGTAATTTTCCCAAGGTTTGGAGTGCCCCGGGCTGTGATTAGTTATGGAGGTTCACACTTTGCAAAGCGATCCTTTCAAGCTCTCCTTGAGAAATATGGTGTGAGGCACAAGGTGTCATTAGCTTACCACCCCCAAACAAGTGGTCAAGCTGAAATTTCAAACCGGGAGGTAAAAATGATCATTGAGAAAACGGTGGATAGGTCTAGAAAAGATTGGTCTACAAAGCTTGATGATGCTCTATGGGCCTATCGCACCGCGTTCAAAACTCCTATTGGCACCACACCATACAAGCTTGTTTATGGGAAGTCATGCCATTTGCCGGTAGAACTTGAGCATCGGGCTCATTGGGCTATCAAAACATTGAACTTCGACCTTCAAAGCGCCGGTGAGAAGAGGTTGCTTGACCTCCACGCCTTGGAAGAATTAAGAATGGATGCATATGAGAGTGAAAGGATTTACAAAGAAAAGACCAAGGCTTGGCATGACAAGCATATTAGCAAAAGGGAGTTTAAGGAAGGTGATAAGGTCCTACTTTTCAATTCCCGGTTGAAGTTGTTTCCGGGTAAGCTTAAGTCAAGATGGAGTGGACCTTTCACCGTTAAGAAGGTGTTTCCATATGGAGCGATAGAAATCTCAAATAACAATGGTGAACCGTTCAAGGTGAATGGCCAAAGGCTTAAGGCATACTTTGACGGTTTTGTGCATGAGGAAGCCAAGGTTGTTCACCTTGATGAGTTTGATGTTCCCTACTCTCATTGATCTCGCAATGTCGTCAAGCTAGTGACGTTAAAAGAGCGCTTCCGGGAGGCAACCCGAGTTTCTCAACTCTCTCTCTCTCTCACAAACTATTATTTAATTTCCATCACTCTTACTATTACTAACTTTTCTCTCAAATGTCTTTTGTAGGTGTTGATGAAAAGAAAAGTAAGAAAAGGTTTTTGTGGAAGTGAAGTAATAGATAATAATAATAATAATAATAATAATAATAATAATAATAATAATAATAATAATAATAATAATAATAATAATAATAATAATAATAATAATAATAATAATAATAATAATAATAATAATAATAATAATAATAATGATAATGATAATAATTTTATTATTATTATGCCTTACTATTACTATTATTCAAAAAAAAAAAAAAAAAAAAGAGGATCGTGCAGCATCAGGTCTGCACGGACGTGTAGAGTATCGCACGTCCGTGCAGAGGCAGTCAGAAGCAATTAGAAACTTAGAATTAAATTTCTTCAGATTGGCATGGACGTGCCAAATTAAGCACGTCCGTGCAAGGTGGCTAAGCACGTCCGTGCCAAGTCCTGCACGTCCGTGCTGAACAAGTCAGTATGTTAACTAAGTTTCTGTCAGAGGTTGCACGTCCGTGCCGAATTCTGCATGTCTGTGCCAAACAAGTCAGTGTCTTATTCAAGCTTCTGTCTGAGTCTGCACGTCCGTGCCAATTGTTGCACGTCCGTGCCGCCCCGAAATTGACTGGCAGCATCACGGTTATAACATAAAAAAAAAAAATTTACTCCCTCACACTCTCTATCTCACGATTCTCACTCCTCCTCTCTCTAAAATTCTAACTTCCTCCTTCAAAACCCACTAAATTCTCCATTCTCACCCAAATTCTCACCCAAATTCAACAATTTTCTCCAAAATCTTCACTCCATTTCAACATTTTTCACAATCTACTACTTCTTTCTCACATTCAAACCCAAAAATCACCCAAAATACTCAAACCCTAACCTTGAAAAATCAATTTGGGGGTTTTCTTTGGAGTTGAAGTTCAAGACAATTGGTTGAAGGAGTAAGTGCAAGCAAGCAAGAGGAAGGTTAGAAAGGTTCATTTGCGGGTTTTACACCCACGATAAGCTCGGTATAATCGTTCCTCCCTTTTACTAATTTCATGTTATTCCTTGAATTTTTGCATGAAATTGCTTGAGAAAGTTTGTTTGAATTGTTTGTGAGTGATTGATAGTTGATAATTGAAAAGAATTATTGAGTTTGAATGAATTTTGGTGTGTTTTGAGAATTGGATTTTTTGTAAGTGAGGTTGAAAAATTGATTTTTATGAAGGAAGAACATGCTTGTTTAGGTGGATTGTTGTGTTGGTTTGTTTGATAATGTTGCATGAAATCGATACAAAATTGTTGTAGATGCATTATTGAAGTGGTCTTTGTTGCTTGGTGATTTGCTTGTTTTAGGTGGGAGACTTAGAACTTGACTTGATTGTGTTGTGTCCATTGGCCTTGTTTGAGCTTTGGTTGGTCGATTTGCGGACTTAGTCTCTTTGTGTGGTTGCGAGGTGATTATTTTGTCTTGGTTTGTTTGATTGCATTACATTAAGACCGACCATGTTTAGAAGAAATCGACCTAGAAACACGGATGCTAGGTACCGCAACCCCTCTCCTCCTCCTCCCGTTGATCCACCACAAGTGGACACCATGGGAATCGTGTTCAATGACCCAACATTCTTGAATAACTATATAAGAATAAGTAGGAGGAGAGTTCGACCTACAAAGTTCTATGACGAGAGTGTTGCCGAGGCTTTAGGGGTAGGGGACGATGTTAGGATGCTTTTCGAGGGCTGTGGCTTAGGAAATTGGCTAGATTTAAGCGCCCCGACCTACAAAAGGTTGACACTTGAATTCCTCTCCACCCTTCAAGTGCAACGAGATAATAATAGATCCCCCCGCCGCCTTACCTTCCAACTCATGAACACCCAACACAACTTGAATATAAAGAGGGTGAACCAAGCTTTTGGGTGGCCAATTAACGGCACCATAGGACCAAAGGATAGGCCCCCCCGTAACTATTGTACGGGTGAGTTTTGGAGGAAGATCACTGGCCTTTTCGACTACAACCCTAGGACTGATAAAGCTACGACCATAATCCACCCTGCCTTTAGGATGTCACAGCGCACCATAGCGAACACGACGTTCGCTAGAGGTGATAGTTCGGGTGTAGTGTCCACTAGGGAGCTTCACTTCCTATGGCACTTGAGCGAGGGTAGTACGGCCCTAGATGTAGGGGCTTGGTTTGTCGATCACCTAGAGGATGTTGCCACTGGGTCCGGCAACATCACCATAGGCGGCATGATCACTATTATTGCTTCTGCTCTTAACCTTGATTTTGCAGATGAGCAGGTTTGCCCAGGCCGATGCAACTAGACATGCAGTCGCTTAGGATCATGAGATGGGTTGCGGATGTGGAAGGGCCACATCCTTACTTGTGGCAAGTGAGTGGCCACCCCTATGCCTACCTCCCCGATCCGGAGCGGACCTACATCTACGACGAGAGCAACTGGGTCTTCGAGAGGGACCACCCTTGGATTCCCGGTGATGATGAAGAAGAGCAAGAGCAAGAACAACCACAACAACAACAATATGAGCACCAACAAGGGTACCAAGAAGGGTACCAAGTTCAAGGCATGGGTGAGGGCAACCCGCCCCTTTCCTTTGAGCAACAAATGCAGATGATGAATGCCGGGTTCAACCGCATGTCCACCGAGTTCGAGACTATGAGAAAGTCTCACGAAGACATGAGGTCCTCCTATGACAATATGAGGACAAGCTTTGAGGATCTTTGATCGGAATTGGGTGAATTCCGGAACGTCTACCGACATTAGTACCCCGGGGGCTCAAGCTCCCAAGGAGGCCCGAGCTAATGAGTTAGTTCTCTTTCTTCCCCTTCTTATGCTTTAATTGTTTTAACATTGGGGACAATGTTTATGATAGCTTGGGGGGAGTCTTTCTCTTTGGTTCATATGTTGGTTCTTGTATGTCCTTGTTGGTATAAACCTTGCATGTTGTTTGTTCCTTCCCCTAGCATCCAAACCCCTAAACATCCAAATTTGCTCCCTTTGAAATCCAACACCCTAAATCCAAATCTCTTAATATGTGAATACTTCTCTTCTCTTCTCTCTTTATTTATTTAGATGTATAGTTGTGCTTAAAAAAAAAAAAAAAAAAAAAAATCCCTTGGATGAGACTCAAATGACGATGCTTATATGATTTGCTTGCTTGACTCTTGAGTGATGAGTAAAAGTTCTTTTAGAAGCGTGTGTGCAAGAGTTGGGGTCATTTAGAGGCTTATTATTCTTGATTGCATTAGAGTATATGAAATGAAAACCGATGAATGCTCAATTGCACGTCTAGTATAGGATATTCTCAAATTTGCCCAAAGTAGGATATGTTTGAATCGAATTGCGGTCCCTTGTGCCCTTGATGTTCCTCCCCTCCTCCCCCTAAATGAAACTCTATTAGGAAATTGGTTCTATTTGTATCTTGTGTAATAAGTGGCATAATAAGCCACATGTATCGAATAAAAGAAAGAGCCGCTCACAGTTAAAAGAGGTGAGGGCAATGAATGTTAAAAAAAAAAAAAAAATAGAAAAAGAAAAGGAGATCAAAAACTCCTCCAAATTTCTCAAAGTTTTCACTTTTTCTTCTATAGAGGTCAAATTGTGGATGCCTCCCACACATTGTCTATTTTGATGTTTCTTGTGTAAATTTCCGAGTTAGAGTGTAGTTAAAGGGGACTGGGAGTGTATTTTGGGATGTGGACTTGCATTTTGAGATTTTATAACCGAAGGAGGGCTTTTTGCAACTTTGGAATATCTAGACGTGCTCTAATGAACTAGTAAAAGGTATAAGGAAGTATCCTAGTGCAACCTTGCTTAATTCTCCTCTCTACCCCCAACTCATGTGCACATTTGTATGATCGGTAATTCTTGAAAGTCGCTCACTTGTCTTGCTTGTGATTTATATCCCGATGAGTTGACTTGGGCAATAAAAACATTGGTTTTGGTGTGAATTGATCACCTTGATGATGATGATGTGTTATGACAATTTTGGCATGGTTTGTGTGAGTTGTGGGTTAAGCTCAAGGGAAACCCTCACGAGATAAAAACTCGTCCTCTTAGGCGACTTAGGGGTTCAAATTGCTTTTCACTTGTGCTAAAAGTGTTTATGGTTCTTGCCATGCGGATTTGTGTTTGTGTTTTCTCTTTAAGTATCTTTTCTTGGTTTGATCATTAGCAAGTAATCTTCCTTCTTGATTTGACATGTTCTTGATTTGACATGTTTTTTTTGCTCGAGGACTAGCAAAAGCTTAGCTTGGGGGGATTTGATAACTTGTTATTTGATACGATTTTAGAGTGATTTCGAACCTTGTTTACTTGGTATATTGACATTTTGGTTCACTTTTACTCTATTTTTGTTCAACTTTAGTGTATCCCTTGCTTCACGGGTTGTTAGTGTTTTTGTCGGGTTTTTAGGTTCAAAGACGACCATTTGAGGCATTTGGATGATAAACCATGGTTAGAAGCCGAAACAATGGAGCAAAACCGAAGAAAAGTGAAGATAGAGGCCTTAGAGAGTCTGCATGGACGTGCAATGTATGGCACGTCCGTGCAGAAGTGTTCCAGCACGACCAGAAGCTACTGCCTACTGCTTTCAAGGCCTGCACGTCCGTGCAGAACCCAGCACGTCCGTGCAGGATATTCAGCACGTCTGTGCCTGATCCTGCACGTCCGTGCAGGTTGCTCAGCCAAAACTGATCCTTCTGCCTCCCAGGTGCACGCCCGTGCCAATATCAGCACGTCCGTGCGAGATGCCCTAACTAAAACAGTACCTTCTGCCTCCCAGGTGCACGCCCGTGCCAATCTCAGCACGTCCGTACCAACCTCAGCACGTCCGTGCTGACCTGTAGCCGTGCCCGACTCTTGTTTTCTTCGTCCTTTTTATTTGGGGGTCTTTATAAATAACCTTGGGAGCTCATTTGTACGACATCCAAGTTTTTAGTGCTTCCTCTTAGTTTGCAATTGTAGAAACACAAATATTCTCAAATCATTAGTTAGATTATAATTATTAGCTTGGAAATTTCATTCTCAATCATTGTAGAAGACAAGTTCCACCATTGATATTCAAGTTGAAGCTTCTAGTAACATTTTCTCACTCTTCTCTTCCATTTTAATTGCTTTGATTGTTAATTATCTTGCTTAATTCTTGTATGCTTAGATTGTTATTTAGCTTAATCTTTAGTTAATTCTTGTTCATGAGTTACTTGAAATCCTTAATTGCTTTAATCTCCATGGATTGTGAGTAGTCTAATTTTATAGGGTTTGGGTAAAACCCTCAATGTAGTCACTAATTACTTGATGCATGTGTTAATTTGGTAATTGTTGGGTATTAATTAGTTGAGCTTAAGTGGTTTAATTGCTTAGTTCTTGTATATGGTCATTGCTAGAACTATTATCTAAGCTTTCTCAACGAAGGATCGAGAGATGAACTTGAGTTAGCTCCCTTATGCTTAATTGACTTGAAATACCATGAGAATAGGAATTTCCAGTCAAGGGAATGTTTTTGTCATCGTGATTATGCTTTAATACTTGTTTTATGCTTTGTAACCACGAGAGTAGGTTGTATTCATAATTCAAGTAATCCCTCTAGCTTGAGAGAGTAGTTGGGTGCTTTAGATGACTTCCCCTATATTATCCCCTTTAATTACCATTGTTTGCTACTTGCTAATTGTGATTTGTGACGAAATTGAGTGGTATATCCCAAGCCCTAGAACTCTCTAAATATTGTTAATCTCCCCCTAGCTTTAGTTGACTTAAACTAGCACTTGTTACATAAAACCAAACCAATTTCGACTTCATTTAGCTTATTTATGCGGTAGTATTTCGGTGGTTGATTCAACGCCTCTCTTGGGTTCGACCCTTTCTTACCCTTGCTATTAGCTAGTGAGACCAAGATAGGACTTTATCTTTGGTAGGCTCGATGATGGCCTATCACCTGCTTTTCTTCTATGTGGAGTTCATGGAATAATTAGCACAAATCATAAGTTTACCCATGCCCAAATTTGTCTATAAACTAGAAATGAGTTCGGGAGTGAGGGTACTAAGATAACGTTCCTTTTAGAGGGGAATCGTCATCCTAGCCCTATTACAGCCTCTACTAGCTCTTCCTTTTTCATAATTTCATCACCAAACAATATATGCAACGTGATACCTAAAACTATGTTAGTTGATTTTCTGTACAAACATTAATTCACGTACGAATTACATTGCAAAGTCGTTATTCTTATTTAATTAAATTCATGAAAGAACAATGAATAAATAAGATTCGCCTTGGCTTAGGTGATCAACCAACAATTATTTAATTGAATTCTAGCCTTTATTTAACGCAAAATACTATATGGAATTGATTAATTAATTATTTTAAAAGTGATCAAATAACACTAATTAATTTATTAAAGTCCTTTTAAACAAGAAAATAAAGGTGATTTAACTAAGTGCTTGGGAATTTACCACTTCTCTTTGTTAGTTCTTCGTTTAGAACACTTATGGACACCTTCTTGTTGGGGAACCTCCACCGTAGTAACAAAGTAACGAAAGGGTGAGTGTTTAGGACAAGAAGGCTAGGCTGCACAAGTTCACAAGTTATTTCTCCACAGTTTTTAGGTTAATTTCTATCTGTTGAAGCCTCGGTTTAAGCTTGTATTTATAGAGAAGGATTAGATTTAGGGTTTTAAACTTTCTGCCGCAGCAGGTGTCGCGCGCAACAGATGAAGTTGCACGCGGCAACCCAACGCAAGTTATAGAGTTGCGCTGCTATGTGTAGCGCAACTATTGGTCTTGTGCGCGACTTTATGGTAAGATTCGATTTTATATTTTCTGTATAATTTCCGAATAATTACAAATCTTCCGCAGCGTAACTCTAGGTGTCGCGCGCAACTGAAATAGTTGCGCGCGGCAGCCCAGCGCGACTTTGTCAGATGCGCGCGGCTTTTCCTGCGGCAGCACTAAGTTTTAACCTAGGCGCTCCTAAATCCGTCATTATTAGGGTTTAAGCACGGGCTTAATCCTAATTATGATCGGGTTTAGTTAATTGGACCTTTGTTTTGGCTTTTCTTTAATTTGGGCTAGTCTTTTGTGTTTTGTGGCTTAACCAGTTATCCATAAGTATTCTTCACTTTGATCCAACACGAAGATGGATTTATTTATCGTCATTGCACTTCCTGTCGGGACAGGAGGCCAGAAATAGATGTCTACAGTTAGCCCCCACTTTGATCGAGTCTAGAATAGACGATGATCAAAGTAGCCAAGGAAATAAATCCGAGACTCATTCTGCGAAGTTCTCTAAGGATAGAAAATCTTTCAGTAACGTTTAAGGATGTCGAAACAATACTTGGTTCGCTAAGTGTTTAAAACAAGTAGCTATTGAGGCTAGAAAAATTCCTTCCTAGTCTTAACGTGCTAAAGAATCTAGATTGATCCTTTGCAATCGTAGAACGTTCTTACAAGTAAAAGTATTCTGGGTGATGTCAGGTCATGAAAAGAAATCGGTTTTAAAAGAATAAAAGGGGAAGATTTCCTCTCAATCGTGTCATCGTTGGTCTAAAGTCCCTCGAAATGTCATTGAAACTTTAGCCTGACTTTAACAAAGTAAAAGATGAAAAAGGGGGTTTTCGGTATTCGAGCCGAAATGGTCCGGTATTCGAGTCGGGTCCGGTATTCGAGCCGGACGTCCACAAGATAAAAATACATGTCTCAGGACTGGAGGCATATATCCAAATTCAGTGAGGGGAAGAAAGTCAGCAACTCTCTCATCAGTTTTGTCCACAAGATGAGTACACTTGTCTCAGGACTGGGGGCACGTGACTACATAGGTGCGACATCGTCTCGTCGCTTCTTTATACAGGGGATGGATTCGACACCATAACTGTCCGGTAAGTTAGTAAGCGCACTAACTACCGTATTTGCTCCCATTCAAGAAGTGCCTGATCCTGAAGGTTCGGCGCGCCTGTCGACTCTTTGAGCTAACGCCTACAGTAATGCTCTACCTATTAGTTCTGAGAGGTAGATCTCGCAAAGCTTGGGCTGAGTGAAATTTTACGCATCACCTACGCCGTACAATTTTGCGCCGTACGATATGCCATTTGCATTTTTACGCTGCATGAAAACGCCTTCCTTTTTGCTTCGAAAGTGAAAAAAGAAGAAAACCCGGACATTTGTAACGTTAGTACAGTAAAATGACAAACCTGTCTATGGGTGCTTTAATTTTACGTAAAGCACCAAGACATAACGTCTTAAGGCACTCTTACGAAAAACGTTCAAAACGTATGCTTGGGGAAGGCACAAAGCACGGTGTGCATGCAATATGGTGCAAAAACTAACAAAAAATAAAACAAACTACAATATGCAAAGCAATTAAAAAGATTTTGATGATTTGCGTGCCACGTCTAATAACGAGCAAAAACCGTTTAAAAAATGATCAAACGGATCAAAATAAAAAAATCCGGTCTTTTAGTGACCTGTATCCGCGCGCAACTCAAAAGGTCGCGCTGGCCAGGCGCGCGCATCTTTTTGAGTTGCGCTGGTATGTCACGCGCAACATTTAAAGTTGTGCGCGACATTTATGTCAGTAAAATGAAAATCGCAGGCGCGATTTTTCATTTTGCCATTTTTTCCTTCCTTCGCCATTTTCGACTCTTTCTCTCTCTAAAAAGCTCGGTTTTTTGCAATTTTTGAAGCTAAAGGAAGCTAATCTCGTTTTCAATTCAAATTTGTCGTAATCCAATGTAAGTTTTTTGCTAAAATTTGCTCTTTTTTGGCTGAATTCGAACGATTTTCGAATCGTTAAACCCTAAATTTCGAATTTGGGGGTTTTCGATTTGGCTTATTTTTCTTGGAATTGTTTGCTCTATGTTGTTATGTTATGTTTAAGGAGTGTTTTGCAACAAATTTCATGAAAAATGGTTCAGTTTTGAACCTTGTATGAGCATTTCTTGTTTCAAGTTCGTTCTTGCTTCTTTTTTCGAATTTTTGCTTGGTTTTTTTGTTATTTTGTTTGCCCATTTTGGTTAAACTTGTTAATTATGCAACAATTGTAGTATTGGAACTAGTTTTGCTTCCATAATTAACATTTTGAAAATTTTGAATCCGAAAAAAATGGCGCGAAGTGTATACTTAGCCTATTTTCACCATATTCGAACTCCCAAATTGTTTAGTAGACGATAATCATGCTTATATTACTGTTATTCATCTAGAATTAGTTGATTCTTTGAGATTTAAGAATATAATCATTTGATTGCTTAGTTGAAACTGGTATAGGATGGCTTTTGTGGGTGTTAAAAGCCCTCATTTATTGAGTTTAATTACAGGTATCAAAGCCCCCAAGTATGGGTGGCATTCGATTTCCGTGTTTTGCCCTACCAGTAGCTGTTATGCTGCCGAAATGGGTCTAGAATACGTATATTAGTTTAGTTTAGGAAATAAAATAAACTAATTAATGGATTCGCCTCCGTTTGTTGATGTTGAGGAGGATCGAGGGGATACCGTTCGTACCTGAGACGGTTGAGTCGGTATGCCTTTTATGTATATGTACTTAAATATTTCTATTTTATTTTTTTGTTTTGTTTACATTTGTTTACTAACCATCCTTGTATTCTTTGGAACAGGTTCCGCGAGAGACCGTGAACTGCATGGTGAGGACTTTACGCGCTTTCCGAGTTGCTTATCAGAGAGCCCTCGTGACTTTATCATGTCATGATCATCGGATGGTCGCGATAAGTTTTATTTCTTTTTTTCGCAATGAAGTTATTATATTTCATGTATTAATCTTCGTTTTTGGATTTTGCAGGATGTGCAGCAACCGTCTAGTAGTCGCTGAGCACCCTGATTCCTCTTGTACACATTATATTTTTAGGAAACTTATGTATATATATTTTTTGTATTTTTTTTGTATATATGTGACACATTTGTATATATGTCATTATTATTATTATTTTTTGTTTCCATGTGTACTTTAATGCGAAAAATTTTCGAGGGAGGGAAAGGGTTCCCGACTTACTCCCCTCGCAAAAATAAACAAACTCAAAAAAGAAGGCAAAAAAGAAGGAAAAAAAAAGAAAAATAAAAGTAGGAAAATAATAAAAAATTAAAAGAAAGAGAAAGTAGGAAAACAATGGAAAAAAGGAAAATAAAAGTAAACAAGAAAATAATAAAAGAAAATAAAAAAGGTAGGCAAGAAAAAAAGGGACACAAAGTGTTAGAAGGAAAGCGTATGATTCGTCTTAAGATCTCGTGAAGATTACGTCATTATATGAGCCAAAATACGGAAATTAACCATAATTACATGCCGCGTCAGGGGAGTCGCGCGCATGTAATTTTGTTGCGCGCGGATGTCGCGCGCAACTCAGGAGTTGCGCGCGCCACCAGTCAGTGAACTTTCCTTTAAGCCGAATTTGCCGAAAATTTGCCACTCTTGGGTCTATTTAAACGTGGTTTTGTGTAGGCTTTTGATCATCTCGTATTCATTCGCTTAGTAACATAAGAAATTAAAAAGAATTAATCTCTCTAAAATCTTATTATCTCTCTCCTTTTTTTTTGAACAATGGTGAAGACCTTTGAACAACGTTTGAAGCAATGGGTCACTTCTGTTTCAACCGATGACAAACTAGCTTTCAAAATTTATCACTTGGACCCATTATTGAATTATATGCAATTAGTGGTTAACTTTGATTTTCTTCATGCCGCAGTCAACCGTTGGAACTCTAACCACCATCTTTTCTTGTTTAGAAGGGATAAAATTGTCCCCCTTCCTGGTAAGTTTGAGGCCTTGCTAGGTTTCCCTACAAACACTGTCCCTATGACTTATTCACCTACCTTGTCGGATCCCAAACCTATATTCCAAAGATTTTTTGGTTTGTCTGACAATGATATGACCAACATAGGAACTGAAAAAGGCGTGAATTTAATTCAATTTATTGAACACTTCGTCGCCCTTGTGACAACATGATTAAGCAACGCTTTAAAATTCGTGCTTTATGTTATTGTCTTGTTGTTAATTGTTTACTTAGGACAGGCAAATAATACGGAGATTATTTAATGGTGTCCATAGTAGAGCAAATAGAGGGATGTCATTCACCCGCTCCTTTGGTTTTGGCGGAAACCGTTCTATGCTTGAATCGCCTTAGAGGAGATCTTAACGAAAATGGTTTCATGGGAAGTCCACTCTAATTACACGTACGTTTTTTTTTTCCGCGTTTATCAGCGCAAGTCAAGAAGTTGCGTTGGCATGACTAGCGCAATCTTTTGAGTTGCGCGCAGAGGGTGCTCGCAACTTATTTGCGCGCGCCACCTGCTCGTGTAATAAATCGCAAAATAATTTTTTTTTTTTGCTTTTTTCAGATTTGGCTCATGGAGCGTTTGCGGATTGTTGATCAGCCTCAAAACCTTGAGGCTAATGGAGTAAAGACATTTTCTGAACGTCGAATCTTTTATAAGCATAACAATGAAGAGAAATGGACATCATTTTTCTGTCATGGAGTTCCTAACATACGATTTGTGATTCCTTGGTGGGACATAAATAGTATGATTGGGAATAGTCTCAATTGCCCTTACATTAGGCTTTTAGGCCTATCTAGTACTACTTATATTTTTCCTTGTAGGGTGATGAGACAATACGGGATAAGGCAATATATTCCTCCGCAAGATTGTGATGTCCCTAAATATGTGACTTTTAAACCCAAAAGGATTGCTCGTTGGATGGAATATTGGTAAAGTCTTTCTAAATGGGTAATACAAAATCCTCCTGCGAGTATCACATTATCTTCCTTTTACAAAGCTTGGATGAATGCGGCGAATAAGGGTGAATTAAACAAGGCTCAATCTCAACTTCAAGCCGCCACCCCTTGAAATCCAACTAAGCCTTTGATGCATTCAACCACTACTACTCCTCCTAGTGGTCAAAACAAAGGAGTGAGAAGAAAGTTAGACTTCTCATACCCTAAGGCTCGTTCGAAGGAAACAAAAAGAAATGCTCCCTCCAAACCTGCGCAACAAGATGTGAAAATTAAAGAACCTTCACCATATACTCGCAAGAAAGCTCCAATAGTCAAAGGGAAAGGAAAACAGGTTGCAAAGGCCCCAATCCCAAAATTGAAAAACAATGTTTGGGTGAAAAAGAAGAGTGTAGGGGAAAGCTCCAAGGTTGCTGAAAATGTTGCGATGGAAACTACTCCTCCATCATCTGTGATAATCGAGGACATAGTAAAACCTTAGAGTGTTACACAATTTTACTCTTAGAATTTTTTTCGAATAAAGTGTAATCACTACTATGTTTTTTTTTTCGTTTACTATCTAGTTCAATAATGTCTCTCTTTTGAATTTTGAATGAAATAAAATGAGCTTTATATTTTTATATTTTGATATGACCGAATCAAAGATTGCCTACGTATTCGCTTTGCAAAATTAGGTCTTTGTGTAGTTCTAATTTTTTTTTTATATATATTTTTTTATGTGTTTGTTTTTTTTTTCTTTAATCACTTAGATAGAAATTATTTAATCAAACCTTGTTTAAAAGAATTAAATCAAAGTTTAATTTTATTTTCCGAGTATATGTTATATTTGAGAAACACCCTCTTTTTATCGTAAGTAGAAATCCCAACTTCATTCAAACGCAAAAAAAAAAAATCGGGTTCGCAGTTCGACTCAGGTGGCGCGCACAACTTTTGGAGTTGCGCGAGCCTGTCGCGCGCAACAAAATTAGTTGCGCGTGATATCCGGGCGCAACTATTCCAGTTGCGTGCGACACCTGTGCTATGAATGTCTCGAAAAAATTTATTTTGAAAAAATCGTATTATTACCCCTTCCAAGTGTGATCTAGAGACCCACATTTGTGACATCTGGAGTCAGCTTTTGAGGAAAGGACTTTTTGGTGAAGTTCCTTGTTCTACTATTTCGATTGAACATTCTCGATCTTGAACCTTCTCACCAACACGACAACCTCTTCTTCATCCACCTCAGAATCTTCTGGATCACCTTGTAGACACCCATTTATGTCTCCCCAAAACCAAAGCCAGTGATGAGTGTCTTTCACGTCGAATCATAATCGAATGAAGTGAAAGTGTGGAAAGTCTAGTGTTGCGGATAGTTTTAACTTCTTTTCTCTTCACTCTGTTTTTGAAAACCTATTTTAAGAAAACAATCAATCCAGTTTGGTTGGTCCATGACATGGGTCCAATAGCAGTGTAGCTGGATAGGACTTGAAAAGACCTTTCCAACGATATATTATAAGCCCAATTCCGATGAATAATGAGGAAGTTATGGCCAAATTGCTGAACTGGGCCTGGTTTAAGCCTTATATGCGGCCCAATGATCTAGAGGAGGGTCTAATATGGATTTATCATTCCTAATGCAATTAGGAATGGTTTTAGTCTTCTAGATTCTTCTAGAAGGTTCTTTTCATTCCTAATTCAATTAGCATTGATAAATTGACTTTTGTTGACTTTTTAGAGTTTTAATTAGAATCAAAGAACATTTTTTGAGGAAAATACGATTTTATCCTCCTGTAAGGCAATTTTTATATGATTTTAAGAAAACGCGTGGATTTCTAAGTCAGCGCCAAACTCCAGCTGTAGCGCCTGACGCTGCGATTGGCGCCTGACGCTAGACTTGGCGCCCGGCGCCAACCTTAGCGTCTGGCGCCAAGGTCAGCGTTTGGCGCCAACGTAGTTTTTTGCGTTAGAGCTCTGTTTTTGATATTTTATCTTTTTGGCTGATTTTCTTTATAAATAACGTCGTAAAAACTCCGTTTTCATTCACCTACAATCAATCAATTCTCATCAATCCTTCTCATCTAATTCTCACAAATTCTCACCAACTCTCAGCAAGAATTTCTTGATTCTCTCTCTCTTTTCTAAACTACCCTTTTACAAACACAATTCCTCATACATTAGCACTAGAAATACCTAGCATTGTTCGAAGTTGCCTTCGCCCTAGACGTGAAAGGTTTAATTTCTGAGGGTTTGGTCCCAAATCTCTCTTTCAATTATTTAATTTAATTGTTTTGTTTATTATTTTCCTTGAAGTTACTAACGCGTGTATTTTGTTATTAGAAAGAGGTACGAGGCATCCAAGTAAGTACTTTAGTGGTTTTAATTGATATTATGATGTAGAAATCATGCTTAGGTTGTTATTATGATTCCTAGTATCATGTCTAGGGTAATTTTAATACTAAGTATGATTAAAAGTATGATGACTTTTATGTTCTTCCTAATATTTATGATTGTTAGTATCATGTTAGGGTTAAAGCTTGATTTTTATATGCTTAGTGACATGCTAGGGTTTGTTATTAATCTTGTTAGTATCATGCCTAGGATCTTGCTAGTATTATGCTTTAACATGATTATTTTTATAATTGTTTTGATTATAATTATTATTTATTATGATTTATTATGTTGCTTGATATTTATTTTTATTGCTTGATCACACCTTTTATGCATGTTTAAAGGGAATTTGTACTTGTAATCACGCTTAATAAGATAATTATTAATCTTTTTTAGGGTTAATTATGATTATAATTCAAGTGATCGCTAATAATAGATTTATTTGTGCATTAATATTCAACCAACATAGATAAACAGGTTTAGGGTAAACCTATTGATTGCATGTTAGTCAGAAAGCGCACATGAATACGATCAGAATAAAGTTGAGGCCTATTATTAGGGCAGGTTCAATCTCTTTTAGGTTGGATTTGTACCTTCATCCCCGAACTACAAGTCATGGTTCCAGACCTATTGGAGTTGACGATCTCCTGGATCGTTAAGGGGTGTAACCTTCACCTCGTGAACGGTTTACAAGTTCCTAAAACTTGTTGGCGACTCTTTTGCTCTATCTTCCTTCCCTTTGGACACCACCATACTTTAGTGTATGATCACAGTGAGTTTCAAGCTAGGGATAATGCTTGAAATATTCCCTACACACCTGCTTTGAGAGCCAAGCCTTTTCCTTTATTCCCTTCACTATTGCTTGTTCCTAAGTGCAACTCATGAGTCATGAGGGAACCAGCAAGTTGCTCAATGTTAAACTTTGTGAAGTCCTTAGTTTCCTGTAAGGCAGTCACCTTGGCTCTCCATCTTTTATCTTGAGGGAGGCTTCTTAGAACTTTCCTGACCTGCTCATCAATAGGAATTTGCTTTCCAAGAGAAACAAGCTCATTAATAATGTTAGTAAACCTGGTTAACGTTTCCTGGATTGTTTCTTTAGATTGCATTTCAAAACGTTCATATTTAGACATAAGCAGATCAATTTTAGAGCGTTTTACCTCGTTAGTTCCTTCATGTGTACTTGAAGTAAATCCCAAATTTCTTTAGCATTTTTACAACCCATAACACGATTGTTTTCATGGGGACCAAGACCACAATGATGTAATTTAACAGCAAGTGCATTAATTTCCATTTTTTTAAAATCTTCCTTATCAAACTCAGACATGTGTTTAGGTACTACCTCATTTTCACTAAGAGTTTTGGTAATTTCGAAATCACCAACTTCAATAACTCTCCAAACTTGGTAGTTGTGATAAAAGTTTCCATTCTGTTCTTCCAATTGGTGTAGAACTTTCCATTGAACATAGGAGGACGCTGCGTAGAGTAACCTTCTTCCAGTTTCTCATGATTGTTCATGTTGCTTCTAGAAACTTAACTCGTCAGGGTTTCCTGATTTCTTCGAGGAACTAGCTCTGATACCAATTGTTAACTCGAATAAACATTACAAGAGGGGGGTGAATTGTATTGAGAGGAACTAGGGTAATTTTTGCGGAATTTATAAAGGAACTCAAACAAAAAACTAAAAGTGCAAAGAGAGATTTTATGTGGAAAACTTCTTGGCCCTAATCAAGAAGAAAAATCATGACCACAAGGGATTTTAAACTCAACTCTTAATAATAATAGGGGAAACAACCTATTACAAATTAAGACTCTAAACTTAAGTTCCTCAACGAACTCCAGTTCCCTTCAACTGATCCCTCAATTAGTTGATCTCTCTAACTCTCTCTTTCTCCTTGCTTCACTCAAAGCAATAAACACTCTTAGTGTTTCCCCAAACTCTATCCCAATACAACTCAAGATTAAATTGTAAATTGCTAAGTACAAAGACACTCAAGGACTTAAGTGGATTATGTCTCTTTTGAAAGCTAAAAGATTGTAATGCTCAAGTGTGTTCTTTTCAACAGAAAACCGAAACTATTTTAGGAAGTTAAAATAGTCGTTGCCTCAATCACCACTCAACATAACTCCCTTAAAACTAGGATGTGCAAGGAGCGGGATCTTGGGCAACAAGTAAAACGAAATACTAGGAAGTGGTTTTACTGCTTCCTTAATTTTCTCAAAAACACTTTTGATAAAGTATACGATGATATAAAGATTTTCCAAAACCGATTTTCCAAATAGATAGACATGATCAAAACAAATAATCTTTTCAAAAAAAGATATTTTAACTTAAAAAGATATTTTCGAAAATCAACAAGTTAAAATATGGAAAATAAAATTTTTATCAAAAATAAAATTAAATCCACTTAAATCCTAATTTATCATTGTACTTAACATAAATACAATAAGCCTAAAATAAAGATAAAATACATTAGACTCCTTGAAACTCTGAGAAGCTTCGACTCTGGAGCTTCAGTTCCTCACTAAAGGAACACGACTTGTGATTGACTTCTTTATCCTTCCATAGCTGACTTTGTTCCATGTCCCCTTCTTACTCCTTTCATAGCATAAACTTGTCATTAATCAAAGCTAAAAACGAAAGTTAAACTTATATGGGTTTGCTTAGGTTCCTTAAGTTATCATCAAAACTTAAGGTCAACAGCTTAGTTTCAATAGGCAGATTAATTTATAAATGGTTAAGTCGAGATTCGATAGATGAGATTTAATACCGGTAGATTAATTCTGTGATTGTAATACGTAGCGAAAGCCCTTTATGATCTGATTAATTAATGCATTGATGCATTGATTATTATATTTTATCTTGGAATATTATTTAGGAAAAATTGAAACGAATAATCCAACCTTTTTCACTTCTGCTCAAAACAATCCCACCTTTGCGTATTCTAGAAATAATCCCACCTTTTACCCCCATCTTCTCAAAACAGTCCTTTGACCGGTTTGTAAAATTAGTAACTGGTTTTAGAAGGTGGCTTGCCACGTGCCACTTTCTAATTGGTTTTTTTAAAAATAATTTTTAAAATAAAAGAAAATTAATAATAAAATTAAAATAATAATAATAATAATAAACAGCCTCCTTCTTCCCCGATTCCCCGTCCTCCTTCCCGAACGCCAACCTGAAACAACCCCCTACCCCCATGCCTACTCCTTCCCTAACCGGAGCAGCCACTTCGTAACCCCCATGCCAACTCCCCTCTTCTTCCTCTTAAAGTCTTACCACCCTTCTTCCCCAAAATTTTCAAACCTCTAGCGATTCTAACCCCCACCTGAAATTTGTTTTGTCATTTTTAACCCAATTTTCATTTTAGGAACATGGATCAAACCCAGAATCCGAAGCAAAATCTTAGGAAAATCGTTAAATTAATCAAAATCAACAAAACCAGGAAGATACAAGCAAGAGTTTAATTTTGGAGTGATTTTATAGAGCCAAAAACACAGCACTGTAAAACCCATTTTAATCCAATTTTCCGGTGCCACGAACACCACGAAGGTTGCAGCTGAGTTTAAGGAGGTTTTGGAGTAGCGGTGGTTGGGTTTAGTGGGGTTTGGTTGGTCGGTTTCAAGGCATTTCGGGGTGGCTGCCTGGCTGGTAGTTTGGGTTTAGGAGGTTTCGTGGGGGTCAGGTACGGAACAATGGTCAGGTGAAAGGATAGGGTTTGGATTTCGGGTGAGGTCTAGTGGGGGTGGTTATGGAGGTCTGGTGGTGGTGGTTATGGTGGGTCTCCATTGAATGGGTTGGGAGGTAGAAGGTGAGATTTAAGAAATAAAAACAAAAAAAAAAAGAAATAAAATAACCTCTTAAACATGTTATAAGTAAAAAGGATCATTTTGAGCAAATAAGAGGCAAAGGTGGGATTATTTCTAGATTATTTAAAGGTGGGAATGTTTTCAGCAGATGTGACAAAGTTGGGATTATTAGTTTCAATTTTTCCTATTATTTATTGGTGAACCTATGCCTTATGTCCTTTATTAATTGATTTCTCTTTACCCTTAATCTCCGTAGTTTAGTTTCCTTTCCATACCATTAATTGGAAAAATTGCTCCCATTAATCTGAACTTTGTCTCATCCGCCGAAATTAATCCCAATTTCAGTTTATTATCTATCACTCCCAACTTTGGGGGGTATTAATTTTCGTTGCACCCAAATGACTTGCAACCGGTAAAGTAGGTAAACCTTTGTGATTTTTTTTTACACACGTGTCAATATGTAATTGGTTGAGAAAAATAAAGAAAATTTTAAAAAAAATTATAGTAAGGAAAATTAAAAAAAATAAAGAAAAATGTAAAAAAAAAAAAAAAAAAAAAAATTAGAACAACCCAGCAGCACCCACCACGATACGAACACCACCGCCGCACATCAAACCACCACCACCGTTGGCCAAAAATGGCCGATATTGGCCACAAATGGCCGAAAATGGCGGGGCTTAATACCCTAAACCGGCCGATTTCGGCCGTTTGTAGCCGATTTTGTGCATAGGCGTCGCCGATTTCGTGGCTGGGTTCGCCGATTTTGAGGGTGGGGAGGGGTTATCGATGGCTGGGGAAGGGTTATCGGGGGCTAGGGATGGGTTTTCGGGGCTGGGGAGGGGTAATCGGGGGCAGGGGAGGGGTTATCGAGGCTGGGGAGGGGTTATCGGGGGTGGGGGAAGGGAAGGGGTGGCTGGGCGGCGATTTTCGGTAGCGGGGGAGGGGTTTTCGGGGAAGGGGCGGTTTTTCCGGCGGGGTAGGGGGTGGGGGTGTGGTGTTTTCCGGGATAGGGTGGGGGGCTGGGTATTTTTCCTTTTTTTTTTTAATTTTTGTTTTAATTTTAATTTTTGTTTTTTTGGACCTATCACGTGTTGACACTGTCTAGGTAACCTACTACATCAGGTTAGATGACCTGTTGGGTGCAACGAAAATTAATACCCCCCAAAGTTGGGAGTGATAGATAATAAACTGAAGTTGGGATTAATTTCGGCGGATGAGGCAAAGCTCAGATTAATGGGAGCAATTTTTCCTAATTTGTCACTTAATACTTTAGATTGCTTTAATTAATTAGGAATAGAAAGACCAGTTTCCCTATGAATTCGACCCTACTTCCCTATCTGCATTAGTTAGAAGATTTAAAAATTACTTTTGATTAGGTAATACGACTTTAGCCTGTTATTGCCTATGGTGATGAAAAATAATCTAAAGATCCACCCTTGTGTTACTGTACAATTTTAAAGGAACGGAATCAATATTGAGTATTTTGTTGGACAAGTAGTTTTGTCCAATCCCCATCTTCCTTGATGTTATTTCAGACAATTAGGATGAGCAAACCTTGACTGGTTCAATGTTAAGACAGACAATTCAATTAATTTTCACGTGGATAAGCTTTTAATGTGTTTTCGAAAATGGATGAACTACACCCAACTTTGCAAATTGCAAATTTACTACCAGTACGTATCAAGAAAAGTCAGAGTCAATCATGACTCCTTTTAATTTCATAGAGTTACATACTTACATCTTCGGTTTTGAGCAATAATTTGACTGATTGGAGTTTTAAGAACTTGCATTGAATTTATTACGTGGCAAAATAATACGAGTATATTTAAGTATTATTTATTAGAAAATTTAAAATATACGAACTGAAGTACTCCGTAATATATTGAGTGGTTGTTATCTTATTACAGATTAACAAATGCTAGAAGAATTTAAATACTCCCTCCGTTTTTAAATACTTACTCCAATTCTCCATGTGCAGAGTTATTGAGAAATTAATAAAATATGTAAGTAGGTAAGTAGAAAAATTAAAAATTATAAAAATCAAAAGTAGTGGAGAAAATTAGAGGAGAGAGAATATGAAATTAATAAAATATGATCATGGTGGATCCACTAAGTAAAAATTGGAGGAGAGAGAATATGAAATTAATAAAATATGATCATGTGCGGAGTTATTGAACTAAGTTAGAGAAATTAATTAAATATTATAAAAGCTTTCCAAATTAGAAAATGAAATAAGTATTTAAAAAAGGCGAATAAAATAAAGTGGAGCAAATATTTAAAAACGAAGGGAGTAGTTCACTAATGGAGAGTAAACTACACTAGTATATTTATAAAATAAAAGTAGGAGTAAAATATCTAGTATTAAATTCTAAAAATAATTAATTTAATTTGATACTTCATATCATACCATTATTCCATTATGTAGTTTTTTTTAATCGTAATTATTTTATATAAGTATAATATATCTTAGTAATTGTTTTAAGTTCTCGGTCAAATGCTATTAAAAAAAAAAAAAGTTCTCGGTCAAATATATGCATGTCCAAAATCACATTGTTAATTAATAAGTAGCACAACAATTTAATAACACGTTGTATTGCATTAATATATAAAACCACTCAGTTTATTATTTTATTAATCGTTTTTGTGGGAATTTTTTAATATTTGAATAGATAATTGGCCTTGTTCTTTTGAGATTCTGGGAAGAGCAGAGCAGAGGTCAGCATAGCAGAGCAGAGTAGAGCAGATTTCAGGATAGTAGAGCAAAGCCGAGCCGAGCACTGCACATTTCAACATTATTGTTAATACTATTATTATTATTATTATTATTATTATTATTATTATTATTATTATTATTATTATTATTATTATTATTATTATTATTATTATTATTATTATTATTATTATTATTAAGTGCATATACGATTTAGGTGAGTGAAAACCTAAATATATGTGTACCATATTTAACATATGTTAATAGTAGAAAGATAAAAGACAGCGGTTTACTTATATTTATTTCACAAAAAATTTAAAATAAAATGATTTAATGAGTATTAATGATTTTACTTATAAATTTGTCTTAATCATACATTTTTAACCCTAAAAATAATAATAATATACAAAGTACTACTTGAAAACAACCTCTATTTTTCTTTCATTCTTAAAATTTATGGAAATATTTGAAAAATAATTCAACTCAACGAACTAACAATCAATACCCACATAAAATGTTTCTAAACATTGTGATTCTAATAACAAATGTTTATTAAAAAAAATTGTTATTAATTATTATTATTATTATTATTATTATTTGTAAGAATTATTATAATTATTAGAAATTATTAATTAATAATATTAAAAAATATTAATTCTTAATAGTTTGAATAATTAAATATTATTATTGATAATTATTATTAATTATTATTATGATTAATAAATATTAATTATTATTAATATTAATAATTATTAAAATTATTTTTAATATTAATAATTAATATAATTATTCAAAATAATAAATTATTATCATCAATACAATATTAATTATTATAATTGAATATTAATTATCATTGTTGTTATTATTAATTATTATTTAAAAATTAAGTAGAGCAGAGCCGAGCAAAGCAGATTTCTTTTGAGCAGAGCAGAGCAGATTTGATTTGAGCAGAGCAGGGCTCAGCAAAGCAAAGCAGAGCAGCTCTAAAGAACGGGGCCTAAGTTTGGTTTTAATATTAGTTTTAAATTTTCTTGAACAACTACGCGCTACCCCTACTTGAAAATCCTGGATCCGCCACTGGAAAGGTGGTATTATACTATTATTCTTGACAAAATTTCAAAAAAAAAAAAAAAAAAAAAAAAAAGCACTCTACTGATAGACCTAGTTTGCGCAAAAAAATTGACTAAATTTATTCTTATCTCTATTCGTGTTTAATTACGAAATATTGATTGATACATAATACATTACGAAATATGATTGATTAATACACATGAGTGATATGTCATATTCAATCAAGGCATCTAGATCTATCTACTTTTTTCAACATTAAACAAATTACTGAAGTAATACTATAAAGTGGTCAAATATCTCACCGACCATATTATAATGCTTTAATTATATAGGATCAATGACTTTTTTTTTTTTTTCAATTATATGGTACTCACAAATCTCTCGTCACAAATCCGCATAGTGTGTGTATATATAGGATCAATGATTGTTTTTCCATATATATGGTACTCACAAATCATTTCAATTATCTTTATACTAATTATGGAAACCTTTAAAAAACACCATCTTTTTCTCATTTTTCTCACAACCCTAACCAATACTATCATACTCAATCCTACTTTAGTAGAGTCATGTAACGCCATTGATAAAGAGGCATTGCTTGAATTCAAACGTGGGATTGAGTACGATAGTGGCGACCAACTACTCACGTGGAACCCTAACACCGATTGTTGTACATCGTGGACTCAAGTCACTTGTGACAACACCACGGGAAGAGTTATTCGAATTGCTCCATTCATACCTTCAAATCTGATGGATCGTGATGCTTCTATCTTCGTAAACGGTACACTCTCCCCTTTCCTAGGCAATCTTACCTATATTCAAGAACTTGACCTTGCTCATTTTCAACAATATTACCTCGATAGCCCGTCCGGTATAAGAGGTCCTATCCCACCTCAATTAGGTCAATTATCACAATTAACCTACCTTTCCCTAGCTGAAAACATTCTCAGTGGCTCAATACCATCTTCATTTGCTAAACTCCGTCTTTTAAAAACTCTCAACCTTAGCTATAATAAGCTCTCTGGCACTATACGCATCAATCTATTTCAATCAATGAAATCACTCAACAAACTATACTTAGAACAAAATAAGTTCACAGGCTCTATACCAACTTCCATCGTAAATCTTATCTCACTCGAAGAACTCGATTTGACAAATAACTCTTTCTCAGGTGAGATTCCATCTAGTATTGGCAAGCAAAAGAACGTCGAATCTATTGAATTGTCATATAACAAGTTTACGGGGATAATACCAAACTCACTAAGTAAACTTTCTAAGTTATATGCTTTGAATCTGGATCATAATAAACTTAGCGGAAGTATTCCGCAACCAGTGTTGAATTTGAAGAAGCTAGTTAGGTTTGATGTCTCTAATAATCAACTTAGTGGAAGAATTCCACCACATCGTTTAAATCTTGATGCTTCTTCGTTTGCGGGAAATCCTGGCCTTTGTGATGCTCCGCTCCCTCCTTGTAAGCGTGTGTGATGCATGTGTTAGTTATATCGTGTAATTTTTAGCTTTTGTAATAAGCATATTCCGCAAATTTATTCCTTTTGGATACCAAAATCTCTCCCATAATGCAAAATGTCTTTATTTAAGTTACTGTATACGAATTTATTGTAATATCCGAGATTTTAAAACATGATTTACTATACCTTAAAATTATTTAATTAGCTTATTAAAGTTTAATCTATATTTTACTAACCACGACTATTTTAGTCTTAATCTTATTTTAAGATTATATTATTTCAGAACCTAATTTTACGAAGAAAAGTAATTATTTCAAAATGTATTTCGGGTTAATAATTCATATTTTTATGTTTTGTCAAATGTTGAATGTATCAATGTCTGTATTTTTACCGAGATAGTGAATGGTTAAGATGTTCTTGCTCACCAAAAGAGACAAAACCAAACTCCTAGGATGTTTCTACAGCGGTCGTTTGAAATATGACTACCTTATTATTATAATGATAAACAATATGAACAATCCATTTTTTCACACTATAAATTGGACACAATTAATATTATAATTTCTACAATGCAAATATAATTTTTGAAAATTTTAATTTACCATAAAATAAATATTTTTCGAGAAACTATATATTAACTGTAAAAATTACATAAATAAAACTAAAAATTTGATAAATTAAAAAAATGTTGATAATAATATTTTATAGCAAAAATAGAGTAATATAATTAATTACTTGGATAAAAATAAGTTAAGCATGAACTATATAATCATTAAAATATTATAATAGTCATATTTCAAACGACCACTATAGAATTTTCAAAACTGCTAAGTTCATCCTTTCTTCACGACTAAGAAATGAATTGACAATTTCATTTTTCATGGCTTCTTTACCAGAATGGTTGCCTAATTCTTGTGATAATCTTATCACGTACAAGCTATTGATCCTTCACGGTTAAGAAACAAAAGAGCAAAGGATAAATTTGCTTCATTCAACTAGGAAACAAAACCCACCTCCTATGTTTATCTTTTGGCTTCACGGTTAAGAAATGAAAAGTAAAGTCTAACTTTTGCTCCTTTATAATTGGTTTGCTCAATATGTTGAAACTAAAGAGAGAGATGAGAGATAGGAAAGAATTACCAAACTGATATTATGCATTTTAATAACAAAGTACAAGAGCAAATATATAAGAAAACTAATGACAACTACTTCCCTAAAACTAAGGGAGTAAACCCACGTCCAATGAATAAAACCTAGTCCCACTAACAATGACTCCTAACAATATGCTAAATTAAACCCCCCACATATTGATTAAACTTAATAATAGCAACTACATCCACTACTTTGAAGCACACAACCAACACACCCCCTTGCTTCAAAGGAGTAGACAACTTAATTAATTTTTTTTGTTTTTATACTATACTAAACTTCAACGACCACATTACTACGACCGGGTTCAACTTGAACACGACCTTGAACTCGACACAAACATTCATAGCCCCACCACAAACATGGCTTTAACCACGACATTTGACTTCTTGCATAGTCACGACCTCTTCGACTTTCTTCATCACGACCACGACTTGGACCTCGACTTGGATGATGCTATTCCCACGAACGCGATGCACATATTCATCTCTTGCTACAGAAACTACGACAACAACCACACAACTACATACACTCGACTTTTCCATATCGCCATGGAATTCATTACTGCCAACACTAAGTAACCACGACCCAAACATGAACACAATAATACTTGGATTTGAAGATGGTTTACATCATGACCACCGCTTCTACTTCCGTAGCCACCACGATCTCCACCTTTTTCATAACCATGACCACCTCGACGATAACTACGACCACTTGCATACCCACGACCGCGACAACTAATAAAATAAGAACCCATCGACCCATTAAACGCACCCATTTCTACAATGACTAAACACACAAAATAAAATTCATTCTGAAAGAAAAAAACTCATTTAATGTGTTTTAAACTCAAACCTCACGACTCTTTTACTCACAACAAACACGACTGATAATTTTAATTTGTTTCACTCACGACTTTTTTTTTCCTCTTCATTTCTCTCCCTTCTCGGATCTAACCTGAAGCTCTTAATACCATGTTGAAGCTAAAACTTAATAATATGAAAAGGTCGAAGACATATTTTATAAAGATAAGATAATAGAAAGCAACTAAATATGATTCATTTTTTCACACTAATTCACGGAAAATATAAAAGATATAGATAAGACTAATACTAACAAATTGATAACTTAAACTCCTAAATAATAGGAACTCATACTCCACTAACGGCTAATGCCATTCTCCACTAACAAAGTACTAACAAACTGACCCACTAACACACAATGTAATCTTTGACTAATTCATAATAATCCACTCAACTAGACTCCTAAAATTATTGAAATATGATTTACCAATGTACACTAACAATTATAAATAATAACTAACTTTTGAATCAATTTCCCAACATTCCCCCTTGATTCAAAAGTGGCAGACAATTGTTAAACATTGCAACTAACTCCAACGACACATTACAATAACTTGAACTCGAAACTTTTAATGAACTAGACACATCTTAACTCGACACTTTTAATGAACTCGACATTGCAAAGTACCTCGATCAACCCCGACTTTCACAACCCGACCACGACACTATGTTTAGAAGAGCTTAGTCTCTTCCTCTTCGACCTTTTGAGCATAGTTGCTTTGCTTGCTTTGATCACCAACTTGCTCATCTCTTTGTTTATCCCAACAACGGTCTTCTTTGTGACCATACCTCTTTCAATAGTAGCATTGAACACTACTCATTGATGAATGACCCCGACCACTACCACGACAACCACTTTCTTCACGACCTTGACCTCGACCACGACTACCTCGACCACGACCTCCATCATTATAACGACCATTCAACATTTGCCCTTTAACTTGAAAGGCTTTTTCCTCGACATCTTCATCCGTAGACTTATCCATTCTCTCTTCATGAGCCATCAAAGAACTCATCAACTCATCAAATGTGTAGGTTGACAAATCCTTTGACTCTAAAATTGCGGTAACAACACGCTTATAGTCTTTCATCTTGTGAAGACATCTTAATACCTTACTAACAATAGTCTCGTTAGTAATAGTATCACCATAGATTCTCATATGACTCACAATATCAGATACTCTAGACAAGAAACTTTGGATTGTTTCTTTGTCTTGCATTGTCATATTCTCAAAACTACTATGTAAAGTTTGTAGTTTAACGGCAATTACCTTCTTATCACCAAAATACTCTTTCTTCAAAATATCCCACGCTTGTTTAGATGTTGACGCAGCAGAAATTCGTGGGAAAACCTTATCATCCATTGCCGATTGGATGTACAATAGAGCCTTTGCATCCTTCTTACGATTTTCTCGTAATTGTTGATCAGGAATAGTCGGTGCTGGGTTCGGCTCACTATAACCGTTCTCCACCAAGTCCCATAACTCTTGAGACTTAAACAATGTCTTCATCTTGAGACTCCATAGGTGATAATTTTCACCCTTGAATATTGGAATCAAGGGTTGCTGCGACAAATTCATACCACCATTTGACATGATTACTGACTCACAAAAATAAACGAATACTATTTTTTTTATGAAAATCACTACACTTTTTTTTTCTTCACGACTGATTTTTTTACTCACGACTCACGACTTTTTAATAAAGCCTAGGATTGAACCATCTACTCGGATACCATGTTGAAACTAAAGAGAGAGATGAGAGATAGGAAAGAATTACCAAACTGATATTATGCATTTTAATAACAAAGTACAAGAGCAAATATATAAGAAAACTAATGACAACTACTTCCCTAAAACTAAGGGAGTAAACCCACGTCCAATGAATAAAACCTAGTCCCACTAACAGTGACTCCTAATAATATGCTAAATTAAACCCCCCACATATTGATTAAACTTAATAATAGCAACTACATCCACTACTTTGAAGCACACAACCAACACAATATCCATGCTTATCACTTTCACTAGTTTCATCTTATCCTTCCTTTTCTTTCAAGTTCTTGCAATAAGTTATACTTATACTCCGTAACCTCCAAATGCCCAAGCCAACGCCATCACCTTTATCACAACCACCGCCACCCCTACTTGTTCAAGGTGGTGCCACACCACCCTTGCCATTGACGAGTCATCCCGACCTGGTCTCTGATTGCAGCCGACTTCTTTTTTTTTCTCCATGTTCGTGATATGTTCTTACCGAGCTGAGACACAAGTGGTCTTGTAAAACCAAGTTCTTTAGTTGAACGTACTTCTTTTCAATATCACCAAAGTGAGTTTACTTTGTTGCTTTTAATTTTGGTTACGAGGATGATTTCGTACTTCGGATTTCACTCTTATCTTTCTTTGATAATGACAACATGAATAGTACCTATGTTTTTCTATTTTTATACTTCGTACTTGTTTATTTTATAAAATAATCACTTGATATAAGAAATGATGATACTGTATCTCGTATGATAAATTTTCTAAAATGAGTCTTATTGTTGCTTTCACTTTAATTATTAAAGAGATTATAGTTTTTTCAATCCTTTTACTCTACTAATACGAATATTGGTAGTGTTTATTTTATTAATAGTGCTTGTTTTACTCTGAACTAGTTTTATCCCCGTGCAAATGCACGGATTTATAATAATAAGACTTGAAAATAAAAATAAATAAATAAATGAATAAAATTCAATTAAAATGGAGTTAGTTTAAATGAAATGGCTTATATGTAACATTTTTTATTTTTGAATTTGAATTCATATCATGTCTATCCTTAAAATTCTCTTGTTAGATACATTATTTAAAATATTTTATAAATTATTGTAAGTTTTTTTTCATTAAATTTTTTTTATCATGTTATTTTTTAAGGGAAAAAAAGAAATTTAAAAAAAAAGCTAAAAAATATTTGGGCGGGAAAATTTTTGTTGTGAATGTGACATGTGTACTTAAGGGATAACTCTGGTGATTACTTTAGTATATAATATATAGATTATATAATACTTGTTTTATTCTATGAAAATAAGTTTATATTAGTTTATTATCAAAGGTTTTGAATAGAGAAGCTACTAATGAGTATTTTATTATTATTGGGTATGATTGAGAGTCATGACAATGAGGAATTAATGACAGAGGTTTAGAGCTCCATGATGATTATTTGAGAATAAGCTAAGAGTGATGATTATGGATGATCGAATGAGGTAATCATTATGTCTAGCACTTATGTCTAGCCTTGAATGTTTAACCAATATGTCTAGCAATTGTGTTCAGTCCCGTATATGTAACTATTATGTTTAGCTATTGTGTTTAGACGTGTATGTGTGACAATCACTAGTAGAAAAAGGCAAATGCCCACCGGTTCAAAACGTTCTTATGCCACCAGTTTTGAACCGCTGGGCATTTCGGGGTTGGCAATTGTCCATCGAAAAGCCACCGATTCAAAACCGGTGGCTAAACAAGAATTGCCACCCGTTAACCGGTGGCAATTAAACCTTCCCGCTTTTTTGGGGGGTATTAAATCAAAATGTCACCGGTTAACCGTTGGCAATATACATGATTTTTTTAAAAAAAAATTTCACTTAAAATATAATCGAATACCAATAAAACTCAAAATAAAAAACATATCATAATCAAACGAAATATATTATACTCTGAAATATGATTACCATTTAATTGTTATTGTATGATAACAAAAAAAAAAAAAATTACAACAAAAAAACCAAAATAATTCACAAACTCAAATTACAACATAAAAATTGCACCAAAAAAAATTACAACATAAAAACCAAAAAAAATTACAACATAATAACCAAAAAAGCCACGAACTGATACCTACATTCAATTAAAACACAAAAGTTAATAGATCTCACATATTGAAAATAAAATAAAATAAAAAAAGCCAGAAAACTCAAAATAATAAAAAAATGAAAATAAACCCAAAATCCAGGGAAAAAAAAACCAGAAACCTCAAAATAAAAAAAATAAAAAAACCCAATAACCGCATGCATAAACCCAGAAAAATCGAATTAAAATCCTAAAATGGATTAAATTCAATTAAATATACCCAAAAACCGCATGCATAAACCAAGAAAAATCGAATTAATATCCTAAAATGGATTAAATTCGATTAAATAAACCCAAAAACCGCATGCATGAACCCAGAAAAATTGAATTAAAATCCTAAATCGATTAAATTTGATTAAATAAACTCAGAAAAAAAAACCAAAAATCGATTATATTCGATTATATAAACCCAGAAAAATCGAATTAAAATCCTAAAATTGATTAAATAAACCCAGAAAAATCAATTAAAATCCAAAATTGATTAATTAAACTCAAAATTAAATCCAACAAAATCGAATTAAATCCAGAAATTTAACCCTAACCTCGAATAATTAAACCCAAAAATTGTTGTTGATGTCGGTGGAATTTAAGGGGAAAGAAAGAGATCGACGAGATTGAATAAACAAAATCGCTTGCATTTCCGACGATATTTGAGCCTCAATTTTGGGGAAATCGAAGAAGAAGACGAAGACGACGAAGAAAATCCAAGAAGATGAAGTAGAAAACGAGGAGAACGAAGGAGAGAGAAGGAGAACGAAGGAGTTGAGAGCAGGAGAGAGGAGGAGAGGCGAAAGAGGAGAGAGAAGATTAGGGTTAGGGTTTATAAAGGGATGGAGAGGAGAAATGAGAGGCACGTTTTGTTTGTTTTTTTTTTTTTTTTTTTTTTTTTAAACTTTACCACCGGTTCAAAACCGGTGGGAATAATTTTTTTCCACCGGTTCGGTTTGAACTGGTGGGAATACCCCACTCTAAAAATCTCGCCCATTTTTCTCCATATTTTCCCACCGGTTTTTAAAAACCGGTGGCCTTAGGTCGGTGTCAATCTTCATTTTTCACCTAGTGAATTATGTCCACGTATTATGAGTGCACGTGTGTAACTTTAATGGCCTGTTATTGTATCACGTGTATGCCTGTATGATATGTTTGGCATGTTATGATTTAATTTAAAAGCATGATATGTGCAAATGACATGACATGACATGACATGACCTTTTATATCCTTGTATAAATGACTTGCGAGATGATAAACATGTTTATTGATGTATTTCAGCCTTATGATTTATATGAATGATTTTATATATATACACAATGTTCTATTGATTTGTGGATCTCTCGAAAGTATGTTAATAATCTACGAAAAACTTATTAAAAGATACATAACTTATTATATGAAAGTGAAAGACCTAGTCCACCAGGCAGTATATGTTATGTTTCGGTCATGTAATGCATGTTATGTTCCGTCATGTCATACTGTCCAGCGACTAGCATGTCCACCAAAAAGATTACGAATTCCTGAATTCTATTAAAGGACTTATGAGAACTCACAAGGATACTCTATCGATGAGTTTTATGATATACTGATATGTATGATCGCTTATAAAGATGCCTTACTATCATACAAGGTGATAAGAATGCTATGAACGACATGAATTTCTTGTTATTTTATTAATTTATAAATTATGTGTATGTGATCTGTTATGCTATGCCCCTATTAAATGTTTAACACTAATGATTATTTTATTCAATTAAGTGTTACGAATGAATAATGATTATGAAATGTGTCAATGTGTTATGAATTTTTATGAAGTATAAAGTTGTTCTGAAATGATTTAATATGATACGATAGATGTAACTTTGTCGACATTGGAAAGTGAACTGAACGTGGAAAATAGGCAAGTTACAGGTTGAAGAAAGTATGTTAATGAAAAGGGGGAAACATTCCTACACGAATGAAAGTTATGTTATGTCCAAAACCTGTACTTACTTATGACCTTATGTAAAGGGAATGATCCTTGTCGACATAATTTTTATAAATAATGATGTTAGATTAGTTCTGAACAACTATGTATGTTTGATATATGCTCAAATGATTTTGAAAGAAAAACTGTTTTTGAAGGCTAAAATAGTATTTAATTAAGTTAATTAGAGGGTAATGAGGGAAATAGGTTTCCTCTTGGAAAAAAAAAAAAAAAAAAGTGGTAGTTTTTTGTAACCAAAAAGTTTTTACAAGATTTTTTTTTCGCAAAATGATGCTTTTAAAAGTTTTTTTTGACAAATTTTCCTAAAGAAAAACAGGGTAAGGCTAATTACTCCGCATTAAGAAATTACATTAATGTACTCGCTCAATTTTGTAATTAATAATTGTAACACTCTTTATATCATCTATTTCAAAATAATTGCAAATACTTCCTTAGACTATTCTTTTCAATTTTTCACTATTCACACATTTCTCTTTGGTTATCATTTTTGTGTTTACGTAAGTAAAAGTATAGTTACATCGTCATTATGAGTTGTACTTTTCAAATATTAAATTTCTATAATTTTTCTAAATCCAAATAATAAATATTAATATCTATATTTTTATATTGACAAGCGTGGAACACCAAATGATATCGATGCAATTAGAAAATAAAGAAGTAAATACCAATTGCAATTAATAACACCAAAATTTTCCTTTGGTCTTCGCTCGTTTATTTTTGTAAAACATTATTGGATTATTTTTCATACACTACCTAATAGTTAAAACCAAAATTGTGAGAAACTACGTAATAATAATGTTGTAAGAAACTAGCTAATAAAGATAAAATGTTGTAAAAAAACTATCTTTGATGGAATTTTCGTCGTTGGCCTAATTTTCATGTATCAACCTACCTCAAAACTTTGCTGAAACTGTTTCGAGGATTTTTTGGATTTCCCTTGGGATACTGGTCGCGCTCTTCGGACAGATTGGCTCGGACACTAGCAAAAGTGCAAACGAATATCCCGTTCCCCGAATATTCGTCTTCGACGGTTAAGTTAGTAACTGGGAATTGGAAAAGCTAGAGAGAGTAAGTAGAGAGAAGTTGGAGCTTGAGTGTGCTCTTAAATGTTATGTCACAATCCACCCCCCCCCCATTATAAATGATTGGGGTAATTATAGGGGTGGGGAATTGTGCCCCTTAGGGTTGCTGCCCTAATATTCTACGCTCTGATTAGCAGCGCAATTAGAAGAGGACACATGTCCTAGGGGGCGCCATTTTCTGGCTTTCTCAGGATTTTGGCCTCCTGATGTAAGGAGGCCCTTTATTCTCTTTATCAGGTGCTCATGTAGTAGTTTTGCACGTGTCATCTTCCTATAGGGACACGTGTCTTTTTTTAATTTGAGCCACATGTCTCTATATGGGATTGGACCACGTATTTGTGGTATTTTTACCCTAAATAGAAACCACTAGCTTTTTCAACCTCAAACCAACACAATCCGTTTGAAACTACCTCCAAACCCTAAACCCACCCACAACCCCAAAACCAACACAACCCACTCCACCATGCTGAAACCACCCTCCAACCCCAAAACCACCACCTCTTTTTTGCAAAGCCACTAATCCGTAGCCCGAAACTACCTCCACTAACTTAGAAAATACCCTAAACAATTGCCTTGAAAATAGTCTTACCACTTGAAAACCATCTTCCCCTTACTTGACAAGACCTACAAGGCGGTATAACAACCACCCAAAGTTCAATTCTAAGGGTAAAAGTATCAATGAGTCTTGAGTAGTGTCTTAACTCAAGACTCACATATCATACTATAGGTTGTCTTGGGATGAATTTTCAAAACTCATCTTAAGACTCTACTAAATGAAAAGGCATTCTATTAGTTTTATGGCCAATGTAGAGCTGCCAACTCATTGGCTTAAAAAAGTTGTTGATATTTTAATATAATAATGAGTGTTAATATTTTTTTTAAAGTGGATAAGCAAGTTTTATTATTTCCTACAAAAAAGTGAGCCTTGAAAAATGTGTTAAATTGGAGAAAGTTTTATACCCTTCATATTTTATTACTTGCTTCATTTATTCATGCGCAAAGTTTTAACAGAAATAGTAGAAAATATAAAATATAAAGGAAGTGGGGTTGTTGCCTTGTTGGAAAAAAAAAGTTTGATAGTTGAGAGGAGAGAGAATATGGATATATTAAAGTATGATAGTTTGGGGGTCCGCTTGGAGAAGAAACTAATCTCTTCGTATTTTAATGAGTGTTACACTTTGACTGACACATATTTTTAGGCAATTTAACTGACTCAAATAAAATAAGAGGTGAGAGTGAGGGATAACTCTAGTGGTTAAAGCTTCCCTCCCGGATTTAGGAGATCCTGAGATCGATTCTCACCCCCGCTCTTGTGGCTCTCCAAACACCACAAAAAATTGTCCAAAACCACCCGTTAAAAACATTTTTTGTCAAAAACCATCTACCTAAAAATATGTTGTCCAACACTGCCCAAATTTACAATTTTGTTGTCAATGGCCACCTTACTCGAGATTCCGGCATTGACCAAAAATCTAGTGTTGACTTGGGGCATGTGACTTGCACGTGATTTTTAATGACCCCCTCCCCTTCTTTTTTTTTTCCTTCGATATTTTTGGGTCCCATCTCTTCTCTCTTCTCTCTTCTCTCTTCTTCCTTGTTCTCTCTTTAATCTCCATTTTTACTTCTTAAGTTCTGAAATTCTTATCACCCATTGTTGCATAGGAGAAACATCCTTTGAATTATCCCTAATTTGTACCCCACCTCTGTAACACCCTAGAAATTCCTTTCTTTTAAAATACCTGTTTTGCCATGTTTAAAATTTTAAATAGGAAAATCTAAGACATTACCGCCACCGTGAAATTAAAACGGCTAAGGAAACTATCAAAGACATACAGCGGAAGACTCTCCTTTAAAATATTTAAAACGACTCAACATAAAAACTCAACCAACAAAAGTAAAGTCAACTTGTAGGGAATAATTCAAGCATTATTTCTAGCTTGAACTCCACTGTGATCATACACTTAAGTATGGTGGCGTCCAAAGGGAAAGAAGATAGAGCAAAAGAGTCGCCAACAAGTTTTAGGAACTTGTAAACCGTTCATAGGGTGAAGGTTACACCCTTTAACGATCCAAGAGATCGTCAACTCCAATAGGTCTGGAACCATGACTGGTAGTTCGGGGATGAAGGTACAAATCCAACCTAAAAGAGATTGAACCTTCCCTAATAATAGACCTCTACTTTATTCTTATCGTATTCATGTGCGCTTTCTGACTAACATGCAATCAATAGGATTAACCCTAAACTTGTTTATCTATGTTTGTTGAATATTAATGCACAAATAAACTATTATTGGCGATCACTTGAATTATAATCATATTAACCCTAAACAAGATTATTAATTATCTTATTAAGCGTGATTACAAGTACCAATTCCCTTTAAACATGCATAAAAGGTGTGATCAAGAAATAACAATAAATATCAAGCAACATAATAATAATCATAAAAATAATAATCATTATTATAATCATAATTATCATAATCATTTTAAAGCATAATATTAACAAGATTAATAATAAACCCTAGCATGTCACTAAACATTAAAGATCAAATATATAGCCCTAACATGATACTAACAAAAATATTAGGAAAGAATATAGGAAGCATCGCAATAATCACAATTGTCATATTTGATATCAAAATTATATTTGTTACCCTAAACATGATACTAGGAAGATCAAAACGCCCTAACATGACACTAGGAATAATAATAACAACCTAGACATGATTTCTATATCAAAATATCAATAAATCAATTAAAGCACTTACTTGGATGCCTCGTATCTCTTTCTAATAACACAATACACACGTTAGTAACTTCAAGGAAAATAATAAATCAAACAATTAAATTAAATAGTTGAAATAGAGAATTGGGACCAAACCCTCAGAAATATCAAATCGTTCACGTCTAGGGCGAAGGCAACTTCGAATTATGCTAGGTGTGTCTAGTGCTAATGTATGAGGAATTGTGTTTGTAAAACGCTAGGCTTAGAAAGAAAGAGAGAATCAAGAATTTCTTGATGAGAGTTGGTGATTGAAAAAGGGGAGATATGACCTCTATTTATAGACAAAAAAGAGGGTCGGAGAATAAGAAATAAATCCGAATTCGAATCGAAATAAAACTCGATGGACAACAGTTTTTACGGATTTTGTTTTTATCATATCTTTTGATCCAAAAGTTCCAATAAGGCATATAATATGTCTTTGGAAAGATCTTGAAGTCTACTTTCCAACCCAATTAGAATGGAATTAAAATATTTTGTAGATAAAAAGATATGGCCGAAATAGTAGGACGATGTCAGTTTTGGATAGAGTTTCATATCTAATTCATATCTTTTTCGTTATAGCTCGGATTTAATATTATAATATATCATTGGAAAGATAATTTCAAGATCTATTTAACCAAATAAGATTTAGATAAAGATTATGAGGCACGAAAATAATATCTGATTGTCTTTGAACATCTTAATTCGAATAGAATTAGGATTAAGAAAAAAGGAAAGTTTTAAAAAAGGAAAGTTTTTATTTAACTCAAATTCTTTAATCTTATCTTTTAAAAAAGGATAATTAAGATCTTTTCGAAACTTATAGAAGCTTCTAGTTAATCCTAATTAGTTTAGGAATAGGATTAGACATTTGGACCCTCCACATGATCATTGGGTCGTAGGTAAGATCCGGTTCGAGCCCAGTTTAGTATTTTGGTCATAACTTCCACATTATTCATCGGAATTGGGCTTATAATATATCGTTGGAAAGAAGCCCCATCCAACTACACCATTATTGGACCCATATCATGGACCAAACTAAACTGAAATGCACGTTTTTCATAAATAGGGTAAGAAAAGAAATATTTTTAAAAACAGAAAGAAGAGATATTTTAATAAAAACATCCTCATCACTAGACTTTTCACACTATCGCTTTGTTCGATAATCAAATGACATGAATGGTATTCATCACTGGGTTTGGTATTCATCCTCATCCTCATCCTCATCCGAGGATCCAGATCCGTTTTTCACGGATATGGGTCTTCAAATATTGGACCCGATGTATCCGGGTCCCGCTGGAAAAAAACGGATCTGGGTCCGGGTCTAACTCCTGGACCCGGACTCGGATCTGTGTACCCGTTTTATAGTTTTTTTATTAAAAAAACACTTAAGTTTCTAATAGTAACAAAATTGGCCTAACCCATATAATGTTACAACCTACAAGAAACCTAAGTCAGTTTTTTCCTCTTTCATTACAAACCCTATCTTTCTCTCTCTAGTCTCCAACTCTCCACCTACCCCTAACTCCTTAGCAATTCAGCGACAAAACGACAGTATACTGAGGAGTCGAGGACCTTCTCCAACCGTGCCACCCTCCGTTTAGATGAGCAATAAGTGATTCATTTTTGTTTTTAATTCTTTTGTACTAGTTTTGTTAGATTTGAAGTATTTCTTGAATCTTTATATGTAAATTAAGAATAAAGTAAGGTAGTACTTTGTACACTTGTTTTGTAAATTTATAAAGTTATGTAGTAATTCATTTTACGAGCAAATAAAGAATTTCTAGCATTAAGTCTATGAATTTGGTTTTTTAAATGTAATTTGGGTTTACTTATTTTAATCATTTGTATTTTGTACAATTGCGTTGTGAAGTTGTTTTCATATTTTCATTTTTGCTTTTTCTTTTTCTGTTCGAGACTAGTTGAAGACCCGGATCCGGATCCATTGGATCCGTCGGATCTGGGTCTTCATTTTCTAGACCCGACGGATCCGAGGCGGATCTGGATCCAAGGCTAAAAAACGGATCTAGATCAGGGTCCATCCGGACCCGGTCCAGATCCAATCCGTTGCCATCCCTAGCCAAGAGCCTTAAAGCACAGCGTGCCTTTTTATCAGTGTTAGGAGGGTATTCTCCCTTTGTTACATTGTTAAGGATATCTGTATACCATGGCTCTTTTTCTTGTGATTCTAGTTCATCATCAAGCGCATGAACATAAGTCGGTTCATATCTTCGTTTTATGGTCAATGGCATTTGAATCGTATCTCTTTAATTTTGCACCATTGATGCCAACTTAGCTAGTGCGTCAGCAAACTGATTCTATTCTCTAGGCATGTATGTCTATTCCACTTCATCTAGTTGCTCCGTGAGAGTTTCCAGATGAGCTTGATACGTAGCGAGACTTTCACTTCTCACTTTCCGTCTCTTGGAGATCTGGTTGATGATTAGTGATGAATCGCCGTAGATTCTGAGCTTCTTAATTCTGAGGGCCACAGTTGTTTCTAATCCTAAGATGTATGCTTCATATTCTACAGCATTGTTGGTGACATCAAAGTCGAGCTTCATAGAAATTGGGATGTGTTCTTCGTTGGGCGAGACGAGCAAGACTCCTACACCATAACCCTTTTGGTTCGAAGCTCCATCGAAATAGAGAGTCCAGCTATCATCCTCGGTCATTAGTAGATCTTCATCAGGGAAATCATACTCTTCTTCTTCTTCTTTCTCAGCTTCTTCCAATGGAAAATCTGCTAAGAAATCAGAAACTGCAGTTGCTTTGATGGCCTTTTGTGGTACGAATTTCAGGTCAAACTGAGCAAGGCTGACTATCCATCTTGATAATCTGCCATTTAGTGTTGCCTTTTCGAACAGGTACTTGAGAGGATCCATTTTTGACACAACATGAATTGTATGACTGAGCATGTAATGTCTTAATTTTTGTGCAGCCCACACGAGTGCGAGACACAAATTTTCAAGTGGTGTGTACCTGGTCTCATAACCTTGAAGCTTTTTCATCTAATAATAGATTGCGTTTTCTTTGCTTTCGATTTCTTATGCTAGCATTGCTCCCATCGTTTCTCTTGTGACCGTAAGGTAGAGTCGAAGAGGAAAGTAAGGTATTGCTGGTGCTAGCATAAGTGGATTTGCCAGGTATTCTTTGATTTTGTCGAAAGCTTTTTGGCAATTGTCATCCCATGTAACTGGAACTTTCTTCTTTAACTTCTTGAATATAGGTTCACATATCGCAGTGAGTTTGGATATGAACCTACTTATATATTGCAACCTCCCGATAAAACCTCGAATCTCCTTCTCAGTCTTGGGCGGTGGCATGGCCATGATTGCCTTGACTTTTATGGGATCTATTTCAATTCCTCGAGGACTGATCATCACATAGACAAGTAGTTTGCTTGATGTAACTCCGAATGCACATTTTGCTGGATTCAATCTCATGTTATACTTGCGGAGTCTTTCAAAGAATTTGCGAAGTGCAATGATGGGGCTTGGCCGATCTTTTGACTTGACGAACATATCATCAACATAGACCTCCACCTCTTTATGCATCATATCATGTAATAATGTTGTGGCTTCTCTTTGGTAGGTGGCACCCACGTTTTTCCACTCGAATGGCATTATCGTATAGCAATATGTACCCTATTGTATGATGAATGTAGTTTTCTACATGTCTTCCTCATCCATCAGTACTTGGTTATATCCAGCGTAGCGGTCCATGAAAGATAGGAGTGCATGGTTTGTTGTGTTGTCGCACAGAATGTCAATGTGAGGTAGAGGGGACCCATCCTTTGGGCTTGCTTTGTTAAGATTCCTGTAATTAACACACATTCTGACCCTTCAATTCCATCTTTCTTTGGAACTGGAACCACATTAGATATCCACTCTGGATACTTGGACACTTTAATGAAACCTGCAGCCAGTTGCTTTCTGATTTATTTCCTCCTTGATTTTGAGAGCCACATTTGGTTTCATACGACGTAGCTTTTGTTTGACATGCTTCATACCTGGAATGAGTGGTATTGTATACTGAGCTATATCCTTGTCAAACCCTGTCATATCTTGGTACGACCAAGCAAATACATCAACAAATTCGCTAAGCAAATTAATTAGCTCTTTTTGTTCGTCTTGACTTAGTGTTAATCCAAATTTAACTTCTTTGAGAGTCTTATCATTAGAAATATTAACTGTTTCTGTATCTTCAATAATTGCTGTTTTATTTTCGTGTTCTTCCATTGCTTTTATTATTTCTTTGTCATTTTTATCATTAGCAAAGCAATATTGATCAGGGTTAGGGGAAGGACACGCATCGTTAGCAAAGGTATTCATTTCATTGAATTCATTGGTCATTACATTAAAAAGGGCAAGGTCAGCTGCAACCTCACCGGAATTATTTGGGATAGAGGAAGGAGACTCGACAAGATGCTCAACAGAAGAAACTACAGAAGACTCAATAGCAGTAAGGGGGTCGGCCTTAGATCCTAAAGACTCATCTATGGACTCAGACTCGAACTCGGATCCAGACTATTCATATTCATCAAACATAGGACCTTTGCCAGTGATCACTTCCACCTTTTCTCCACTTGGCGTAGTGATCTTCATTGTCTTGCGCCATCCCTTTAAAACACCATCAGCTGGGACAATTAACTCAGAGGGGTCGAAATCTTTTCTCGATATGACAGCTTGAATGAGCTCAAAATTGTCATTATTGATAGGATTGGGTTCATTCTTTTCCAGCCCAAAAAGAAGATTAATGTTCATATCATTAGAGCTTGGACTGACTGGTTTCTCAGTTGTTGAGAACTCATCGCCTTCGTCGAAGAAATCACAACCCAAGAACATCTCAAAACCTGACTCACGCTTCCCATTATGGACGAAAGGCTTGAGGAATTCATAGCATGGGAAGTTTCCCCCCTCTTTGATTTACTGGCCATTGAGAGTGAAGGGATAAGGATCCATGGACATTTCCGTCTTCATGGTTCGAGCATTGTTGCGATCTTTCATCCTCGAGAGAGCTTGTTTCATATCTTCCTTTGTTGGTTTGAACCCTAAGACAAAGGTGTCTTTCTTTGGAGCACCAGGGTGACCCCAGAGTTCATCTATCTTTTTCTTAAGTCCAAGGGTCATTCTAGGGAAATGCCCTTGCTTCTTCATGATTACAATGATGTTTGTATTTGAATAGGGATCAAAATCGAGGTGACACTTCTCCTCTTCTTCAATCATGAGAACATCGTCTAGAGAAAACCCCCAGAGATCCTCATCTTCCTCATCATGTTTGACATGGACAATGGGGGTGTCGATAACTTGAATATGCATGGGAAAGGCGTCAATACTGATTGGAATCCCTCCAACTATGGCTTTTACCTTTTAGTGCAGCGATGACGGGATCGCCTTTAGCTCATGAAGCCAAGGACGACCTAACAACAGATTAATAAAAGCCTTAATTTCCACCACCTGAAACTTGGTGCGACGTTCAATAGCTCCAGTAGTTATGTTTAACATGATAGTACCCACGGCTTGACGGCGAGTATTATCATAAGCACGAATCCTTGAGTAGATGGGATCAATTCTTCATTCTTTATGCTCAACTTCTTTTCAGTGCGCAGTGGGCATACGTTGATTGTTAAGCCATTATCAACTAGGCTCATGGGAATATTCATCTGCCTACACACCACAGTGAGGTTTAAGGCCTTGTTATTTGATCTCCTTCCAGGGGCAGATCCTGATCAGAAAAGAAAATCAGATTATTGGTACTTGGCAATTCAGTATTGAGAAAGCTAACTAACCCTTGAGGAGTCAAGTCACTATCAAATCCTATCTTCACCAGAGCATTCATCACATCCTTTCGATGCTCGTGGGAGGTAGCCAAAAGCTTCTATACATTCATTTCCACCTTAGTCATTTGTAGTTTCTTGATCACATCGCTGCTCACAGGGTCGATGGGATCAACTGTTGGTTGTGCTTGTGGTGGAGGTGGACTGGGTTGTTGCAACCTTCCATTCCTGGTGAGAACCTTGACCTCAGAGTCCCCCCAAACATCTTCGCTAGTGCTAAGAGATGAACAGGCTATATCTTTGAGATAGACGTTTTCATCGTCACTATCCCAAATTCCATTCACTTCTTCATAGCTTGAAACAAAAACAACTTCTAGTAGAGGTTTATTCATAGATTGAATTAGTAGTGATGGATCAAAGGAGACTTCATCTCCCGTGATAGCCAAAGCATCATGTAGGCGTCGTTCGAAGTGCGCCTATGTTAAGCAAGTTGTGAATATGCTTAACACTCATAGGAATTGGGAATTGACATACGATAAGGGACACGATAAGGGACAAGGAAAGTAGGGAGCCGCCAACAAGTTTTTAAGGAACTTGTAAACCTTTCACGGATCATAAAAGGCAACCATGAATAAAGGGACAACGAAAGGCAACAACGATTGACCTGTGAAGGTTACACCCTGTAGGGAATAATTTCAAGCGTTAATCCCTAGCATGTCACTAAGAAATAAAAATCAAATCTTTAACCATAACATGATACTAACAATCATAAATATTAGGAAGAACATAGGAAGCATCGCAGGAATCATAATAAGCATATTTGATATTATAACCTTTTCCCTAAACATGATACTAGGAATATCATAATAACAATATAAACATGATTTCTACATCATAATATCAATTAAAACCATTAAATTACTTACTTTGATGCCTCGTACCTCTTTCTAATAACAAAATACACACGTTAGTAACTTCAAGGAAAATAATAAACAAACAATTAAATTAAATAATAATTGAAAGAGAGATTTAGGATCAAACCCTCAGAAATCAAACCTTTCACGTCTAGGGCGAAGGAAACTTCGAATATGGCTAGTTGTTTCTAGATCTTGCGAATGCAGAATTTTGTATGTAAAAGCAAGGTTTAGAAAAGAGAAAGAGAAAGAGATGATGAATGATTAAAGAAGAGAATGAGAGAATTAATTTAATGAAAACTGATTGTAGGTGAATATTAATTAAAACTGATTGTTGAGGAATGAAAACGGAGTTTTTGACCTAATTTATAGAGAAAATCAGCCAAAAAGATAAAATATACAAAACAGAGTATTGGCGCAAATGAAACAGAGCTGGCGCCAATCTTGGCTAACTGGCGCCAGGCACCAGCAATAGCGCCAGGCGCTAGGCTTAGCTCCAAGCGCCAATGCCTGGAGTAAGGCGCCAGGCCTGTTTTTGACGCGCTTTCTCAAATCAGATAAGTTTTTCCGTATAGGAGGATAAAATCGTATATTTTCTTCAAAAATGCTATTTGATTTTAATTAAAACTCTGAAAAGTCAACAAAAGTCAATTTATCAATGCTAATTGAATTAGGAATGAAAAGAACCTTCTAGAAGATTCTAGAAGACTAAAACCATTCCTAATTGCATTAGGAATGATAAATCATATTAGGCCCTCCTCTAGATCATTGGGCCGCATATAAGGGTCAAATCGGGCCCAGTTTAGTAAATTGGCCATAACTTCCTCAATATTCATTGGAATAGGGCTTATAATATATCGTTGGAAAGCACTTGTCAAGCCCCATACAACTACACCATTATTGGACCCACATAATGGACCAACCAAAGTGGATTGGCTGTTTTCTTAAAATAAGTTTTCAAAAACAGAGAGAAAAGAAAAGCAATTAAAACTATCCGCAACACTAGACTTTCCACACTTTCACCTCATTCGATTATGATTCAACGTGAAAGGTACTCATCACTGGGTTTGGTTTTGGAGAGACACAAATGGGTGTCTACATAAGCCCCCACTTTGACTGAGTTTGGAGAAACGCAAGTTTCGAAAACAAAAGTCAAAGTATCGATAGGGACGGAGAATGATTCAGAGCGTTCTGCGATCCTTAATCACTCTTGTAACGTCGATACCTGCAAAACTAGCGTTAGTTAAACATATAAAAGAGTTAAGAAACGCATATCTTGCACCGTCGAGCACACGTCTCTGAAAGTAACCGATTTGCTGCATCCTTGTTGTTTTGATGACCTCCTACAAGCTAGAGAATGCCATCCCGCTTGAAAACTGCTACGCCCGTAACTGCTACCAATATAGAAGATTGCTTCGCCTGAAACGATCCCCCTCCGCTTTGATAATATTCCACGTCTATGGGAATACTATCGAAGATTGCTTCTCTTTAAACAATCCTCAGTTGTTTGTGACAACTCTCCACAATCTAGGGAACGCCACCTTGCTGTTTTGATGTTCACTCGTCTCTGAACAAAGAGCTTCCTTTTGATATGTTCACGCGCCTCTGAACAAAGAGCTTCTTTTCTTTTTTTTGGATGTGTTCACGCGCCTCTGAACAAAGAGCTTCTTTTTGATATGATCTTCTTAATGATGTGTCCACGCGTCTCTGAACGAAGAGTTTGATAATAGGATTCCCACGCGTCTCTGAGCAAAAGAGCTTGTAGGAAATGTTCACGCGTCTCTGAACAAAAGAGTTTGAATGAAATGTCCACGCGTCTCTTAACAAAAGAGCTTTGATAATAGTATGCCCACGCGTCTATGGAGCAAAAAAACTTCGATGGAGATGTTCACGCGTCTCTGAACAAAGAGCTTCGGTACTTGAACGTTTGTTGCGATAATACTCTGAAGAAAAATTTCCGAAGACCAATGTTTGTCGATCTCTAAAGCTCGCCTGAACTTTGCTTCCGCTAAAACCAGTATGTTGGTGTTTCCGTGATTAGGCGCTTTAAGCTAAGTGAGACGATCTTTCATCAGGTCGATCAATTATTGCAATTGTAATCAAACTGACTACTTAATCATGTCAAATTGCTTATAGGGGCTAACTGGCGTACCAAGGAACCCGAAATTGTTGTATGAGGTCGAAATCACCTTTCTGAGAGGCTTCGAGCTCTGTCGCTGCTGAAATATCTCTGGCGCCAAGAGTTGACTCTGTCGCCGAACACTGTGGTAGGGTCTTCCCTATTCTGCTACACCTGTATTTATTTTTGACTATAGAACTTTGACAATCTCTTTAATCATCTTAGGGTTGACATAAGGCTTTAAATTATCTTAGGGTTGACCTAAGGTTTTAATGTTGCTTGACTCATCGGCTTGACACGACTCAAGGTATAAACTTGACTCGATGTGATTGACTGACTCGAGGTTGACTCGACTCAAAGTGAAATGACACGTGTGACTCATGACCCGTGTATGCATTGTAATGTGATCGTGCGACTCGAAAAATGCAAAAAGCAAAAATGCAAAAATTTTCCGTCATTTTTGTGGAGGGTACCTGTAGGGAATAATTCAAGCCTTTAATCCCACTAGCTCGAACCCCACTGTGATCATACAATAAATTACGGTGGCGTCCAAAAGGGAAGAAGATAGAGCAAAAGAGTCGCCAACAAGTTTTTAAGGAACTTGTAAACCGTTCATAAGATGAAGGTTACACCCCTTCATGATCCAAGAGATCGTCAACTCCATAAGATCATGAACCAAATAAGGGTTCGGGGATGATGGTACAAATCCAACCTAAAAGAGATTGAACTTGCCCTAATAATAGGCCTCTACTTTATTCTGCTCGTATTCATGTGCGCTTTCTGACTAACATGCAATCAATAGGATTAACCCTAAACCTGTTTAATCTATGTTGGTTGAATATAATGCACAAATAAACTATTATTGGTGATCACTTGAAATAATAATCACAATTAACCCTAACAAGATTATTAATATCTTATTAAGTGTAATTACAAGTACAAATTCCCTTTAACATGCATAAAAGGTGATCAAGCAATAAATAATAAGCATCAAGCAACATAATAAATAATAAATATCATGAATATTCATAATCATCATAAATCATAACAATTATAATCATAATCATAATCATGTTAATATTAAAGCATAATAATAGCAAGATCCTAGGCATGATACTAATAAGATTAATAACAAACCCTAGCATGTCACTAAGCAATAAAAATCAAATCTTTAACCCTTACATGATACTAGAAATCATAAATATTACGAAGAGCATAGGAAGCATCATAACAATCATATTTAATAAGAAAATTACCCTAGACATGATACTAGGAATCATAATAACAATATAAACATGATTTCTACATCATAAATCAATAAATCAATTAAAGATCTTACTTTGATGCCTCGTACCTCTTTCTAATAAAAAAAATACACACTTTAGTAACTTCAAGGAAAATAATAATCAAAAAAATTAAATTAAATAATTGAAATAGAGATTTGGGACCAAACCCTCAGAAATTAAAACCTTTCACGTCTAGGGCGAAGGCAACTTCGAATATGGCTAGGTGTTTCTAGATCTTGCGAATGCGGAATTTTGTATGTGAAAACAAAGTTTAGGAGGAGATGAATGAAAGAGATGAATGATTAAGAGAAAATTAAAGGAATGCTAATGAATGAAAACTGATTGAAGGTGAATAACTTGCGAATGAGGAGAATTGGTGAATGAAAACTGATCGTAGGTGAATGTAGATGTAGATGATGAATGAAAACGGAGTTTTAAATACGATATTTATAGAGAAAATTAGCCAAAAAAGATAAATTAACAAAACAGAGTCTGACGCTTAGGAAACAGAGCTGGCGCCAACCCTGGCTAGCTGGCGCTAGGCACCAGCACTAGCGTCAGGCGCCAATGGCTAGCGCCAGGCGCCAAGGCCTGGGGTTGGACGCCAAGCTTGATTTTAACGCGTTTTCAAAAATCCGATAAGTTTACCGTACTGGAGGATAAAATAATATAATTTCTTCGAAAATGCTATATGATTTTGATTAAAACTCTGAAAAGTCAACAAAGTCAATTTATCAATGCTAATTGAATTAGGAATGAAAAGAACCTTCTAGAAGAATCTAGAAGACTAAAACCATTCCTAATTGCATTAGGAATGATAAATCTTATTAGGCCCTCCCCTAGATCATTGGGCCGCATATAAAGCTCAAACCGGGCCCAGTTTGGTAAATTGGCCATAACTTCCACAATGTTCATCGGAATTGGGCTTATAATATATCGTTGGAAAGGTCTTTGCAAGCCCCATCCAACTACACCACTATTGGACCCATATCATGGACCAAACAAACTGGATTGACTATTTTCTTAAAATAAAGTTTTCAAAAACAGAGAGAAGAGAAAAGAAATTAAAACTTTCCGCAACACTTGACCTTTCCACACTTTCGTTTCATTCGATTATGATTCGATGTGAAAGGTACTCATCACTGGGTTTGGTTTTGGGGAGACACAAATGGGTGTCTATAGAAGCCCCCACTTTGATTGAGTTTGGAGAAACGCAAGTTTCGAAAACAAAAGTCAAAGTATCGATAGGGACGGAGAATGATTCAGAACGTTCTGCGATCCTAAACCATTCTTGTAAAGCCGATACCTGCAAACTAACGTTAGGTAAACAGATAAAAGAGTTAAGAAACGCGTATCTTGCACCGTCGAGCACACGTTTCTGAAAGTCACCGATTGCTTTGATGACCTCCTGCAAGCTAGAGAATGTCATCCCGCTTGAAAATCGCTACGCCTGTAACTGCTTCCAAATTAGAAGATTGCTTCGCCCGAAACGATCCTCCTCCGCTTTGATAGTATTCCACGTCCAAGGGAATACCATCGAAGATTATTTCTCTTGAAACAATCCTCATCCGCATTGATAATATTCCACATCCTAGGTAATACCATCGAAGATTATTTCTCTTGAAACAATCTCCAGTTGTTTGTGACAACTTTCCGCAAGCTATGGAATGTTACCTTGATGCTTTGACGTTCTGAACAAAGAGCTTCTTTTTCCCGCTGTGATAGTCTTTGAAAAGATCACTGCTTTTTAATATTTGCTATGCCAGTACGTCGGTGCTTTGCTGCTTGTGAACCAGTATGTCAGTGCTTTTGCTGTGATGACAATCCTCTTTTCTTTGGGAATAGTTGCCAACACAACTCTCGTATGATGTATGACAATCCGATTTAGGGAAATTTGTCAATGCTTCGTAACAATCCATCCTTGGAAATGTTGCCACGATGAAGCGACAATCCGTATCTCGGAAAATTTGCCAAAATCCAATTTTTGGAAAAGTTGCCAATGCTTCGTAACAATCTTTCATAAGAACTTTGCTACGATCGACAATCCACATCTTGGAATATAACTCTTGAAAGCAATCCACCTTGGAAATTTGCCAACGCTATGCCACAATCCTTTTAGGAAAATATTGCCACAATTGACAATCCGCGTCTTGGAACATTTGCAAAAAGAGTCGACCGACAATCCACTTCGGGAAAATTTGCCACTTGCTGAAATGAATGACAATCCACGTTGAGGAACTTTTGCTGATATTTATCATGAATAGAAACCTACGACAATCCTTTGGGAAATTTTGCCATAGGGAACTAGGTGTATGATAATCCAATGTCAGAAAACTTGCCAGCGATCTATGAATGTATGACAATCCGAACTTGGAAAAACTTGCCAAACAAAGAAAGAGCACGACAATCCACGCTTGGAAACTTTGCCAGAGATGACAATCCAATCTTGGAAAAATTGTCGTTGAGGAAGATGCACGACAATCCATTTTTGGAAATATTGTCAGTTGGGGATGACAATCCAATTTTTGGAAAACTTTGTCGTATAATAAGAATGTGCGACAATCCATATTTGGAAATATTTTCGTTTAAGTGCTTGCTTTTGAACCGATGCTTTGGTGTTTGTAATGAGCCAATACTTAGGCGCTTAAGCTAAGTGAGACGATCTTTCGTCAGGTCGATCACTTAGACTGTAATCAAATCGACTACTCAATCATGTCAAATTGCTTATAGGTGCTAACTGGCGTACCAAGGAACCCGAAATTGCTATATGAGGTCGAAATCACCTTTTTGAGAGGCTTCGAGCTCTGTCGCTGCTGAAATATCTCTGGCGCTAAGAATTGACTCTGTCGTCGAACGCTGTGATAGGGTCTTCCCTGTTGTGCTGCACCTGTATTTATTTTGACTATAGAACTTTGCCAATCTTTTTAATTATCTTAGGGTTGACCCAAGGCTTAATGTTGCTTGATTCATCGACTTGACACGACTCAAGGTAAAAACTTGATTCACTGTGATTGACTGACTCGAGGTTGACTCGACTCGAAGTGAAATGACATGATATGACATGACATGACTCAATTTGTACATGACTCATGTGTGCATTGTAATGTGATCGTGTGACTCGAAAATGCAAAAAACAAAAATTTTCCTTCATTTTTGTGGAGGGTACTGTAGGCGTCGCTCGAAGTGCGCCTACGTTAAAAGCATGTTGTGAATATGCTTGGCACTCATAGGAAGTGGGAATTGACATTACGATTAGGGACAAATAAAGTAGGGAGCCACCAACAAGTTTTTAAGGAACTTGTAAACCGTTCACGGATCATAAAAAGGCAACCACGATAAGGGGCAACGATAGGCAACAACGATTGACCCGTGAAGGTTACACCCCATTCATAATCCATGAGATTATTAACTCCATATGGTTCGGAACCACGAAAGGAGGATCGGGGATGATGGTACGAAGTGAGTCATGGAGTCACATTCGCCCGTATTGGCCTCTACTCGATTCTCATAGTGAAAAACATTCATGTGATCTCAAAGGCATACAAACAATAATTCAATTTGCTCCAAACTATCATTTAACTAAATTGGTTCAAAATTAATGCACACATAATTCTAAATATTTGTGATCACTTGATTAAACAACAAGATTAAAAGGAACCTAAACCGGTTGTCCAAATTATCTTATTAGTCGTGATTTTCAATTACATATTCCCATTAAACATGCAATATTGTGATCAATAAATATACTAAAATCAATATAAACATAAAAACCAATTTAATCATAATTTTAACAACAGAAAAATCGTTAGAAAAATAATAATGATAAAAAGAGCATAATCCTTACTTTGAATCTGTTTGTTTGCAACTACAAAATAATAAACGAGTTAGTAACTTCAAGGAAATAATAAAACAACAATTAAATTAAATTAAATAAAAACAAGGTTAATTTTGGGGCCAAACCCTCAAGCGATTCTACCTTTCACGCCTTGGTTTAAGGATAGAACCTCGAGTAAAATATGGACTCCTTTGAGTGCTTGAAGAAGGAATTTTGAAGTGAAAAGGGTAGGCTAGTGTTTAGGTTAAGAGCATAGAAGAGAGAAAATAAGAATAAAAAGAATTTTGGTTGCCCCGTTTATCAGAAATGAGGGGGTATTTATAGGGAAATGTGCTGAGGGAGCACACGGAACCCTAAAATGATAAAAACCCTAAAAAAGTATCCCGTGACACGGTCAGACTGTACCGTGACACGATTAGACTGTACCATCAGACGGTACAAGTTCCCGTGACACGGTCAGTTTTTGGAGTGTCGCGGGAAATTTTCAGAAAACGGAACAGAAAACGCGTTAAGGGTTTACGCGGAAAGGACACGGAACTCCCCGTGTCACGGCAGACCTCCCGTGTCACGGGAAGTCCCACCGTCAGACGGGAAGAGTTCCCGTGACACGGTCAATCTTGACCGTGACACTTGACCGTGACACGGTCAGTTCCAGTCCACTTTTCCGTCTAAATTCATTTTTAACCCTAATTTCTTTCGGCTTTTTAAGTGCCGATTGATAATTTCGGGCTTTTTTCTGACTTTTATTATTCGGGCTAAAATAAGAAAATAATAAAATAAAAATAAATAAAATATTTGGGCCAAAAATAATAATAAAATAATAAAATAAAAAGGTTTGGGCTTAAAATTAATGAACATTTTAAAACTATGCTTTTACCAAACACCAAGACTGATCCATAGACCTTTCGAAAATATGAATTTAATAAAATACGATTTTTTAAGCACTCTCGGGATTAAATACTAAACCCGACCAATGGCGGCGGTGAAAGGTTATTTATCATCGGGCTTGGTTTTGGGGAGACATTTTTAGGTGTCTACAGGTACCGACTTTCTCCCGAAAAAGAAGGACGCGAAAAAGAATCGAAATTTTGAAGATGCATGTTGAATGAGCTTAGTCAAATGTTGTTTGATACTATCTCTCAAGGTGAAAGGATTAATCCATCCTAGGCTATCTCAACTGTTGACTCAATGATGAAAGCATTTAGGTAACTTAGGCACGGAGGCTAAGCACTTCGTACTTTGTGATGCAATGATGATTATGATTGATGAGTGATGTTGATATGACAAAGCATGCTTCAACGTTGTGATTTCATGACAAAGGGTTCCTAGGGGAAGTATTTGGTCATGAATCTGTGCGGTGTGTGAAAGTGACACTAAAGTTAGGCCGCAAGAGCTAAGTGTGTGGAAAGATATTATTTGTTAAAAGAGTCAAATGGGGGTGACTCTTAGGCTAGGTAAGCTAATAATGTTGGGATCAAGCCCCCAAGTCTAGCTCTAAGTGAATAGGGATGAGCACAGGGGATCCCTTGATATGATCATGGTGCAAGTGTGTGAATGTGAATATGAATGCATGTTTATTACGGCCGCACCTCGATGTGAGGTTGCCTACGTATCCGTTAGGAATCAGGCCGAACGTAGCTCTAGCCGAACCTCGCACAAGTGTGTGTATACCTCAAAAAGGTCTTTTAAGGGTTGTAACGTGGTTAGGCTAAAGGTTATAGAAGAAGAAGGGGATAAAGGCTCAAGACCCTAGATAAGCCCCCAGGGTGTGCAACTTCGCTTTTGAATATTTGTATTTTCATGCTTGAGGTTTTCTACTCTTTTTTTAGCTATTTCATTTTTTTAAGTGTGAGCAATCTCGATCATGCGGTCTATCACTCACTTGGCATTCATGTTTCTCAGGCACGGTACCGAGCACTCGATAAGAGACGCAATCTGAGACGTGTTCTTATCGAAGACATTTTCATATCAAAGACATTGGAACACTTACCCTTTTGTACACTTGTTTTCATTTTTTATTTTTGCTTATTTTTTGCTATTGCTTTCTTTTGAATTTGCTCAAGCTTTCTTTAGAATTGCATAAGTTGCACACCATCCCATCCCAAGGTTAGATAGATGTAGGTTGAAAAAAAGAAGGGTCTATCGTAGACGAGGCTCAAAGTGGTTTATGAAGAAAGGATTGCATATTCGAAAGGTGAAAGGAGATATGATGTGGCTACAAGGGTTGCCTTAAATCATTGGTATACCTTGTGCTTAATTCGACATGGATTTTTTTTTTTTTTTTTTAATGCAATGCAATGTGATGATCATATGCAAGGAAATAAATGCTCATTTTTATTAAAAGAAAATAAATAAAGAATCTACAAAAATTAATCTAAGGGAAAAGAAAGGTGCCTATGCTAGACCTATTGGGGAAAGGAAAAAATGAAAAAGAAATAGAAAAAAAAAAAGAGGTCATGAAATTTTGTCGTTGTAGCTCGCCTCTTGTCTTGTGTCATTTGCTTCATCATCACCCAGTCTTCTCGCTATCTAGAGGCAATGGGACCTTGTTTTCTTCTATGAGATCTTGAATGAGACTTTGAAACCTGTAGCATTCATCAGTGGTATGACCGTTTCCTCGATGGTACTTGCAATAGGAATTTGGATTCCATCTCGAAGATCGATTTTCTGGTGTTGGATCCTCGGTAGGGCCAATAGGTTTGATTAATCCTCGATCATAGAGATGATCGAAAGCAGCATCGTAGGTCATTCCAATGGATGTGAACTCTCGCCTGGGTTTCCTTTTAGATCCTTGACTGTCCATGGCTAAGACATCATTATGGTCCAAGGTACTAACATTATTACTAGAGTGGGCGTTTTCGGAAGAAGAAGGATTGTCGCTCTTCTTTCCTTTCCAGCCACCGTGGTTGCTATTGTTAGTAGCTTTTTGCTTTGCGAGGTCATCTTCGATTTCAATTCCAATGTCATAAACGGCCTTGAAGGTATTCAAATTGTGTTGATATTTTATGTGCTTTGAATACTTCTCTTGAAGATTTTTGATAAACATCCTCACAGACTCCTTTTTGGTGGGGACCTCAATCATCTTAGCAGAAGTTTCCCTCCATTTATTAAAGAAAGAAGTAAAGCCTTCATTCTCTTTTTGTCTTAGCATCTCAAGTTGTCTATGGTCGGTTTCAGCTTGGACATTGTACTTGTACCTATCAATGAAAGCGTTTACTATCGATTCCCATGTAGAGGTTTTCTCCTTGTCAAGGGAGAAGTACCATTGTTGGCAAACGGTTTCAAGAGATAGTGAGAACAGAGAAGGAAAAACCTTCTTATCGATACCCTTAATGCTCATTATAGTTTCAAAAGCTCTTAGACAGAAGTAAGGGTTATCTGTTGCCTTGAATTTAGGGATGTCAGTGGCGTTGAACTTATGCGGAAGAAGTTCCTTGTCCAGCGAGACCCCTTGTGAACTCATGCCCTGAAATTTGTAGTCACTAGATAGCTTGCTTAGACTCTCTTGCATGAGGTTCATCTGTTGTTGCTTCACGGGGTCATCGACCCTAAGTGCGAGAAGTTTCAGTGTTTCAGTCACAGTAGCCAGTTGGTTCTTAAGATCATTGACTTCTTCTTGAGTTGCCATTATCTTCTTAGCCTTCCTCTTTTGACGAATTGGTTTATCAAAAAGCGAGACTTGAACAAAGGTGTTGTCCTTGATTAATCGCCCTTCTCTCCTCGACCAAGTACTGTGGAAAAGGAATTTGGGGATATTCATTGTTAATTATTTGACTCAAACTTTATTCAACATGCGATGGATGGAGGAAATAAAGAGAGATGGTATAGAATGTGAAGAAAAGTGATGTAGACGGAGGGATATGAAGGATTAGGAGTAGAATGTACCCCCCAACTCAAATGACGGAAAAGACCGACTCATGCATGAACCTAAGACATGGTCATGGTGATGTATACTCAAAGTGTGCGCTAAGACAAGTGAGTGTATGTGACATGTTAAGATTCGTGTCATGACCATGTGGCTAGACTATGTGACCAAGACTCGATTAATGACTTGACAAGGTATTATTGACAGCGAAAATTAACCGAATTAATTAGCAAACTGGTTAATTAGACCCTAGGTGATGACTCGACAAATAATCCGAACTGTCGGCCAAGCAACAGGACTGGCGTCACACTGTGGAGCCTGGCGCCAGACAACATAGCTGCCGTCAGGCGCTACACTCCATGGTGTGGCGCTACAGCTCATACCTTGGCGCCAATATTAGAGCTTCGGTCTGGGACTGTTTTCGGTGTTATTAGTCAACTGGGGTATGCCTAAAGTCGTACTAGGTCAATTCCGATTAAAAAAAATTAGACTTTAGACTCAAATTAATTAATTAATCAATTAATTAGGCAAAGTTCTTTAAGTCATTAATTTATTTAGTCTCAACACAAGTCAACAAACGGTTAGGAAAAACATGGAATATATGCACAACAAATAATGCACAATTAGTCAAGTAGGCACAATATGATGCAATGAGTTTGCAACCTAACCATGGCTCTAGTTCTCTAAAGTTCGGGATATGGTTTAGTCAAAGAGGGTCCATGGTTAATTGTCCGGATGCACCGCGCGGAAGCCTAACCGTGAAGGATTGGCGCGAGTGGATGGGACACCGCGAGTTTTAGAAAAAACTCGCTTCCATGGTTTGGTGAATTCAACATCTCGGATGTACCCTTTGTTGCACGGAGCGTTCAATCGGGTAGATGGAGCATGAATTCCCTGAGGGTTATGTCCATATGTAGAACACATATGGGTTTTAGAAAAGTGAGAAAAAATTCAATCAGGAAGTAGGATCGAGCAAACAATACGAAAAACCGGTCAAAATTAGAACGCATATTTCTGGCTCGGTATTGGGGGAAATTGGCGCCAGCAAACAGAGACTGGCGCCAGATTTTAACTATAGCGCCTGGCGCCAATACTGGCGTCTGGCGCTACAACTAAAACCCTGGCGCCAAGCTCTGGCCCCTGACGCTACTTCCCACATGCCTCAGCAACTTTTTGTGCTCGATAAAATCTTTCAGTTTCGCGCGGTGTTATTTCCGTCCCAGTTGTGAAAGACATTCCTCAAATTTCCTACGTGTAAAATCCTATGTTTTTGACTCATTACGGATGGTCTTTCCAATGAGATCCTTTTTATGCATATGACAATAATGTTAATCAAAATTACGCACATGAAATACTTAGAACTTTTCGAGTCTCATCCACTCATTCTATATCATTGCCGAAACAAATTCAGGAATTAAAATAGAAATCCTCCCTAGTGGAGTCGCCAAAAAACTGTAGGGAATAATTCAAGCCTTTAATCCCACTAGCTCGAACCCCACTGTGATCATACACTAAAGTACGGTGGCGTCCAAAAGGGAAGAAGATAGAGCAAAAGAATCGCCAACAAGTTTTTAAGGAACTTATAAACCGTTCATAGGATGAAGGTTACACCCCTTAACGATCCAAGAGATCGTCAACTCCATAAGGTCATGAACCAAATAAGGGTTCGGGGATGATGGTACAAATCCAACCTAAAAGAGATTGAACCTGCCCTAATAATAGGCCTCTACTTTATTCTGCTCGTATTAATGTGCGCTTTCGGACTAACATGCAATCAATAGAATTAACCCTAAACTTGTTTATTCTATGTTGGTTGAATATAATGCACAAATAAACTATTATTAGCGATCACTTGAAATTATAATCACAATTAACCCTAACAAGATTATTAATATCTTATTAAGCGTGATTACAAGTACAAATTCCCTTTAACATGCATAAAAGGTGATCAAACAATAAATAATAAGCATCAAGCAACATAATAAATAAAAAATATCATGAATAAAATAATCATCATCAAAATAATAAAAATATTCATAATCATCATAAATCATAACAATTATAATCACAATCATAATCATGTTAATATTAAAGCATAATAATAGCAAGATCCTAGGCATGATACTAATAAGATTAATAACAAACCCTAGCATGTCACTAAGCTATAAAAATTAAATCTTTAACCCTAACATGATACTAGCAATCATAAATATTAGGAAGAGCATAGGAAGCATCATAACAATCATATTTAATAATAAAATTACCCTAGACATGATACTAGGAATCATAATAACAATATAAACATGATTTCTACATCATAAATCAATAAATCAATTCAAGCACTTACTTTGATGCCTCGTACCTCTTTCTAATAACAAAATACACGCGTTAGTAACTTCAAGGAAAATAATAATCAAAACAATTATATTAAATAATTGAAATAAAGATTTGGGACCAAACCCTCAAAAATTAAAACCTTTCACGTCTAGGGCGAAGGCAACTTCGAATATGGCTAGGTGTTTCTAGATCTTGCGAATGCGGAATTTTGTATGTGAAAACAAAGTTTAGGAGAAGATGAATGAAAGAGATGAATGATTAAGAGAAAATTAAAGGAATGCTAATGAATGAAAACTGATTGAAGGTGAATAACTTGCGAATGAGGAGAATTGGTGAATGAAAACTGATCGTAGGTTAATGTAGATGTAGATGATGAATGAAAAAGGAGTTTAAATACGATATTTATAGAGAAAATCAGCCAAAAAAGATAAATTGACAAAACAGAGTCTGACGCTCAGGAAACAGAGCTGGCGCCAGGCACCAGCACTAGCGTCAGACGCCAATGGCTAGCGCCAGGTGCCAAGCCTGGTTCCAGGCGCCAAGGCCTGGGGTTGGACGCCAAGCTTGATTTTAACGCGTTTTTGAAAATCCGATAAGTTTACCGTACTGGAGGATAAAATAATATAATTTCTTCAAAAATGCTATTTGATTTTGATTAAAACTCTGAAAAGTCAACAAAGTCAATTTATCAATGCTAATTGAATTAGTAATGAAAAGAACCTTCTAGAAGAATCTTGAAGACTAAAACCATTCCTAATTGCATTAGGAATGATAAATCATATTAGGCCCTCCCCTAGATCATTGGGCCGCATATAAAGCTCAAACCGGGCCCAGTTTGGTAAATTGGCCATAACTTCCTCAATGTTCATCGGAATTGGGCTTATAATATATCGTTGGAAAGGTCTTTGCAAGCCCCATCCAACTACACCACTATTGGACCCATATAATGGACCAACCAAACTGGATTGGATGTTTTCTTAAAATAAAGTTTTCAAAAACAGAGAGAAGAGAAAAGAAATTAAAACTTTCCGCAACACTAGACCTTTCCACACTTTCGTTTCATTCGATTATGATTCGACGTGAAAGGTACTCATCACTGGGTTTGGTTTTGGGGAGACACAAATGGGTGTCTACAGTACCGACTTTCTTCCGAAAAAGAAAGACGCGAAAAAGAATCGAAAGTTTTGTTTTGAAGATGCATGTTGAATGAGCTTAGGTTGTGCAAGGATTAATTCATCCTAGGCTATCTCAACTGTTGACTCCATGATGAAAGTATTTGGGTAACTTAGGCACGGAGGCTAAGTACTTCATACTTTGTGATGCAATGACAATTATGATTGATGAATGATGAGCGATGTGACAAGGCATGCTTTATGTTAAGATTTCATGACAAAGGGTTCCTAAGGGAAGTATATTTGGTCATGTATCTGTGATGTGTGTGAAAGTGACACTAAAGTTAGGCCACAAGGGCTAAGTGTGTGGAAAGATATTATTTGAAAAAAGAGTCAAATGATAGTGACTCTTAGGCTAGGGTAAGCTAATAATGTAAGGATCAAGCCCCCAAGTCTAGCTCTAAGTGAAAAGGGATGAACATAGGAAATCCCTTGATATGATCATGGTGCAAGTGTGTGAATGTGAATATGAATGCATGTTTATTACGGTCGCACCTCAATGTGAGGTTGCCTACGTATCCGTTAGGAATCAGGCCGAACGTAGCTCTAGCCGAACCTCGCACAAGTGTGTATACCTCACTTGGCATTCATGTTTCTCAGGCACGGTACCGAGCACTCGATAAGAGACGCAATCTGAGACGTGTTCATATCGAAGACATTTTCATATCAAAGACAGTGGAACACTTGCCCTTTTGTACACTTTTATTATTTATTGCTTTTATTTTTTTACTATTTTAATCTTTTGAATTACTCAAGCTCTTTTTTATGATTGCATAAGTTGCACACTATCCCATCCCAAGGTTAGGTAGATGTAGGTTGAAAAAAGAAAGGTCTATCGTTAGACGATGCTCAAAGTGGTTTATGAAGAAAGGATTGTATATTTGAAAGGTGAAAGGAGATATGATGTGGCTACAAGGGGTGCCTCAAATCATTGGTATACCTTGTGCTTAATTCGACAAGAATTTTTTTTTTTTTTTAATGCAATGCAATGTGATGATCATATATAAGAAAATAAATGATCATTTTATTAAAAAAGGGAAAAGAATCTACAAAATTCATCTAAGGGAAAAGAAAAGGTGTCTATGCTAGACTTATTGGGGAAAGGGTAAATAAAAAAGAAATAGAAAAAAGAGGTCACGAAATCTTGTCGTTGAAGCTCGCCTCTTGTCTTGTGTTGTTTGCTTTATCATCACTCGTTTTACTTTGTAAACTGGAGGCATTGGAAGCTTGTTATTATCAATCAAATGTTGGATAGCTTCCTTTAGCTTCCAACAGCTCTTGGTAGCATGACCCCTACCTTGATGGTACCTATAGTGTTCGTCTGGATTCCAACTAAGCGATCTTTTCTCGAGTGGGGGATCTTGAATAGGTCCGATGGGAGTAATGAGTCCTTTGGCATGGAGTCGATCGAAAGCATTATCGTAGCTAATTCCAATAGGGGTGAAATCCTTTCTTAGTCGATTACCCATGGCTAGGATCTCACTAAGGTCGAAAGTACCAACACTATTACTAGAGTAGGTGTTTCCGGAAGAAGAAGGATAGTTGTTCTTCTTCCCTTTACAGCCACTGTTACTATTGTTACTAATCTTGACCTTCTTGTCGCGCGGAGGAACATGAAGAAGATTTGAATCAATGGAGTCTTGAACACGATCCTTAGGGGCGAGACACTTTTCAGTAGTGTGACCGCGACCTTTATGGTATCGACAATAGGAATTCGGATCCCAATTGGGAAAACATTTTTCAGGTGGAGGGTCTTAACCTTGATCGTGAAGACAGTCAAAAGCTTCATTGTAAGTCATTCCTATTGGTGTGTATTCTTCAATCGTCCGTTTTGCATGTGGCTTAGGAGCATTGAGTTCTTCATTAATCCCTTGGCGAGAATTTTGTTCGATGACCATTACCCGATTTGCTAGTCCTTCTACCACATTCAAGAGCATGGCAATGACATCTTGCAGTTTTCGAACGTCCTCTTTTAGACTTGACGAGTCTTCCTTGGTATTATCTAAGAAAAGACTTTCATCCTCCCCAATCATGGCCACTTCATCAAGAGAGGTTATATAAGATGTCTCAATCATGGGCTCTCCTACAGGTGTGATAAGAAGTGATGGATCGAAGGATGCTTGGTCATCTTCGATGGCTAGGATCTCGGAAGTTTCATTGTCATCGATCAGATCTTGAATAGCTTATTTGAGTTTCCAACACTCTTCAGTGTCGTGACCTTTTTCTTGATGATATTTGCAGTGCTTATTGGGGTCCCACTTAGGTGGCCTGGCTTCTAGAACTGGATCTTTGATGGGCCCTATGGGCATGACTATTTCTTTATGATGCAGCTTCTCGAAAGCCGTTTCATAACTCATACCAAGTGGAGTGAACACTCTTTTTTATCTTTGGATTCGTGGTTTAGAGGCGTTCGTGGCATGTACTTCATTAATGGGAGAGGAAGAAGAAGGATGGTCATTCTTCTTTCCTCTCGCACCATTATCTTTCAGAAGGTCATCTTCAATGTCAATGCCCATATTATACACAGCCTTGAAAGTATTCAAGTTGTGTTGGTATTTTAAGTGCTTTGAATACTTCCCTTGGAGATTCTTGATAAACATCCTCACAGATTCTTTTTCGGTAGGAGCCTTGACCATATTAGCAGAAGTTTCCCTCCATTTGTTGAAGAAAGAAGTGAACCCTTCGTTTTCTTTTTGTTTTAACATCACAAGTTGTCTGTGGTCTGTTTCGTCTTGGATGTTGCACTTATATCTATCTATGAAAGCGTTTGTTATCGACTCCCAAGAAGAGGTTTTTTCTTTCTCGAGAGAAAAGAACCATTGTTGACAAACGGTTTCAAGAGATAGTGGGAACAGAGAGGGGAAAACCTTCTTATCGATACCCTTAATGTTCATTATGGTTTCAAAAGCTCTTAGATGGAAATAAGGGTTATCTGTTGCCTTGAATTTAGGGATGTCAGTGGCGTTGAACTTATGAGGAAGAAGTTCCTTGTCCAGCGAGACCCCTTGTGAACTCATGCCCTGAAATTTATAGTCACTAGATAGCTTGCTCAAAGTTTCTTGCATGAGGTTCATTTGTTGTTGCTTCACGGGATCATCGATCTTGAGTGTGAGTAGCTTCAGTGTCTCAGTCACGGTAACCAATTGATTCCTAAGCTCATTGACTTCTTCTTGGCTTGCCATTATCTTTTTAGCCTTCCTCTTTTGACGAATCGGTTTATCAAAAAGCGAGACCTGAATAGAGAGGTTGTCCTTGATTAATCGCCCTTCTCTCCTCGACCAAGTACTGTGGAAAAGGAATTTGGGGATACTTATTGTTAATTATTTGACTCAAACTTTATTCAACATGCAATGGATGGAGGAAGTGAAGAAAGATTGGAATAGAATGTGAAGAAAATGATGTAGGTGGAGGGATATGAAGAATTAGGAATAGAATGTACCCTGCGACTCAAATGACGGAAAAAAGCGACTCATGCATGAACCTAAGACATGGTCATGGTGATGAACTCAAAGTGTGTGCTAAGACTATTACTAGTGAGTGTAGGTGATATGATAAGACTCGTGTGATGACCATATGGCTAGACTATGTGGCTAGACTCAATTAATGACTCGACAAGGTGTTATTGACGGCGAAAATTAACCGACTTAATTAGTAAACTGGTCAATTAGACACTGGGTGATGACTCGACCAATAATCCGAACTGTCGACAAAACGAAAGAACTAGTGTCGCACTGTGTAGCTTGGCGCCAAACGACAGAGCTGTCGCCAGGCGCCACACTCCACAGGGTGGCGCTACAGTCCAGATTTTGGCGCCAATACTGGAGCTTCAATCTGGAACTGTTTTCGGTGTTATTAATCAACTGGGGTATGCCTAAAGTCGTACTAGGTCGATTCTGATTAACATATCAGACTTTATTGACTCAAATTAATTAATTAGGCAAAGTTATTTAAGTCATTAATTTATTTAATCTCAACACAAGTCAAACAAATGGTTAAGAGAAACATAAAATATATACACAACAAATAATGCACAATTAGTCAAGTAGGCACAATATGATGCAATGAGTTTGCGACCTAACCATGGCTCTAGTTCTCTAAAGTTCGGGATATGGTTTAGTCAATAGAGGGTCCATGGTTAATTGTCCGGATGCACCGCACGGAAGCCTAACCGTGAAGGGTTGGCTCGAGTGGATGGGACACCGCGAGTTTTAGAAAAAAGAACTCGCTTCCATGGTTTGGTGAATTCAACATCTCGGATGTACCCTTTGATGCACGGAGCGTTCAATCGGGTAGATGGAGCATGAATTCCCAGAGGGTTATGTCCATATGTAGAACACATATGGGTTTTAGAAAAGTGAGAAAAAATTCGATCAGGAAGTAGGATCGAGCAAACAATACGAAAAACTGGTCGAAATTAGAACACATATTTCTAACTCGGTATTGGGGAAAATTGGCGCCAACAATCAGAGACTGACCCCAGCTTTTAACTGTAGCGCCTGGCGCCAATACTGGCGTCTGGCACTACGGCTAAAATGCTGGCGCCAAGCTCTGGCCTCTGGCGCTACTTCCCACATGCCTCAGCAGCTGTCTGTGCTCGATAAAATTTTCCGGTTTCACGCGATGTTATTTCGGTCCTAGTTGTGAAAGATATTTCTCAAATTTCCTACGTGTAAAATCCTATGTTTTTAACTCATTACGGATGGTCAGTCCAATGAGATCTTTTTTTATGCATATGACAATAATATTAATTAAAATTACGCACATTAAATAATTAGAACGTTTCGAGTCTCATCCACTCATTCTAAATCATTGCCGAAAAAATTCAGGAATTAAAATAGAAATCCTCCCCAGTGGAGTCGCCAAAAAACTGTAGGGAATAATTTCAAGCGTTAATCCCTAGCATGTCACTAAGAAATAAAAATCAAATCTTTAACCCTAACATGATACTAACAATCATAAATATTAGGAAGAACATAGAAAGCATCGCATGAATCATAATAAGCATATTTGTTATTATAACCTTTTCCCTAAACATGATACTAGGAATATCATAATAACAATATAAACATGATTTCTACATCATAATATCAATTAAAACCGTTAAATTACTTACTTTGATGCCTCGTACCTCTTTCTAATAAAAAAATACACACGTTAGTAACTTCAAGGAAAATAATAAACAAACAATTAAATTAAATAATAATTGAAAGAGAGATTTGGGACCAAACCCTCAGAAATTAAACCTTTCACGTCTAGGGCGAAGGCAACTTCGAATATGGCTAGGTGTTTCTAGATCTTGCGAATGCGGAATTTTGTATGTAAAAGCAAGGTTTAGAAAAGAGAAAGAGAAAGAGATGATGAATGATTAAAGAAGAGAATGAGAGAATTAATTCAATGAAAACTGATTGTAGGTGAATATTAATTAAAACTGATTGTTGATGAATGAAAACGGAGTTTTACGACGTAATTTATAGAGAAAATCAGCCAAAAAGATAAAATATACAAAACAGAGTATTGGCGCAACTGAAAAAGAGTTGGCGCCAATCTTGGCTAACTGGCGCCAAGCACCAGCACTAGCGCCAGACGCCAATGGCTGGCGCCAGGCCTAGCTCCAAGCGCCAATGCCTGGAGTCAGGCGCTAGGCATGTTTTTGACGTGCTTTCTCAAATCAGATAAGTTTTGTCGTACAGGAGGATAAAATCGTATATTTTCTTCAAAAATGTTATTTGATTTTAATTAAAACTCTGAAAAGTCAACAAAAGTCAATTTATCAATGCTAATTGAATTAGGAATGAAAAGAACCTTCTAGAAGAATCTAGAAGACTAAAACCATTCCTAATTGCATTAGGAATGATAAATCATATTAGGCCCTCCCCTAGATCATTGGGCCGCATATAAGGGTCAAACCGGGCCCAGTTTAGTAAATTGACCATAACTTCCTCAATATTCATTGGAATTGGGCTTATAATATATCGTTGGAAAGCTCTTGTCAAGCCCCATCCAACTACACCATTATTGGACCCATATAATGGACCAACCAAAATGGATTGACTGTTTTCTTAAAATAAGTTTTCAAAAACAGAGAGAAGAGAAAAGCAATTAAAACTATCCGCAACACTAGACTTTCCACAATTTCACCTCATTCGATTATGATTCGACGTGAAAGGTACTCATCACTGGGTTTGGTTTTGGGGAGACACAAATGGGTGTCTACACACCCCATTCATAATCCATGAGATTACTAATTCCATATGGTTCGGAACCACGAAAGGAGGATTGGGGATGATGGTACGAAGTGAGTCATGGAGTCACACTCGCCCGTATTGGCCTCTACACGATTATTATATTGAAAAGTGATTCCTGCGATCTCAAAGGCATGCAAATAAAGACTCAAATTACTACAAACTATTATTACTCTAAATTGGTTTAATATTAATGCAACACATAATTCTAAAATATTAGCGATCACTTGATTAAACAATAAGATTAAAAAGGATCCTAAACAGGTCGTCCAAATTATCTTATTATGCGTGATTTTCAATTACATATTCCCTTTAACATGCACTATGGTGATCATAACAATAATAGAATAAACATTATTATTATTGGAAGCAATTCAACAATAATATCATTAGTCAAATCAAATTTAAATAAACCTAATCATGATACTAGCAATAAGAATAAAAATAAGAGTAATTAAGTGATTAATTACTCACTTTCTGTGTTTCCTTGAATTGCTACATCATGAATAAACTGTTGGTAACTTCAATTAAATTATAAATTGTAAGGAGGGTGATCCCATCGTCAGGGGTACTCTCCTTAAATGCCCTAGGCCACTTAAAAGCCTAGGACTTTACACTTGTTAGGGTGTAGTAGGATTTGAATTCCTAACTGTTTGGGGACCTTGAATTAGAATTGATTCTATCATTACGCTTTTTTGTAAGAAACAAGTAGGAGTCGCCAATGAGTTTTAGGAAAAACTCATAAACCTCATTCATACCTTTCTTCCACGTGAAATTCATGGAATAATTAGCACAAATCATAAGTTTACCCATGCCCAAATTGGTCTATAAACCAAAAATGAGTTCAGGAGCGAGGGTACTAAAATAACGTTCCTTTTAGAGGGGAATCGTTATCCTTGCCCTAGTACGGTCTCTACTAGCTCTTCCTTTTTACAATTTCATCACCAAACAATATATGCAACGTGATACCTAAAACTGTTAGTTGATTTTATTTACAAGCATTAATTCACGTAGGAATTACATCGTAATAAAGTTGTTATTCTTATTTAATAATATTTGTGAAAGAACAATAAAATAATCAAGATTCGCCTTGGCTTAAGTGATCAACCAACAATTATTTAATTCAATTCTAATCTTTATTTAACGCAAGATACTATGTGGAATTGATTAATTAATTATTTTAAAGGTGATCAAGCAACACTAATTAATTAATTAAAGTCCTTTTAAACAAGAAAACAAAGGTGATTTAACTAAGTTCTCGAGAATTTACCACTTCTCTTTGCTAGATCTCTGTTTAGAACACTTTTGGCATGGATCGTCCCGTTCATGTTTCTCCTCTTTTTTCAATTTTTTAAATATTGGCTCACAAGTCATAGTCAATTTGTTGATAAATCGACTAATGTATTGTAGTTTGCCAAGGAATCCCCTAATTTCTTTTTCTGTTTGAGGGGGAGGCATGTCAACAATTGCCTTTATTTTAGAGGGATCGATCTCGATGCCACGTGTGCATACTACATATCTGAGTAACTTGCCAGAAGTTACTCCGAAGGTGCATTTTTGTGGATTCAATCGCATTTTGTATTCTTTTATGCGAGTGAAAAATTGGCATAAAGCTTTTATATGTCCCATTCTGTCTTTGGACTTTACGATCATATCATCCACATACACTTCTATTTCTTTATGCATCATATCATGCAAGAGAGTCGTAGCCGTTCTTCGTGAAAGGAATGGTGTCCTTCGAACAAGTGTATTATTCTGAAGGCGGATTCAGAATTATTAGAAAGCAAATATATTCAGTAAGGTCAAGTGATCGGAATGCCTGGGTGGAGGCCGCTTCCGATCAGTAATATTAATATAATTAATATTACAACTTAATCTTGACTGAACCCTTCGGGTCACACCCAAGCAAAATATACGAACCGACTCGACGAATTAATTCGGAAGAAATTAATTCGTCGCCCGAGTGTTAAATATTTAGACATCGGAAATTCGAGCTTCAAGCGTCGAAACCGAGCGTCGGAAGTCGAGTCAAAAATAATAAAAAGACGAGATGGCAAATTAGTAATAAATCAACAATGACCAAAATACCCCTAGCATCGGAATCCCGAGTGTTAGGGGATTAGCCGAGCTAGCAGCCCGCACCATGTGCGAGACATGCTAGCAAGACGTGGCTAGCAGCCCGCACCATGTGCGAGGCATTCTAGCACAGCACGGCCAGCAGCCCGCAAGCAGTGCGTGGCGTGCTGGCGTGCGATGCTGCTAGCAGCCCGCACATATGCGTGGCTAGCTAGCAGCGCCCTCGGCATCAGCAGCCCGCACTGATGTGCGTGGGCGTGCTGGCAGCAACTAGCAGCCCGCACGGTGCCAAGCTAGCTGGGCCGTGGGCCTAGGTCGGGTAGAAAGGGAAAGCTAGTAAGTATGCTTACTTTTTGGTGTGGACAAGTGTCACAAGGAGAGGAAGGAGAGGGGAGCAAGTATGGTCCCCTCCTCTCTAAGTGGTCCATACTCCTCTTTGCATATGACTAGGACACTTGTTGATTTATTACTTGCTTATATATTTAATTTAATTTAACTTTAAATTAATTTGTGGAATTTCATGAATCCCACATTGATGGGATAGAAATTCCCACTCATAGTTTCCTCTATAAATACCAACCTTGGGATTTGGAGTAAAGTTCTTGAGTAGGAGTTAGAAAGAGCATTCCATATTTTGGGAAAAACTCTTAAACTCCATTAACACTTGGGTTTTGGTCGGACCTTGCTAACTCCAAGGTAGCGGACCTAAAAAGTCGTGTTCGTCCTTTTTGGGTGGATACCGTTGGAGGCACGGCATTTGCGGTGCTCAAGGCTTTCAAGTAAGAGCCCGTTTTGAGAGGGCGAAGCTCGCTTTAAGGGTATGATTCGTTCTTCATTTTCTTGTGTTTATTTATTTATGTTTTATGGTTTTATTAATTACGAGTGGTTCCTTGGGTCGGGGTTGTTTCCGCGGTGAGTCGGAGTCACCAAACCCCAACAGCGGTATCGGAGCCCCGCTCGTTTATTTTTATAATCATGTTTTTTAAGGTTTATTTTGGCTTATTTTTCTGGTTTAAGTTGCTAATTAGATTAGTAGCTCGGTTTTATTTATTTTAATCCCGTTTTTAATGTTGAATTTGGCCCAGAACCCAGATTTTCGCCCAAAAATAGTGAATTTTGGGTGGAAAAGGTGTTATGGAAAGGTTTGTGATTTTAGCCAAATTCTAACCAGAAATGCCTTTTTCAAGGGATTTTTTTCGTTTTTGACGAAAAGTTTTAAGTCTTTTCTAACCTTGAAATTAATGGCATAACTTGTTGATTATGTGGTTGATTATTTGCATTATTTTCTGCATTTTTAAGTCCCCTTAAAGCGCACTTACTTGGTAGTATTTGATGCTTAAAGGTTGATTTATTTTCACATAATTGCAAACTAATTGCTTTTTAGTGTGAAAATTTTTGTTTTGAGGCTTCCTAAGTGTTAAAGATTCAATCTTTATTTGTGATAAGTGATTGAAACTTTAAAAACCACTAAATTCCATGTTATTTTGTGTTAAACTTTGTTGTTTTAATCATTTAGAGTTGATTGGAAACATAAAGTTTCAATTTTTGTGATAGAAATTTGGTTATCTTCATGTTGGAAGATATAATTTTCAAGGATTCACAAAATTTAGATGTTGGAATTTTCATTTGAACATTAAAGTTCATATTTTTCCAACTTCCCCTTACTTTGTAAAATTCTCAAGTTTAATTTAAATTGATTAAAATAAAAGTGAGAAATTGCCTCAACTTTGTTATTGCACCAAGCTAAATTAATTTAATTAAGAATGGTTCTTGGAATTATTTTGGTTATTTACACTTTGAAATTTTATTAAGTTAGACTTGTTTAAAATTTTTATTTTTTTCTCATTAAGTTAGTTCTAAAATTAATTTAGAATTAATTAATTATGTCTCGTGAAATGGGATCAAATCCTGAGGCCATGGCACGCAAAATGAGGCAAAGAACCACCCTTGGCTAGCCGGGCTGCATAGCAGCCCACATGTGGCTGCCCCGCCTTGCGTGCGGCCACACGCGGGACAGTAGCACACGGCCGCAGCAGCCACGCACTTGCAGCCATGGCTGTGCGTGCGCGTGCGTGCGGCAGTGGTAGCAGCCCATGGCTGCTTGCCGCGGGCCCTGTGTGCGGAGTTTTTTGTGTGTGCATATGCTTGGTGCGGTGAGGTGAATAGCCGTAGTATGCTTGGTTTGCATGAGCCGCGATTATTCGAGTTTCCTTGGCAAAACGCTTAAAGGGAAAGCCACTTGAAATGCGGTTGGCTTAATATTGCTTATTTTGCCGTTTTATTTATTTTAATTAATTTTGTTTATTTTATTTAAAATTTTGGGAGGCTAGGCCTCGGTTTTTGAGCGACATTAGCAAAATTTTATTTTGACAAGTTTGGGTGCTACCGACTTAATTAATTGGATTAATTAAGGGAAATGCGGAATTTAGTGGGAGCTTCAATTAGTTAATGACGTCAAATTACATAATCGGTTAAACAACTTTGACTAGTTTTAATTAGGCGTGTTAATCGGATTAACCACCTAGATTAGTTACTAGTGCGCGCGTTGTTTAAATGCATTTTACTTGTTTGATATTGTAAATTGCATGGGCCATTCACAAATAGTGAATGGATTAATGGAATATATATTCTCTCTCACAGGTTTTATGAAATGGCAACTAGTGGGACCCGATTAGGATAGAAAATACGGACTACGTGTCGTTATGTATTTTTGTAAATCTAAATACGGTCTACGCATCGTTAAGTATTTTTGTACCTTAATATTTAGATTATTCCTAGTCGTAGACACTAGTATTTGAAAGGAATGGTGTCCTTCGAACAAGTGTACTATTCCGTTAGTGGGTTCAGAATTATTAGAAAGCTAATATATTAAGTGAGGTCAAGTGATCGGAATGCCTGGGTGGAGGCCGCATTCGATCAGTAATATTAATGAATAATTAATATTACAGCTTAATCTTGACTGAACCCTTCGGGTCACACCCAAGCATTCAACAAACCGAAACGACAAATTAATTCGGAAGGAATTAATGAGTCGACCGAGTAATATTTATTTAGACGTCGGAAATTCGAGCTTAGAGCGTCGAAACCGAGCGTCGGAAGTCGAGTCAAAAAATAGTGAAAGACGAGACGAGAAATAGTAATAAATCAACAAAAGACCAAAATACCCCTAGCATCGGAATGCCCAAGCAAACCGAGTGCTAAGGGCGTATGGCCTAGCATGGTGGCTAGCATGCGCACCAAGCCGAGCCTAGGCTGGCTGGTGCGTGCTAGCGCACCCATGCTAGCATCGCAAGGCTAGGCGCTGCCTAGTGCGTGCTAGCATGCTAGGCACAGCCTTGTGCGCGCAATGGCTAGCAAGCCATGCCGCAACAAGCTGCAGCAGCTAGCACGCTAGGCGCGCCAGCTCGCCACATCTAGCAACAGCATGGCTAGGCCATTGCTTGCTGCCTAGCAGCGCTGGCCAAGGCACAAGGCCAGCAGCAGCCCGCACAAGCATGCTGGGCTTGCTGGCCAGCAGCGCCTGGCAGCCCGCATGCGAGTGCTGGGCCTGCTGGGCGTGGCTGCCACGGACAACAGCACATGGCAGCCCACCTTGGCTGCCTTGGTGCCCAAGGGTGGGTGCCATGTGGCTAGTGGTCCTTGAGTGTGTGTGGAGTGAGGTGGCCGGTTATGGGAGAGGGAGTGGGGAGCAAGTTTGGTCCCCCCCTTCTCCAAGTGGTCCTCACCTAACCACTCACATGAGCTTGCCACTTGTTGATTTATTACTAGCTTGATTATTAATTTTATTTTAGCTTTAAAATAAAATGGAAAAATCATACTATCCCACATTGATGGGAGAGTAAATGATACTCCCATCATTTCCTATAAATACCCAAGTATAGGCATTGAGAATGATGCTTGAGTAAGAGTTTGAAAAGGCATCACAATTAGTGAAAACCTTTGAACTCAATATAATTAATCGGGTTTTATTGGTCGGGTCTTGCTAACCCAAAGACATTGGACCTAGTCGATTTTGTTGGTGCGGGTGGACTTCGTTGGAGGTCTGCGTGTGAGCGAGACTTGAAGCTTTCAAGTAAGAGCTCATTTTGGAGCGAAGCACGCGTCAAAGGTAATTAGCTTATCTTAATCTTCTGATTAATTTAATTATGTTTATGGTTTTATTTATTGCGAGTGCGGTCTTGTTTTTGGGTTTGTTTCCGCGGTGAGTCGGACTCACCAAACCCCAACAGTAATTGCATAGTTTGGTTAACTCTTGAAGACGGCGTATCTTTAAAGACAAAGCCTTGAATTGCAAATGAAGACCTTTTGAAGATTTGAAGAATTCAAGGGATCATGCTAGTTGCCAATATGCATCTATAATTTCGCTTTATATTTTATGCTTATATATACATGTGAATTATTCGTTAGATGCATGTTTAGGTTTTCTTTATGTTGCGATGATTAGTTAAGTTCACTTAAATCAACCAACATAGAAATCCTAGGTCCCTAATAATATTGAGTCAAACTTGCCTTTCCAAAACAACACTTACCAGTCGAACGAGGGTGATGGTAGGCTACGCCAAAGCGAGGTGCCATCACTTCTCCAAGGCTCATAAGGCACATCGGGTGTGCACGTTGGTTTTGGTTTAACTCATCGGTATGAGTGAGGAGTCCTCACATACCGTGGTGTAGACACCCATTTGTGTCTCCACAAAACCAAACCCAATGATGAGTATCTTTCACGTCGAATCATAATCGAATGAAGCGAAAGTGTGGAAAGCCTAGTGTTGCGGATAGTTTTAATTTTTTTTTCTCTTCTCTCTGTTTTTGAAAACTTATTTTTAAGAAAACAGTCAATCCAGTTTGGTTGGTCCATGATATGGGTCCAATAGTAGTGTAGTTGGATGGGGCTTGCAAATAGCTTTCCAACGATAAATTATAAGCCCAATTCCGATGAATATTGAAGAAGTTATGGTCAATTTACTAAACTGGGCCCGGCTTGAGCTTTATATGCGGCCCAATGATCCAGGGGAGGGCCTAATATGATTTATCATTCCTAATGCAATTAGGAATGGTTTTAGTCTTCTAGAATCTTCTAGAAGGTTCTTTTCATTCCTAATTCAATTAGCATTGATAAATTGACTTTTGTTGACTTTTCAGAGTTTTAATCAAAATCAAATAGCATTTTCGAGGAAATTATATGATTTTATCCTCTAGTACGGTAAACTTATCTGATTTTCGAAAACGCGTTGGTATCAGGCTTGGCGCCTAACCCCAGGTCTTGGCGCCTGGAACCAGGCCTGGCGCCTGGCGCTTGCCATTGGCGCCTAGCGCTAGTGTTGGTGCCTGGCGCCAGCTAGCCAGGGTTGGCGCCAGCTCTGTTTTCTGAGCGTCAGACTTTGTTTTGTTTATTTTATCTTTTTGGCTAATTTTCTTTATAAATATCGTATTAAAAACTCCATTTTCATTCACCAATTCTCACCGATCATCATCTACATCTATCATTCACCAATTCTCCTCATTCACAAGTTTTAATTAGCATTCTTTAATTCATTCATCTCTTTCTTTCTTTTTTTTAAAAACTTTGCTTTTCATACAAAATTCCGCATTCACAAGATCTAGAAACACCTAGCCATATTCGAAGTTGCCTTCGCCCTAGACATGAAATGTTTAATTTCTGAGGGTTTGGTCCCAAATCCCTATTTCAATTATTTAATTTAATTGTTTTGTTTATTATTTTCCTTGAAGTTACTAACGTGTGTATTTTGTAATTAGAAAGAGGTACGAAGCATCAAAGTAAGTACTTTATTGATTTATTGATATTATGATATAGAAATCATGTTTACATTGTTATTATGATATTCCTAGTATCATTCCTAGGTTAATTTTAATATTAAATATGATTGTTATGATGCCTTTTATTCTCTTCCTAATATTTATGATTGTTAGTATCATGTTAGGGCTAAAGATTTGATTTTTACTGCTTAGTGACATGCTAGGGTTTGCTATTAATCTTGTTAGTATCATGCCTAGGATCTTGCTATTTTTATTATGCTTTAATATTAACATGAACATGATTATGATTGTTATAATTCATGATGGTTATTATTATTATTATTATTATTATTATTATTATTATTATTATTATTATTATTATTATTATTATTATTATTATTATTATTATTATTTTGATGATGATTATTTTATTTATGATAATTATTTCAATTATTATTAATATGATGATTATTTTATTTTATGATTATTATCATGATTATTTCAATTATAATTTATTTTTATGATGATGATATTTATTATTATAATTATTGTTATGATTTTATTTATTATGTTGCTTGATACATTATTTATTCTTTATTGCTTGATCACGCCTTTATTGCATGTTTAAAGGGAATTTGGTTCTTGTAATCACGCTTAATAAGATAATTAATAATCTTGTTAGGGTTAATATGATTATAATTTCAAGTGATCGCCAATAATAGTTTGTTTGTGCATTAAATTCAACCAACATAGATAAACAGGTTTAGGGTAATCCTATTGATTGCATGTTAATCAAAAAGCGCACATGAATACGATCAGAATAAAGTAGAGGCCTATTATTAGGGCAGGTTCAATCTCTTTTAGGTTGGATTTGTACCTTCATCCCCGAACCCTTATTTGGTTCTAGACCTTATGGAGTTGACGATCTCTTGGATCGTTAAGGGGTGTAACCTTCATCCTATGAACGGTTTACAAGTTCCTTAAAAAACTTGTTGGCGACTCTTTTGCTCTATTTTCTTCCCTTTTGGACGCCACCGTACTTTAGTGTATGATCACAGTGGGGTTCAAGCTAGTGGGATTAAGACTTGAATTTTTTCCCTACACGTGGAAAAAGAGATACATCGTCAAAGATGCATTAGATGCGACGATTGTCTAACCAAGAGTGGCTTAGAGCCATTAGCAAGGCAATGCTTACCCTAGAAGATTGAGTGTTAAGACAAGCCAAAGCATGCTTAACCACTCTTTGTTTCTTCGGATCTTGGAATCGCCTTATTTTCACAAAATAGGGACAATTTTACGTGTAAATAAGACGCTAAATAAGTATTGAAAATTTGCATGAATAAAATTCAATCTTATTTAAGTAATTTTGAATGGTTTTTTCATTAAAATTCTTTCAATTGTAGAATCATGTCTTCAACTAATGACAATGACCTTATGTACCCGGAATTTCTCGAAAAGTTATCATTTTTGCTCAATTTGGTGAACTTTAAGGAATGGGAAGATGAACTCCGAAAGACACTCAGAAATTGCTACCTAAAGCATATCTTGGACCCTCCGGTCCCCAGTTTCTACTCAAAAGGGATCATGAGTGATGAAGCTCATGAAGAATGGAGCATGGATTGCAAGAGAGTTTCGAAACTCATGGCAAACTCCATCTCGGTTCAATGGAAGGAGATTTTCTCCGGCTATTTTCCGGACATGATGCTCATAGCTCTTGAGGATGTAGTCAATTTGAGGGTCACCAAAAGTGCTAGGGGCAATTATGATGGTCACGTGGAGGATGTGACTAGGTCACTCTCCAAAATGAGGATCAAGCCACCGCAAGATGGTTGTCTCTCGAAAGAAAGACAAGAGGTGTGGGGAAAAGTCTACAATGCGAGACTTAGGCCCGGAATGCCACTTCAAGCTCATGTAATTAACATGAAAAGGCTATTCAACCATCTGGAGCTAATTGGCAAACCAGTGGAAGATGAGCAAGCGGCTCACATGCTTCTTAGCTCTCTTCACTCGGGATATGTGGGGCTTAAAATGCGTCTCACCGCCAATAGGGATACACTGTCCTTAAGGGAAGTCATCCAAGAGCTCCAAAAGACCTATTCTTGCAAGAAGCCTTACTTTGCCCTTAGACCAAGGAAGAAGGAGTTCAAAGACAAGAGGAAGATGCGCTGCTTCTATTGTGGTAACCTCGGACACTACAAAAGAGAATGCAGCAAGTATCTGGATGATGAGGCGAAAGGAAAAGTAACCTCAACCTCAGGTATCATCTTAAACACTTGAATATAAGCAATTTTAAAAGGTATTAGATACCGAAAAATTGACTCACAATACACTCCTTCTTCAGGAACCAAGTGAGCGGTGCTTTTTCATGTGGAAATGAGTACACAAGTAGGATAAAGGTGATCTATCCAAGAAAACTTGTAATCTCATGTTTTGTCTAAAGAAGTAGAACTTATTTAGTTTTATGCACAATACTTTTGATGTATTTCCGACGTTGGACGTCGTTTTCATCAACCAAGACTTTTGTTTTGATGTCTTGAATATATTTATGGAATGACACTTTCACGTGCTTTTAGACAAAATGTTTGATACCAATGCAAAGAAAGCTAATACTACACCGTCTAGTCAAACTTACTTGTGGCACTGTCGTCTTGGCCACATTAACATCAAACGCATCAAAAAGCTTCTTCAAGAAGGTATTCTTGACTCATTTGATTTAGAATCCTTTGAGAATTGCGAAGGATATTTATTAGGAAAGATGATAAAGCAACCATTCTCCAAGTTGGGATAAAGGGCCGGTGACTTGTTGAGACTAATACACACCGATGTATGTGGGCCAATGAGTACACCCGCAAGGAGTGGTTATCGGTATTTCATAACCTTCACGGACGACTATAGTAGATATGGTTATGTCTATCTAATGTCGCACAAATCTTAATCGTTTGATAAATTCAAGGAATTTCAGAACGAAGTTGAAAACCAACTCAGCAAGAAAATCAAAGCGCTTCGATCGGATCGAGGTGGCGAATATTTGAAAGGAGGAATCGAACCCTGTTAGACATGGTTCGATCGACTATGGGTCTTAGTGAACTTCCAATCTCTTTCTGGGGACATGCACTTTTAACTGCGGCACTTACACTGAATCGTACTCCGTCAAAGGTAGTGGAAAAGACTCCATATGAATTATGAACAAATAAACCTCCAAGGTTGTCTTTTCTCAAGATTTGGGGATGCGAAGCATATGTCAAGAAACTCATTTTCTGACAAAATTCATCCGAAATCTGACATGGTTTACTTTGTGGATTATCCAAAAGAAACCAAAGGGTATTACTTCTACAACAAATCCAAGAACAAAGTGTTTATTGCTCGTGATGGTGTCTTTTTGGAGAAGGAGCATCTCTCCAAAATAACAAGTGGGAGGAAAATCAAACTCGATGAAGTTCGAGAGGACGAGCAACAAGGACAAGTTGACAATCAAAGTGCTCACAAAGCATCTGTTGACATTGGTCAAAGTTAAAATATGCAAAGTCAAACCGACAGTGAAAATGCTCAGTCCATTATCCTACGTAGGTCAACTCGGCCAAGATCTCAACCTGACAGATATCTCGGTGTTGTATTAACCGAAGATCAAGACATCCTAGTAGTGGATGGAGATGAGCCAGCAACCTACAAGCAAGCTATGACGAGCCCCGACTCTGCAAAATGGCAAGAGGCCATGAAATCCGAAATGGACTCCATGTTTAAAAATCAAGTATGGGACTTGGTTGATTTACCCGTAGGTTACACACCTATTGGATGTAAATGGATTTTCAAGATGAAAACTGACAAAGATGGAAATGTATTCATTTTCAAAGCAAGGCTGGTAGCAAAAGGTTACAGGCGAATTCACGGCTTTGATTATGATGAAACCTTTTCTCCAGTAGCTATGCTTAAGTCCGTTCGAATTCTTCTAGCGATTGCTGCACATTACAATTATGAAATATGGCAGATGGACGTCAAAACCGCCTTCCTCAATGGAATTTTGGAAGAAAATGTGTACATGACACAGCCTGAAGGTTTTGTCGACCAGAACAATCCTAAGAAGGTATGCAAGCTTAAGAAGTCCATTTATGGATTAAAGCAAGCAAGCAGAAGTTGGAATCTGCGATTTGATGAAGCCATCAATAAGTTTGGTTTTATCAAGAATCCAGATGAGTCTTGTGTTTACAAGATGGTCAGTGGGAGTGACATCGCCTTCCTAGTCTTATATGTCGATGACATTTTGCTCATTGGAAATAGCATTCCGTTGTTAGAGTCTGTAAAGGCTTGGCTCGGGAAATGTTTTTCAATGAAAGACTTGGGAGAGGCTCAGTACATACTAGGCATCAAGATCTATAGGGATAGATCAAAGAGGATGATAGGAATGAGTCAAAGTACTTACATCGATAAGGTACTAGCTCGATTCCAAATGGAAGGAGCCAAGAGAGGGCACCTACCCATGTCACATGGCATAACCTTAAGAAAGAAGAAGTGGCCAAAGATACCTGATGAACGAGAAAGGATGAGTCATATTCCATATGCTTCGCTTATTGGATCGATCATGTATGCCATGATATGTACTAGGCCGGATGTATCGTATGCCTTGAGTGCTACGAGCCTATACCAATCAGACCCAGGAGAGGCGCATTGGACTGCGGCCAAGAATATTCTGAAGTACCTAAAAAGGAACAAGGATAAATTCCTGGTCTATGGCGGTAAAGATGAATTGGTTGTTGAGGGATATACCGACGCAAGCTTCCAGACAGACAGAGAAGACTTCAATCCGGATACATATTCTGTCTCAATGGAGGATCGTTTAGTTGGAAGAGTGCAAAGCAAAGCACAACCGCTGATTCTACAACTGAAGCCGAGTACTTGGCAGCGCCTGAGGCAGCCAAGGAGGCAGTTTGGATTTGCAAGTTCATTGATGAACTTGGTGTTGTACCCTCCATCAAGGGTCTAATAGACCTCCATTGTGACAACAATGGAGCTATTGCTCAGGCTAAAGAGCCACGAGGACATCAGAAGGTCAAACATGTCAAGAGGCGATTTCACATGATTCGAGAATGGAAGACAGAGGGTGAAATCAGAATTTGCAAAGTGGGAACAAATGACAATGTAGCCGATCCACTTACTAAACCCTTGTCTCAAGTGAAGCACAACAAACACATTGAGGCAATGGGAATCAAGCATGTCGCGAACTGGCTTTGATTTCCATATTATAGTGTTTTAATTAAATTTTGGACAATGTTAATGTAAAGCACTATGATGAACCATTCAGTTTTTGGAGTAATTAAAATTTTTCATGCAATTTAATTCACTCCGTTTCTATTTAATTGTGGTTTAGAATTAAATAATGAGTCCATTCGATTTTAATAAATATTCAAAATAGGGTATCAAGTCAATGGCTTGGATAAAGAAACACCTATTAAGTGAACATTGAATATTTTAATCGAAAATTATCCCTAATCAAGGTCATATTTTTTGTGGACGATTAATGACCATTAGAGATTAGTTTGTAGTATGATTTATAGCACCGTTTCCTGTGCTATGAGGATATAAATCATTTGCACAGGTATTGGTTTAGAACCATACTGGATCGACCTATGAGAATACTTTAAGAGATTTAAAATCGTCATAAGTATTTTTCTCATTATTACTATCGGAACTCTTTTCCTTGACCATGAGTAGTGGGAGGTCTCTTGTTTGAGTACTAGTCCGCTTTGGTATCCGCCAAACGTCTGCCGTAACTGGGGATTATAATGACAGATATCGGACGGCTAGGTCCTCTTAGTAAGAGAAGCTACATTACAAGACTGGAAATGTCCCCCTACTAACAATAGGGAACATGTCTTGTTGTTTACAAGGCATCTCGAAGAGCGAGACTGTGAAAATGCATGGTCGTGCTCAGATGGATTTTAGAAATCATCTGCTTATTGACAGTCAAACTCGGATTTCGAGAAACACTTCTGGACGTAACAGAGATGACGAGTAATCTTACTCTGCAGTTCATGAAGATACATGAAAAGATATAGGAAAGGGGCTATACACTAAATGCACACTTGTCCGGAAGGACAAGTGGGAGATTGAAAGGAATGGTGTCCTTCGAACAAGTGTATTATTCTGATGGCGGGTTTAGAATTATTAGAAAGCTAATATATTCAGTAAGGCCAAGTGATCGGAATGCCTGGATGGACGCCGCTTCCGATTAGTAATATTAATATAATTAATATTACAGCTTAATCTTGACTGAACCTTCGGGTCACACCCAAGCAAAATATACGAACCGACTCGACGAATTAATTCGGAAGAAATTGATTCGTCGCCCGAGTATTAAATATTTAGACGTCGGAAATTCGAGCTTAGAGCGTCGAAACCGAGTGTCGGAAGTCGAGTCAAAAATAATAAAAAGACGAGACGACAAATTAGTAATAAATCAACAATGACCAAAATACCCCTAGCATCGGAATCTCGAGTGCTAGGGGATTAGCCGAGCTAGCAGCCCGCACCATGTGCGAGACATGCTAGCAAGGCGTGGCTAGCAGCCCGCACCATGTGCGAGGCATGCTAGCACAGCACGGCCAGCAGCCCGCAAGCAGTGCGTGGCGTGCTGGCGTGCGCTACTGCTAGCAGCCCGCACATATGCGTGGCTAGCTAGCAGCGCCCTCGGCATCAGCAGCCCGCACTGATGTGCGTGGGCGTGCTGGGCCGAGCTGGCAGCAACTAGCAGCCCGCACGATGTGAGGCTAGCTGAGCCGTGGGCCTAGGTCGGGTAGAAAGGGGAAGCTAGTAAGTATGCTTGCTTTTTGGTGTGGACAAGTGTCACAAGGAGAGGAAGGAGTGGGGAGAAATTATGGTCCCCTCCTCTCCAAGTGGTCCATACTCCTCTTTACATATGACTAGGACACTTGTTGATTTATTACTTGCTTATATATTTAATTTAATTTTGCTTTAAATTAATTTGTGGAATTTCATGAATCCCACATTGATGGGATAGAAATTCCCACTCATACTTTCCTCTATAAATACCAACCTTGGGATTTGGAGTAAAGTGCTTGAGTGGGAGTTAGAAAGAGCATTCCATATTTTGGGAAAAACTCTTAAACTCCATTAACACTTGGGTTTTGGTCGGACCTTGCTAACTCCAAGGTAGCGGACCTAAAAAGTCGTGTTCGTCCTTTGTGGGTGGATACCGTTGGAGGCATGACATTTGCGGTGCTCAAGGCTTTCAAGTAAGAGCCCGTTTTGAGAGGGAGAAGCTCGCTTCAAGGGTATGATTCGTTCTTCCTTTTCTTGTGTTTATTTATTTATGCTTTATGGTTTTATTAATTACGAGTGGTTCCTTGGGTCGGGGTTGTTTCCGCGGTGAGTCGGACTCACCAAACCCCAACACTTTGGTACGTAGCTCCTGCATTTTTTAAACCGAATGGCATGACCGTGTAGCAATACGTACCCCAAGGGGTAATAAAGCATGTCTTTTCTTCATCTTCTTTTGCCATTAAAATTTGGTTGTAACCTGCGTATCCATCCATAAAGGATAACATCGCATGTTCAGCCGTGTTATCTACCAATATATCAATACGTGGTAGAGGAAAATCGTCTTTAGAGCTAGCTTTATTAAGATCCCTAAAGTGGACACACATGCAAGCCCGTCCATCCATTTTAGGGACTGGAACGATGTTCGCTACCCATTCTGGGTAATTACATACGCGAATAAAACTGACGACCAACTGTTTTTGTACTTCATCTTTTATTTTTAATGCGACATCAGGTTTCATTCATCGAAGTTTTTGTTTTACTGGTTTAGAAGTAGGGTTCAAGGGAATGGTATGTTCCGCGATTTCCCTATCTATTCCAGGCATGTCCTTGTATGACCAAGCAAACACTTCTTCGAATTCTTTGAGCGTCGATATGAGGGTTGATCGCTCTTACGGATTTAGATTTAAGCCAATTTTGACTTCTCTTTTATTTTCGTTAGTTCCTATGTTAACTATTTCAGTTTCTCCAACAATAGGGTTCTTTTGTTCTCATTCATTCATTAGTTCAACAAGTTTATTAATGTTATCATCTTCATTAGATTGATTATTATAGCATTCGAAAGATTTAAGAGAAGGCATATACTCAAAAATAGAGCTCAGATTATTAAAATCAAAAGAGAGTACATCAAGAGAAGAATCCTTTTTGGGATCTTAGTCCTTATAACTAGAAAATAAAGACTCAGTAATGGCCACATGGCCTAAATTTTCAGCTTCCCTAGAGTCTATGATGGATTCATCGTTCGATTCTTCAAACATCTTCCCTTCGCCTGTGACGATTTCCAGTTTATCTCCTTTGTGATTGGTCCACTTGAAAGATTTCCTCCATCCATGCTCAAAAGTTTCGTTTGAAGGGGTGATCAACAAGGTTGGGTCAAAAGCTTCATTTTGAATGGCGTTTTGATTGGTGATTATAACGACATGATTTTGCTCTAGTCCAAATAGCAAGTTAAATGCTTGCCCATCATAGCACCCTGGAATTGGGTGTTTTGATTTAACGATACTAAGATCGTCATCCAAGAAGTAGCAATCATGAAATATTTCAAATCTAGCCTTCTTGATTCCTTCCAAAACTAATGTTTTGGCAAGTCATAGCATGGGTAATCTTCTCCCTCCCTAATGAATTGTCTATTAAGGGTTTGTTGGTAGGATGGGAGCAAAGTGATTATCCCTTTCTTACTATTGTCTCTACGTGCTTTGTTTTTTACATCGTGAGACTCCAATTCTTCTTTGGTTGGTTTATATCCCAATCCAAAGGAGAAGCTTTTCTTTGGGATAGGAAGTAAGAGAGATTTCTTCATTCCTATTCCCAAAGGCATCCCAGGAAAGTAACTACTCTTGATTAAGATGTTGTTTACTATCCGAGTGGAATATGGATCAAGCTTGAATGGTTCTTCAAAGTCTTCTTCCATTTTAATTGTGAAGATTGGCTCCACGGAGAATCCCCACATGTCCTCTTCATCATTATCGTGGTTTATTTCTAAGAGTGATTGATCATTTATTGCTATTTTGAGTAAAGAAGCGTGTATAGTCATAGGAAGCCCTTGATAGTTCAACCTAATAATTTGATGAAGTGAGGATGGTATTGCACCAAGCTCATGTATCCAAGGACGTCCAAGTAAGAGGTTGAATGTAGGTTTTATGTCCATAACATAGAATTCAACCATCTTTTGTATTGGGCCTGTGGTAATTGGTAGCTTAACAGTTCCACACACCGATCTTCTCGAATTGTCATAGGCCCTAATGCTTTGTGTTGTTGATTGAAAGTCTTTTTCCGGATTTAGGCCTAAGCATTTTGGCGTTCGTAATGGGCATACGTTTACCGCCGACCTATTGTCTACCAAAGTAGAGGGATGTTGTATCCCTTGCATCCCACAGTTAAATATAATGCATTGTTGTGGGTCTTGTCTTTTGAAGGCAAATCATCATTAGTAAAAATGATTGATTTGTCGGATTTCTCGCTAGTAAGCAAGCTAACGAGATCCTGAAGGGTTGTGTCTGTGCTTACAGACAAAGCCGTTAGAGCGTTCATGAGAGAATTCCTATGTTCTTTAGAAGTACTTAGGAGTTCCCAAATGCTAACATTCTTCTTTAATTGGCAAAGTTGTTTAACCAATGGATCTTCCACCTCAAGTGGTATTAGATTTTGTACTTGACCCTGAGTTTGATTTTGTGTAGTCGAAGATCCATTTGATGGTGGTTCTTAGTAGACTCGCCCAGAACGAGTTAAATGATCTATCTCATTTGGGTTAGTTGTAGGACTCATAAACCAACTTTTTTCTAGAGGCTTTGCCTCCATTTTAAGATGTTCCATGAGTTGTTCTTGATGTCATTGTTCATCCAAGGAGAGATTCGATAAGTTTTGCGACTTACCCAAGAAATGATCCCAATCAAGCGCTCCATTTGTTTCATTTTGTAAATAAGATGGAGTTGGGACGGCGGCATACTTAGAGACATATAAGTCTTGAAAGTCATCGTCCCATAGTCCACATACTTCATTAGTTGCCCCTATGAGTATTGTGGATAGAGGTTCTCCTATAGGTGTGATATAGCTCAAAGGATTGAACGTATCACTTTCCATATGGTCCTCATTGATGTGAAACACCCCTAAGGGGGATGCATTATTGTTAGGTTTAGGCGTGGGAATTCTCCCATCGTCTACTAAATCTTGCATTTTGTGCTTTAAAGCATAACAACGTTCAGTATCATGTCCAACGCTTCTATGATAAGCACAATAAGCATTTCCATTCCATTGAGGAAATCTCCTTTCTGGTGGAGTGGGTGGTGTTGGCCTTGTTGGTGCAAGTAAGCCTTTTTCATTTAATTTTTCTAGCAATGCTTTATAGCTTACAAGAAATGGAGTAAATTTTCTTTCTTTTGTCCATCTTTTTCTAGGATCATCATATCGATTTGTGTTATTGTATTGCGTGGAAGTCGCAAATACGTCAATAAAGGATGATGCATTATCATTCCCCTTCTTGCAGTTATTCTTAGGTTGATAGATGATGATGATGAGGTTTGTTCGCTTTTTCTTTAGCAAGATCATCTTCAATCCTAGTAGCCATAGAATAGACCTTTTGAAAAGTGTCTAGACCAAGGAAACGTAGATGTTTGTTGTACTTTTCATGACAGCTGTCAATGAATTTTTGTACTAACTCAAGTTCAGGGGGCCTTTGGGCAAGGTGGGCTGCCTTTTCTCGCCATGTACCATAGAAAGCAAGGAAACCTTCATCGTCGCCTTGCTTAAGCATCTCAAGTTCACGTAAAGTTGATTTAAACTCTACGTTACTCTCATATTGGGTAATGAAAGCCGAAACTACATCTTTCCATGTTGCTTTGAATTTTGGATCTAGCCCATAGTACCACTCTCTCGCGGTTGGGTCTAGGGATAAAGGGAAAGTCAAAGCATAGAGCTTAGGATCAACTCCCTTTAGTGTCATAGTTCCAGTAAAACACATTAAATGATTTTGTGGATTATTGGTCACCTTAAATATTAGCAAGTCCGTAGCTACGAATTTTTCTCGTAAAGCAAGTCCTGGAGGAGGAGCAAACTTTTCTGCTTCAAAGTACTTGTTCCCCATTGTAGAACGAAGAACTAGCTTCTCCAACGACTTTTATTTGATGGATAATTGTTCCATCTTTTCTTGTAAGGCTAAAGTTTCAGCTTTTTTCTTTTCAACATTTTCTATTTTCTTAATTCTTCTCTCCTCGGCCTCTTGAGCCTTTTCCTCTCTCAAACGAAGAATCTCTGGTTGAAGTTCTTCTATGGTTGGCATTGTTATTGGACTAGGATTAGTTGACGAAGAAAAGTGGATTGAAAGGGGTTGATCTTTAGGTGAACGTAGAATGCGAGTGCCCGGGGGTCCTCTTTCCCAAGCTTGAAAATCGGCCCTAAAGGAGTACGAAAGGATAAGTAAATCGATACGCTTGTTTAAAAAGGGAAAAAAAAGACGCAAAATATATTCAAACGGATAACATCGCCCTTAACAATTCTTCAATGAAGATATTGTTCGGACGAATCAATTTGGTTTTTTAGAAATCAAAACTAACTCGTCCAGTGGGCGCGCGCAAGTGACTCAGTTGCACACGGCTATCGCGCGCAACGAAATCACTTGCGCTGGGAGGGGTCGCGCAACTCATTGAGTTGCGCGCGCCACCTGCTCGTAGGATTTTTTTAAAAAATTCGAGTGTTTTTTTTTTCTATCATCTTTTTTTATTCGATTTTTTTTTCGACTCTTTTTTTTATGCTATCCTTTAAATATGACGCTAAATCACGAAGAGACAACTTCGTAATTGGGAACCTAGACCAAACTAAAAAGATAAAAAAAGAATACTATCCTAACACGTTGCACATAGGCATATAATCACAAAAGCATGCCATAAGTCAAGATTCACGCAATGTCGTTCTAAGGTCAAAAAAGACTTGGGCGTCAAAAGGTACCATATCTTAAGAAACGACGCATAAATCAATCACTCAACGTGTTGACTCATGACATCGCCCTCCCAACATTTTGTTGGTGATAAGGGTGGGATGATTGTTATTAATTTAGGGATAGACGCCTAGCGTTGGCGACCCCTAGTCAATGAGCCAATCCCCAATGGTTTAAGTGTGCTATGCTTATGCATGATGCAATGTTGCTTGTTTGATTTTTACTCTTGTGCAAAAGGAAGATATTATGTGTTCAAGTGTCGCTCTCTAACTAGAGATTATCCAAGTTAATTCTCGTTACAACCCATATGCAACCTAGTGTTGGATACCTTTGAATATAACTACGAATTAATCATGTAATCTCTAAGTCCCCAGTGGAGTCGCCACTGTAAGGAGGGTGATCCCATTGTAAGGGGTACTCTCCTTAAATGCCCTTGGCCACTTAAAAGCCTAGGACTTTACACTTGTTAGTGTGTAGCAAGATTTGAATTCATGTCTGTTTGGGGGACCTTGAATTAGAATTTGATTTGCTAGAACTCCATTTAGAACACTTATAGACTCCTTGCTGTTGGGGAACCTCCACCGTAGTAGCAAAATATCAAAAAGGGTGATTGTTTAGGACAAGAAGGGCTAAGTTGCACAAGTTCATAAGTTATTTCGCCAGAGTTTTAGGTTAATTTCCGTCTGTTAAAGCCTCGGTTTAAGCTCGCATTTAAAGGGAATGATTAGGTTTAGGGTTTCGAGCATTCTTCCGCAACAGGTGTCACGTGCAAGATAATGAGTTGCGCTTGGCATCCCAGCGCAAGTGATTGAGTTGCGCTGCTATGGGCAGCGCACCTAATTGTCTTGCGCTCGGCTTTATGGAAAGATTCAACCTTATATTTTCCGTATAATTCTGAATCTTCCGCAGCGCAACTCTAGAGGTTGTGTTGGGTGTCGCGCGCAAGTGAATTACCGCGGCAGCCTAGCGCAACTCTTTGAAATGCGTGCGGCTTTTCCAGCGGCAACACTAAGATTTAACCTAGGCGCTCCTAAATCCGTCATTTTTAGGGTTTAAGCACGGGCTTAAGCCTAATTATGATCGGGTTTAGTTAATTGGACCTTTGTTTTGGTTTTTCCTTTAACTTGGGCTAGTCTTTTGTGTTTTGTGGCTTAACCACTTATCCATAAGTATTCTTCATCGATCCAACACGAAGATGGTTTTATTTATCGTCATTGCACTTCCTGTCTACATAAATCAAATTGAAATTAAATTAAATTAAATAAAAAGTAGAGATGATTTGGTCCAAACCCTCATTTAATTATACCTTTCACGCCCTGGTTTAAGTATAGAACCTCGGGTATTGTATGGACTCCTTGGAGTGCTTTGGGGAAGTATTTTGAGAGAATAGGGTGGCTAGTATTTAGGCTAAAGAGGGAGAAGAGAATGATTTTATGATCAAGATTGTTGATGATTGAAAAGGGGGAGATATGATCTCTATTTCTAAGGAAAAAGAAGGGTAGAAGAATTAAGAGAAGATAAGAATTCGAATTGGAATAATACTCTTGCGATAGTCAGCAGTTTTTGCAATTTGTGTTTTTATCATATCTTTTGATCAAGAAATCGGAATAAGATATATAATATGTCGTTGGAAAGCTGTTGAAGTCTACGTTATAACCCAATTAGATTCAGATTTAAACATTTTGTAGAATAAAATATATGGCCGAAATAGTGAGACAGTGTCAATTTTAGATAGAGTTTGGTATTTCATTCATATCTTTTCCGTTATAGCTTGGAATTGATATTATAATATATCATTGGAAAGATAATGTCAAGTGCTATCTAATCATATAAGATTTGGATAAAAACTATGAGGCACGAAAATAATATCTGATTATCTTTGATTGTCTTTCAATTCGAATAGAATTAGGACTTTCAAAAAAAGGAGTTTATTCAATTTCAAACTTTTTAATCTTATCTTTTCAAAAAGGATAATTAAGATATTTTAGAAACTTATAGAAGCTTCTAATTAATCCTAATTGGTTTAGGGATGTGACTAAAGCTTTTGGACCCTCCACATGATCATTGGGTTGTAGGTTAGGTGGGCTTAGGTTCTGTTTGGGCTCAGGTTAGTATTTTGGCCATAATTTATTCCTTATAACTCGGATTTGGGCTTATAATATATCATTGGAAATCTCTTTTAAAGCCTTATCCAACTATTCAATCATTGGATCTAGATTACGGACCAAAATAAACTGGTATAAACATTTTTATAAAATGACACGAAATGAATGATTTTAAAGGACACGAAATGAATTATTTTGGGTTTAAAGGCACGAAAAGAGAAAAATGAGTTATAGTCTAGGAATTGGGTTGGTTTATGAAATGGAAATATGGATTCAAGCACTCCAAGATTAAATGCTCAACCCGACCAATAATGGCGGTAAAAGGTTGTTCAACATTGAGTTTGGTTTTGGGGAGACATTTTTAGGTGTCTACACATTAGAAAGAGGGCCTATTTGAATATTGGGCTTCTTGCCCCCTGGAGGGACAGGAAGTTGATTACCATCAATCAGGTCTTGGATTGCATCCTTCAGCCTCCAACATTTCTTAGTAGTATGACCCTTTCCTTGATGAAACTTGTAATGAGCATTGGGGTCATAGCTAGCATTTCTGTTCTCTGGTCGAGGTTTTGGTAATGGTCCAATAGGCATGATCAATCCTTAACTATGCATACGATCAAAAGCAGTGTCATAGCTCATTCCCAAAGGCGTGTAAACCCTCTTTTGTCTTTGGAATCTCTTAGTAGGAGCACTAAGAGCCAACACATCATTGAGGTTAATGTTGTTAGTAGCATTGTTGGTCTTGGAAGACGAAGAAGAAGGACTGTCGTTCTTCTTGTTTTTCTAAGTGTTATTGTTGTTGTTATTGTTGCTACCAACAGTCTTCAACAACTCATCCTCAATATTGATCCTAATATCGTACACATCTTCTAAGGTGTTCAAAGGCAAAAACTTCAAATGTTGTTTGTACTTGTGAGTCAGATTTGAAATAAAGAGGCGAACCATCTCCTTCTCTTTGAGAGGATCCACCAAGAGTGCAGTTGTTTCTCTCCACCTGCTTAGATAGGTAGTGAAGCCTTCATTCTCCTTCTGTTTGAGAATGGAGAGTTCACGTTCAGAGGTCTTAGCCTGGATGTTACATTTGTAACGGCTCATGAAGCTTTCATTAACATCCTCCCAAGTTGCAACATGCTTGGATTCTAAAGAGTAGAACCACTGTTGGCAGGCATGCCCCAAGGAAAGAGGAAACAAAGTAGGGAAGAATGCTACATTTAATCCCTTGACAACCATGGTTGCAGAAAAGGCCTTCAATTAGAACATCGGGTCATCAGTAGGCTTAAACTTGGGAATGTCAGCAGTGGAAAACTTCTCAGGAAGCTTGTCCCTTATGGACAAAGAGGTGGCAGGTTGCTCCACATAGATGAATTCTTCAGAGATCTTACTCATTTGCTCTTTAATCTTGTCCATTGCAGCCGTAGTGACATTGTTTTGCTCTATCGTAGTGACTTTGGTAGTGAGCGCTTGCATCATGGTAGAGAGTGTCTCGATGGACTTGTTAATGTTCTCAATATCCTCCTTAGAAGTCATTGGTTGAAAGTAAACTGGAGATGGAATTTGTGGAGATGATTGTAGTGGTTTACTTGAACGCCTCTTAGAAACAAGAGGTTGTTGTGGTAATGACTCAAACAGTAACAATCTACCCCTACTTCTTGACCAAGGTTTGTGACATTGAAACAAACACACCTTTAATGACTAGACTTAACTTTCACCCATCCGAAAAGAAAAAGCAATTCGAAATTTTTTTTAGAAAAAAGTATGTATAAGAGGATACCATCCGACTTACTCCTAAAAAAAACGACACAAGACCATCCTAAAGTACGATAAAAAAGGTGCACGACTCAAGGGAAAGTGTGTGAACTCGACATGACTTTGTGAGTAATTAAGTGAGATTATGGACGCGTGTTATGATGGTACAGCTAGACATGACATCAAACCAAACATACGAACCACATAAGCACGCACAAAGACCAAAAGAAGACTTACCGGACCAGTTTCCTGGGCAACGAGTCACGGTGCTGACTGTCGTGACATGGTGCAGTGCACTGTCAGACGGTACAAAGCGCCGTGTCACGGCACTGCACACCATGGTGCGGTAGAGCTGCCGTGACACAGTGCACAGTTCTAAGTCTGGTTTTGTGAATTTTCTAGGTTTTATTCAATTTTTAAGTCCGTACTAATTACTATGTGGAAATAAAAACCCTCGGTCATAGGTTAGTCTAAAATGAATAAACACATGTGGGGTTAGCACCAAATAAATCACGTAGCACTTAGTCACGATGATACAAAAAAAAAAAGTTCGCAACCTAAGGTCATGATCTATGTTCAACTATGGTCAAGCTTTGGGTGTCAAAGGTAGCATGGTTAAGAGTTTGGACGCGTTAGCAAGGTAGCCTCCCTTGAGGGTGTGTGGCAACGGGCGGCTCCGCGAGTTCATGATGAAATCAAACTCAACTCCATGGTTTGGGTGGATTTAATAACTCGGATGAACCCTTATTGCCATGAGCGTTTTTGGGTTAAAAGAGCTTAAATCCCCCGAGGCTAAGACGTATGTAGAGCACACACGTTTTTTCAGAAAAACCAAAGGAAGCTAACTGTGAGAAGAGAAAATAAGCCACTGGAAAGATTTCAGGACTGCCGTGACACGACAGAATGTACCGTGTCACTATGCTGAACACCGCGTAACGGTGCATAGCGCCGTGACACGGATATATATGTCGTGGTGCAGCAGTCAGAAAAGCTTGCTAGTGCCTTTTTTTCCTTCGTTCGCAATCAGGTTATTCAATTTTTTGTACGAGATAGACCTGAATACGACGTTAAAACGTCTATGCATATGCAAAAAATGCAAAATTAATCACAGGAATACCTTTCAAGAATCTTTCAAGTCTCATCCACTTATCTTAATTAAATTTCGATCACTCAAATCGATAAATAACCAAAAATCCTCCCTAGTGGAGTCGCCAAATTGTAGGCGTCGTTTGACGTGTGCCTACGTAAAAGCATGTGTGAATATGCTTGGCACTCATAGGAAGTGGGAATTGACGTATACGATTAGAGACAAATAAAGTAGGGAGCCGCCAACAAGTTTTAAGGAACTTGTAAACCGTTCACGGATCATAAAAGGCAACAACAAATAAAGGGACAACGATAGGCAACAACGATTGACCCGTGAAGGTTAACCCCATTCATAATCTATGATATTACTAATTCCATATGGTTCGGAACCACGAAAGGAGGATCGGGGATGACGGTACGAAGTGAGTCATGGAGTCACATTCGCCCATATTGGCCTCTACTCGATTCTTATAATGAAAAGTGATTCCTGCGATTTCAAAGGTATGCAAACAAAGATTTAATTTGCACCAAAATATTATTATTCTAAATTGGTTAAATATTAATGCAGCACATAATTCTAAAATATCGTGATCACTTGATTAAACAACAAGATTAAAGAGGAACCTAAACCGGTCGTCCAAATTATCTTATTAGTCTTGATTTTCAATTACATATTCCTTTTAAACATGCAATATGGTGATCAATAAATGTAGTAAAATCAACATCAATATTGGAAGCACTTTAACAATAATCCAACATTATAAAATCGTTAGAAAAATAATATAAATAAAAGGAACATGATTTCTTACTTTGATTTTGCTTGCTTGCAACTATAAAACAATAAATGACTTAGTAACTCTAGCGAAATAAATAATACAATAATTAAATTAAATTAAATTAAATAGAGTTAATTCGGGGTCGAACCCTCAAACAATTCTACCTTTCACGCTTGGTTTAAGGACAGAACCTCTAATAAAGTACAGACTCCATGGAGTGCTTAAGGAAGGAATTTTGAAAGAATAAGGTAGGCTAGTGTTTAGGCTAGAGCATAGAAGAGAGAAGAGAGAATTAATTGATGCCCCGAACAACAGAAATGAGGGGGTATTTATAGGGAAAATGAACAGAGGGAACACACGGAACCCTAAAAAGATAAAAACCCTAAGAATTACTGTCGCGACACGGCAAAATATGCCATGACACGGAGCAAATTAGTGTGATCACACGGGACAACTTGGTGTGACGCAGGACAAAAAACAGGCTACAGAAGATAAAACGCTGTGGGGAATAATTTCAAGCGTGATACCCCTAGCTTGAACCCCACTATGATCATACACTTAAGTACGGTGGCGTCCAAAAGGGAAGAAGATAGAGCAAAAGAGTCGCCAACAAGTTTTAGGAACTTGTAAACCGTTCACGAGGTGAAGGTTACACCCCTTAACGATCCAAGAGATCGTCAACTCCATAAGGTCTTGAACCAAATAAGGGTTCGGGGATGAAGGTACAAATCCAACCTAAAAGAGATTGAACCTGCCCTAATAATAGGCCTCTACTTTATTCTGATCGTATTCATGTGCGCTTCTTGACTAACATGCAATCAATAGGATTAACCCTAAACCTGTTTATCTATGTTGGTTCAATATAATGCACACATAAACTATCATTGGCGATCACTTGAATTATAATCAAATTAACCCTAAACAAGATTATTAATTATCTTATTAAGCGTGATTACAAGTACCAAACCCTTTAAACATGCATAGAAGGTGTGATCAAGCAATAAAGAATAAATATCAAGCAACATGATAAATAATCAATATCATGAATAATAATTATAGTAATAATAATATCATCATAAATAAAATAATCATCATCAAAATAATAATAATAATATTCATAATCATCATTATATAATCATAATCATGTTCATGTTAATATTAAAGCATAATAATAATAGCAAGATCCTAGGCATGATACTAACAAGATTAATAATAAACCCTAGCATGTCACTAAGCAATAAAAATCAAATCTTTAACCCTAACATGATACTAACAATCATGAATATTAGGAAGAAAATAGGAAGCATCGCAGGAATCATAATAAGCATATTTGATATTATAACCTTTTCCCTAAACATGATACTAGGAATATCATAATAACAATATAAACATGATTTCTACATCATAACATCAATAAAAACCATTAAAGTACTTACTTTGATGCCTCGTACCTCTTTCTAATAACAAAATACACACGTTAGTAACTTTAAGGAAAATAATAATCAAAACAATTAAATTAAATAATTGAAAGAGAGATTTGGGACCAAACCCTCAGAAATTAAACATTTCACGTCTAGGGCGAAGGCAACTTCTAATAAGGCTAGGTGTTTCTAGATCTTGCGAATGCGGAATTTTGTATGTAAAAAAGCAATTTTAGAAAAGAGAGAGATAGGATGAATTGATTAAAGAAGAGAATGAGAGAATTAATTGAATGAAAAGTGATTGTAGGTGAATGTTAATTAAAACTGACTGTTGATGAGAACTGGTGAATGAAAACGAAGTTTTTAATACGTTATTTATAGAGAAAATCAGCCAAAAAGATAAAATAAACAAAACAGAGTCTGGCGCACGAAAAACAGAGCTGGCGCCAACCCTGGCTAAGTAGCGCCAGGCACCAACACTAGCGCGCAGGCGCCAATGGCTGGCGCTAGGCGCTAGGCCTGGTTCCAGGCGCCAATGCCTGGAGTCAGGCGCCAAGCCTATTTTTAACGCGTTTTCGAAAATCAGAAAGTTTGCCGTACTGGAGGATAAAATCATATATTTTCCTCGAAAATGCTATTTGATTTTAATTAAAACTCTGAAAAGTCAACAAGAGTCAATTTATCAATGCTAATTGAATTAGGAATGAGAAGAACCTTCTAGAAGAATCTAGAAGACTAAAACCATTCCTAATTGCATTAGGAATGATAAATCTATATTAGGCCCTCCCCTAGATCATTGGGCCGCATATAAGGTTCAAACCGGGCCCAGTTTAGTAAATTGGCCATAACTTCCTCGATATTCATCGGAATTAGGCTTATAATATATCACTGGAAAGCACTTGTCAAGCCCCGTCCAACTACACTACTATTGAACCCATATCATGGACTAACCAAAATGGATTGGCTGTTTTCTCAAAATAAGTTTTCAAAAACAGAGAAAAGAGAAAAGAAATTAAAACTATCCGCAACACTAAACTTTCCACACTTTCGCTTCATTCGATTGTGATTCGACGCGAAAGGTACTCATCACTGGGTTTGGTTTTGGGGAGACACAAATGGGTGTCTACAAACGCGTTTAGGGATTACGCGGAGAAAACACGCAGCAGTCCCGTGTCACGGTATATGCACCATTTCACAGGATAATATGCCGTGGCGCGACAATATTTCCCGTGACGCGGCACAGTTTGCCGTGACACGACAGATTCTGCTTCCATTTTTATGTCCAAATACATTTTAACCCAATTACGCTCAACATTTATTAGTGTCATTTCATAATTTCGAGCTATTTAGGTTTATTATTTATTAATTGGGCTAAAATAATAAATAATATGAAATGAATAAAAAGGTTTGGGCCAAAATAAAAATAAAAAAATAAAAAAATTGGACTATGTTTTGACTAAACATTAGGACTGATTTTATGACCTGAGTTTGATTGACTATGAATTTTAAGCACTCCCGGGATTAAATACTCAACCCGACCAATAATGGCGGTGAAAGATTGTTCATCATCATGTTTGGTTTCGGGGAGACATTTTTAGGTGTTTACACTAGTAAATTGGATTGTGAGGCCAGTGCTCCTAGGTTTTTTTTTAATTTGGGCTAGCAAAGTATTTTATTTTTATTTTAATATGAAAAAAAGTCATTAATAAAAGAAAAGAAATTTTTTGAACAGCTACCATTTAAATATCCATTTTTAGACCAACTACCTATTAATTTTATTTTTATTTTTTTTGAAAAAAATTACCACAACACACAAAAAGTTTAAGTAACACTACCACTTTTGGTTTTCCGACAAGAATTTCCAGTTGTTGAGGTTTACTTTGAATAAATTCAATCAATTTCGGTATATACAACAACATAATTAATTGCCTGAACACAATTATATGTAAAATATCTGTAATTACGCATTGTAAATGATTTAATTTCTAAACTAAATATTAAAATTAGGGATTATGTCAAATAATTAAATTTAGAGTTTTTCGGAATTGGGAGATTTGGTGCAATTGATTTGTATAACCAATTCTAAGGTTAATGTAGAGACAATTTAGTTGTTCATATGAGTTTATCTGCTCGCCGGCGATACGCACTACTCATAGCCATCGCCGGCGAGCTTAATTCCTTAATGGGAAATTCTGCATCATACCCCTGAGGTGTACCCCTCCCCTTGAAAAGTTCCACGCTGTAACCTCAAGGTCACAAAAGTGATTAAGTTGTACTCCTACCGTTATCCCTCCGTTACATGTTACCATTAGTGGGACCCACTGTACACCTATTTATTTATTTTTTCTTGATTTTTGTGCTAAAAAAATGTCCCATTGAAGGTTTTAGGGGTCATTTTAGTTTCTAAAGGGTCCAAATTGAGCTCAGAATTTGAAAAAAAAGTAACGTAAAAGCCCCGTTTTATGAATTCTAAATTTAAATATGAGAATTCAAATTCACAAAACGAGGCTTTTACGTTACTTTTTTCCAAAATGTCCTTTAAAACCTTTAATGAGACATTTTTTAGCACAAAAATCGAGAAAAGAAATAAATAAGTGTACAGTGGGCCCCACTAATGGCAACATGTAACGGAGGGATAAATGCAGGGGTACAATTTAATCACTTTTGGAACCTTGAGGTTACAGCGTGTGTAAGGAGGGTGATCCCATCGTAAGGGGTACTCTCCTTAAATGCCCATGGCCGCTTAAATGCCTAGGACTTTACACTTGTTAGGGTGTATTATGATTTGAATTCCTGACTGTTTGGGAGACCTTGAATTAGAAATGATACTCTCATCACGCTTTTTTGTAAGAAACAAGTAGGAGTCGCCAATGAGTTTTAGGAAAACTCATAAACCTCGTTCATGCCTTTCTTCCATGTGGAGTTCATGGAATAATTAGCACGAATCATAAGTTTATCCATGCCCAAATTGGTCTACATAAACCAGAAATGAGTTCGGGAGCGAGGGTACTAAAATAATGTTCCTTTTAGGGAGGAATCGCTATCCTAGCCCTAGTACGGCCTCTACTAGCTCTTCCTTTTTCACAATTTCATTACCAAAAAATATATGCAACGTGATACCTAAAACTATATTAGTTTATTTTATTTACAAGCATTAATCACATAGGAATTACATTTCAAAAGTCGTTATTCTTATTTAATAATATTCGTGAAAGAACAATAAATAAACAAGATTCGCCTTGCCTTAAGTGATAATACAACAATTAATTATTGAAATTCTAGTCTTGATTAACGAAAGAGTACTATGTGAATTAATTGATTAAAATTTTATTTAAAGTGATCAAACAACAACTAAAGTTATTTAAACACTAAAAGAAAAGTGATTTACCTAAGTGCTCAGGAAACTAACCATTCTCCTTTTATGTTAAATTTCCGTTTAATGTGTTTATGGACTTTTTTTCTTCTTTGTACCTTCAAGATCTTCAATGGATGGATTAGGGTTTGAAAGTATTTGGGAAGAGAGAAGAAAAAGTAGTATGATAGTAAGAGAAGTTGAGAGATTAGGGTTTTGAGAATACTAGGGTTTCAATTCTGAATTTTTCGGTCCCTGTAATGCTGAACGAAGACCCCTATTTATAGGCGTAGGGATCTAGGTTTAGGGTTTTAGAGCCACGCATTCAGGTGGCGTGCGCAACTCTCAGAGTCGCGCTGGGGTGTCGCGCACATCTCAATGAGTCGTGCGCGCAAGGCGCGCGCAACTGATTGAGTTGCGCTGGTTTGCGGTTTTCCTTATACGAAAATGCCTTTTTAAAACTTCCATAACTTTTGATTGAATAGTCGGATTAAGGAGTGTGAGATATCATTGGAAATCTCTGAATGTCTACTTTCCAATTCCGTTAAAATTAGGTTAAAATATGTTATGGATAAAAAGTTATGGCCGTTGGAGTGTAAGGGTATTGATTTTAGGGCCCAGTTTAGTGTTTTGATCATAACTTCTTCGTTTTAGCTCGGAATTGGGCTTATAATATACCGTTGGAAAGCTCTTTGAAAGGGCTATCCATCTATATAGGCCTTGGCGCCTTGAATGGGAATTTGATAGTTCGTTTAACTTTTTGGCTCGGTTTTTCAACAATGTAAGTTCCATTGGATCCAATCATTGCATTTGACGCATTTAGGTCCGTTATTAATCAAGTTAAAACATGTATGAACATGTTTTAGGCCTAATTAGTAATCAGACAAGGCTCTAAGATAACTTGGTCTTAAATATGGGTTTCAACTTACTACATAATTCTTTTCATAGTCCATAAACACTTCAACTTTGATCTAGCATGAAGAACGGATTTTTGTAACATCATCGCACTTCCTTTCGGGACAAGAGGCAAAAAGTAGGTGTCTACAGCGTGGAACTTTTAAAGGGAGGGGAACCACGTGGATTAGTCAATACCTCAGGGGTATTATGTAGAATTTCCCTTCCTTAATTTTTGTTAAGTTTTTTTCCCTTTTAGGGTGGCCTTTTGGTGAAGAAAATAGGGGATTTTGCTGAGCCGGTTGTTCTTCATCCTCTTCGGTGGTTAATCAATTTTGGAGTAACTTCAAGTGTTACTCAGTGAAACAAGGACCAGAGGCTATCCTTAACGCCGCCGTCGAAAGGAACTTCGTTTATCCCGACGGTAAAGCTGAAGTTAAGGCTAGGGTTTCCTTACTTCTCTAAGTTTTGGTTCAGTGAGGTGGTTCTTGTGTTGGTCGTGATGTTTTTCCTTAGTATAAGGTCATTCCTTTCCAGTGAGGTGTTTTGGTTTGCTTTGCTTTTACCCGTTGATCCACGAATTTCTTTATGTTCGTGTGTTTGTTTTCTTGCCTTGGTTAGTAGTGGTTATTTTGTTGTTATTGGTTTGCTTTTTTAGTTTAGTTATGTTGTCCTTGTGTAATTTGTTTTTTTGGTTGTTGTTTGTTAATAATTCTCTTTCTCTGCTTGTTCATGAGATAAAGTTGCATAGAGTAGTTCTAGTTATGGAGGGTTATGAAGTGTTGTCGTTGTTCTTGGAGCCTTGTTGGTTGGTTTTAGGGGTTGTAAGGTTAATCAATCCCTTGCTAGTTTGGTTGGTGGCCCTTTTAGTTGCTTGTTCGAGGTGGGATCGTGTTATGGGGGGTTGTCATGCTGCATGTGTGGCTTCCCTCTTTGATAGTTTGGGCGTTGTCTTCTGTGTTTGTACTCTTTTCCAGAGGCTAGCAGTATTTATGGAAGCAAAAAGTATCCCCTGCATTTGGAGTTTGCAGGGAGAAGGTAAGTTTGAGGGGACAGGTTTGTTCGCTTGTCTTGTTGCTTCTTGGTTGTTGGATGATTTGGGTCTTCATTCATTGACTATCATCCAAATGTCGGTGTTGGTGATGAAAAAGATAGTCATCATTAAAAATTACAATATTGAAGGAGGTTCCCCATCTTTAATGTCTGGGGTTAGCAAAGTCCTCCATTTTCTTGCATTCTATATAGGTAGAATTGTAGGAAAGAAACCTACATTTTGGTGTAAGGTTTTACTTGGCAGAATCGTGGAAAAATTCAACTCTCGTGGTTTGGCTCCCGGACTCTTAGGAGGTGGCTATGCTTTTCAATCCCTAGGAGTGGAGTCGTGTGATGGGTCTTTTTTTCGGCAGCATGGTGTTTTCGACTTTCGACTGTATGGTCACTACACTACTTCCACCGGGATTTTGCATAGGTTTTATGACAAATTTCGGTTTCCTTCTTTAGTGTTCGCTTGCACTATCAGTCCTTCTCCAAGGTTTTGGTTCGTTTGGCAACTTTTGGTCCAAGAAAAAGGTTTGGTCAAAACCTTTTGGTTATCCGAGCTCCGAGGTATTTGATATGATGCACAAGTGTGTAATCATTCACTTCATTTTTCCTCTACTGGTTTAGCTAAATGGATTTTGTTGTTTTTAGTTTCTTATTTTAGATCTCTTGGGTTGTAATTAAAAACATAATATTAAAACAGACACCACAAAAAACATGTGTCATTTTCTGGTGCTGTATTTTCCCTCCAAAATGTTTTTTCTTTTTATTTTTTTTTTAATTTTTTGTCAAATCTTCTTAAACAATATTCTATTATACCAACGAAGATATTTTTTCAATATTTAGTTAACATATATATTCCTTATTTTTAATTTCATAAGGTAATTCATTATTATTGCTCAAACCATGCGCAATCAAAATTTGTCAACTAATTATATTGGTAAAAGGGGGGGGGGGAGCGTGTATCAGTAACCTAGATTTCTTTGTTCTAAGGTATAACTTTGGTAAAAAAAAAAACCATGTTATTTTATGCGTATTATAAATATTATGATTCTCTCTAATTTATTGAAAAGCTAACTAAAATGTGTAATTAAGAGAGTATTGCATGATACCAACCTTGGTGTCTTTATTAAATTAAGAACTGGTATAAAACTTAGTAATTTTTGTTAATATTAAAAGAAACTATAACTCTCTCTTTTGTGTAAATTATTATACTACCTCCGTTAACATTTACTTGTAATTTTGGGTGTTATTTGAAAGACATAAAATATTCCAAAGTTGTAAGTAAATATTAACGGAGGTAGTATAACTTTTCAAAGGTTGTAATAATTCATAATAATTTTGTTAAACCGTGCATTGCACAAGATCTAGGCCCTGTTTGGTAGTAAGCTTATTGGGGGTATATTAGCTTATTTGACTAACTTTAGCTGATTGACTAGTCAAACAAGCTAATACAAGTGTTTGGTAGTAAGCTTATTGAAAGAGCTTATTCCACTAAATAAGCTCTTTTTGAAAAAGCTCACTTTAGGAGCTTTTTCAATTAGCTTATTCATTAATTATTGTGAAATGACATTTATAACCTCATTTAATTTAAAATCCTATCTAAACTATCTACCCCACAATTAGCTTATTGGTCATTTCACATACTCAATCACCTTTAAACTATCAGCTATTTACCAAACACTTTTATATAATCAGTTAATACAATAAGTTAGTCAAATCAGTTAATAAAATCAGCTAGTCAAAATCAGCTAACTCAATCAGCTTCAGCTTTCGGCTTTCAGCTTTCTCCCAAACAGGGCCCTAATCCAGTTTGCCATTTATCATGAAGTTATCACTATATTAAAAAAAAAAATAATAATAAAATACAGTAATAAAAATAATAATAAATGAGCGCTGCACAACCCAAAAAATTAATTCGGGTGGTGAGGCCAAGTGTATTTGTGCTAATTAATTTCTTATCTATAATCGGCTTCTCATCTTTTGCAAGGTCTATGAATCAAATTTCGCTTCATCTAAACACATGCAAGTGATGCAAGTACTGGAATCTCGAGCTTAATTACATTCAAATGCCAAAGTATGTTTTTTTTTTTTTTTTTTATTTTTTTTATTTTTTAATTTGATCTCTTATAGTTTCATTGTTTTTTTGAATAGTTTCATTTAATTTGTACTCCTAATTATTCATTGTTTTGCTTCACTTATTTGTAAATTTATGGGTTTTTTTTTCAAATACTGTACTTTGCAGTATAACTAATTGATTGTTTATTTAATTACTTTGCGTTTACTAATTGATTGTTTTCAATGACTTTGCATTGATTAATATTTCTATTCTGGATCTTGTTGAATACATACATGAATTGTGCAGTGATATTATTTACTGTGATTTAAAAAATTTACCTTAAAATATGGATCTTGTTGAGTAGTGTATGAAAGAAATTTACTGTGATATATTTGAATATTTTCCATAGTTAGAGATACAAGTGTGAATACTTGCTTTGAACATGGAGAATTGATTCATTCTATGTGGGCTTGAATTCATTTTTCAAGCAACTAGTGTATACACGACTAAATTAGTGGCCACTTACGCCATTTTTAGAATGCGACAAACTTAATAGGACATTAAAATAAGAACAAAGGACAACTCTAATTAAGTAGATTATTTGTTAAGCTGATATGAGTACTATTTTAAGAAATTTTTAATTCAACTGCATGTGAATGTAGCGCAGAATATTGTATGGAGTTGGTCAGCATCCTGTGAACTGATGTAGTTATTTAAAGACGATCACAAAGCTTGCATTTATCACTATCCAAAAAGAACACCATACTTATCACAACTTCATCCTTTTACTGCTTATTCTGTCTTATCTTCCAAATGGACATTGCTACTGCACTCACTGTTGCTCAGACGCTGTTTGTGACATTACAGTGTGCAGAAGTGCGAAAGCTATGCTCCGTCTTTAATTATGAATCTGAGCTTCAGAAGTTGCTCGACACTGTCAAAACCATCAAGACTTTCCTCCTGGATGCCGATTCCAAGTGCCTAGAGCTCACTAATGAAGGGCAAAACTGGGTTGAGAACCTCAAGGATGCTGTCTACGATGCTGATGATTTGATGGATGAGTTTAACACAATCGCTAACATGCCTGGCGCAAATAAAATCTCTAAGAAGGTACGCCGTTTCTTCTCCCCTAAGAACCCAATGATATTTGCTTTTAATACGTCTTCAGAGGTTAAGAAACTTAGGGAGAAGTTGGATAGCTTAGCCAAAAACCATAGTAATTTTGGGTTTAGTGACCTGTATAAGCCTGATGTGAAGGTTAAAAAGGAAACCTGTTCTTATGTGTATGAACAGAGTATTATTGGGAGAGATGTTGACAAGAAGGTCATTGTGGATTTGTTGTTGAAAGATGACTTGGAGACAAATATTTCTTTTGTGACTATTGTGGGAATTGGAGGGTTGGGGAAAACCGCTCTTGCTCAACTTGTGTTTAGTGATCTTAGGATAAAAGAAGCATTTGAAGAAAATATGTACTGGGTTTGTGTGTCTGTAAACTTTGACCCAAAAGATATCCTAGGTAAGATACTTAAGGAGAATAATGGGTTAGGCTTTGAAGACATGCACAAAAACTTTCGAGAACGGATAGAAGGGAAAAGGTACTTGCTTGTTTTGGATGATGTTTGGTCTGAGAACAGTGAAATATGGGTTAAGTTGAAAGATTTCTTGATATTAGGTGGGACAGGAAGTAGGATTTTGGTGACTAGCCGCTCCAAAAAGGTGGCAAGAGCTATTGGAAACTATCCAATACATGAGTTAGAAGGTCTATCTGAAGAGGATTCTTGGGAATTGTTTAAGAAAATATCTCTTGCAGATAGGGAAGATGAAGTCGTAACTGGCCTAGCTGAAATCGGCAAAGATATTGTGATAAAATGTGCAAATGTGCCTCTTTGCATAAGGGTGGTAGCTAGTTTGTTGCGTGATCAAGATTTAACTGCTTGGCAGTCATATAGAAGAATGGATTTGGCTAATATGCGTGGCGACGATGATGTCTTGATGCAAACCTTGATGTTTAGTTACTATCATCTTGATCCCGCGGTAAGATGTTGTTTCAGCTTTTGCTCAGTCTTCCCTCAGGATTATAGAATACATAAAGAGAAGTTGATTAGTCTATGGTCAGCACACGGCTATCTTGTTCCAAGTGGTACAGAAGATAGCATTGAAGATGTAGGTGAAAGATATTTTTCAATTTTATTGCATCGATGTTTTTTCCAAGATTTGTGTTATGAATGTAGGGGAGTTACAACATTCAAAATGCATGATCTCATACATGACCTTGCTCAAAAGATAGCTGGGAAGGAGTCCTTGACATTGACTGCTTCTAATACACATGAAGTTGAAGGAAAAGTTCGTCATCTGTATATTGATGATAGAAAAGAATATCTAGATAACTTGTTAAGTTCAAGTAATAGTCCAAGTAAAACACTGCGTAGCTGTTTGATAAATTATGATATTCTTATAGATGTGAATGCAGTTATTTCAAAGTGTAGCCAGTTAAGGGTGTTGGATTTGCAGTATCAGTTGACTAGCATCACTTTATTACCTGATACACTAGGTAGCTTATTACATTTGAGGTACCTTGATCTGTCTTTTAATAATGATTTGGTGATGCTTCCTAAATCGATCACCAAGCTTTACAATTTGCAAACATTAATTTTGTTTAGTTGTGAGAATCTGAAGGAGTTGCCTAAGGACACAAGCAAACTGGTAAATCTTAGGGTGTTGGATATAAAGTTTTGTGACAAGTTGACTCATATGCCAGCAGGGATGGATACATTAACATGTCTTCAGACTCTGACAAACTTTCTAGTTTTTAGGGATGATGAAGTCAAGCAAGATAAAAAGGGCAAGCTCGTAGACTTGAAAGCTCTTATTAGTAAACTCAGAGGTGAGCTTCATGTTAAACATATTGCTAACTATAACGATGTGCCATACCACAAACAAGTGAGGGTCCAGCTTCAAACTTTTAAATTATTTTGTGAACTTGAGTCTTATCATGAAGAAGGTCAAGAGACACTGCTGGAGGCCCTGTTCTTTAAGCACCAATTGCCAACTTGGGCGTCAGGGCTTGTACGTATCTACATGTCAAATTGTCATGAGTTGCAATATCTGCCATCATCACTGAGTCAACTTTGCCATCTTAGAAAACTTTTCATTTATAACTTAGACAATGTGGAATACATAGAGAGCGATGCACCATCTCCATCAGCAAAATTCTTCCCGTCTCTTGAGGTATTAACTCTAAGTGGAATGCCAAAGTTAATGGGATGGTGGAGTGATATAAGATGGACGGACAAGGAAGCTGTTTTCATTCCATCATTTCCTCATCTCCGTAAATTGACTATTCAAGAGTGCAAGAGACTGGCGTACTTTCCTCCATGTCAACATGAAGCACTGAAATTATGTATGAATGGAGGTGGAGTTCAAAGCAAACCGATTTATTTAAAGCGCTTGACTATAGATGATGCATTCATTTTCAATTTCTTAAGTATGGAGTATGTGGGAATAGCTCGTTATATTGAATTAGTTAAAATAGAAAATTTGGGACAAATTAGGGAGGTATTACAAAGCTGTGCCTCTTCTCTTCAAGACCTCAAAATTAGTTATTGCAGGGGAATACAGAACCTGGGATTAGAGCATCTCACCAACCTAAAATCCCTCAAGTTGGGAGGCAATTTAGATGGGATTCCATGGGAATCTCTTCACTCTCTTCCTTCATTGAAAATAGAATATTTCGAAGCCGGAATGCTGCCCAAGGGGATTCAATACTTAACCTCCCTTCAATCCCTCTATCTTTGCAGTTGTAAAAACTTGGAGGAACTTGGCGAATGCATCGCCTCCCTTACATCTCTGCAATTTCTTCAAATTCAGTTCTGCCGCAAACTGAAATCATTGCCTGAAGAAATGTGTTACCTCACCTCCCTCACTACACTTGAACTAAAATATTGCCGTGAACTGAAATCACTGCCAAAAGCAATAAAACACCTCACCAACCTCACTAAACTTGAAATCCTAGAGCCTAACCCTGAGCTCACGTATAGATGCCGGAAATCAAACGGGGAATACTGGCCCAATATATGCCACATCCCAAAACTACGTATTCGAGATTAAGAGATTCAACCAAGATAAGCATAGTACTCAAGGAGTCAAGCTGTAAAGGTATGAAAATTGTAATCTTTAAAATGACTATCACTATTCAATTTAATTGGCTGATTTTTCATTTGTTTTTTTGTAGGTCAAACTTGATTTTAGATTTTTTGATAAAATTCAGCTTTATTATTCGAAAATTAATTATTTTAATTTTACATTTTTAATTTTGATAATTAATTTATTAAATTTAGTTTTTTTTATGATTATCGAAATGAAAGATTATATTCAGGAAGTTAAATTTAAAATTAACCGAGAAGATTACATGGGCCATTCCATTTGGTATCTGATGCATCTATCAAACTGAATTATTTTTTTTCTGCATTAAAATTTGAAGTCTAGTGATAATCTTGCTAGGAAACCCTTGCTTTCTCACATAAAGCTGCTTTATCAAATTTGTGACTTCAGCTGAAGATAATATTGTGTGCATGTCCTTTTCTAGTTTTGTTGCAGCTCCCAAAATGGTTAGATGGAGATGTGCTTAGGTGATCACAGATTTTATAGCTCGAAGAAAAACCTTGGGATCATGTCGGTGTGTAATCCTTTTTACCCTTAAGAAAAAGGAGAAAAAGAAAATACATAAATTGAGGATATTGACTTGAAAAATACGGTCTTCTTTATTGTATAAATGGATAACTCCTTTCTTGCGATGTTTCAGAGAGATTCCTTGGCTAGTTAATGTTGAGTGTTGCTCAATCAGACAGGTGAGTGGTCTGTAGACTTGACTGATTGTCTGGTTTGGCATTGGTTGAAGTATACATTGGAATAGCGAGAAGATGGGCCAGTCTAAAGGTATTCCCGTTAAAAAATTTATCAACAATCAATAGCTTTATATTTTAACCCTGAAACAATTTCCAACCTTACTAAAAAACACATACACACATAATCAAATGACTTTGAATATATTGTTCAATCATTGAATATGATGAGGGAACCATGCAAATCATATGCACCATAATAAGTTCCTACGTATCTATTTGTTCTCTCTGTGTAAGAGAGTATTTAGTGATTTTTATTATTGTGAGCCTTTGCAAAAACATTGTGTTGTAGTACTTTCACTTGAATTTGGTTTTCATGTATTTACATTGACTCAGATTTTGTGGCCACTTCTGCTACATTCATCTCAACATTACGGGGTGTAACTCTTCCCATACTGGATGAGTAGAAATTTAACATTAACGAAAACATGCAGGTTAAGAAGCTCTCAATGTTTGTTCTTTCTCTGTCATTTACACAACAGTTTTAACTTGTATTAATGTGAATTATGGCTAATTATATACATGCATTTGAACAATGGACAGTCCAGCTGCATGCACACAGAAATCCATGACGGTTCAGCTGACGGATAACAATTTCTCTGTCCTTGACAATTTACAATGGAATGAAATTGCTGGTTACTGCCCTGTGAATGACCTAGGAGATCATGTTGCAAACTTGAGGCCATAGTGCTGACAATTTTAGACTCAGCAACTGTGGTTCTAGCAGCATGTATCTGACATTGAATGCTAATATTATTGGCCGGCTTGCTCGTGTTGATGGACATGGTAACCTGTTGCTACATGATGTAATGGTACCTGATGAAGAGATAATTCACTGATACATTATGATACCTGTTTTCATTTCAAGTGGATCATGGTTGAGTCGTTGCTGCACTGTGCTACCATATCAGTCCCTATCAGATGATGCAGAGTTACCTTAGCTTAACTTTCTGTAATTTCTTTGCAAATTTAAGTGCTTGTATTCTGTTGTACGCTCTCACCTAAGCACATGATGTGGGGGCAGTTGACAACCCTTCCTAGAAGGTGGGTTTTCTGCCCTACTGATACTTTTTACATGTGAGAAAAAAAATTAATATATCATTGTTGGTTTTGTGCAATTTCTGACATTGAATTTTTAGTGGGAAATGGTGTAGATATGTCACATTTTCAGATTGAACCAAGAGACTCAGGATTGCTTTTTATGATCTATGACTGTCCAAAATTCCCCTTTATTCTTAATATGTGCTTCGCAACATTACTCTGTGATGGATTTAGAATTTTAGTCTCTAATTGATATTCTATCGTGTTTCTAAGATAAATCAATCAATCAATCAATCAATCAATCAAAGCCTTAATCCCAAAAGTGGGGTCGGCTAACATGAACCAAATTTGATTATTCCGTGTAGTCATCAACATAAATCTTTCTCCTCCATCCCTTACGATCCAAAACTTCATCCTCACGTAAATCCATGCACTTCATATCCTTCCTCACTCCTTCCAACCAAGTCATCTTTGGTCTCCCTCTTCCTCGTTTAATCCCTCCATGGTCCCACTCTTCCACTCTTCGCACCGGTGCACCCTCGGGTCTCCGTCTTACATGTCCAAACCAACGCAGACGATTTTCCCTTAATTTATCTACAATGCCCGCCACACCTACTTTCTTGCGAATAACCTCATTTCTGATTCTATCTCTTAAAGTGTTTCCACACATCCACCTTAACATGCGCATTTCCGTAACCTCCATCTTTTTAATATGCTCTTTCTTAGAAGCCCAACATTCTGTACCATAGAGCAACACTGGTCTTATGGCAGTCCTGTAGAATCTAAGATAAATCAATCAAGTTGTATATACCTTTACTCTTACTATTTATTTGACTGCGGGTTCCTATGTCAAAATCAACGAAGCCCTATGGATATCATAATATGGTAGTTTGTCATACTACAAATTTGGTGAACTTTTCTACGTAATATGTAGAATGTGGGTGAAATATCATAATGTCGTTGAATGTTCTATTCTTTTTTGTGTGAGCTAGATGCCTAGCTGGATACCTTACTGATTGGCTAGTGATGTCGGTTACAATTCAATAATTCATGTTTGAAAAGAGAATAATTTCTGAATGTTGATTGAGATGGAGGTATTTTATACACATTGTTCATTATCAACCAATTTTGAAGTGAGTTTAAGACTTGTGTTACCTTGGTATAAAACCAAGGGAACTGACTGGCCATATTTATCTGCATATATAATATTGTTATAATGATTCTGTAGAAATGGTATGCAATGGTTACGAGATATTGAGATCGAAGCAGCATTGTGAAGTCACAGAAACTAACTTATGAGAATACTCACTAGTGACTACGGTTCTACAGTTCTACGTACTATCGCCATACCGCGGGAAATTACTCTTAAGTCCTGGGCTGCCCGTGGTATTTATAGGATTAACAAATAATTTAGGGAAACAAATAGGGACATAAAGAACACATTTTTGCATTGAAATTATCATACTGTATGAAGTTTATTTATAGGATCAACCATTGTATTTTTACTTATAATTAGATGTAGACATATAGTCGTGACTCGTTGCTGTATCTTACATTGAAATAGAGTCGTGAAAGAGACGTTGTTAAATAATGCTCCCTCTAATCCTCTATATGTAGGGGTGTCCATTATTCAAACTCCAATCCGAAATCCAATCCAATCCAGTTCAAATAAGCTATTCGGATTGGACTTTTTTTAAAATTTGGATTGAATTTGGACTCAAAAATTTTGAAATTCGGATTTTTGGATTGGATTTGGACTCAAATTTTTTAAGTCCAAAAAGTCCAATCCAGTCCGAATTTTACAAATAAATAAATAAATATATATATTAATATATAAAAGAAATAATAATAATAATAATAATAATAATAATAATAATAATAATAATAATACCTATTTTTGGGTTGGGTCAGACGATGAACGCAAAGACATACCAATGTGTGCTGTGTTACCGGCTGGGTATTCCACTGTTCTCTGTCTCGGCGTCATGCTCTGCTTGCTCTCGGGTTTTTACTGGGGATATTTTCGGCGACCACGCGATGTCGTGTGCTGGTATTGTAGGTATTAAACATCGGCATAATGTTGTTCAAGATACACTTGTTGATATTTGCTACAGAACTGGGATTTCAGCGAGAAAGGAGGTTGACATAGGGTTGTGTGGAGGGAATGACGGGGCCCTCAGACCTGACGATGTGTTACTTTATTCATGGGATCGTGGTCGTGATGTATGTATCGACTTCACTGGGTCTTCTCCTTTGACACAGACAGGGCTATCTGACTTTTTTTTCTGGACGGGTTGTGGCTGATGCGGCTCATCGGAAGCGGGTTAAGTATGAAGCTCGTTGTCGGGCGATTGGCTACGGATTCATTCCCTTCTCCTTTTCTTCGCTTGGGGAATTAGATAATGAAGTTGTTGCGTTGTTGAATCGGATTCAGAGGTTCTCGACGATGCAAGACATTGGGGCTCGTGCTGCAGCTCATATCTTCACTAGGGTAGGCTTTGCTATAGCTAGAAGAGTGGGGGCCTAGATTGTATCTCGGCTTCTCACTAATTTATTGTAGGTTGTATGACTTTTTTGTTTTTGACATATAATAATAATAATAATAATAATAATAATAATAATAATAATAATAATAATAATTAATAATAATAATAATAATAATAATGATGTTGAAATCTGATGTGCTCGGCTCTGCTCTGCACGGCTCTGCTATCCTGAAATCTGCTATGCTCTGCTCTGATTAAATTTAATCTGCTCTGCACTGCTTTGCTCTACCCAGAAGATCAAAAGAACAGGGTCTTAAACCCGTTTGTACGTAAATTAACGTACAACTGTCTTTTTGGAGAATTTCTAAAAACCCAAATATTTAACACTAATAAGACCATGTCTAATGGTGAGACTCAATTTTGAGTATTGAAGTACAAAATTAATTTCTCAATGGTGAGACTTTCTAAAGTATACTAATGTCACTTTCAATTATGGCCCATCAAATCATATTTTAAATTTTATTTAGAAAAAAAATAAAATTAAAACTTAAATAAATTACAAAACATATTAGAGCAACTCCAACAGTGTAAAATTAGGACTAGCTTGCAATTTATGAAACTAATAAATAATTAGTTTAACCATTGGAATTGCATTACCAAATTAGCTGGGCAAAGCTATTTGCTTAGCTAAGCTAATTAGCTTAGCAAATTGTGGGAATTAAAAAAAATTAAATAAATAAAAAAAACTATTGAAAATTAGCTTAACCATTGTGGGATTAGTTAGCTACAAGGTAGATTAGCTTTGCAATCCTAGGTGGCATGGCAAGCTAATTTCACAATTAGCTTACCATTGGAGTTGCTCTTATAATATTGACAAGAGGCCACACTTATTGTCAAATGAGACTCAAAGTTGAGAATCTAAACTTAGCAACTTTCTTTTGAATTTGCTAAGTTTAGATACCAACTAATTGGTATCCTTTATAAAAAATACTCTCTCTCTCTTAAAAATACTTACTCAAGTCTCACTATTGGAGAAGGTTGCCTAGGCTGGGATTGTTGAGAGTGAGATTCTTATCCTCCACTTGTTTTTTCAACCAAAAAAAAAAAAAAAAAAAAAAAACGTCATTTGCATACGTTTTCGAACTTCCGTATCCACGTGCATCTTCCATCATCCATGCTGAAAATTCTAAGACTCAATTTTCACACTTTCAATTATACAAGGCCCACACTAGGAAAGACCATAGTTCATAGAATGATAAGATAAGAGTCTTCCATTAATCATTTATACATGGAATCCATGCTGAAAATTCTAAGACTTAATTTTCACACTTTCAATTATGCAAGACCCACACTAGGAAAGACCATAGTTCATAGAATGATAGGATAAGAGCCTTCCATTAATCATTTATACATGGAATCCAGGCCCGACTTTAAGAAGGTTTTTCCTCACACACGTAACAGGGCCCCCAAAAATCAGGGGCCCACAATTTAAAAAAAAAAAATCATTGACTTAAAAAAAAAAAGGAAAATTTGTCAGGAACTGCACGCTTAATAGGGGTATTTGGAAACAACTACCCACTAAAAAATTTTATCAAAAAAACTACCCCTAATTTAAAAAATCAGAGTAGCACTACCCATTTGCATTTTCCGGTGAGAATGTCCGGCACATGGGCCCACTTTTTAAAATTTTTCTCTGAAAAGACACGATGCAATGACAAATTGACTTTAATTCGTTACCCTAAGATAACCAATTTGAATTAAATGCAACAAATTCAACCAATTTCAAACTATCTCCAATTTCTAAGAACCCTAATTTTTCTAATTGTTACACCCTAAACATCAAAATTCATAATTAATGGATTAAAAGAGAAGAATTACCTATGAATTGTATACTCTGCTTGTTTTCACTTCTTCAATTAGGAATTTTCAGAAGAAAAATTGAAAAAGTGGGCCCCACACGCCGGACTTTCTCGCCGGAAAATGCAAATGGGTAGTGCTACTCTAATTTTTTAAATTTGTGGGGTAGTTTTTTTGATAAAATATTTTAGTGGGTAGTTGTTTCCAAATACCCCTATTAAGCATGTAGTTCCTAACAATTTTTCCAAAAAAGAATCTACTTTACCTATTCATCTTCTTCCTTATAAAAACCTCCATTTTGAAACCAAAACCCAAAAAATCTTCCTATCCAAAATTCAATCTCTTTTGTCTTTTGATTTCCAAAACAAAATTAAATTCACTCAATAATTATCACTCATAAACGCCTATTTTGCCTAATTATCTCCAATTCACTTAATTTTTTCTCTTTTTTTTTTGGCAAAATTGAAGAACAATCTATACTCTTATCAAAATCAATGACGATTCAATAGATATTATCGGTCTAAATTTTATTAATTTATACTAATTTCTAGATCAAGCAATACACACAAAATATACTAATTTCTAGATCAAGCAATACACACAATTCAGTTTTCTTTCAATTTTAACTCAATTCAAAAGGTGGAAAAAATGTTAATGGAAGCACTCAATATTCTAGCGAACTGTTCTTGTTCGGTGAATCTGGAATGAGCAGAGGTTGATTACTTGATCAAAGAGCAGGTTGTATCTATCTATATATATTTGTTATCTTAATTTATGCATAATTTTTTATTTCTGAAATATAAATTGTTGTTTTTTTTTTTTTTTTAATTATGGCTCCTAAAATTAGGAAATATGATTTGGTTGTGAAAAACGTCAAAAAAAAATATTGAAGAATTGACTCAATCAAGAAATATGATTCTTGTTGTGAAAAACAAAAAAAAAAAACATTTTATAATAATAATATTTTAAACCATTTATAAATAGTCCTTTAAAAATTGGTTTATAATTAGAACAGGGCTGCCAAATTGTCAGAGACGGCCCTGATGGAATCCATGCTGAAAATTCTAAGACACAATTTTCACACTTTCAATTATGCAAGACCCACACTAGGAAAGACTATAGTTCATAGAATGATAGGATAACAGTCTTCCACTAATCATTTATACATGGAATCCATGCTGAAAATTCTAAGACTCAATTTTCACACTTTCAATTATGCAAGACCCACACTAGGAAAGACCATAGTTCATAGAATGATAGGATAAGACTCTTCCATTAATCATGTATACATGGACCCTCCAATCCCAAAGAGATCATATTTACCAAACTTTATCCACTCGTACCTCATTGTTACTTCACGTAAAACCTATCTTTGCACCTTTCTCTTCCCAGAAAATAAATACTCCCTCTGTTACATATTACTTGCAACAATTGTATTATTTGTGAGACATAAAATATTCCTTTGTTGCGAGTAATATGTAACGGTGGGAGTATGTCAAAGAGAAGAAGATAAGCTGATAAGGTGTGAATGGATAAAATAAAACCAAAGGTATAAAAAACAAATATTATATATTTTATATGAAAAATTGAAAAAAAATAATCCCAACTTTGCCTCATTTGTCTAAAATAATTTCAACTTTCGATTATTTTTAAAAAATCCGAACTTTAATATCAATTTGCTTTCAATGGTCTTGAGTAACCTGTAACGTGTTAAATCGATAATTTTTTTTTAAAAAAAAAGTTTATGTAATGTACATGTGTCGCTACATGATTGGTCAAAATAAGTTTAAATTTTATTTAATTACTAATTAATCTTAACTCATACTTTTAACTACACATTTTTTTTTTAAAAAGAAAAAAAAAAACTAATTTAAAAAGAAGCAACACTAGAAGTGCCATCCAACTCCCCGACCCCCTCCACCACCCAGCCTTCATCCACCGCCCAGTCCTCACCCACCGTCCAGCCTAGGCGACCCGTCACCCCCACAGCGCCAGGCCCACTCCCCTGCGCCACTCATGCCGTCGCCCATCCCCCTAAACCACCGTAGTCCCACCATGAAACACCCTCCTTTTACCCAAAAATCCTGTAAAAAAACCCTTTCCCACCGCTTAAACCGTCGTCGGCCCTCCCCCAACCCTCAAAACCCCATTTTGCTAATGTTCCGAGGGTGGGCAAGGTGGAATTTGGGGAATTTCACTGGTGGAGGAGGGTTTTTAGGGATTTTGGGGGGATGCGGGGTTTTGGGGTTTTGGACGACGACAGGTGTCAGGTGGTAGGGGAATGGCGTCGCCGTTTCAGGTACGGTGGAGGGGGCCGGAGATTCGCTGGAGCGTGGTGCCGGAGAGTGGTCGGAGCCGTCGGGGAGTGGTGGTGCGTTTTAGATGATTAATTGGATTTTTTAGTTTAATTTTTAATTATTTTTTTTAAAATTATTTTGAACCAATCTCGTCTTGACACGTGTAAGATTACTTGATATAACAAGTGGAATGACCGGTTAGGACCATTGAAAGAAAATTGATAATAAAGTTCGGGTTATTAAAAAATAATTGAAAGCCGAGGTTATTTTGGGCAAATGAGGCAAAGTTGACATTATTCTTGTCAATTTTTCCTATTTTATATTGTAGGATTATTGATTATATATATATATATATATATATATATATATATATATATATATATATATATATATATATATATATATATATATATATATATATATATATATACTTCCTCCGTTACGTATTATGTGCAACATTTGCTATTTTGGGATGCTATAAGTTATGTGCAACAAAAAAAAGTTTCCTTATATAGTAAATTTTTTTGAGTAAATTTACTAAAAGACCCTTACTTCAATCCAATTAACACATTAACTACATGTCATTAACTTATTAACCTAACTTAATTAACCCTTAATAATAACACCAACACTCCTCTCTCCTCCCTCACAACCACATCCACCACCCACACCACCATTTTTTCTATCTCTTCTCTCTCAAGCCACCCTCACCTCCACTCTCTTTTCTCTAACAACCACCATTCCACCACCACCCTATTTTCTCTCTCCTCTCTTTCAAGCCACCCTTACCACTAACTTCTCTCTTCTTTCATAACCACCACACCACCACCACCACCTTTAGATCGGGTTGCCGCCACTTCCTCCATTAAAGTCGTTGCCGCTACTTCCTCTTCCATTAAAGCTTAAAGTCGAGGTTTTTATGGTCTAATATAACCATGAAAACTCTAGATCTAGAGTTTTCATGGTTAAATTTGACCAAATAAAACCCAAATTAGCAATGAGGAGGTAATATTTTCAAAATTTAAGTTTTTTTTCTGCACATTTTAGGGTGGTTGGTGGTGATTTTGGGGAGGGGGAAGGTGAGTGGGTGGTTGTGGACTTGTGGGTTTCGGTGAGTGGGAAGACGGTGGGTGGTTGGTGGTTGACTGGGTGGGAGAGGGGAGGGCCGAGGTTACGAGGTTGCGGGTTTGGTGGTAGCGCCTGGTCGGTTTTTCTGTGGTTGTAGGGCTGGTCGGATTTGGGTGGTTGTGGGTCTCGGTGGTTTTGGGTGGTTGTGGGTCTAGTAGGTTTTTGGTCTGGGCAGTTGTGGGTCTGGGTGGTTGTGGTTGTGGGTCTAGGTGGTTGTGGGTCTGGTCGGTTTTGGGTGGTTGTGGGTCTAGATGGTTGCAGGTCTGGTGGTTGCTGCGTTTGGTGGTTTATGGTGGCAGCAAGGTGGGTTTGGTGGTTTCTGGTGGTGGTGTTGGTGTTCTTTTATGAATTTAATTATTTGCTCTTTCCTTAATTAATCTCTCTTAAAAGTTTCTTCTTGGGAAAAGTGCAACTCATTTTGTTGCACATAATGCGTAACGGAGGAAGTATATATTTTCCTCGTGTTTTTAGTTGATACGAAGTACGTTTTTTAGTTGTGTTTGTCAATGCACAAATACAACTAATAAGCAAAAATTAAAAAAAATTAACAATTTTGAAATACATATCTAATCTATCCTATTAACTAATTCTAAAACAAAACATGCTTATATACATTGTATAGTTATTTTTGGGGAAACATGCAACATCATATCATATAACTAATATATAAAGTTAAAGTTTTTGTTAGGTCACGAAATTGCGACACTTGGTCTTTCAAATATTCGCCAAGTGTCGCGCCACCTTAGATATATATATATATGAATAGACTTTATAAAATAAAAATCGTCAAGTGTCGTGCCACCTTTGATAGATTTAGATAGACTTTATAAGATAAAAAAATTAGTTAAAAATTTCATTTTCAATCAAATTAGGATAGAACTTTAGAATAAGTTGGTTAGTTTAGAATTTTATTTTCGATAAAATACCAAATAATAAATTTAATTAGTCCACAAGACAAGATCATAAAGCGTTTTAACTCTTCGTCAAGTGTCGCACCATATTGGATAAATATAGATAGACTTTGTAGCAAAAAGAGTTAATTTAGAATTCTATTCTTAATCGAATTGAATTATAATATAATTTTATCTTAAAAGTTCATAAACAACCCGGGCATCGCACGAGGCACAAAACTAGTAACTAATATATAAAGCTAAATTTTTAGCCATGCCACAAGACAGCGACACTTGGCATTCCAACTTTTCGCCAAGTGTCGCGCCACGTTGGATATACTTAGATAGACTTCATAAGATAAATTAATTAGTTTAGATTTCTATTTTCAATCAAATTTGGATAGAATTTTAGAATAAAATTATTAGTTGAGAGTTATATTTTCGATAAAATACCAGTATTTCATAGGTATAAATTGAATTATAATTTATTCACAAAAATATAAAATTATAAAACAATTTCATATGTATAAATTGAATTATAATTTTATTCAAAAAAATATTAGATTATAACTCAAAAAAAAAATACCAATATTATTATTAATCATTTACATGCCTACTACATATATAGTTTAAATTGTTACAAAAGCACTGCGCATCAATTCCTAACTAATTTTGTATTAGAGATATATATTGAAATTTGAATATAGATTTAAAATTTAACTCCAAATTTAATAAACAACCCGTAGTCTAGATTTCTATTTTCAATCAAATTTGGATAGAATTTTAGAATAAAATTGTTAGTTGAGTGTTTTATTTTTGATAAAATACCAATATTTCATAGGTATAAATAGAATTATAATTTTATTCAAAAAAATATTAGATTATAACTCTAAAAAAAATATCAATATTATTATTAATCATTTACATGTCTGCTACATATATAGTTTAAATTGTTACAAAAGCTCATCAATTCCTAACTAATTTTGTATTAGAGATATATTTTGAAATTTGAATATAGATTTAAAATTTAATAAACAATCCGGGCATCGCACGAGGCACAAAACTAGTTAATATAATATAATGTCGTATACTACTTTTAAATATTTTCAACACTACTAATCAACAAGAATTTTTTTCTCAATTTAATTTTAATAATTTTGACCTTATTATTTCATTTTTCTTATACACATTGCATTTGTATATTTCATATGAACTGCCTCATTTTTATATTATATAACAAACTAATTATGAAAAAAAAAAATGTTACTACTGTGCGATGTACGGGCAAGCACTAATCTAGTCAAGACTAATATAACAAGATCTCACATTACTACATTTTTCATTACGTAAATTCCCACATTATTTTAAAATGGTACACTTATATTTGCGGAGACAAACTTTGACCTCAAGATCTTTAATTACATATTATTAAAAATTAATAAATAAAATAAATAAATAAAACATTGTGACTATGTGATTACATTTTTTAATATGTTCATTACAATTGTCCATGCATGTACTTTAATTGTAATTGTAATATACTTTTATTGCTAGAAATAATGTTTATTGCTTATTATGAAATGTTTTTTAAATTTTATTTATTGATCATGATGAGTGTATATAAATAATGTAACTAATTATGAAAAAAAAAAACTATTACTACCGTGCGATGTACGAGCACTAATCTAGTCAAGACTAATATAACAACATCTTACATTACTACATTTTTCATTACGTAAATTCCCATATTTTTTTTAAATGGTACACTTATATTTGTCGAGACAAACTTTGACCTCAACATCTTTAATTACATATTATTAAAAATTAATTAAAAAAAAATAAAAACAAACATTGTGACTATGTGATTACTTTTTTTCATATGTTCATTACAATTGTCCATGCATGTACTTTATTGTAATTGTAATATACTTTTATTGTTAGAAATAATGTTTATAGCTTATTATGAAATGTTTTTTTTTTAAATTTGTCTATTGATCATGATGGGTGTTAATGACGGATCCAAGAGCGGGCCTACCCAGGCCACGGCCCGCCCTATGCTGGATAAATTCAGTGTATATTAATAATTCTTGTTAGTTATTACATTGAATATACTTGGCTTAGTTGGTTTTCTAGTCTTATAGTGTCTATGATGGTATTGTAGGTGTTGGGTTCATACTTTAACGGTCCGCCCTATGTATACATCCTAGATCCGTCCTTAGGTGTGAATAATGTCCATTATATCATATTATCATATTCTTTTTGATATTACCATTTACCAATGCTCTTTAGATCTGATATTCAATCATGGTCCCAAAATAATGTCGTCATCAACTTAACAATCCTTAATTTTTTTTAAGAACAAAAACATATATATATATATATATATATATATATATATATATATATATATATATATATATATATATATATATATATATATATATATATATATATATATATATACAAACTTGTAGGCATGTCACGAGACAGCTAACGACACTTGGCGTTCTAACTTTTCGCCAAGTGTTGCGTCACGTTGGATAGTTTTAAATAAACTTTATAAGATAAAATTGTTAGGGCCTGTTCATCTTTACTTATTTTCAGTTCAGTTCATTTCAGCTCAGCTCTAATCAGTTTAGTTCAGCTCAGTTGTTAATTTTTTTGTTTTAGATGTTTTAGCATATTACAACAACGACAATAATAATAATAATAATAATAATAATAGTAATAATAATAATAATAATAATAATAATAATAATAATAATAATAATAATAATAATAATAATAATACTAATAATAATAATAATAATAATAATAATAATAATAATAATAATAATAATAATAATAATAATAATAATAATAATAATAATAATAATAATACCAATAATAATAATAATAAGGGCCTGTTCATATTTACTAATTGGAGCTGAACTGAACTGAACTGAACTGATTGGAGCTGAACTGAACTGAACTGAACTGAAAAATTAAAATGCATAAAAATATATGAAAATGTTTATGAAAATTAATGATAATATATATAGTGGATTGTGAAAAATATAAAAGTGTTTTAAAAATAACTCTATATTTTAAATTATTATATTTTTGTGTATTATATTTTAAATATATATATAAAAATAAAAAGTATTCTTCAATATTTTACTGTAGTCAATCGTTGCTTGTTGTACTTTACACAATTTTGTTCGTTTACATGAACTAGGGATTCCATTCATGCACCAAGTGCTTGTTGTACTTTACACAATTTTGTTCGTTTATATGAAATAGGGATTCCATTCACGCACCAAGTTGATGTCATGGGACGAACAGAAGATCATACTATATACGATGATAACAGAAAAGCAGTTATGGATATTGTACGAAACCAAATAACGGATCAGATATGGGAGTCAATTCAGAGGAATGCCGAGGTAATGAAGCAACTTAATGAAGAAAAAGAAGACGAAGAACTAACCGATTATGAAAGCTAGTAACTGTTGTGTAGTACTCTCATTTTGTCAATGAGTTCACCTATAAAAAAAATGTGACCATTTTGAACGACGAATATAATTTAAAATAAGAATAGTAATTATTATTATTATTATTATTATTATTATTATTATTATTATTATTATTATTATTATTATTATTATTATTATTATTATTATTATTATTATTATTATTATTATTATTATTATTATTATTATTATTATTTTAGGGTCTGTTCATATTTACTTATTTTCAGTTCAGTTCAGTTCATGTTAGCTCCAATTAGTTCAGTTCAGTTCAGCTCTAATCAGTTTAGTCCAGTTTAGTAGTTAATTTTTTTGTTTTAGATGTTTTAGCATATTACAACAACGACAATAATAATAATAATAATAATAATAATAATAATAATAATAATAATAATAATAATAATAACAACAACAACAATACTAATAATAATAATAATAATAATAATAATAATAATAATAATAATAATAATAATTATTATTATTATTATTATTATTTTAAATTATATTCATCGTTCAAAATGGTCACATGTTTTTTTATAGTTGAACTCATTGACAAAATGAGAGTACTACACAACAGTTACTAGCTTTCATAATCGGTTAGTTCTTCGTCTTCTTCTTTTTCATTAAGTTGCTCCATTACCCCAGCATTCCTCTGAATTGACTCCCATATCTGATCAGTTATTTGGTTTAGTACAATATCCATAGCTGCTTTTCTGTAATCATCGTACATAGTATGATCTTCTGTTGGTCCCATGACTTCAACTTGGTGCGTGAATGGAATCCCTAGTTCATATAAACGAACAAAATTGTGTAGAGTACAACAAGCAACGATTGACTACAGTAAAATATTGAAGAATACTTTTTATTTATATATATATATATATATATATATATTTAAAATATAATACACAAAAAATTAATAATTTAAAATATAATAATTTAAAATACTAAGTTATTTTTAAAACACTTTTATATTTTTCATAATCCACTATATATATTATCATTAATTTTCATAAACATTTTCATATATTTTTATGCATTTTAATTTTTCAGTTTAGTTCAGTTCAGCTCCAATCAGTTCAATTCAGCTCCAATTAGTTCAGTTCAGTTCAGTTCAACTCAGTTTAGTTCAGTTCAACTCAGTTCAGTTCAGTAAATATGAACAGACCCTAAATCAAACATTTTCACCAACATTATTGTTATTAGTTATTATATGCCTGCTAGATAGCAAATTATGACAAAAAAAAAATCAATTCCTGTAATTTTGTGTCAATCATATATGTTATCTTAAAATCTAAACAATCCAGACATCGCACGGGGCACAAAACTAGAATATACTACCTCCGTTTCAGGTTAGTTGCAACTTTGAGCTTGACACGGATTCTAAGACAAAATTTCATAATGGTTGATTAATGAATTAAATCAAGGGTAGGAGAGAGAAAATGAAGGTAATTAAGTAAATTGACCAACACCACCAACAATAGCCACCCAACAACCATTGCCAACACCAGCCACCCAGAAACCACCCACCTCACAACCTGAACCACCTGAAAACCACCCAAACGCACCCGAACAACCCTAAAACCACCACCACTCAGCTCGAAACCACCCCCTTCTCAAGCCGACCACCCAAGAACCACCCACATGCACCACCGAACAACCCTAAAATCACCCTCTTTCAAACCAAATGATACCGAAACCACCCCATGTCAACTCGATTTAAAAAAAAAAAAAATCAGATCTAAGCGACCTCGAGCACCACTGAAATCAGATCTTGAGTAGAGACCTCGAGCATCGAAACGACCTTGAGCACCGAAAGATCTCAAGCAGCGACGACCTCGAGCACTGAAATCTTGCAGCGACGACATTGACGATGGTGGTTAGATGCGGCAGCGACGTTGAGAGAGAGAGAGATCGAGAGAAAAGAACACCGACGGAAGAAGCGGCGACTTTGAAGGTGGTGATGAGCAGCAGCGGCGTTGGAGGTGGTGGTTTGAGGTAGCGACGACAACGCTAAAGTGGTGGTCTGATAAGTTTGTGGGAGATGATGATGGATGTGAATGATTTTTTGAATTGATTATTGATTTAATTGGGTGACTTTATTATGTTAATTAAGTCAGATTATAAATTAAATGAGACCTGATTTAGGTAACTAATTGTGTTATGAAATATTTAGTAAGGGTATTTTTGTAATTTCATTTAAAAAAACTTACTAAAAAATGAGAAAAAAATGAAAGTTGCAACTAATGTGTAGCATCCCTTTATGGCAAAAGTTGCAACTAATATGTAACGGAGGTAGTATATATTTTTAGAAAAAAAAAAGCGTTTGTAGTGGAAAATGGACTGAAGTCATGCCACGCGCTAATTAAGAGGACCACTTCTTCTATTTAAAGAGGGAAGTAGAGCTAATAGTTACAACACTACTCCAACGTCTCCAACCAGAATAACAAAAAACTTGTTAGCCTTCATACTTTTCTTTGCTCTCTAAACTTACTTTCAGCAATCAGCATGGACGCTGCAACGGCACTGAGTGCTGTTCAGACAGTACTTGCAGCGCTGGATTGTCAGGACTTACGTAAGTTATGCTCCATGTTGAAGTACAAATCCGAGCTTAAGGATCTGATTGAGACTGTCGGTACCATCAAGAAGCTCCTCCTACAGGCCGACACTGAAAGCCTGGAGCTCAACCATGTCGGCCAAGACTGGGTCAACAAGCTCAAGGATGCTGTCTACGACACTGAAGATTTGTTTGATGAATACAAAACCGTTGCCGAGCAGCATAAATATAAGAAGCCGGGTCGTATTATCTCTAAGAAGGTACGCCTTTTCTTTTCCTCTAAGAAGTTAGCATTTAACATGTCTAGAGAAATAAAGAAGGTTAGAGAACAGTTGGACAAAATAGCTAAAGATCATAAGGATTTTGGGTTTAGTACGCTGTATAAGCCTGCGAGAATCAAAGAGGAAACATGTTCTTATGTGTATGAACAGAATATTATTGGGAGAGATGCCGACAAGAAAAAGATTGTCGATTTATTGTTGAAAGATGACTTGGAGAATAATATTTCTTTTGTGACTATTGTGGGAATTGGAGGGTTGGGGAAAACCGCTCTTGCCAAACTTGTGTTTAGTGATCATAGGATCAGAGAGGCATTTGAAGAAAATATGATGTATTGGGTTTGTGTGTCTGAAAATTTTGGCATGAAAGATATCCTAGGTAAGATGATTGGTAACAAGAATCTTGAATTTGAGGATCTATATAAAAAAGTTCGAAATGAGATTGAAAGGAAAAGGTATTTTCTTGTTTTAGATGATGTGTGGTGTGAGGAAGGTATAAAATGGGATGATTTGAGAGACTTCTTGAAATTAGGTGGAAAGGGAAGTAGAATCTTGGTGACCAGCCGCAGTGAAGCCGTGGCAACAGCTATCGGAAACTATCCAATGCACAAGTTACAAGGTCTTTCTGAAAAGGATTCGTGGGAATTGTTTAGGAAAATATCACTTGGAGATAATAAGGAAGACGAAGCCATTGCTGGTTTTGTTGAAATAGGCAGAGATATTTTGAAAAAATGTGCCAGTGTTCCTCTCTCCATAAGGGTGGTCGCTAGTTTGTTGCGTGGTCAAGATATAAATGCTTGGCAATCGTACAGAAGAATTGATTTGGCTAAAATGCGTGACGATGAGAATGACTACTTGATGCCAACTTTGATGTTTAGCTATTACCATCTTGATCCCGCACTTAAAAGTTGTTTTAGCTTTTGCTCAATCTTCCCTCAGGATCATAGAATATATAAAGAGGAGTTGATTAGTCTATGGTCAGCACACGGCTATCTTGGTACAGATAATAGCATGGAAGATGTAGGTGAAAGATATTTTTCAATTTTATTGCATAGGTGTTTTTTCCAAGATTTAAAACAGCAGCATGATTATTATGTTGGTTGGAAATTTAAACCAGTCGAATCAGTCAAAATGCATGATCTGATGCATGTCCTTGCTCGAAAGGTTGCTGGAAAGGAGTCCTTGTCACATGAAGTTGGGAAAGTTCGTCATCTGTTTGTTGATATTGAAGAATGTGTGGCTAAGTTGTCAAGTTCAAGTAATTATACCTGTAAAACATTGCGTACTTTATTCATGATGGCCAAAGGGTACAGTGATGAGGGGGAATTTCGCTCAATTATATCAAAATTTATTCGCATAAGGGCATTGTCTATAAATTCTTATTTTAGAGCTTTGCCAGATACACTAGGTAGATTGTTACACTTGAGGTACCTAGATCTGTCACATAATTATAATTTGGAGATGCTCCCTAAATCGATCACCAAGCTTCACAATCTGCAAACATTAAAGTTGGCTAATTGCGGGAAACTTATAGAGTTGCCTGAGGACACAAGCAAACTAGTAAATCTTAGGGTGTTAAATATCGAGGGATGTGACAGCTTGACTCATATGCCAGCAGGGATGGGTAAATTAACAAGTCTTCACACACTGCCAAAATTTGTAGTGTGTGAGGATGATGATCACAAGCAAGATAAAAAAGGGAAACTCATAGACATGAAAGCTGTTATCAATAACCTCAGAGGTGATCTCGATATTACGAATATGAACTCAATCATTGGGTATTTTGGTAAATATATGAAAGTAGAACTCGATTCTTTGAAAATAAAATATGATCATAATTGTTATCAGGAAGGTCAGAAGAAATTGCTGGAGATCCTGTTCTTTAACAGCAAATCTCGGGAGTTAAGGATAACGTGGTATAATGGTACCAAATTGCCGACAAGTTGGGCTTCAGGGCTTGTGAGTATCGATTTGTCACATTGTGATGAGTTCAAATATCTTTCCCTCTGGTTTATGAAGAATATGGAGTACATAGAGTGCAATGCACCATCTCCATCTGCGAAATTCTTCCCGTGTCTTGAGAAGTTAGAGTTCGTTGCCATGCCAAAATTAGAGGGGTGGTGGAGAGATGTAACTTGGATGGAGAAGGAAACTGTTTTCATTCCATCATTTCCTCAGCTCTGTGAGTTGTGTATTAGTTCGTGCGAGAGATTGGCATACATTCCTCAATGTCCACATTTAAAAAAACTGAATCTTAACAAAGTCAATGAAGCACTGACATTTTATAAGAAAGAAGGCGGTGTTGAAAGCAATCCAATCTATTTGAACAAGTTGACAATAGATTATTCATGCGTTTTCAATCCCCTAATTGGGGAGTATATGGGTAGCGCTGATTCAGTTTGTATCAGATTGAGTGATATAGAAAATATGGGTACAATTAGGGAGGGCTTTCAAAGCTGCGCCTCTTCTATTCATGAACTCTATCTTAAAAATTGCAGGGGAATGGAGAATCTGGGAATAGAGCATCTCACCAACCTGAATTCCCTCACATTAGTAAACAATATAGAAGGGATACCATGGAATTCTCTTCACTCTCTTTCTTCCCTCTGTCTTCATAGCTGCGACGACTTGGAGAAGCTAGGGGAATGTGTCACCTCCCTTAAATCTCTGCAACTTCTTTCTTTGTTTGGCTGCAAAGAACTGAAATCATTGCCGAAAGTAATACGCCACCTCACATCTCTCACTACACTTGATATAACAGTTTGCCCACAACTGAAATCACTGCCAGAAGCAATAAAACACCTCACCTCCCTCGCTACAATTAAAATATTGGATTGTCCAGAACTGAAATCACTGCCAGAAGCAATAAAACACCTCACCTCCCTCGCTACAATTAAAATATTGGATTGTCCAGAACTGAAATCACTGCCAGAAGCAATAAAACACCTCACCTCCCTCGCTACAATTAAAATATTGGATTGTCCAGAACTGAAATCACTGCCAGAAGCAATAAAATACCTTACCTCCCTCGCTACACTTGAAATAGAAGATTGCCCAGAACTGAAATCACTGCCAGAAGCAATAAAACATCTTACCTCCCTCAATACACTTACACTAATAAATCCCAGCAGTGAACTCGAGGATAGATGCCACGAAAACGGGGAAGACTGGCTCAAAATATGCCATATTTCATATTATAACGATTATTAAGGTAACATTACCATTTTATGTTTGTAATTTATTTATTTTATTCAACAATGTCTTTATTTAGGTAGTAAGTGTTTTCTATTCAATAACATTTAGATTAAAAACTGATGCTCATTATTGACAGGGAGCATATTTCTACTCCGAGTCTAAAATGGAGCTTCTATGTATATATGGATGTCTTAACTGTGTTCATTGCAACACCAACCTCTCCTCTGTATAAGCTTCAACAAGGCAGTTCTTACTTTTACAGTTTTGTGGGCAGGGCTAGTAACACCCGAGACATGAGGTAAGGCCAATCACTCAACAGTCATATAGTGAACATTCTGTATATTGTAGTTCGATCTATGTAAATATAAATTAAATCTTGTTGTGCTGCCTGATTAATGTACTTATATACACTAGCATACTTACTAATTCAATTGTGGAGCCCACAATAATGAAAAAGTTGTTGATTTATTCACAAAAATGCCGTTATGAGAAACAAATTTGTTTCTCACCATGAGCAACAAGGAATTTCCCCTTACTAAATATGTTGGCTTGTTAGCTTAACTTGTGTTTGTCAGATAAGTTTATTGATGGTTAATATTGCTATATTCTTCGTTTTGTTGTTAGCATACTTAGGTGAAGGGTGCATTTCATACCTGACTGACTGGCTGGTGCTATTGATCACAATTCATGCTTAAAAAGATAAGCTCTTCTGACAATTAGAGGTATTTAAATATAATTCATCATCAATCAAAATTGACTGAATATAAGATTAAAGGGAACTGAGAAGATTACACGTCATATGTTTTTGCATCAGTATAACATCTCTAAATGCTTTCAGATGATGCATCAGATAACCTATTGTTTTACAGTATGAATCTGCAGAAACAACCTCTGTTGGCAGTTGGATATTTCGCAGTAAAGAGATAGTACAAAAGTAAGAAACTCTTGCTTTTTCGCCATAGGCTGCTTTATAAAATTTCTGTACTGCAACTGAGATTATACTGTATGCATGTCCTTTTCTTGCAGCTAGCACTTTAAAAAAGAGGTGTGCTTAAATGATCACAAATTTAAATAGTTGAAGCAAAAACCATGGAGATATGCTGGTATGCAATCCTTGTAACCCTCAAGAAAGGGGAAAAAAAAATACATAAATGAATAAATAGATATCTCCTTTCTTGTAATATTTCAGAGAGACTCCCAAGCTATTCGGTGTTGAATGTCACTCAATTCTGAATCATACAAGGGACAGTTTATACACTTGTTGACTGGGTGATGGACATTTCCACTCGAGTCTAAACAGAGCTTCTTTACGGATGTCATACATAGCCCCCATTAAGACTTAAGTCTGCTCTGTATAGTCTTACACAAGGCAATCGACGCCTTAAGCAGATAAAGTTTTGGGATTAGGATTAGTAGCTGCGGACATGGGGTAATTCAGCCTTTCAGTTCTAATATAATGAATACTGTTATGAAATATCTTGTTGTGGTGCCTAATTAACATACACTGTTGCTATATTCTTCTTTTTTTGCATCAGTTAGGCAAGGGCGGTCTTCATACTTGACTTGTTGGCTGGTGGTATTGGTTGCAGAAATCTTGAAGTTGCAGAAATCTTGAGCAGCAAAGAGAGATTTTTTTTTTAGTGATAAGCTTGGTATGAAACTCTTTCTATCTCACTTAAAGCTGATTTATCAAATTTGTCACAACTTAAGATTATACTGTATGCATGTCCTTTTCTTGTAGCTCCCTGACAGCCAAGTGACAGGAGATGTGCTTAGGTGATCGCAGATTTTGTGACTCGAAGAAAAACGTTGGGGTTTATGTTGGTAAGTAATCCTTTTAACCCTCAACAAAGAGGAGAAAAACAGGGGGGAAGAAAAAAAAAGGGGGATATTGGCTTGAAAATATCTGTCTTTGCGATATTTAAGAGAGATTCCGTAGCTAGTTGGTGTCGAATATTGCTCAAGTTTGAATCAGACAGGTGGTGGTTTGTAGACTTGACTGATTGTCTGGTTTGGCATTGCTTGAAGTATATATTGGAATTACGAGAAGATGGACCAGTCTGAAGGTATTCTCGTTACAAAATTTATCAACAATCAATAACCTTATATTTAAGCCTGAAAGGATTTCTAACCTTACTGAAAAACACAAACACGCACAATTAAATGACTTTTAAAATATTGTTCAATCATTGATGGATGAAACTTGCAAATCATATGCACCATAATAAGCTCCTATTATCTGTTTAATTGTTCTCTATTGTGTAAGTGACTATTTAATACTAACTTTTATTTTTGTGAGCTTTATGTTGCAGTGGTTTCTTAATGCAATGGTATTCCATTTGTAATAGGAAATGAAGCCTTGAAACTGGAGGATAAATGACACTTATTTGCTGCAGGCAGCTCTTATGATTATAATTATTCCAAAGAGAATGAGTTGGAGATGCGCGATGCTGGTAAACAAAGGCTCTCTTCTTACATGTAGGCATCTATTATTTAAAAATTTGATTGCTGCAACTGAAAAATATATACTTCAAACTAAATAGAATTTTAATTTTTGCAGTGCCTCGAGAGATGCTATAAATTTTATCAGAACCTTTTAGCTTATGTAAGGAGTTATATACAATTGAGAGTACTAATGTTTGGGGAAAGTTGCAAGGAAAGTAATCAAGTTTCAAATGTTGCAGATAAAGTACTAATCTCAAAATTTACCTTCTAAAACCGGTTAACCCAAGAAAACAAAAAAAGGGAAATTTAATTTCTGACTAAAAGTCAGAGGGTACTAGTGTTTGCAATTGTTCAAGAATTATAGCAGTTAAAATATAGTACCCGTTACAACTCCAAAAAAATGACTTCCATATATATGCATTTCCATAGCCAAATTTTCCATCTTGCATCTGCTGCAAAAAATAAATAAATAAAATAAAATAAAATAAAAAAATAAAAAAAATTACAAAATATACAGGAAATTCAGTTTGTATTTGTATCTCTTGCAGCTACTTATTGTTGTTTCACTAGTAGAAAAATACAATAAGGCACCCCCATAAAGGCACCGGTTCAAGCCAAACCGGTGCCCTAAACCGGCCCAAAATTGGGCGCAATTTTACACAAATAGAAAAGGCACCGGTTCAGCCTAAACCGGTGCCAAAAATTAAAAGGACACCGGTTTGAACCGGTGCCAAATCGAACCGGTTCCTTTAAATATTAAAAAAAAACCGCCCTTATAACTCCCCCAACCCTAAGTATTTTCGCCCGTGTTCTCTCTCCTCCTCCTCCTCCTCTTTCTCTCTCCTCTCCTCCTCTTTCGCGTCGCCGTTTTCCTTCAATCCTTCATTTATCTTTCTAGATCTCCTCCTCCTTGCTATTATCACTCGAAAACTACCAACAAATTCGAAGACAACAACATGCAACACGGATTTTGAGGTTTTTCAATCGATTTTGAGGTTTTTCATTCGAATTTAATAGTTTTTTTTTTCGATTTTGATTTTTTTAATTTCAAACTCTTCTTTCAATTGATTTTGATTTTTTTTTTTCAGCGATTTCTCGGTTATTTTTTTACGATTTTAATTTTTTTTCTGGGTTTTTGATTTTTTTCGATTTCGATTGTTATTTTTTCGATTTCGATTTTAATTTTTTTTTCTGGGTTTTTGATTTTTTTCGATTTCGATTGTTATTTTTTCTGGCTTTCCTTTTTATTTTTTTCGATTTCGATTGTTATTGTTTCGATTTTGATTTTGTTTTTCGATTTCTGGGTTAATTTTCGGTTACAATAATCGATTTTAGGTTAATGCATGCGTTTTTGGGTTTGTTCTGGGTTTGTTGATTTTTTTTTTCTTGATTTAGATCCGTTAAAGATGCAAGATTTGTTCTGGGTTTGTTGTTCTGGGTTTGTTTTGGGATTTTCTTTTTTATTTTTCGATTTAAATTCGAAATTTTTTTATTTTCTGAGTTTTTTTTTTCCAGATTTTCGATTTTGGTTTTTAATTTCTGGGTTCAATTTTGGTTTTTAAATGATGTTCTGGGTTTTTTTTTCTTATCAACTGATTTTATTTTTTATTTTTCGATTTTTTTTATTTTATTCGATTTAAATTCGAAATTCTTTAATTTTTTCTAGGTTTAATTTTTTTGGAAGCTTAATTATATTAATCGTTTTTTTTTGCTTTAATTGGTGCAGGTATCTTGAGTTAGATCTTAAAGGGAAGAATCAAGAATTCAAGATGCAAGAATATTGAGTTTATATTTTTTATTTATATTGTAATTTTTTTTATATGTTGTAATTGAACTACGACTGTATTGATGTATATTGTAAAATTGTTTTGATTATATATTGTAAATTTTTTATTATGTTGATTGAAATTCGATCTATATTTTGATGTTCTAAATAATTTGATTCGATTTTTAATTGTTTGATGTTCTAAAATAAAAAAAAAAATTATAATATTTGGCACTTTTGGCACCGGTTAACCGGTGCCAAAAACAATTCCACATTTTTTTAAACCCATTTTTGGCACCGGTTAACCGGTGCCAATTTCAAGTTTTGGCACCGGTTTGAACCGGTGCCTTTTTAAACCCCTTTTTGGCACCCCTCACATTGGCACCGGTGCCTTAGGCCGGGTTTGAACCGGTGCCAAATTCATTTTTTCACGTAGTGTTTCTCTTCTTCTTTGTTAAATCCTCTAAAATAAATATTGCAATTAGTGTATGAATGTAAGTGAAAATTATGGATTCAATATAAGAAATTAATTTGGTTATTTACCTGCAATGCTTGACTTGAAATGATGTTGCTGTTTTGGCTTTGTTGCTGGCTTGACATAGGGTAGTGATCTTGAGAGAAGGAGTACACAGTTTGCTCCCCTTCTATGTCTGTATAAAATGCCCTGTGTGATTGCTGTTGATTAGGTCTGGGGTTGGGCGAAACCTACAAATTGAAAAAAAAAAAAAAAAAAAAAAACCAAGTTAGCTATTAGTAATTTTAACAGAATTAATGAAATGATAGAGTTACAGTATCATACTGATGCAACTTTCTGATAGCCACTTGGATATGTGTACACTCCATAGCCCCTCATGTGCATTGGGCATAGAACTGGTAGGTGCATTTGCATCAGATTCAGGCTCTTCTGTTGTGGGTGTGTGATGGGGTGCTTCTCTTTCTTTTGGAACATTCTTACATCCCCTTTTGTTATGTCCCTGTAGTCCACACAAACTGCAAGTTTGAGGGTTCCCTGTCTTCCTCAACTTCCCACTGTTGTCTCTTCTGCCTGGTATCTTCTCTTTGTTTTAGGTCTACCCTGAATCTTTTTCAATTTTGGGGGGATGACAGAGGTATCAGACTGTGGCCATTCTTGGGGACGACCATTCAAAGGCTCTAGCAGGAAAGCATATGCTTTCATGTACTTGTCTTTGGTGAAGAACTCATTCACATAGTCCTCAGGTTAGTCTGATTTGTTCCAAATAGCAACAACAACATGCTTGCAGGGAATCCCACTCAGCTGCCAAGCATTGCAACTGCAAGTTCTGTTCTGCAAGTCTACCACAAATTTGTCATGTGTTGCACCCCTCCTAACCCCATAACAGAATCCCCCATCCCAAAAAGCATTCCATCCCCTTGCCCAAATCTTCACTTTCTCCATTCTCTGTTGTATTCTAGGGCATATAAGTAAATTTTTCCTACCAATTTCATCTCTTTTTTTGTGGAGTCTTTCCATCAACCCCTCCCTAATATCTTCAAGCATTGTAATAATGGGCTTATGCCTTGAACTTAGGAGTATGCATTGAACACCTCACTCATGTTGTTATCTACACTATCACAACATGACATTGGAGTGTAGAAAGCCCTACACCACTTCTTGTAGTTCCTTTTCATCAAATCTTCAGCTGCATCATCTGCAATGACCCTCATGATTTCAATGTTACTAAGGAACTCATTTTCAGTGTTACTTTTAGCAATTGTCCAAAATTGCTTCCTAAATTCAAGTCCTCCACCAAAAACCCCTCTGAAATTGCAATACACATGTCTTGCACAAACCCTTGTCTCAGCCTTTGGGAAGACACCTGAAACTGCTGCTAACAATCCCTTTTGTTGATCAGACATGAATGTGTACCCAGCTCATGTTACTGTCTCTAAATCATCAACAAGGAGAGACAGGAACCGTGTCCAACTGTCAGTGCTTTCAACTTCAACAACAACCCAGGCCAAAGGAAACATTTGGTTGTTTCCATCTCTTCCAACTGCAACAAGCAATTGGCCCCCAAAAGGTCCTTTAAGGAAGCAACCATCAAGGGAGATAAAGGGTCTACAACCAGCTTTGAACCCTTTTTTTAGTGCTTCAAAGCACAAATACATTCTCTAAAAAACAATAGCAGTCATTTGCAACTTCACAGTGTTCCCCCTGTTACTCCTTAAAATCTCTGCAGCATACCTAGGAAGCAAAGAGTATTGTTCTGCATACTCCCCTACAATCAAAGATTGACCCTTTTTTCTAGCTCTGTATGCCTTGAACCTGCTTACCCTTATTCCCTTTTCTAGCCAAATAGTTTCCCTAATGTCTTGCAACTTCATGTAAGGGTTAACTCTAAACCAATTTGCATAATTCTTAGCAATCCAAGTGGAGGTCATCAATGTCACTTTTGCTTGCCTACCACAACTATGCTCTCCAATGTGGGATTTCACAACAAAATTTCTTTTCCCCTTCTCCCAAGAAGCCCATATTTTCCAAGGGCAACCCTTATCTTCCTGCCTACACTTTGCTCCCACTCTATTAGGGTCATTCCTGTAGAACTTAATGTTCCTGCCACTCCCTACACAATAGTCAGTCAAAGCTTTCCTAAACATGACTGCATTATCAAAGTGTTGGCCCAAACCCTAGAAATTTTCCATTTTAGACAAGGTATTTTCCATTTTAAAACCTACTCTGTTTCACTACGCCCAAACCCTAGAAATTCTAAAGCAATTCTACCTAAATCCAACACAATTTTTCTAATTTGCCACAACAACAGAATTATACAACCATAAAACAAGATCATCACAACAAAAACAAGAAAATTCACTCAAAAAAAATTTCAAACGAAAAAACAAACATCTATCAACTCAGTACAAAGAAGAACATTAATGGCGAAATTATGAAGATGAAGACAAAAAAAGGGAATATACCTTCAGTAGATTGCAGCTCTGCTAACTTCGCTTTCTTGCTTGATGATTCACAGTCACACTCCCACATTAATGGCGAAATTCTTCAAGAGGAAGTACGATTTTATTTTATTTTATTTTTTTGAAAGGAAAATTCTCTGTTTTTTTTCTGAAAAAAGAAAGTGATGAGAGCATCCAATAGGTTGAGAGGCCGGGTACTTATAAAGGCATACACCTTTTCATTTATCGCGCCAACAACACTGTAATGATGACTTTAGCTTCCCAAAGTACAGCTGAATAGACAAATTAGTTTTTTCTTTTTTTTTTTAATTCGAAATAGAGTTAAACCGGTTATAGGGAATTGCCACTGGTATTTTGACCTCCTATTGTGGGTTCAGTACCCTTTTCGCACAAATTGAAACTTGAGTACTCTCTTTGCAACTTTCCCCAAACATTAGTACTCTCAATTGTATATAACTCCTTATGTAAGTCCAAAGAACATATACGTTTCACTTGAATTGATTTTCATCTGTTTACGTTGATAGATTTACTGATTTTCTGGTCACTCATGCAACATTCATCTCCGCGTAACTGGGCATAACTCTTAAAAGTACTGTTATGTGGACGTCTCTACCATAGTTATATTGGAAGCCCTGAAGCATTGGATTCCTATTGGTTTTGCTTATGCTCTTGCCGCATGATAACTGGACGAGTTGAAAGTTAACATCAATGAAAATATGTAGGTTAAGAAGATCTTGATATTTGTTTTTCCTCTGTCAAATATTTACTTAACAGTTTTAATTTTTAAAATGTGAAATATGGTTAACTATTTACATGCGCTTGTACAATGGACAGTCCAGCTGCATCCACACATAAATCCCTGACAACTCAACTGATGGATAGCAATTTCCCTGCCCTTGACAGTTTATAGTGTAATGGAAATGTTGTTACTGCTCTGAATGACTTAGGAGATCATGTTGCAAACTTGGGACCATAATGCTAACAATTTTAGACTCAGCAAGTCAGCAACTGTGGTTCTAGCAGCGCATTTCTAACATTGAATGCTCATGTTATTGGTCGGCTTGCTCGTGTTGATAGACATGGTGACCTGTTACTACATGATGCAATTGTACCTGATGAAGAGATGGTTCACTGATGCACGATTACCTGTGTTTCATTTGAAGTGGATCATGATTGAGCTGTTGCTGCGTGATGCTACCATATCAGTCCCTATCAGATGATGCAGATCTACCTTAGCTTAAATTTATGTAACATTTTTGCAAATTTAAGTGCTTATATTCTACTTGTACGCTCTCACCTAAGCACATGATGTGGTGGCAGTTGACAACCCTTCCTAGAAGGTGGGTTTTCTGTCTCTCTGATGCTTTGTACAGGTGAGAAAATCAATACAACAATGTTGTTGTATGTAATGCCTGATGTTGAATTTGTAGTGTCTAATGGTTTAGTCATGTCTCGAACTTGTAGGTTTACATTCGGGCTATGTTTCTATGCGTAACCTATCATGATTCACAAGCATCAGATTGAAAAGAGAGACCCACAATTGCATTCTATCTATGAGTATCCAAGGTTTTCCTATTTTTTTCCATGTGCTTCCTAAAATTACTCCATCGGAAGGATTCATAACTGATGGATTTAGCATTCTAGTCTAATTGGTTTTCTTTTGTATTTCTATTAAAAATCATCAACCAAGCCCTATGGTAGTACTTACATACATTACTCGTACTACTTATTTTACCTCGGCCCTGTTTGGGAGAAAGCTGAAAGCTGAAAGCTGAAGCTGATTGAGTTAGCTGATTTTGACTAGCTGATTTTATTAACTGATTTGACTAACTTATTGTATTAACTGATTATATAAAAGTGTTTGGTAAATAGCTGATAGCTTAAAGGTGAATGAGTATGTAAAATGACCAATAAGCTAATTGTTGGGTAGGTAGTTTAGATAGGATTTTAAATTAAATGAGGTTATAAGTGTAATTTCACAATAATTAATGAATAAGCTAATTGAAAAAGCTCCTAAAATGAGCTTTTTCAAAAAGAGCTTATTTAGTGGAATAATCTCTTTCAATAAGCTTAGTACCAAACACTTGTATTAGCTTGTTTGACTAGTCAATCAGCTAAAGTTAGTCAAATAAGCTAATATACCCCCAATAAGCTAACTACCAAACAGGGCCCTTATGTTCCCATGTCCTATCCCCAAAAATGCAAGATAAAAAATAATTTTTAATTTTAAGAAAAGTGTACTTGGAATCTTGGATGTTGTTCTAAGTGAGCTAGAGTATATCATGATTCAGAAAATTGAAAATGTCTAAAATTAGCCACTCCATGATCAATTGATCATACGTGGAGGACAATATACTCTCTCTAATTATAAAAATGTTTCAATATTCCATTTAATGTTTTTTTATCAACCAAGGCCTTATTTATATCACCCTTATTCTTATCATTTCTTAGCCATTTCACACAAGTAGTGTCATTCTTATCATTTCTTGTTTGAATTTTACAAGCAACATTAGAAAGATAACCATTTCAACTGAGCAAAATCAATTTTTAGGGAAAGGTAATAACAACCAAATAAAAGATGTCATAAACAATACTAGTACCTCATAAACTAAAAGTAAGCAGAACATATACTCAGTATACATGTAGAGAGTGGGATTTAGGGAAACAAATGCAATATTTCTATGTTTCAAATTAATTGACACATTTTATCACATGAAGTTTGTCCAGAAGAATTTTTTTTATTTTATTTTTGGGATTGTCAGGCAGAGTATGGCCTGTATGTGGATAAATTAACAGTATGTTTGGATAGAAGGAAATGGAGGGAAAGGAAGGAAAGAGAAATGGAGAGATGGAGTATCTATCATTTAGATAGCAAATAAGGAAGGAAAGAATTGGAGGGGAGAGAAATGGAATGACTAAATTGTAGGAAATTGATCCCTCTAACAATTGAGAGATTTTGAAGGAAAACTCACCATTCTTCCCTCCCCTCCCTTTCCTTCCCCTCCTCTTCTCCTCCCTCCCCTTTTTTTCCTTCCCCTTTCTTTATCCTAACAAACTATAAAAGTCAAAATATATAGGCCCTGTTTGGGAGAAAGCTGAAAGCTGAAACTGATTGAATTAGCTGATTTTGACTAGCTGATTTTATTAACTGATTTGACTAACTTATTGTATTAACTGATTATATAAAAGTGTTTGGTAAATAGATGATAGCTTAAAGGTGAATGAGTATGTAAAATGACCAATAAGCTAATTGTTGGGTAGGTAGTTTAGATAGGATTTTAAATTAAATGAGGTTATAAGTGTAATTTCACAATAATTAATGAATAAGCTAATTGAAAAAGCTCCTAAAATGAGCTTTTTCAAAAAGAGCTTATTTAGTGGAATAAGCTCTTTCAATAAGCTTAGTACCAAACACTTGTATTAGCTTGTTTGACTAGTCAATCAGCTAAAGTTAGTCAAATAAGCTAATATACCCCCAATAAGCTAACTACCAAACAGGGCCATAGTAATTTTAAACGGGAGAAGTACTACCTTTATCGTTTTGAAAAGAACCAGCTGTAAGCCAATGATTCCCTGAATGATAAAATGATAAAACATAAAGTTTTGTTACCCTGTATTTTGGAATATGTGGATCAAAAGGCCTGGCTGTACATTGATAATTTCTGATTAAGTTCAGTCAAATATGTGGTGTGGATCAAAAGGTGTGGACAGTAACAAGGAAATAAACTTTCATTTATTTATCGGCATTAAATTGATATTAACAATCCATAATAACATAATGAAATTTTAAATAGTATTTTATCCTTTCAGTTCTACATAATGACATTCATACAGAAAATGCAATTCAGATGGAAGGCTGCCCTCTGCTAGTTTCAATTAGATGCTTGGTGCTCTACATCCAAATTCCATCGAAATGGCATATCAGCTAATTAGTAGCACGAAAGGATTATATCAACTATGTATCAGTACACAGCCACAGGCCGAAGCCATCTAGAAACGAGCCATCAGCGATGATCTCCAGTGGCTGTTAAATTAGTGTAGGAAATATTTCAAGCATAACCCAAAACTTGAACCCCACTGTGATCATACACTTAAGCATAGTGGTGTCCAAAGGGAAAGAAGTTAGAGTAAAAGAGTCGCCAACAAGTTTTAGGAACTTGTAAACCGTTCACAAGGTGAAGGTTACACCCCTTAACGATCTAGGAAATCATCAACTCCAATAGGTCTGGAACCAAGACTGGAAGTTCGGGGATGAAGGTACAAATCCAATCTAAAAGAGAAAGAACCTGTCATAATAATAGGCTTCTACTTTATTCTTCTCATATTCATGTGCGCTTTCTGACTAACATGCAATCAATAGGTTTACCATAAACCTGTTTAATCTATGTTGGTTGAATTTAATACACAAACAAAACTATTATTGGCGATCACTTGAATTATAATCATATTAACCCTAAATAAGATCATTAATTATCTTATTTAGCGCAATTACAAGTACAAATTTCCTTTAAAAATGCAATAAAAGGTGTGATCAAGCAATAACAATAAATATAAATATCAAGCAACATAATAATCATAATCATAATAATAATTATAACAATAATAATAATCATGATAATCATGTTAATGCATAATAATAATAGTAAGATCCTAGGCATAATACTAACAAGATTAATAATAAACCCTAGCATGTCACTAAGCATTAAAAATCAAATATATAGCCCTAACATGAATATTAGGAAAGAGAATAGGAAGAATTCTTTTAATCATACTTGATATTAGGAATTTTTAGTTGTTACCCTAAACATGATACAAAGAAAAACATCCTAACAAGATATTAGGAATCAAAATAATAACCTAAACATGATTTCTATATCATAATATTAATTAAACAATTAAAGCACTTACTTGGATGCCTCGTACCTCTTTCTAATAACAAAATACACACATTAGTAAGTTCAAGGAAAATATTAAAACAAACAATTAAATTAAATAATTAAAAGAAAGAATCTAAAGAAAGTTTAAACTAGATTTGGGACCAAATTCTCAGAATTATCAAACATTTCACGTCTAGGGTAAAAGCAACTTCGAACTATGCTAGGTGTGCTAGATCTTGTGAATGCGGAATTTTGTTTGAAAAGTTGGTTTAGAAAAAGAGATAGAGTGTATCAAGATTTACTTGATGAGAGTTGATTATTTGAAAACGGAGGTCTAAGGACCCTATTTATAATAAAATAGTCCGGAATCGATAGAAAACAATCAGAGTTTGAAAAGGAATCAAACACACCTCTGTCGCCAACAACATGACCTGTCGTCCTGCGCTGCAAGACAATTTTTGCGGATTTTGTTTTTATCATATTTTTTGATCCAGAAGTCTAAATAAGGCATATAATATGTCATTGGAAAGCTCTTGAAGTCTAATTTCCAACCCAATTATAATCAGATTAAAATATTTTGTAGATAAAAAGATATGGCCGAAATAGTGGAAGGGTGTCAGTTTTGGATAGAGTTTCATATCTCATTCATATTTTTTTCGTTATAACTCGGATTTAATATTATAATATATCATTGGAAAGATAATTTTAAGATCTATCCAACCATATAAAACTTGGATAAATATTATGAGGCATGAAAATAAAATCTGAATATGTTCCACTTCGTACAAAATAAGGATTCTCAAAATGAGTAGTTTTATTCAATTTCAAACTCTTTGAAACATAATTATCAATCCTAACTCCATTAGGATTTAAAAGAACCTTCTAGAATATTCTAAAAAACTATAATCAATCCTAATAGCTTTAGGAATGATAATTAATAATAGGCCCTCCTCTAGGTCATTGCGCCGTATGTAAGAACCAAACCGGACCCAGTTTAGTATTTTGGCCATAACTTCCTCATTATTCATCAGAATTGGACTTATAATATATCGTTGGAAAGGTTTTTTCAAGCCCCATCCAAATACACTGTTATTGGACCCTTATCATGGATCAAACTAAACTGGAATGCACGTTTTTTCATAAATAGGGTAAGAAAAGAAATATTTTCAAAAACAGAAAGAAAAAAGATATTTTAATAAAAACATCCTCATCATTAGACTTTTCACACTTTCGCTTTATTCGATAATTAAATGACATGAAAGGTATTCATCACTGGGTTTGGTTTTGGGGAGACACATTTGGGTGTCTACAATTTGATAAAGCCCTGCAAGAACCACACATCATCAATTTATTTATATCAAAATTATACGGTACTATGCATGAAAGCGAGATGCTGATGAAGCCTAAAGTCAGTAGAATGTTACTTGGGCTACATCATGCTAGACACGGGAATGTGTCTAGCTATCTTAAGAAATGAAGAGTCCGAGTACCAAAGGACACAAGTCTTGTAATATTAGTCCAACTAATGTGGGAATTATTGTGTAACATATCAGCCATCCATATCCAAGTAAAACATAAAACACACAGAGAGAGGCAAATATGAAGTGAGATGTAAGGGTTATTATCAACTTTTTTTTGAAGAAAATAGCGGTTAGTGCATTAATTCAAAAGAAGAGTGTCCATAAGTACATACGGGGATATCTCGTTAGGGACGAGATTATCCCCAGTTTGTTCACTACCCATAGGCACTAACCTAGCTAAATGGTGGGCAACAAAATTCCCATTCCGTTTAACATGAGACCAAAAAATAGAAGAAAAACAAGAGCTAACCAAAACTATATCCTCGAGGATACAATCTGCAGCAGAGATAGAGAATGAACTTTTCTTAAGCTTCGAAATCAAAGTCAGCGAGTCTGATTCAAGGATAATGTCTGTAAGACCAAATGCTCTAGCCTTCTTGATACCAAACAAAGCAGCCTTAGTTTCAGCCACTAACGGGTCCCATCTGGCTCTCACTCTTTGGACAGCAGCTATGATAACTTGCCCCTTCCAATCACGAGCAACCATGCCCAATCCAACCCAACCATCATCGGCTAACGATGCATCAACATTGATATTCACAGCAGCTTGAGGAGGAGGAGTCCAAATGTTGTTCCCAGCTATAATCGGAGAAGGAGTAATACCCCCGTAAATTTTCTCTGTATATTCTCCAAAATCAACCACCAACCTACTATGTCTTCTCAGAATAATGTCATCAAGCTCCCACGAGTTCTAAAAAATCCATTTATTGCGACGGAACCAGATAAACCAAGCCAAAAAAATACTCCGTTGGTAAATCTCCTTGGGGAGATTCTTCGCCCAGCCAAGCAGAATATCACCAAACGAGGTAACATTCCCTACATTTACCGCCTCCCCACAACCACTCTTTATCCACAGCAGGGCAGCACAAGGGCAAGTAACAATGGCATGGATGATAGTCTCACCCTCGGACATACAGCAGGGGCACTGAGCATCATCAATCAGGTGCCTATACTCAAGGACACTTCGAGTAGGCAAAGAATTGGAGCAACATCTCCAAAGGAAATGTCGGACTTTCGGGGTAGCTTTAGCCTTCCATATTTCCACCCAATATTGCTCAAAGATTTCGAGAATACAAGACTTACCAATGAGGTACGCTGATTTTACTTTATAGCAACCATCTCTTGACCATGCCCAAGTAAGTGAGTCACTCGGATGACGTTCACTTATTGGTATGGCTAGGATAGCTTTCTGGTCTCGCTCATTAAAAATCCTCTCCACCTTCTCAATATCCCAACAGCTCCCACCCTCATCAAGCAGTTCATTCACGGTGCTGCTGCATTCTTCCCCATTTCTCTCGGTGGTAACAAACCGGCCTTTCTCGTCAATTACCCAGGGGTCCTTCCATATGCTAATACTTCGACCGTCCCCAACTCGCCAGAGCATACCCTCTTTAATAAGAGCTTTAGAACTCCACAAGCTTTTCCAAGAGTAGCTAGAGACCGGACCAAGGGCAACCTCTAAAATAGATGAATGAGGATAGTACTTTGCCTTGAAAACCCGACTGACCAAAAGATGCTCATTCGCTGCCAATCGCCATAGTTGTTTACCAAGTAAGGCATCATTAAAAACGCCCAAGTCTCGGAATCCCATTCCCCCTAAGAACTTAGGTTGACAAAGACTCTCCTAACTTCTCCGGTGAATTTTTCTCCCTCTTTCATTCGACCCCCACCAAAAACGAGCCATTAATCCGTGAATTTCTTGAATCAACCCAACCGGAAACTTATACACACCCATCAAGTACGTTGGGATAGATTGAATAACGGATTTAAGTAACACTTCTTTCCCGGCCCTTGATACAAGCTTCTCTTTCCACCCTTGCACTTTCTTCCAAATTCGTTCTTTAATGCACGCAAAAACCGCTTTCTTCGATCTCCCAATTACAGTCGGCAAACCAAGATATTTCACATGATCTTCCACCATTTCCATACCAAGAACGGAGCTAAAAGTGACCCTTGATGATAAAGGAACCCCTTTACTAAAAGACACCTCCGACTTCTCCAAATTAATTTTTTGCCCGGATGTTGCTTCATATTTGTTGAGAATATCAACAATGATCGAACATTCCTGTCGATTAGCTCTAGTAAATAAAAGACTATCATCTGCAAAAAACAAATGAGTAATCTCCGGGCCGCTCCTACTAGCCCGAGCTCCATGGATCAATTTTTTCTCCGATGCCATCTGTAACATTCTAGAGAGAACATCAGCAACCAAAATGAACAAATAAGGGGATATGGGATCCCCCTACCGAAGCCCTCTAGACGGAGTCAGGGGATCCGAGGGGACCCCATTAATGATGAAAGAATAAGTAACAGTGGAGACAAATGTCATGATGGTATCAACCCAAGCACCTACAAACCCCATCTTTGTCAGAAGTCTTCTAAAAAAAAACCCACTCTACCCGATCATAAGCTTTACTCATGTCAAGCTTCATAGCAATGGTACCCCTATGACCCTTTGACCTCTTCTTCATAGTATGGAAAAGCTCGAGAGCAATAAGTGCATTGTGGGTAATTAAACGCTTAGGAACAAAGGCACTCTGATTTTCTGTCACCGTATCTTGAAGAAGCGGTTTCAACCTATTAGCCACCACTTTTGAAGCTAGCTTATAAAGAACATTGCATAGTGAAATAGGACGGAACTGTGAAATACAAGTCGGTCCTTGACTTTCGGAATAAGAGCAACATTCGTACGGTTTACATCACTCAAGCAATTCTACCAGAAATAATATTGTTAACAAAAATAGTCACATCATCTCCAACAATATGCCAATATTTCTAATAAAAAATAGCGTGTAAACCATCGGGCCCCGGGGCTTTACAGGGGCTCATTTGAGAGAGGACAACAAAGATTTCGGCTTTAGGGTAAGGACGACAAAGAGAAATATTCATACCTTCACTCACCATGGACGGCACACAAGAGAGCACCTCATTCATCAAGTTCACATCGATCTCACCTCTCGTGAACAGCGAACCATAGAAATTGAGAATAATTTTCTCAATCTCCTGTTTTCCAGTATGCCAATCACCATTAGAGTCATGGAGACCTCTAATATAATTTTTGCTCTTCCGTTGCGCCGCTTTATGATGGAAATACTTCGTATTGCGGTCCCCATCCTTGATTTCTGACACTCTCGACCGAAGGAACCAATAGGTTTCATTTTTTTCATGTGAGTCATCCAATATTGCCTCCAATCTGTTGCATTCATCAAAATTCGGCTGGGTATTTGAAGCTTGCTGCACGACCTTGAGGGCTTCCTCTGTCTCGACAATTTTGTCACCCAAGTTCTCAAATGAGTCTTTACTCCACTTTGTTAATTCATTAGATACTGTCAACAATTTTTCAGCCATGCTAAGGTGTCTAGCTTCACACCAGGAGTTGCGAACCACTTCTTCAATACCTTTAGCGAGCAGCCAGCAGGTTTCGAAGTGAAACCTCTTCTTTTGCTTTTTTTTTTCTTTATTTGCGCCTTTGCTTCAGTGTCAAGGAGGATTGCAGTGTGGTCAGATTTAAATTTTGTCAGGTGAGATATGTGAGCTTTATCAAACCACGAGCACCATCTTACACACCCCACGAAACTATCTAACCTTTCACGAACAACTTCCCCCGGAGGAGTACCTCGTTCCCAAGTAACCCACGAACCATCATAGCTAAGATCACGCAAACTACAAGCAATCATCAAGCACCTCGCTGAAAGCATCCATGGATCGCTGATCACGAAGGGCACCTCCTGATTTTTCATGATGGCCAAGGATCTCATTAAAATCACCCCCGAACACTGTAGGATATGGAGAATTCGAGTAGAGGTCACGAATAAGCTCCCAAGTGTTACTCTTTAACGCCTTATCTGCCCATCCATAAACCCCGATAAACCTCCAAACACGACCCCCAATTTCTTTGATATCCCCACAAATATGGTGATCCGAGAAGGAAATCAAAGTAAAATCCACTCCCTTCCTCCAATAGATACATAGTCCACCTGACTTCCCCCTGCTATCAACACCTATCAACATAGGGAAATTAAATTTAATTTTAAGTTTTCTGAATTATGCTTGCTAATCATCGTCTCTGCTAAAAATATGACATCCGGGCAAACACTACGACTCCAATAACGGAGAGCACGAATTACACGGGAGTTGCCCGCTCCCCTGCATTTCCAGCACAAGAGTTTCATTACTTTTCTGGGGGTTGGTTCATTCCAACACCCCTTACTTGATTTACCCCGTCTCCGGCAAGCATATTTTCAGTTTTTTGTTTTTTGTTATTTTGAGACTCCACTAGACATAAGTCAGAAGGCATAATCTCTTCCAGTCCTCTCTTTTGCACACTCCCCGCATCATCCTCCTTAGCATCATGTCTACTCCCCCCAACAGTACTACTAGGAGCTCTCCTCTTAAATTTCCTTTTACCTCCCTTACTGTCTATCATGGCTTCATCCAGATCGTGCTCCATGTCCGAGACCTCATCACCTGGAAACTCAGTATCTCTGCCAGCATTCTTGTCTTCAACTATTATGGCCTGACCTCCACAATTCTTTTCAGGTGCATTATTAATCCCATCAACCTCTACTAAACTCTTCAATCTCAGAATTGTCTTTGAGGTTTTATGATCAACAACCGTAGTTAGAGTGGCTTCTCTTAGACGAGGGGGAGGGAATTGCAACCTCGTGGCCACCCCTGGCGGCCCTAGCTTCACAGCATCAGCATCATGGTAAGTTGGGGTTCGAACTTTCCTAACAGAATTCAATTTCTCCTTAAGTAGCCTCTCCTTCTCAATCTCAGCATCATATCGACAATTAGCCTTTCTAGGGGAAGCGCGAAGCCATGGGCCATATTGGTAAACAATTTCAGCATTGTTTTCTTGAGCTTCATCCTTATAAGAGCAGCCAGTTTCCGTATGATCCAATCTCCCACAGAAGAAGCAAAGGTCAACAACACGTTCATATTTTAGAGCCACCCACTTTGAGTTAGAGGAGCCTACTACCAAGAACACGCCTCTTCTCAAAGGCTTTTCAACATCAATCATAACCTTCATTCGCATGAACTCACTCCAACCCAAGGGATCAGATTCATCAAGTTCCAGAAAAGTCCCTAGAAAATCCCCAACTTCAATCAAGGATTTTTTATTACGTTTGCTGAACGGAACATCCAGTAACCTAACCCACATAGGGGCATCTCCATTGATCTCCTTGAGAACCAGGAGTTTGCCATCAAAGAACCATGGGCAACCATCAAGAACTAACTCCTTATCCACCTCACTAAAGAATTGAAATACAAACAGGTTCGTTTCCACCATTTTAATCGAGACATTATCATGCAGTTTCCATACCGAAACCAGGGTTCGTTTCATAGCATCAAAATTAAAAGGTTTAGAAGTCAAAAGCTTCCCTACTAACGATAAAGCAATTTGGTTTTTCGTACCTTCATCATCACATTCAGCATCATGCGCACCAATAACCTTCGATTCATCTTCAGTTAATTTGATTTTTTTCAAATTCGTCTAGCAGATCATCAACCATGGTTTGGAGAACACTCGAAAAGGGGATTTTGGAAATTTTTGGCAAGGAATTTGGGAGTTTCGATAAAGATTTTCAAGAGAAACGTACAAACCCTAGAAATAAAATTTAAATTGTGTTACCGTCTTACCGATATTATCAACTTTGCTCATCTAGGGACAACCAGATCTTAAATGCAGTATTTACCACAAACATAGAAATAAAAATCTGTAGAAAAGTGTCACTGATAAGCCCTTATCATCATTTAAGTGAACAAATGATAACGTAACATCTTGAAAATGTAAGGACATGTGAACATCAGATAACTTTGATATTAATCAAACTAATTAAATTGGTTATATTGAATGAATAAATATATTTGTGTACAACCCAATCTATCAGCTTTGTTCACCTAGGATGACTAGGACAAACTCTGATCTTAAGTTAATCCTATTAGAACTAGTCTAACTAAACACGACTTGAAGCCTAAGTCCAAGGATTTGTTTTATTTAGTTGTTCAATCCTAACTTAAGTCAAACTAGGATTATTTTCTTATAACACATCCTTAACTTATATAATACGGAGTAGTAGCTTAGGAAAAATTGATTAATCCTATCAGAACACAAAACGCCTAACTAGCTAAATGCGTTTAATTAACCGACTAAAATAAACTTCTACTCCGTAACTTTAAAGAAAACGAGTTAAATTAATACTAATTGCAAAAAAACTTAAAAAAGGCTAAAAGGTCCTAATGCGTATATCAAGAAAATTTATTTCAAGTAATAAGTATTTGCAAGCAAAATATAAGTAAAGCAATTAAAAGTTTAAAACTAAGGTGAATCAAATAAAAATAAGGTAGATAAGACCAGATCAGATCAACAAAATAAGATGAACCAAAACAAGGCCTAAATAGAATGATGTTCCATGCCATGAGTTTGAACCTAACATAGTTCAATTGCTTGAACCTTTGAAGAAACGCCAACTTATACCTTCTAATAAATAAATATCCAATCTTAGATTCTCTCGAAATTCTAATGAATATCCATAAGTATTAATTTACCACTTTTATAAGTTCTTATAACTCCAAAACTCGTACACTTCGAAGTGCATTATTATTACTCCATAATTATCGACTTTTAAAATTCAAATTGCCAAAACCTAATACTCTCTCCGTCTCTAAAACTTCAACCGGGTTGATTTCATGGTTATTAAAAAACTTACATAAAAAAAATAAAAACATATTTGAAAGATAAATTACATGAGGTTTGTAAAAAAAGTAGAGAGATAAAATATTAAAAATACATGAAAAAATTAAATTTTATATGGAAAATCTAATTTTACACAAATATTATTGTAAATTAGTGGGTATTTTAATACAAATAGATTGATTATATTAGGACTAAAATAAGGTTGAAGTTTTATGGACAGATGAAGTACTAAATGTCTTCTTAAGAGTGCGTGAAAGTCAATTTTGATTCTCATCATCCACTTGCTTTTTAAAGCAACAAAAAAAACGTCATCTACATACGTTTTCCGTCTTCCGTCATCCACGTGCATCTTCCATCATCCATGCTGAAAATTCTAAGACTCAAGGTTTCAGTACTTTTAATTTTACAAGACCCACACTAGGAATTAGGAAAGACCAGAAATCCAGAATCTTACATGGACCCTCTAATCCAAAGAGATCAGTACTTACCAAACTTCATCCACTCGTACCTTATCGTTACTTTACCTAAAACCTATCGTCTTTGTACCTTTCTCTTCCCAGAAAATAAACTAGTCAAAGAGATGAAGATAAGATGATAAGGTATGAATGGTAGCACTGTCAAAACCGTTTGACAGTTCGGTTTCGGTTCGGTTTGAAATCGGTTCGGTAGTTAATCGGGTCGGTTTGGAATCGGTTTAATTGTCTCGCGGGTCGGTTTTGGTTCGTTTAAATAGCTATCGGTTCGATTCGGTTTCGGTTTATTCTAAAGCGGTTTTAATTCGGTTCGGGTTGTAAACAGTCCGGGTAGTAAACGGTTCGATGCAGGCGGCTTGCAGTTTGTTAACGGTGCGGTGTAAACGGTTTTTATCCCGGCTCAAACAGTTTCGGGTTGGAAACGGTTTCGGGTTAGAAACAGTTCGGTTCTTTTTTGGTTCAGTTTATAACTAGTTCGGATCTTTTTCGGTTCAGTTTTTAACTGGTTCGGTTCTTTTTCGGTTCAGTTTATAACTGGTTTGGTTCTTCGATGGTTTAACCACTTTAACGTTATTCATATCGGTTCCATTTCAAGTTTACTAAATTACGGTTCGGGTCGATTTTCGGTTTCAAAAAATAAATTGTTTATCGAGTTGTTTGGATTCGGGCAGTTAAATGGCTTTGGTTTGAAATTTGATAGTACTTGCTAACCTTTTGCGTTCACAAGTTTTATATAAAGTCGGCAAGTCGCGAATCATTTCATATTTAGGCATCATATTATAAACAAATTCTCATTGATTTTATAAATACATATTATGTTCAGTTTCAAGTTTAGTCATACTGATTTTACTAGTTTATTACGAAGTAGATTATAAGAGTTAGTGTATTAATGTATTATTGTTATACAATTAGGTTATTATATGCTTCTTATTTAATCATTTATATACTACGCATACTATCATAATCATGATTTGATGAGTTCTTGACTTCTTGTGAAATGGAAATTTGCAATTTGGTAATTCGATACTTGATTAGTCAACAAGACTGATAATTATGACTCGTTTATCATTATATATTTTCATGAAATTATGAAGATATTACAAAGTGATTTGATTTGTATAATGAAAGAAAACACTAATGACTAATTAACAAGGTAATATTGATTAGTTCAATCGATCATATATACACATTATTAACACATGGCATCTAACCATCTCATAGATAAATATTCGTATCATCGTTATTCGTATGTATTAGTACAAAGTTATAGACTCATTAGTGATCTTTTTAAATTTATCTATTTATACATTTTATTGATATAACGTTTTTATAATTTTTACGTGTATGAAAATAAAGATATACTAGTAGATGTTTTAATACATGTCTTGGGCACTGATCCCGATCAAATGGGGCAAAAAAATACTAAAGAATTGAGGGAATAATATTTTTGTAGATGAATGTACAACACACAAACACACACGGATCACCACTCTCAACCATAGATTAAAAAATCAATGGTTAGATTCTTTCTCCCACAACACACACTGATCACCATTCTCAACCATAGATTAAAAAAATCAGTGGTTAGATTCTTTCTCCCACAACACACACGGATCACCAATCTGAACCATAGATTAAAAAATCAATGGTTAGATTTACATGAAACCACTCTCACCCTTTTGAAACCCTTTCACTCTCACTCTCACTTTACCACTCATTCTCACGGCTCCTCTCCTTCTCACGGCTAAGCGCCTCTCCGTCTCATCGCCTCTCCGTCTCACGGCGCCTCTCATTCTCACATACATTCATTCACGGTGTTTGCTATCCTGATTCTGAAGCTGTCCTGATTCTGCCTCTCTCTCATTGAGTCATTGGTGTTTGCTGCCCTAAATGCTCCAAATTCAGGTAACCACTCTCTCTTTCTAGATTTTAATTGATATGTTTTGTTGGTATCATGGTATGAATTGGTTTTTTTTTTTTTTATTTATATTTTGTATATGTATTTCTTGTAATGCATGGCAATTGAAAATGTAAATTTGGGGATGAATGGATGAATTGACTGAAAGAGTTGGAAGAATGGGGTTTTGTTTATAAGGAATTAAGGATATATTGGTTTTGTTTACTAATTCTGCAGTAATGTAATTGTAAATTCATCTAGTCTCTTTTAAAGCTTAATACCTAATGAAAGAAGGAAATATTATATTTAGAGGAAAATTAGAAGCTTCATGGGTAAATCCATTTTCATCAACTTTTTGTTAATATTTTGGCTTCTTTGTTTCCACTGCTCGAGCAATATCGATTTGTCTACTGGAGAGCAAAATGTATTCCTTGCATGGATAAGAGGGTAGCCAAAGATAGCTTCTATATATATGTATTTTATGTTAATAATAAAACGAAAATTGAATTTGGAAAATGAAATCATGAAAGAATGATTTTCTGAATCTGATTGAGGCAATGCCTGTACCATTATGCTTTTAATTTTGCTGTCAATAACTTATGAGCTTGATCATGTGAAACTGGCATAATCTTGGATGATTATTACCTATCTGATTTTGTTACATTTCTTGATTCTAACTCCCAATTACAGAATTGGACTAGTATATACTATATAGTCTTATTTTGCTGTTTCAAGGACAATTTGTATTCTCTGATTTTGTTACATTTCTTGATTTTTGAAAGTGTTGAATATGTGGCATAGTATTGATTTTGTTTCAAATATGGTTTGCTCAACTACATCCACTTATGATGAAATTTGTTGTTTTATATCTATTTTTTTAGTAATGGAGCATGGGTTTGGAAATTATGATGAGCACACTATAGATTCTCAAGACACTGTTCAGAATCAAGATTCTTCTCAACAACAAGTCACTAACACTAGTGGTAGTAAGCGTCAACGAACATAAGATGTGTAGAGGCATGAATTGCTAAAGCCTTATTATGCCAACTCTATCTTATTTTGGTACGAAGTATGCTAACAGTTTGAGACACTTGAATTTGTCCTGTCCAAGTTCCAAAATTTCCATCTTTGACTGTTCTTGAGAAACCGGTAGTCTGCAGGTTTAATGATAAGTTTGGAATATTGTGTGTGGCTCTTTAGAAAAATTGATAAGTTTGGAATATATGCTAAATATATTCTAAGATTTCTAATATTTAATCCATTTAATTATATAAAAAAGTTTGTACTATTCAAAATAAAAAAAAATAAAACGGTTTGTAAACGGTTCGATTTAGAAGCGGTTTGGTTCATAAACGGTTCGGTTTATAGCCAGTTCGGTTTACAATCAGTTTGGTTTTTAAATGGTTCGGTGCAAACGGGTAGTAGTTTGCTAACGGTTCGGTGTAAGCGGTTTTTTTGCCAGTTTAAACGGTTTCGGGTTGGATCCGGTTTCGGGTTAGATACGGTTCGGTTCTTTTTCGGTTTGGTTTTCTTTTAGTTCGGTTTATATTCGGTTCGGTTTGTTAACGGATTTGGTTCTTAAACAGTTTACCATTACTCGGGTCGATTCGGTTTCGGGTTTACTAAAATACGGTTCGGGTCGGTTTTCGGTTACCAAAAAATCGGTTTTTAATCGGTTCGGTTCTCATTTGGGTCGGTCGGTTTCGGGCAGTTAAACGGTTTCGGTTTGAAATTTGACAGCACTAATGAATGGATAAAGTAAAACCAAATATACTAAAAACAATTAAACAAATATATTTTAAAAAACAAATATCTATACTTTATTTTTTTTATGAAAAAAATATATATTATCTATTAACTATTATATTATCTATTAACTATTACTAAAACAAAACATTAATGATGTCATCAATTTTTTTAAAGTGCTTACGTGTCAAACTCTCATAAAAAATTTCCCCTCCAAATTTTACCCATGATGTCATCATTTTTTTATTATTTTTTTTGTGCCTTTTTTAGCTACTCAATTTGAAATTTGAATTTGACATCAATATTGTTGTATATACTCCACACTACTTTTGGATATTCATAATATACTCCCTTCGTTTTTAAATACTTGCTCCACTTTCCTTTTCTGGCCGTTTTTAAATACTTAATCCATTTCTTTTTTCGGAAAGTTTTTACAATATTTAATTCATTTCTCACACTTAGTGGACCCAACATAATACTCTCTCTCCTCCTATTCTTCCACTATTTTTGCTTTTTACAATTTTTTATTTTCTCAATTACCTCAATATCTTCATATTTTATTACTTTCTTCAATTTCTCCTAAAACTCCGCGCATGGAGAAATGGAGCAAGTATTTAAAAACGGAGGGAGTATTAACTAATAATAAAACAGAACATGCTTACATCATTTTTGACACATGTCAAACTATCAATAAAAAATTTACCGCCAAAACAATATATGATGTTATCGTTAATTTTTTTGTTGTTATTTTACTTAGCGTATTTTTTAAAAGTACATTGTATAGTTATTTTTGAGTAAAGTCTAAATACGGTCCCTAAATTATCGTATTTGTGCCGTTTTAGTGCCTCTAAACTATTTTGTGCCATTTTAGTTCCTTTAACCACCTTCTTTGGTGTTTGTCAGCCAAAAGTTTAGGGACCTAACCTAGTCAGCAAAAGTTGAGGGACCATGACTCATTTTTTTTTTATTTTTTTTTTCTTCAGAAGTTATTAAAAAATAAATGTTTTAATTATTTGTTTAAAAATTAATAATAAAAAACCAGCCACCCTTAAAAAAGCCCAGCCACCCTCCCCTACTCCTGCCGGAAGCCGGCGCCGATGACCACACCTACTCCTTTCCCCCACCTACTAGCCACACCCACCACACGCACCGCCAGCACCATAAAAATTCAACAAACTCCACTAATCAATCGATCATACAAATCAAAACCCCTGATTTATCACAAAATCATGAATTTAACCCAAACTATTCAACAAATTAGGCAAAATCATACCATTTTTTCGCTAATTCTGCAAGCCACCACAAATCATAATTAAAAAATTATTTTTCGTCAAAATCATACCACCAGCAACACTACCCAAATAATTAAAAAAAATCCCCACCCTTACCCTAAACACGCATAAGCCTACACTCTACAGCCAGCACAAACCCAGCCTAAGCCACGCACCACCACCAGCACCACACGCACCAGCACCATCACACACGCACAGCCACACCCACCACTAGCACCATCGCTACCCAAAATTTTTTTTAAAAAAATTTTCAACGTATATGTACCTTATGAAATCTTCAACGTTTGGTTTATATGGTTAAATTCGACCATGAAAACCCCAGATCTAGAGTTTTCATGGTCGAATTCGACCTAAAAACCATTAATTGATAGTGGTTGAATCCGATCAAAAGTCCTGGGGGTGGGTGGCACTGGACTTCAAAAACCAAGGAGAGAGAATGAGAAGGAAGGAGGGAGGCGGAGATGAGAGAGAAAGAGGGAGGATGGAGGAGGGAGGCGGAGATGAGAGAGACTGAAGGGAGGAGGGAGGCGGAGATCAGATAGAAAGAAACTGAGGAGATGGAGAGGAGAGAGAATGAGAAGAGGAGGTTGGGTTTAAAAAAAATAATTAAAATATTCATTTTTTAAATTCTTAAGAAAAAAAAAATGAGTCATGGTCCCTAAACTCTTGCTTAGTCATCAAAGTCCCTCAACTTTTGGCTGAGAAACACCAAAGAAGGTGGTTGAGGGATTAAAAGGGCCCAAAATAGTTTAGAGGGACTAAAACGGCACAAATACGATAGTTTAGGGACCGTATTTAGTCTTTACTCAATTATTTTTGGAAAAAACATGCACCATTAATGCAATATAATGTATACTACTTTTAAATAATTTCAACACAACTAATCAACTATAATTTTTTTCTCAATTTAATAATAATTTGGCCTTATTATTTCAGTTTTTTTTATACACAATGCATTTGCATATTTCATATAAATTACCTCATTTTTTTTATATTATATCACAAATTAATTATAGAAAAAAATTGTTACTACCGTGCGATGCACGGGCACTAATCTAGTTTTATCTATACTTCTATATTAAAAAGCGTTCATGTGTCACCTTTTTCAAGTCTTAAACTCAAAACCAACAAGTCTAAAGTTAAGAGTCTTACCGTCTTAGTCATTTATTAATAGTGTTTTTTATCCAACAAAATTATAATTAATTTAGATAAGTTAATTTGTGTCTTATTATACTATTTGTTTCCATTATGTAATGATTGAGTTCGACAACTTGAAAATGTTTATAGCAAGACTTAAACTCATATGAAAGGTTAGAGTGAGGGATAGCTCAAGTGATTAGAGTTTCCCTCCGGATTCTAGGAGATCATAGGATCGATTCTCACCCCCGTCCTTGTGGCTCTCTAAACACCAAAAAAAAAAAAAAAAAAAGACTAAAACTCAAAACCAACAAGTCTTACTATCTAAACAGTCAAATTCATTAGCAAATTAAACAAGTACAAACTAGCAAGCCGGGGCATCGCCCGAGCCACACACTAGTTATTATTATTAGGCAAAATTGGCCTCAACACTCTGAACTTTAGCTTGGGTGCACTCAGCACCCTGAACTGAGAAAAATAGTCAAAACACCCTGAAGTATTAGCATGGGTGCACTTAGCACCATACAAGAAATTTTCCGGCCAAAAGTGGCTGGATTCCGGCGACTTTTTTTTTTTAATAAAAAAATGTTTTTTTTAATATTTTTTTTATTTTCTTCTTCTTCTTCTTCTTCTTCTTCTTCTTCTTCTTCTTCTTATTATTATTATTATTATTATTATTATTATTATTATTATTATTATTATTATTATTATTATTATTATTATTATTATTATTATTATTATTATTATTATTATTATTATTATTATTATTATTATTATTATTATTATTATTATTATTATTATTATTATTATTATTATTATTATTATTATTATTATTATTATTATTATTATTATTATTATTATTATTATTATTATTATTATTATTATTATTATTATTATTATTATTATTATTATTATTATTATTATTATTATTATTATTATTATTATTATTATTATTATTATTATTATTATTATTATTATTATTATTACGAAAATACCTCGATTTGCGTGTTGTTATTTTTTTAACGAAAATTGTTCAGGTAAAACATTAAAACAATCCAATAAGAAATCATCATGCAATACCAAAAATCAATAATAGTCAATCATCAATGCATCAATTAACCAGATTGTAAAGGGCTCTCGCTACTTATTACAATCACACAATTAATCTATCGGTATTAAATCTCATCTCTCGAATCTTGACTTAACCATTTATAAATTAACTTGCCTATTGAAACTAGACCTAAACATTAATTCTTATATCTCGATTCTTGAATCAATATTGTCAAACTCATGCATAAAAGATAGGCCTAATCTAGTCACAGAGCATTAAATCAATCAATAGGAAATTAATCTAGCATTGATAATCAACAACAATAATTTACCCCTTCATATTATTTATTAGATCCCCATAAACCCTAGAAATTGAACTACTCACACATATTTAAAACTAAACTAATCAAAATAATAAAATAAATCATGATGAAAGAAATAAAATAAATAACTAAGATTAAGGGAAGAGAAATCGTTACCAAAATAAATCTGGAATTAATGAAAGAATTCAGAACAAAAGTTTAGAGAGAGATTAAGAGAGAGAAAACTAAGTAGAGAGAGAAAGTCTAAGAGAAAGGATTAAGAGAAGAAGAAGAAATCCTAACTTTGTATTACGGAGGAGGAGTATTTATACTCCGTACAAAAATCCTAAACTAAAACAAATTAAAACGACGTTAATCGTCTCCTAAATATACACGCGCCCGATCGGGCGCGCCTTTTTGACTCTAACACTAATCTCGCGCCCGGCCGGGCGCGTCACCGGGCGCTTCTCCCGCCCGGCCGGGCGCACCTCCGGGCGCCAGCCTTTTTGGCCGGGCGGATCATTTGGGCCACTATTTGGACTTCGATTGGGCTCCAATTCTTCGGGCCAATCTGGGTTTCCTCTTTGGGTCTTGAATACTCGGTCTAAATGCCCCGGTATCACCTATACCGAGCCCTTAATCACCGGTTCGATGGCTCCAACCGGCCCTGGGCTATAAAATCTGGCCGTGCTTCTCCAATGCTCGTGATTGCTCCAAAATATCTCGGGAAAATACTCCAAAAGCTTAAATCCCTGAAAAAGTCAACCAAATCTACGAAAACACTGGAAAACACCAATTAGTAATAAAAGTGACTCTAAAGAGCCAAAAACACTACTAATTACGACCAAGGGACGGGGGTAAAATACTGTATAAAACGGACACATCAAACTCCCCCAAGCCAAACCTTTGCTTGTCCCTAAGCAAAGATCTCATCAATGAATCAATAAATATGCTTCACCCCAATAAGTAAAAATCAAGCACAAACGATCCAGGGTAAATCAAATAAACACGCTTCAGAGTCAACCAATCAAATCCATCCAATTACCTTTCTTCCCTAACAATTGTCAAACAGAACAAACCACAAGAGCATATAGAATTCAAGACTAGTGCTCACACACTCAACTCTCATTTATGTGGCGAGTAGAAGATGTACTCGATCGCTCTCCAACCACCCCTTTAATGTGAACAATGCCCTCCCAACTCACACTCTCGTGTGTATAGAAACAATGAACGCTCAATCCTACTAGTCGACTCGAAATATGCCAAATCATAACTTGCATTGATAAGTAACACTTTCACATTCATACAATTCTATGCACAAAGGTCAGAAGGTCTTTAAAGCTTGTAATGTAAGGCTAGGGTAAAGGGTAGGATAAATTTGGGAATAAGTGAGAGAAAAGCTATGCTTAAAGGAGCCATATCCTAATAAACCCATGATAAAAAATAACTAATGATCAACATCTCCTACATAACCAACTCTAACATCAACCAAATATACTCCAATCATAATAAATAATCCCAACACTTACATATCACTCATAAAGATATAATAATGAAGAAGTGGAGTGAATAATCAACTTTATTTTTTCAAACTTGAATTTTTTCCACTGAGACTCAATTTTTTTCTTTTGATCCACCTCCATCTAGAACATTTGAACATTTTTTTTCACATTGAAGTTCACTTATTTTTTTTCACACATTTTTTTCCTTTGAACTTCTCTCTTTTTTTTTCTTCATAATATCATGCTTTATTTTTTCAAGAAAATATAACTCTCAAACTCATCAAAAATAAACATGAATAATCAACAAAACAACTTCTCAAAATCCCACCCAAATTGTGCAAATAGTAAGCACACTACAAACTCCCTCACCTCACTCACTAATAGCTCCCCCAAGCCAAGCTTGGGACTAGTAACCAATGGGGCAAAATAGGCTTGTAATGTGGCTAATAAACAACAAAAAGTCAAGGCAACAACATGGGTAGCAAGAAGGGAACAAATGTATCTACAATGTCTGGAGGCTACCGAAAAGAACAAATGCCTTCGTCCTCCACAATGTGCATAATAATGAATCATATAAACATTACTAGTAGTTGCAAACCAATACTTAAATTCATTGACATACCAGGAACTATGGAACTATCACACATTTCCTAACCAAATCAACTAGTCAAGCACTATATTCACAAGTAGTTGGACAAAATTGATGCATGTAAAGGTTTCAAGGCAATCAAACATCATATCATGATCAACTAATCCACAATGCCTATCATCAAATACCAAGGATCAAAACAAATTTCTAAAGTAAGGGGCACAGGGAAGCATAATTTATAATTCATTGGAACGTATTTTTGGATTTTTTTATTTTTCAATTTTTTTTGTATTTTTATATATAAAGAAAGCAATAAAACTAACCTAGAGAGCGAAAAATCTAACCTAAGAAAACACACCAAAAATAAAAGAAAAGAGAAAAAGAAAAATACCAAACCAAAATCTCCCCCAAGCCAGAATCAGACAATGTCCTCATTGGCTCGGAAACTAGCCCAGCATAGCTAGTCCTCATCATCCTCGTCCATCGAGCCGAAGCCCGCACCTCCACTGCCACCTGCACCACCTGCACCAGAAGAGCTACCACCAAAATAGTCAGCGTGAAAACTCCCCCCCCGCCGGTCCCCCAAAAGGAATGTCCTGCCCGTACCCGAAAAAGGAAGAATAGTCAGTGTAAATGCCACGGGTAGTGGGATCCCTATCGTATCCCTGGGGTGGAGGCTGAAACCAGTCAGGGTGGATAGCGTCGTCGGGAATTTTGCCCCGACGAGCATAATCATCGTACATAAGGTAGAGAGCTCTACCCTGGTTCCTCTCTAGGTACCCTAACCTGTGGTCAATAGAGCCTACCATCCTCCTAAGGTCAGTTTGTGAATGCTCAATACGTCCTAGGGCCTGACCTATACTCTGAAAATCCCAAACTGGGTCAGAGTCAACATGAGGGACGGAATGAGACATACGAGGTGGAGAGAAAGCCACCTCGGGCTGGGCCTGGGGTGGTGGAACTGGTGGTGGTGGTGCCTGTCCCCTAGCGTTGGCAACCAAAGCATCATAGGTGTAAGAAAGTTGCCCTGGGGGAAAGGCGGTCAAGTCTAGACTGGGAAGGGGAAAAATAGGCAAAGGTTGCTCGTTCCCAGTCCGAATACACCAAAAGGGTGTCTGCTCGCTATCCGGCCTAACCCACCCCACATCCTTAAAATACCTAGCAGTCATGTAGGTATCTGGTCCACAGTTAGTCAGCTGGTGGGGTCCGTCTACTACAAAACCGACCTTTTTCACCGCTAATCGAGTGATAAGGCCACCTAAACGGATAGGGGACTTGAAAGTGGTGCTGGCTGTGGCATGCCGACTCAGGTGGTGAACTATAAACCTGCCTATGTTCAACTTCCCGAACCCGTATACATAGTGCCCTATTATAGCCAGTTCATTGGTTTGAGCGTTATGAGGCTCGACCCTACCCAAAAAACACAATCCCACAAATCTTTGCCAGATTTTCGGGACAGGGTTGTGAATGGGTTTGGTACTAGAATGTTGGGGGTCGGGGGCAGGTAAACCAGTCAAAGAAAAATATAAAATCACCCATTTTATAATCTTCATGCCATTGTGATGTGAATTATTGATCCGAAAATCAACAAAACACAAGGGATATGTTTAAGTCTAATTCTATACAGGAAATCCACCAAAAATTAAACAAAAACTAAGATTAATCAATTAAGAATCCACCTAATTAATCAATCCAAAAGAATGTTTTAACTAAAACAAGCAAAACAACAATTGATCACAATCAACAAAAAACTCAAGTATGCAACTTAAGAAATAAATCTGAATATTAATCTCTATATGTTTATTCGTGTGTTTTACAGCCCTATTTATAAGACTTAGTTTACCTAGGAAGATTAGGACAAGTTCCTAATTCAATCCTAATTAAATTAGAATTCTAACTTGCTTGAAGAGCAAGCACCTTGGCGCACAAGCATACACCAAACTTCCTTGGAGAGCAAGCACACGCCTAAATAACCTGATTTATTTTGCTAACTAACTGATTTTGAAAGCAACTAAATAAATAAATAAATAAAGATTAAAGAACTAATTAAAGATTAAAGATCCTAATGCTTGAACCAAGAAAAACCCTTTCAAGTGAAAGGTAAAAACTTGTAAGCAAAATCTAAGTAAAGAAAATTCAAGAAAGTTCAAGAAAGTGAACTAGACTCCAAGAAAAGCCACTAAGCAAACCGTGGCTTTGCTTTGATATCCAAGAAAGTGTCCATGCAATGCTTGGCTTGAATCAATGTTTAGGGACAAGCTATCTTGATGCATGATAAGCAAATCTTCGAAGTTCTCCATACTTAGACTTGCATCATCCTCCTCTTCTTCGAAAGAATTTGTCCTCAAATCTCGAAGTTCTTCATCAGGAATATACTTAGCCAAATCGCCAACATTGAATGTAGCACTAATTCCATATTCTCCCGGAAGTTCTAACTTATAAGCATTGTCATTGATCTTCTCAATAATCTTGAAAGGACCTTCACTTCTAGGCATCAACTTATTCTTGCGTTTTCCTGGAAATCTTTCCTTTCTCAAATGTAACCATACCAAGTCTCCAACATTGTAACCTTGTTGCTTTCTATGCTTGTTTGCTCTAGCTTTGTACATGTCATTTACTTTCTCTATTCTTGTTCGAACTTGAGCATGTAATTTCACACATATTTAAAACTAAACTAATCTTTATTTAAAACTAAACTAATCAAAATAATAAAATAAACTAAACTAATCAAATTAATAAAATAAAATAATTATGATTGATATTATTATAAGTATTTATTTTGCTATGCTTTAAATAAAGATTAGTTTAGTTAAACCGAGGGATTAAGAGGATCTTGCTATGCTTTAACATGATTATGATTATTATGATTATGATTGATATTATTATTATTAATGATGTTGATTATTTATTATGTTGCTTGATATGTATTATATTTTATATTGTTATTGCTTGATCACACCTTTTATTGCATGTTAAAGGGAATTTGTACTTGTAACCACGCTTAATAAGATAATTAATAATCTTGTTAGGGTTAATTATGATTATAAATTCAAGTGATCTCCAATAATAGATTTATTTGTGCATTAAATTCAACCAACATAGATTAAACAGGTTTAGGGTTAATCCTATTGATTGCATGTTAATCAGAAAGCGCACGTGAATACGAGCAGAACAAAGTAGAGGCCTATTATTAGGGCAGGTTCAATCTCTTTTAGGTTGGATTTGTACCATCATCCCCGAACCCTTATTTGGTTCATGACCTTATGGAGTTGACGATCTCTTGGATCGTTAAGGGGTGTAACCTTCACCTCGTGAACGGTTTACAAGTTCCTTAAAAACTTGTTGGCGACTCTTTTGCTCTATCTTCTTCCCTTTTGGACGCCACCGTACTTTAGTGTATGATCACAGTGGGGTTCAAGCTAGTGGGATTTTAAAGGCTTGAAACTATTCCCTACAGTTTTTGGCGACTCCACTGGGGAGGATTTCTATTTTAATTCCTGAATTTGTTTCGGCAATGATTTAGAATGAGTGGATGAGACTCGAAAAGTTCTGAGTATTTCATGTGCGTAATTTTGATTAACATTATTGTCATATGCATAAAAAGGTTCTCATTGGAAAGACCATCCGTAATGAGTCAAAAACAAAAGGATTTTACACGTAGGAAATTTGAGAAATGTCTTTCACAACTAGGACTGAAATAACACCGTGCGAAACTGGATGATTTTATTGAGCACAGAAAGCTGCTGAGGCATGTGGGAAGTAGCGTCAGGGGCCAGAGCTTGGCGCCATACTTTTAGTCGTAGCGCCAGACGCCAGTAATGGCGCCAGGCGCTACAGTTAAAAGTTGGCGCCAGTCTCTGTTTGCTGGCGCCAATTTCCCTCAATACCGAGCCAGAAATATGCGTTCTAATTTCGACCGGTTTTTCGTATTGTTTGCTTGATCCTGCTTCCTGATTGAATTTTTTCTCACTTTTTTGAAACCCATATGTGTTCTACATATGGACATAACCCTCTGGGAATTCATGCTCTATCTACCCGATTGAACGCTCCTGGCAACAAAGGGTACATCTGAGAGGTTGAATTCACCAAACCATGGAAGTGAGTTTTTTTCTAAAAACTCGCGGTGTCCTATCCACACGCGCTAACCCTTCACGGTTAGGCTTCTGCGCGGTGCATTTGGACAATTAACCATGGACCCTATTTGACTAAACCATATCCCGAACTTTAGAGAACTAGAGCCATGGTTAGGTTGCGAACTCATTGCATCATATTGTGCCTACTTGACTAATTGTGCATTATTTGTTGCGCATATATATTCTATGTTTCTCTTAACCGTTTGTTGATCTGTGTTGTGATTAAAATTAATGACTTAAAGAACTTTGCCTAATTAATTAATTAATTAATTAATTAATTTGAGTCAACAAAGTCTATTTTTTTTAATCGGAATTGACCTAGTACGACTTTAGGCATACCCCTGTTGACTAATAATACCGAAAACAGTCCTAGACCGAAGCTCCAATATTGGCGCCAAAGTTTGAGCTGTAGCGCCATATTACAGTGTATAGCGCCAGACATTAACCAAATGATCTGGCGCCAACCACCATAGTGTGACGCCAGTCCTGTCGCTTGACCGACAGTTTGGATTATTTGTCGAGTCATCACCTAGGGTCTAATTAACTAGTTTGCTAATTAATTTGGTTAATTTTCGCCGTCAATAACACCTTGTCAAGTCATTAATCGAGCCTTGGTCACATAGTCTAGCCGCATTGTCATGACACGAGTCTTAACATGTCACCTACACTCCCTAGTCTTAGCACACACTTTGAGTATACATCACCATGGCCATGTCTTAGGTTCATGCATGAGTCGGTCTTTTCCGTCATTTGAGTTAGGAGGTACATTCTATTCCTAGTTCTTCATATCCCTCCATCTAAACCTTTCTTCACATTCTTCCATCTTTCTTCACTTCTTCCATCCATGTATGTTGAATAAAGTTTGAGTCAAATAATTAACAATAAGTATCCCCAAATTCCTTTCCCACAGTACTTGGTCGAGGAGAGAAGGGCGATTAATCAAGGACAACCTCTTTATTTAAGTCTCGCTTTTTGATAAACCGATTCGTCAAAAGAGGAAAGATAATGGCAACTCAAGAAGAAGTCAATAATCTTAAGAAGCAACTGGCTAATATGACCGAGACACTGAAGCTACTCGCACTCAAAATCGATGATCCCGTGAAGCAACAGCGGATGGACCTCATGCAAGAAAGCTTGAGCAAGCTATCTAGTGACTACAAATTTCAGGGCATGAGTTCGCAAGGGGTCTCGCTGGACAAAGAACTTCTTCCGCATAAGTTCAACGCCACTGACATCCCTAAATTCAAGGCAACAGATAACCCTCACTTCCACTTAAGAGCTTTTGAAACTATAATGAGCAATAAGGGTATCGATAAGAAGATTTTCCCCTCTCTGTTCCCACTATCTCTCGAAACCGTTTGTCAACAATGGTTCTTTTCTCTCGATAAAGAAAAAACCTCTTCTTGGGAGTCGATAACAAACGCTTTCATAGATAGATATAAGTGCAACATCTAAGACGAGACAGACCACAGACAACTTGAGATGTTAAAACAAAAGGAAAACGAAGGGTTCACGTCTTTCTTTAACAAATGGATGGAAAATTCTGCTAATATGGTCAAGGCCCCTACCGAAAAAGAATCTGTAAGGATGTTTATCAAGAATCTCCAAGAGAAGTATTCAAAGCACTTAAAGTACCAACACAACTTGAATTCTTTCAAAGCTGTCTATAATATAGGCATTGACATTGAAGATGACCTTCTGAAAGATAATAGTGCGAGAGGAAAGAAAAGCGACCATCCTTCTTCTTCCTCTATTGAGGTACATGCTACAAACACATCTAAACCACAAATCCAAGGATCAAAAAGGGTGTTCACTCCACTTGGTATAAGTTATGAAACGGCTTTCGAGAAGCTACATCACAAAGGACTAGTCATGCCCATAGGGCCCATCAAAGATCCGGTTCCAGAAGCTAGGCCACCTAAGTGGGACCCTAATAAGCACTGCAAATATCATCAAGGAAAGGGTCACGACACTGAAGAGTGTTGGAAACTCAAAGAAGCCATTCAAGATCTGATCGATGACAATGAAACTTCCGAGATTCTAGCCATCGAAGATGACCAAGCATCCTTTGACCCATCACTTCTTATCACACCTGTGGGAGAGCCTATGATCGAGACAGCTTATATGACCTCTCTCAATGAAGTGGCCATAATCGAGGAGGATGAAAGTCTTTTCTTAGATAATACCAAGGAAGACTCGTCAAGTCTAAAAGAGGACATTTGAAAACTACAAGATGTCATTGCCATGCTCTTGAATGTGGTAGAAGGATTAGCAAATCGGGTGATGGCCATTGAACAAAATTCTCGCCAAGGGTTTAATGAAGAACTCAATGCTCTTAAGCCACAGCAAAAAAGGACCATTGTAGAATACACACCAATAGGAATGACTCACAATGAAGCTTTTGACTGTCTTCACGATCAAGGTCTCATTCACTCCATCGGTCCCAGTCAAGACCCTCCATCTGAAAAACGTTCTCCTAATTGGGATCCAAATTCCTATTGTCAATATCATAAAGGTCGCGGTCACACTACTGAAAAGTGTCTCGCCCTCAAGGATCGTGTTCAAGACTTCATTGATTCAAATTTCCTTCATGCTCCCCCGCGCGACAAGAAGGCTAAGATTAGTAACAATGGTAACAGTGGCTGTAAAGGGAAGAAGAACAACTATCCTTCTTCTTCCGAAAACACCTACTCTAGTAATAGTGTTGGTACTTTTGACCTTAGTGAGATCCTAGCCATGGGTAGTCGAAAGCAACCAAAAAGGGAATTTACCCCTATTGGAACTAGCTACGATGATGCTTTCAATCGACTCCATGCCAAGGGAATCATTACTCCCATTGGACCTACTAAAGATCCCCCACTTAAGAAAAGATCGCCTAGTTGGAATCCAGACGAACACTGTAAGTACCACCAAGGTAGGGGTCATACTACTGAGATCTGTTTGAAGCTAAAGGAGGCCATCCAGTATTTGATTGATAACAACATGCTTCCCATACCTCCAGTTAACAAGAAGAGTGAGTAATGATAAGGGAAGCAACACAAGACAAGAGGCGAGCTTCAATGACAAGATTTCATGACCTCTTTTGTCTATTTCATTTTCATTTTTTTTTTCTTTCCCCAATAAGTCTAGCATAGGCACCTTTTCTTTTCCTTTAGATTATTTTTGTAGTTTTTCTTTTCTTTTCCCTTTTTAATAAAACGAGCATTTATTTCTTTATATATGATCATTTCATTATATTGCATTAAAAAAAAAAAAAAAAAACCCATGTCGAATTAAGCACAAGGTATACTAATGATTTGAGGCTCCCCTTGTAGCCACGTCATATCTCCTTTCACCTTTCAAATTTACAAATCCTTTCTTCATAAACCACTTTGAGCCTCGTCTAACGATAGACCCTTATTTTTTCAACCTACATCTATCTAACCTTGGGATGGGATGGCGTGCAACTTATGCAATTCTAAAGAACGCTTGAGCAAATTCAAAAGAAAGCAATTGCAAAAAATAAGCAATAATAAAAAACGAAAACAAGTGTACAAAAGGGTAAGTGTTCCTATGTCTTTGATATGAAAGTATCTTCGATAAGAACATGTCTCATATTGCGTCTCTTATCGAGTGCTCGGTACCGTGCCTGAGAAACATGAATGCCAAGTGAGTGATAGACCGCATGATCGGGATTGCCCACACTTATAAAAATAAAATAAATGCTAAAGCAAAAAGAGCTAAAAAAAAAAAGAGTAGGAAACCTCAAGCATAAAAATACAAATATTCAAAATCAAGGTTGCACACCTTGGGGGCTTATCTAGGGTCTTGAGCCTTTATCCCCTTATTCTTTAAACCTTTAGCCTAACCACGTTACAGCCCTTAAAAAGACCTTTTTGAGGTATACACACTTGTGCGAGGTTTTGCTAGAGCTACGTTCGGCCTGATTCCTAACGGATACGTAGGCAACCTCACATCGAGGTGCGGCCGTAATAAAAATGCATTCATATTCACATTCACACACTTACATCATGATCATATCAAGGGTTCCCCTGTGCTCATCCCTATTCATTTAGAGCTAGACTTGGGGGCTTGATCCTTATATCATTAGCTTACCTATCCTAAGAGTCACCACCATTTGACTCTTTTCAATATATTTTCCCATACACTTAGCTCTTGCGGCCTAGCTTTAGTGTCACTTTCACATACCGTACAGATACATGACCAAATACTTCCCCTAGGAACCCTTTGTCATGAAATCTTAACGCTGAAGCATGCTTCGTCAAAATCACTCATAATTGTCATTGCATCACGAAGTATGAAGTGCTTAGCCTCCATACCTAAGTTACCCAAATACTTTCATCATTGAGTCAACAGTTGAGATAGCCTAGGATGGATTAATCCTTGCACCTTGAGAGATAGTATCAAACAACATTTGACTAAGCTTATTCAACATGCATCTTCAAACTTTTGATTTTCTTTTTCACGTCTTTCTTTTCTGGGAAAAAGTCGGTACCCTCCACAAAATTGACGGAAAATTTTTGCTTTTGCATTTTTCGAGTCGCACGATCACATTACAATGCACACACAAGTCATGTCGTGTCATATCACTTTGATTTGAGTCTAATACATGTGTCAAACGCTTTGATTCAAGTCAACCTTGAGTCAATCACAGCGAGTTAAGTTTATGCCTTGAGTCGTGTCAAGTCGATAAGTCAAGCAATGTTAAACCTTAGGTCAACCCTAAGATAATTTTAAGCCTTAGGTCAACCCTAAGATAATTAAAGAAATTGGCAAAGTTCTATAGTAAAAAATAAATACAGGTGCAGCAGAACAGGGAAGACCCTACTCCAGCGCCTGGCGCCAGAAATATTTCAGCAACGACAGAGCTCGAAACCTCTCAGAAAGGTGATTTCGACTTCATACAGCAATTTCGGGTTCCTTGGTACGCCAGTTAGCCCCTATAAGCAATTTGACATGATTAAGTAGTCAGTTTGATTACAATTGCAATAAGTGATCGACCTGATGAAAGATCGTCTCACTTAGCTTAAAGCGCCTAATCACGGAGACACCGACATACTGGTTTTAGCGAAATAAAGTTCAGGCGAGCTTTAGAGATTGACAAACGTTGGTCTTCGGAAATTTTTTCTTCAGGACATTAATTCAAGCACCGAAGCTCTATTTTTCAGAGACACGTGAACATTTCCATCAAGCTCTTTTGCTCAGAGACGCGTGGGCATCCTATTATCAAGCTCTTTGTTCAGAGACGCGTGAACATATCAAAAAGAAGCTCTTTGTTTAGAGACAAGAAGACATCGAAACAACAAGGTGGCGTTCCCTAGATTATGGAGAGTTGTCACAAACAACTGAGGATTGTTTCAAGAGAAGCAATCTTCGATAGTATTCCCTTGGACTTGGAATGTTATCAATGCAGATGAGGATTGTTTCAAGAGAAATAATCTTCGATGATGTTCCCTAGGATGTGGAATATTATCATTACGGAGAGGATCGTTTCAAGCGAAGCAATCTTCTAATTTGGAAGCATTTACAGGCGTAGCAGTTTTCAAGCGGGATGGCATTCTCTACCTTGCACGAGGTCATCAAAACAACAGTAAAGTGGTAGCAAATCGGTTACTTTCAGAGACGTGTGCTCGACGGTGCAAGATACATGTTTCTTAACTCTTTTATCTGTTTAGATAATGCTAGTTTTGCAGGTATCGGCATTATAAGATTGATTTAGGATAGCAGAACGTTCTGAGTCATTCTCCGTCCCTATCGTTACTTTGACTTTCGTTTTCGAAACTTGCGTTTCTCCAAACTCAGTCAAAGTGGGGGCTTCTGTAGACACCCATTTGTGTCTCCCCAAAACCAAACCTGGTGATGAGTGCCTTTCACGTCGAATCATAATCGAATGAAACGAAAGTGTGGAAAGGTTTAGTGTTGCGGAAAGTTTTATTTCTTTTCTCTTCTCCCTGTTTTTGAAAACTTTATTTTAAGAAAACAACCAATCCAGTTTGGTTGGTCCATGATATGGGTCCAATAGTGGTGTAGTTGGATGGGGCCTGCAAAGACCTTTCCAACGATATATTATAAGCCCAATTCTGATGATTATTGAGGAAGTTATGGCCAATTTACTAAACTGGGTCCGGTTTGAGCTTTAAGTACGGCCTAATGATCTAGGGGAGGGCCTAATATAATTTATCATTCCTAATGCAATTAGGAATGGTTTTAGTCTTCTAGAACATTCTATAAGGTCCTTATCATTCCTAATTCAATTAGGACTCTTCAGAGTTTTAATCAAGATCAAATAGCATTTTCGATGGAAATTATATTATTTTATCTTCCAGTACGGGAAATTTATCAGATTTTCAAAAACGCGTTGAAAACCGCTTTGGCGTCCAACCCCAGGCCTTGGCGTCTGGAACCAGGATTGGCGTCAGGCGCTAGCCATTGGCGCCTGGCGCTAGCCACTGGTGCCTGGCGCCAAGTAGCCAGGGCTAGCGCCAATGTGTTTTTGCGATCTTCAGACTCTGTTTTGTTAAATTATCTTTTTTGGATGATTTTCTCTACAAATATCGTATCAAAAACTCCGTTTTCATGCACCAATTATTATCAAATATTCATCAACTCTCTTCATTCACGAGTTTCCATTCATCTAATAGTTTTCATTCGCAATTCATTCATCATCTACATCTCTCGTTCATCAATTCTCGAACATTAATTCTTTAGAATTCTTTTCTTGCTTTTTAATACAAAATTCCGCATTCACAAGATCTAGATACACCTAGCCATATTCGAAGTTGCCTTCGCCCTAGACGTGAAAGGTTTTAATTTCTGAGGGTTTGGTCCAAAATCTCTCTTTCAATTATTTAATTTAATTGCTTTGATTGTTATTTTTCCTTGAAGTTACTAACGTGTGTATTTTGTTATTAGAAAGAGATACGAGGCATCCAAGTAAGTACTTTAATTGATTAATTGATATTATGATGTAGAAATCATGTTTACATTGTTATTATGATATTCCTAGTATCATGTCTAGGTTATTTTTAATATTAAATATGATTGCTATGATGCCTTTTATTCTCTTTCTAATATTTATTCATGTTAGTATCATGTTAGGGCTAAAGATTTGATTTTTATTGCTTAGTGTCATGCTAGGGTTTGTTATTAATCTTGTTAGTATCATGCCTAGGATCTTGCTATGCTTTAACATGATTATGATTACTATGATTATGATTGATATTATTATTATTAATGATGTTGATTATTTATTATGTTGCTTGATATGTATTATATTTTATATTTTTATTGCTTGATCACACCTTTTATTGCATGTTAAAGGGATTTTTGTACTTGTAACCACGCTTAATAAGATAATTAATAATCTTGTTAGAGTTAATTATGATTATAAATTCAAGTGATCGCCAATAATAGATTTATTTGTGCATTAAATTCAACCAACATAGATTAAACAGGTTTAGGGTTAATCCTATTGATTGCATGTTAATCAGAAAGCGCACGTGAATACGAGCAGAACAAAGTAGAGGCCTATTATTAGGGCAGGTTCAATCTCTTTTAGGTTGGATTTGTACCATCATCCCCGAACCCTTATTTGGTTCATGACCTTATGGAGTTGACGATCTCTTGGATCGTTAAGGGGTGTAACCTTCACCTCGTGAACGGTTTACAAGTTCCTTAAAAACTTGTTGGCGACTCTTTTGCTCTATCTTCTTCCCTTTTGGACGCCACCATACTTTAGTGTATGATCACAGTGAGGTTCAAGCTAGTGGGATTTTAAAGGCTTGAAACTATTCCCTACAGTTTTTAGCGACTCCACTGGGGAGGATTTCTATTTTAATTCCTGAATTTGTTTCGGCAATGATTTAGAATGAGTGGATGAGACTCGAAAAATTCTGAGTATTTCATGTGCGTAATTTTGATTAACATTATTGTCATATGCATAAAAAGGTTCTCATTGGAAAGACCATCCGTAATGAGTCAAAAACATAAGGATTTTACACGTAGGAAATTTGAGAAATGTCTTTCACAACTAGGACTGAAATAACACCGTGCGAAACTGGATGATTTTATTGAGCACAGAAAGCTGCTGAGGCATGTGGAAAGTAGCGTCAGGGGCCAGAGCATGGCGCCATACTTTTAGCCGTAGCGCCAGACGCCAGTAATGGCGCCAGGCGCTACAGTTAAAAGTTGGCGCCAGTCTCTGTTTGCTGGTGCCAATTTCCCCCAATACCGAGCCAAAAATAAGCGTTCTAATTTCGACCGGTTTTTCGTATTGTTTGCTCGATCCTGCTTCCTGATTGAATTTTTTCTCACTTTTCTGAAACCCATATGTGTTCTACATATGGACATAACCCTCTGGGAATTCATGCTCTATCTACCCGATTGAACGCTCCTGGCAACAAAGGGTACATCTGAGAGGTTGAATTCACCAAACCATGGAAGTGAGTTTTTTTCTAAAAACTTGCGGTGTCCTATCCACACGCGCTAACCCTTCACGGTTAGGCTTCTGCGCGGTGCATCTGGATAATTAACCATAGACCCTATTTGACTAAACCATATCCCGAACTTTAGAGAACTAGAGCCATGGTTAGGTTGCGAACTCATTGCATCATATTGTGCCTACTTGACTAATTGTGCATTATTTGTTGCACATATATATTCTATGTTTCTCTTAACCGTTTGTTGATCTGTGTTCTGATTAAAATTAATGACTTAAAGAACTTTGCCTAATTAATTAATTAATTAATTAATTTGAGTCAACAAAGTCTATTTTTTTTAATCGGAATTGACCTAGTACGACTTTAGGCATACCCCTGTTGACTAATAATACCGAAAACAGTCCCAGACCGAAGCTCCAATATTGGCGCCAAAGTTTGAGCTGTAGCGCCATATTACAGTGTATAGCGCCAGATATTAACCAAATGATCTGGCGCCAACCACCATAGTGTGACGCCAGTTCTGTCGCTTGGCCGACAGTTCGGATTATTTGTCGAGTCATCACCTAGGGTCTAATTAACCAGTTTGCTAATTAATTCGGTTAATTTTCGCCGTCAATAACACCTTGTCAAGTCATTAATCGAGCCTTGGTCACATAGTCTAGCCGCATGGTCATGACACGAGTCTTATTATGTCACCTATACTCCCTAGTCTTAGCACACACTTTGAGTATACATCACCATGGCCATGTCTTAGGTTCATGCATGAGTCGGTCTTTTCCGTCATTTGAGTTAGGAGGTACATTCTATTTCTAGTTCTTCATATCCCTCCATCTAAACCTTTCTTCACATTCTTCCATCTTTCTTCACTTCTTCCATCCATGTATGTTGAATAAAGTTTGAGTCAAATAATTAACAATAAGTATCCCCAAATTCCTTTCCCACAGTACTTGGTCGAGGAGAGAAGGGCGATTAATCAAGGACAACCTCTTTATTTAAGTCTCGCTTTATGATAAACTTATTCGTCAAAAGAGGAAAGATAATGGCAACTCAAGAAGAAGTCAATAATCTTAAGAATCAACTGGCTACTATGCCTAGGATCTTGCTATGCTTTAATATGATTATGATTATTATGATTATGATTGATATTATTATTATTAATGATGTTGATTATTTATTATGTTGCTTGGTATGTATTATATTTTATATTGTTATTGCTTGATCACACCTTTTATTGCATGTTAAAGGGAATTTGTACTTGTAACCACGCTTAATAAGATAATTAATAATCTTGTTAGGGTTAATTATGATTATAAATTCAAGTGATCGCCAATAATAGATTTATTTGTGCATTAAATTTAACCAACATAGATTAAACAGGTTTAGGGTTAATCCTATTGATTGCATGTTAATCAGAAAGCGCACATGAATACGAGCAGAATAAAGTAGAGGCCTATTATTAGGGCAGGTTCAATCTCTTTTAGGTTGGATTTGTACCATCATCCCCAAACCCTTATTTGGTTCATGACCTTATGGAGTTGGCGATCTCTTGGATCGTTAAGGGGTGTAACCTTCACCTCGTGAACGGTTTACAAGTTCCTTAAAAACTTGTTGGCGACTCTTTTGCTCTATTTTCTTCCCTTTTGGACGCCACCGTACTTTAGTGTATGATCACAGTGGGGTTCAAGCTAGTGGGATTTTAAAGGATTGAAACTATTCCCTACACACCTTGTGAAGCAGCCTGGAGAATTTTTGGGTTTGATTTATTTGAGATGTATCCACCGGTCTTGCCTCTTTCTGTTCATATTCCAGACATGAACACAGTTTGTGTACGCCCCTTTGAACGTTTAGATGTTGGCATTGCAAGTGGTGCGTATGCTAAGTCTCCTTTAACAGAGTTCTTTCGTATGAATGCAGCTACTGAGAATGGGTTAGGATACTTATACGGGGAATTTCCAGAGCACTACAAGTGGGATGCCTCTAAAAAAGCATGGTATAAGCGTCAGTCTAAAAAACCAATGATTGGCCGATTAGCTTTTGTGGCCCCTTCTGAAGGTGAGCGCTTTTATCTTCGATTGCTCCTGTTACATGTGAACAGTCCAAAGTCTTTTACAGATCTTCGTACAGTTAAAGGTTATGTGTATGGAAGTTTCAAAGAAGCTTGTTTTGCAGCGGGTATTCTGGAAGAAGATGATGCTGCAAGTATTTGTTTAGCTGAAGCTACTGAAATTCAGCTACCGATGGCCGTGCGTCGTTTATTTGCAAATGTTCTCATATTCTGTCAACCGAGCAATGCTGAACAATTATGGTACAAGTACTATTCTGCATTGTCAAAAGATTTTGCAAGAAAGTATTCTGGTGCTGAAAGCAAAATTAAGAAACTAACAATCAGGTCAGTGGAGCAACATCTTGAGGCCATGGGGAAATCGTTAGGTGAGTGTGGTCTAACTGTTTTAATAAACAACAACGATACAGAAATAGATAGAACAAAAGATATTCAGGACGCATTGGATGCTCCAATTCCTCAGGCATGCATAGACTGCTGCAGCTTATTAAATTCAGCACAAAGGGAAATATTTACTTCTATAATGCAGCATATTGTCGAAGGAAAACTACGGGCTTTCTTTGTAGATGGTTCTGGTGGAACGGGTAAAACATTCCTATATAATGCGTTGTATGCTGAGATCCGTCTTATGAATAAAATTGTTTTGCCAACAGCTACATCTGGAATAGCGGCTGCAAATATTCCATCTGGTAGAACAGCACATTCGAGATTTAAAATTCCGGTAGATAGTGATGATTCATTGGCATGTAGTGTTTCTAAGCAAAGTAGCCTGGCTGCATTGATACAAGAAACAACTCTTATAATATGGGACGAAGCATCAATGGCTAACAAACATAATATAGAGTCGCTAGACCTTCTCTTACGGGATATATGTGATAATGATGTTTTGTTTGGTGGGAAAGTAATTGTTTTTGGTGGAGACTTCTGACAAGTGTTGCCCGTTGTTCCTAATAAGACTCAGGAATAAAGAAGCAGTTGAAGCAAGCATTGTCAGTTCTTATATATGGCACCACTTGAGAAGATTCAGGTTAACAGAAAACTTAAGAGCTAGAGAAGATCCTTCATTTTCTCAGTTTTTACTTGCATTAGGAAATGGTGAACTGCAATGTAAAGAAAGTGACTTTGTTGAGTTACCAGCGCAGATAGTGTATACTTTTGAGCCTAATGATAATCCAATGCTTCTGGTGCTTGAGCATTCTTTTCCAGAGCTTGATTCAAGTGCTTTAGATCATCAAATCTTTTCTAGAAGGGCTGTTTTGACACCGATAAATGAAGATGTTGATAACATCAATTCTTTCATGATTGAAAGATTCCCGGGACAAGCTGTAACTTATACAAGCTATGACAGTATTTTGGATGATACTGGCAGTGTATGTCCTACAGAATTTCTAAATAAATTGTGCCTAGGAGGACTCAGTCCTCACAACCTTGTGCTAAAAGAAAACTGCCCAGTAATATTGCTCAGAAACCTTTTGCCTTCTTCTGGTCTATGCAATGGAACACGCCTTATATGCAAGCGTTTTTTTCCTAATTTAATTGAGTGTGTCATTTCCATTGGCCAACATCAAGGAGAGCATGTTTTTATACCAAGAATTAAACTCAGGCCATCAAGTTCCCAGAAGTATCCTTTTCAGTTTCAAAGAAGCCAATTTCCAATCAAACTAAGCTTTGCAATGACCATTAATAAGTCACAAGGGCAGACCTTAGATCAAGTGTTAATTTATCTCCCTCGATCATGTTCCTCACATGGTCTATTGTATGTTGCTCTATCACGAGCACGGTCAGCCAACAAAGTGAAAGTTATATCAGTTGCTCCTACTGGCAAATGTCCAAAGAACTATGTCTAAAACATTGTCTCCTATACCGTGCTAAACTTGGCAGGAGTAATTTAGATTACTACGGAGTAGCTAGAATAAGTAAGTTCAGGTCTTATTATATATCATTTTTCATTACATTACTTATTCGTAGTCAGTTGATAATTTAATTAGTAGTTTATCGTTTTTATGATGCAGAAAACAACTTTTGGAGATGAAGTTACATTTCTGCCTTATTAGGAAGCCACCTATAAAAAGCACATACTAAGACATGACTTTATTAAGGTAAATTACATATCTTATATGCACTAAGTAGAATTTCAAATTGTGTTTATGCTGACAATTCATTTCATTAATATTTCAGGCAGCATTTAATGAAGACAAAAACATGTATTTTGCAAATAGTAGATGTGGCCAAAGCAACAAATTGTTTAGGTTTAAGTTAAAAAAAAAAAAAAAAAAAAAAAAAAAAAAAAAAAAAAAAAAAACCAGTATGCTTTTTCAAATTTTTGTAAGTTATATGTATATACTTAAAAATCAGAATATTAAAATGACCTGTATGACTTTTTTTCTTTTTAAAAATAAAAAAGATAAGAAATTGTTAAAACCTATGCAATATCTGTAATTCGATTTTAGCTTTTGCTAATGTATAAAATCCAATTCCTTAAAAATAGCAATAATGTTCCCCGTTCTTTTGCCTAATTGTGGCTGTGATAAATTCATATGTATTGCATAAAAAAAAAAATCTACCATTACTCTATTATTTAAATGAAAAATTACTTTCTACAAGGTTTTAAAAATTATTTCAGGTACATAAAGTACCTTACAGGTATGGGTTGCACTTCTTTTTCACAGGTATGGATTGCACAGTGTAAACAGTAAAGTTGAAAAAAAAAAGCTTTTCCTTAGTCTGCTTATTATTTGCATCACAGTTTTGCATTTTTTATTCTTATATTTTGTCCTAAGTAATGTCAAACTAAATGCAATCCTAACATTCATTTTTTTTTTCACTCAAAAGATCAAACTTACAGCAAGCACATTAGCCGTGGAAGGTATAGTTCTTTTTGTCAAATTGTTGTCTGCTTTATATTTTTATTAGCTTGTTGCCTTTTTTTCTAACTGAAATTCTTTGAAATATGATTTCCTATTTAGACTAGCTATTGTTTGTTCTAAAATTATACACTTACATTATCTGTTAGTTCTAAACAAATTTCTCTAGAAACATTTATTTCAACAGAACACAAATACAAAGCAGTCAGACAAAAGCCAGAATATGTGTACTTGAATCAATTAAATGCAGCAAGCAAAGCTTATATAGTAAGAGTAGTTGTTGCTGAGAAGGGAAGGGACATACTATCTTCCAAAAAAACAGTTAGATTCCAAACTTTACTTCTTAAAGATGAAAAGGTATATATTTATTGCTTTAGATATCATTGCATCCTAGATCTGCAATTTTCACATTGAAATTGAAAGAATATACTGTAAAAAAGATTCATATTGTTACATTATTTATATTTTAAAGCATGACTAGCTGTAATCTAACCTATATCAAACAAAATTATGAACTGTGTAGTAAATTACTTAGAAATACTATAAAGCAACTTAATTCTGTTTAAGTCATTTAAATAGTTGAAATATTATAATTAAAACAAAAGTACATCTGCATGCATAATTAGAATTTTACAGCCCATAATATATTTCATACTATATTTAAAACATTTTCAAGCAAGAATTTTTTAAATAGAAAATAAATAGGTATTGATGACACAAGAAAAAAAAAACAGAAATTAATTTTAAGCATCTTGTCAAAGACTTCTTCTTACAATGATGATATATATGACTTAATAGTGTTAGAATCTTTACAAACAATCTTTTTATCACTTTATTGTTCACAAGTACAGACATTGCCTCACAAAATTAACACTACCTTAGACGGAAAAAATAACAGATTTTATTCTCCTTACTTAAAATTAGGGTATATATACTTACCACCTTCGACCTACCACTGTATTATCATAAATGTGCACATTGAAATTGTTTAATGTTATGCATATTGTAGGGTAATAGGATGCGTGGTACTTTATTTGGTGATCAAATTGAAGCTTTTGAAGATGCATTACAATATCTAGGAGAATACGACATTTCTGCTGCACCACTTAAGTTCATAGATAAAAATGTAGAACTGAGATTGATCAGTTTCCTTACCAAATGACTTTTGGTAGTAGAACTGTTATTTAGCCTATTCATCCAGAACTTGAACCAGTTCTACCTGACTATAAGCCACTAGCAAGTATACCTCGTGCAGTAGATCCTGATGAAAAATACGGTATAATATTCTAAATTAACAATGTGATTTTAGAAATAAAAAATAGAACCACTAATAGAATTTTTTGTAAATTGAAGATGTAGTGGGTGTCGTATTATTTGTAGAAGAAGAACCAAGAAAAATTGAACCCAGGGAAGGAAAGCGAGAGAGCTTGATCCGCGAAATAGTAATCACTGATGAATGGTTCATTCTCATTAAACTAATTGTTCAGGTGTAAACACCATATACATTTCTTTATAAAAGCTGTATATTAGAGTCCTTATCAAATACATGTTTTTGTAACAGCTGTGATCAACCACTTACCATCTCAATGTGGAATGACCTTACAGCTCCAAAATATTTTGATAAGCTATCAAATTGGGCAGAAACATTTAAGGTTATTGGTTTCAGGGCTCTGAAGCCAAATACTCGCCGTGGTAAGACAGTAATTATTATAGTTTAGCTACGTAAATGATTCATTGCTATCAATAATTAACTACTATATGCTGCAAATAGGCTTTTCAATGAATTCTGGTATGTCCACTCGAATAGTATATGAACCCAAGGGAAATCGAGCAACTGTTCTGTCTGACTGGTAATTTCTTAAACTAAACCTATTAAAAAACTGCTCTATACATAAATAATCTTCTTTACTACTACTATTTTACCAAGCCTAATCTTTTCTTCTTTGCTACTACTATTTTGTAAGGGTTAACCTTTTCTATCAAAGGGTAGTGGATAGACAAGCAAGGGTATTAGAAATCAGATATCCAAGTGAAAACAAGAAAATACTATCCATTGCTGAACTCAGGCAGAAAAAGGTAAAAAGTCATGCACTATAATCTATTTCAATAACTTCACAGTTAATCTAATATTGTGACACTACCAAAACCATCATCAATTATATTGTAAATGTAGCCTAGCAACACCTTACAAGAAGAAGTCCTCTGGATCGAAGTAACCATTGAAAACGCAGAACTAGAAAAGGTGAATGCTTATACTGGATGTTCAACAGCTGGAAACGCACCAACCTTCCTTTGCAGAAACGCTATTCTTGTGCTGCATGTTCAAATAAGGAATGCATCAGTACTGAGAGGTATAATATCAGCAAACATTTACATCGAGCTTCATTTCTAGCTGCTACTACTAACAGATATTATTTAAAATTATTTCAGGATAACTTTCAAATTTGAAGCTAGAGATGACACAGGAACAATGGCCTTCACAACATTCAATGATGACACAAAAAGATTGTTCAGAAAAACAGCAGCTACAATCTACGCCATAAAAGAAGAGGTGAGTTGAATCTTTTAGTCAAACTTACACATGCACTATAACTTACAACTACTGCACCAAAACATAAGATTCACACTAATTATAATTCAAAATAAACATGTTCTTAAACCAATTAAACCATACATTAATAGATTATAATGATTTTGATACAAAACAAATTTGTGCATCAAAACTTTATAGATGAACTAGAATAAAAAGGGGAAAAAAACAAGAACAGAAAATAGAAAGAAGAAAAAGAATACTATTTTGAGTACATTCTGTTACTAACCATTCTAAAATATCAATACAGGATGATAAAGACGCTTTCAGGGCTATTACTCTGTTCTATATTAAAGTAGGCCCTACTCGACACTTAGGTCAAAATAATGTGCTAGAGTGGACTCTTAAAACAATTGAGCTCAAAGAAAGTCTTGACACAGAACAGAACATTCAAGATACTGTAACCAATACTGATCAAGGAAAAGATTCAATGGAGAAGCATTTAGAAAATACCGTTGTATCTGGACCATCTGAGCCATTTATTCCAACTCCAAAAATGAAGAAATCTACAGAGGAACAAACTAAGGGAAGCATTTACACTGAAATAGCTACATCACCTCGGGAAAGTGTTGAAACTCTTAAGCGCAAAAAATCATTAGGGAAAAGCCCTATGGAATCCGAAGATTAGGAAACCGATTTGGAACTGCAGACATCACAAACCGGTGCCAAGAAAAAACTTTTCTTTGGGGGAATGACCCAGAAAAAGCACACCAGAGGTCAAAACCCTGGAATTTTTCTAGGAAGAGAGGGTGTCGATGATGTACCTCAGATTCCGCAGCCTCAACAAAAGCTAGACACACCTGTGATAGTGAAGACAGAGAAGGTGAAGAAAACACCATCAGACACTTCAACCAAGGAGACTTAGTAGTTCAAAGACTAAGGAAATATGTAGTAATTACTGAAGCACTAAACATCATCTACCTAAGGTGCACTATCTGCACCTCTTTTGAATATTAAACCTTTTGCTAGGCTATAAGTATATGGGCAGCTATTAACATTTTGCTTCTGCTGAGACTGCGTATAAAAATATTTATCAGTACATCACATAGTTGCCCAAATATCTTATGTAGAACTCCAGCATCACATAAAATTAAATCTCTGCTTTATGTCTAGAATCTCATGTATATAGGAATTAGATGCTGCAGACAAATATATTTTGAGGGGTTTCCTAGGAACACTAACAATAGTAAGTGTTCCAGGAAAACACCCAACTTAAATTATGTTATTATGTACTGTTGTGCTAACATGTACATACATATATATATATATATATATATATATATATATATATATATATATATATATATATGTATATATATATATATATACATATATATATATATATATATATATACATATATATATATATATATATAATAAGTCAAAACAATGGATACAAGGCAAGAGTTAAAAGCACACATAAACAGAAGCCATTAACATTAGAAAATTATTAAATATTTTACATCCTAAATAAACATATTAAACCTAAATGCCTAAACTTATATATGGTCCAAGCATCAACTCAAACAAAATAGGGTTCCCATGTCGATAAACAATTATGGGCCCAACTCCATCAACAATAACCTGATCTTTATAGAACCAATTTACACCGTTCTTCAATAAACTATAAGTAATCAAATTGTTCTCCTTCATTAAATGAAGCTCAACATGCCACTATTTCTTTCTATAGCATAATAAAGCCATAATATATGAATCCATATCATGAAAATGAACCCTAGAAAAAGGCACAGGAACAAGCTGCACAAATAAATAAGACAATGTCAGAATTTTTAAGCACAAAATACTCACAACAAACATAAAATTCAACACAGTACTTACAATTATGCCTTGCTGAATAGATTGACGATCAAATACATACTTAAACAACGGTTCAGGACATTCTGCCTGCATTTGAGTTAAATGTGCATCCATTTGCCCAATACTAAGGGGAAGCCTTCTTCGAATAGGAATAGTAACAGCAGTAGGGATGTTTACATGAGTCTTCTCCACTCCATCACAAGAATAAATTTTAGAGTGAAAAACAAAATCACTCATAAAATAGATTACCAAAATATATATCTCCTACTACGATATCATTATCTGACATAAATTCCTTCCACCCTGCATCAAATCATCAATATACAAACCAGTAATCTGATTGTCAATGCAGGTTTTATAAAAAACCATGTTCCATGAGACTCCATTATTGCCCCGATAAATTCGAAAGCCTCCACACCGATGTGCTAAAATATGATAAAACAAAGACAGAATCTCCTATACAAAAACAAACAATCAGCAGCTGTAAACAAGTCTAAGAAATAAATATTCTTCTATCATTCATCTCTTAAAAAGTAGAATTATACCACAACTTCTTAATGTTCTTCTTCCACTTTTAAAACCCACTCCATTAAGGGATAATTGCAGTCCTAAAACCAAAAATAAATTCCAATTAAATACAACAAACAGAAATAAATATAAACCTAATTTAGAAGATATAGAAACCTTTAGATCCAATACCATTATTCCTAGCTCGGGAATTCTACGACAACAACTAAGCTAAAACTTCCAAGCATATTACACCTCTATATATAATAAATAAATAACTAAACATAACCATCTTATAAGCAAAACAAAAATAAAAGTAAAAACCAGTGATTACTTATAGAATCCAACTTTGTACCTTGAGTACTATACATATAACATATAAAAGAATACAATAAAAAAGTAACATTTTAATTACATTCAACTAATAAATAAGATGTCATTAGCTATTTTATAAAGCTATATAAAAAAGTCCACTTCTTCTACCTTTACTAATTAGCAACTACTGTAATTGAATCAGATTTGCTTACATTGATTGATTTTTAAAGTGAAAACTTACGACACGGTTCAATTACACAAATTACCAATTCTGCCAAATTCAGTATGTCATTAAAGTGTCAACATCTTATAAACCTGTAGCCATGTGAAATTGTTAAAATAAAAATAAAAAATAAGAGCTGATATGCTGTAAAAGTTTCAATGGCATGATAAAAGCTGAAACAACAAACATAATGCAATAAGAGGACAAATCTGTTTAACAATAGTATAAATTATTATTCACTAATCTTCAACAAATGTAGAACATAAATAATGATATTTAAATAAAACTAATTTCACAGATTAAGTTAATTAGGGAGCTCAAAATAACCCTCTGCATAGTTTATTATCATAAAAAACATTACATTGTAGAAGATCTCAAATCTTCATTTATTATTACAGCTCCATTTCTCAAGCGTTACAATAACCTATCACTAAATCAACATCTAAAAAAACACAATCTCAAGCACAATCGGATCATTTCTCTACAAAAATACAATTCCGATTTTCCCATATTCTAACTGATCATCTGCAATCACTTGCGAAATTCCACTCATTATCCTACTATGAATGTTTCCATTCAATCGGGAACAAATTTCGACAACAGAATCCCATCTTCTATCTCCAAATCGCATTTGAATTTCAGTCCGCATATTGACATGATCAAACACCTGATTACCAAAGGCTACTGGAATTTCCTGCACATGTAACACATAAAATGCATTCTGTACAATAAGATCACTTATTTTAAAATTTTATATTCAGAACTTAAATAAATAGAAAAAGATACTAACCAAAGTATCTTCTTCATAGCATGTTGGTGTAATCACCCAAGGGAACCATGGCTGATTTCCAATTCCTAGGTCAGCAAGAAAATCAACATTAGAAGAACCAATTCCACCACTTGACATAGACCTATGTAAAGGTTCCAGAGAACCAAACCTTTCCACCATCGACGATGAAAATATTCTTACATAAAATCTCCTATTCCCACCATAATATACGATAAGGATTTCACCTTCACAAATTTGATTATCATTGACGAACCCTTCCCAACCAAAGTCTAATAGCATAAATTCCTTACTATGCTCTGTCACTTTCAGCAACTAAACAGTCCATACACGACTATTGCTGCCACGAATGACTTCCACTGGACTAGATACACCAGTTAACATAGATGTCCAACTCTCCGGTAACTCCTACAAAATAATTTTTAAAAATTCTATTGAAATCTAAATCCAAGAAATAAAAACACCTAGGAAAAACAAAATTATCGTTGATAAATATCCAAGAACAGGAAACAAAAACATCTTAAACAATTCGTTTTTTTCATACCAACTCTTTACGATATTCATCTTTGAAAAACAGCAAATGAGAAGGTAAATTTGTGTATAGACTCATAATTCCTGTAATCAAAAGAATTAATTCATAATTAGAATGCAAGCATATATATCAAATAGAATGAAGGTTATTTAACATTTACAGAAACAAACTCTAAGAAATTTCAGCCAATTTCAATCTTAATGAATTATTTTGTAAAAATTTGCATAAAAAAACATAGTAAAATACAAAAAATATAAAATAATCAAGCTTTTGAAACACCTTATCACAAAACTTTCCTTCAATTACTTGCACATTACAATAGAAACTGCATAAAAAAAAAACTAATACAAAACTAAATAATCCTGAACATATATAGTACATTAGTTAGTAAATTGTGTATGAAAAACATCTCATTGACAGTAATTCCAATTAAAGATAATATTGATAAATATTGACCACATTTATAACAACTTATTAACTATATATTAAACACATGTATAACTACATCAAGAATAAGACTTTCATATTGACTATAAATTGAATGCATTGAAAATAGATAATAGAAAACTTGACTATTCATGTAACATATATGAAAATTGCTCAGTCAATTTCAAACTTTCAAACCTATATACTTATTAATCAAAACACAAATACAATAACTCCTTTGGAATTTGTCAAAGTACAAACTGAAAAATAAATACAAGATAAATGCTCAAATTAAAACATTGATGTTACTTAACCAATTTTACTATAACATAGATCTCACCACTATATATAAAGCCAAGCGATATAAATTCAGCCACTACAAAAGTAGCTGACATATCAAAGCAGCATCATCAGCAATATATAAAGCATTCTAGCATATGAATAAAGCAAGCAAATTCAGCAGTAACTGTAAATAAATTCATCAGTAGCCTATCAAGCTACTAACCTACTATAGATTATAAGGTGAATTTAGTGCTACAGGTTAGTGCTACATCATCTAATTATCATCTATTGTAGCACTAATTATCATCTATTGTAACACTAATTAGTTTTCATATGCTGGACATCCTACTTAGGTGAATGATTGCAATGAACATCATCTAATCTGATTATGAATGTCCTGCTACAATAGAGAATGAATTATTATTGTTAGTTTGTTGATAAGGCTCAGCTTTACAGAATCTTGTCAACAAAGCTACAGCAAAGATTCCATTTCATTGCTTTTAACACATACTGCAGCGCAAGAAAGAAGCATGCATGACACTTATTCAGAGAAGACAAGCATTGCAATTTATCTTCCACCATACATTTAAAGTTGTTGCCATGTGCACCTTAAACAGAAAAAATCAAAGCAACAATACCAAGCATTTGATTTCACACAACCAATACCTTTTAATAGTTGGAGTAACAAGTGCCATTACTAATTTAGTAACAAGCGCCATCACTAATTTAGATAACAAGTGCCATTACTGCCATATTACTAATTTTTTGCACCTTAATTTACCAAGTAAAACAATAATAAGACATTATTTTAACATAATATACACTTAATCATTAGCGAGCTTAAATCTAACTAATCCTAATAACACATATATGTCTCATGGAACTTTAAGTTGAATACGGACAATATTTAGTCTAAAAAATATTAATTATTCTTAACAAATAGTTTTATTTATTTTTCCTTCTAAATCATAAAAAGGTTACAATATTTAGTTTAAAAAATCAACAAGTAATAAAGGAAGTTCTAATTTAAATTCTAATTAAACTAATATAGCTTATATTAAAATAATAATTAGAATAAAAAGTCTTCTTTAATTCATATCAAAATCAAATAGACAAAACTACTTAACCACCATAAATACAATCTAATAAAGAGCATTTGAAAAAGCACAAATAAAAGCACTACAAAACAAAATTCTCATCACAAAATTTATTTTTATTTTTTTTAAAATAAGCATTCTCTTACTATAAATAGGACTCAACATGTGAATGAACAAATGCAAAATACTTCATTCCAACACATTGCAAAACAAATAGAAACCAAAACTTCTCTACAAAAAGAAAAACACAAATTCCTTATCATCCTAACTTACAAAATGCCTCAAACAATAATTACCAAAAAATTATCAACTTCACCTTCCTATTGTAAACCAAAAAACAATTTCAGCATTCATAAAAATACCATTCCATCTATACATAAAAACACAATTAGCAGCAAAGTTCGTGGTAAAATAGGGAATCAGCACCAAAGTTGGTGGTAATGTATTCCCTTAAAATGCACTTTAATATAATTATGTTACCGGTGGTTAAATTCACTGCAGAAGTAACATATTAATATTAAAGTGTATAAATAAATCCCAAGTTATGCATTGAAGCAAATGGAGTGGGTGTTTATATAAAAGAAATGGAATTAATCTTACATAAGTTTAAGAAAAATATGTTTTAAGGGTTAATAATGAGTACCAGAGTTTAATTTACAACTAAAATAAGGTTTAGTTAGTATAACAAAATACAAATAAGTTCATATAAGGATAAAATAAATCCAGACAAAATTTAATAAATAAAAATGAGGTTAGATAAATGAAAATTAGATGAATAGAACGCATTCTAAGAAAGAGATTGCATACATAGATGAATCCAACTCCAACAAATAAACTTGGGAGAAGTGTGCGAATATGAGAAAATCTATAATTTCAGAGATTTTCCATAATACGTGCACACATATATATTTATTTAGGTGGGTTGTCAGTAAATAAAATCACTTAAAAATTGACAACTAAACACCTAAATAAAAACCAAATTGGTCGGTAAAGCCAATGGTGTTGGTGTCTACATCAAAGAAATGGAATAATATTCCATAAAAGTAGATCATCTCCTACCGACCAACTTAATTTTGGAGGATTTTGCACGTTGGATGGCTAATAGCAAAAAAAGTTTTACATATCATTAGAAGAAATTGTAGTTTAAGATTAAATAGTGTAAAGTTACAATATTACCTTGTAATTCTTTTTACAAAGACAATTCTTTACATTCGATTATCGTATTGTGCAAGTTACCGAACTTAAATTGATTCTAATGCTAGGATCATACAAAGACTCCAATTGATTCTTTAAATGATATACAATATGCACAAATATGTTGGTTATGATGGTTGCTAGATTAAGAATACGGCTTAAGAGTAATGTTGTCTATTTTATCACTAGATAGTACTATAGTAAAGTTGAAGGGATCTTCTCAGCAGCAGCCGAATCATAATCAAGTAAATCTACCTTAAAAAGCTTCAACTTCTCTGATGCTTTGTCCAGCTGTTTCAAATGCTCATATTTCGGATCACCTGCACAACAATAATCAACAAATAATAGCCAATAAATATATATTCCTAGGCTTTTTTTAATTTGGTATCTTAATCAATGATCATCTAAACACACTTGTAGACAATTCTTAATTCTTATTGTTGTACAAAAACAACCTACTTAGTATTTAGTAGTGGAAATTTTATACAAATAATTTAGTACTAACACAACTAACTCCATCCACTTGCACATAAATTTATTCTTAAGCCGTATTGTTGTATGCTTTTAATTTAGTTTTATGTTATCAGTTTCCATTTAAGTAATACTATAAATTATGATATTGAATTCCCATGCAATCAAACTATGTGTTGCAATTTAGTTTCTAAGTCCAAGTCTAATAGTTTAGGCCTAATATATTGGCCTTATCACAAAAGATCAAATATTAGTCATACCATAAAAATTCAACTCCTACAATAAAAAATTATATTAAACATCAAGATATTTTAATGATTACTTTCCAATTTACATTAGTATACAAAAAACTAAAGTCATCTCATATAGCGTAATCAAATTTAAATAATCAATCAAAACATATCACAATAACCAATCAAAATATAGCAAATTACATTAGAGGATAAATGACACTTATAACAAATTAACAACACTAAACTACGGGAGTTTTTATTATACCGAATTAATCTACTATAGAAGACGTTCGTATTAAGCAACAGAAATATTTATAGACATTGACAAAATATTACTAACTCCTAGCCTTTTAAAATTTAACATATACCTAACCTATCAATTAATAAAATTAAACTACATTAACACAAAAACTACTACTAATTACACACTAATCACGACGGCAAAATAGCGTTGGGGGACCGCGCGCGTAGTGTGCGAGCCAACAACTAGTTAATATAAAAGCAATAAATTAATTGTTTGAATAGTAATCTAATCTTTGGAGCTCAAACACTAGTAGAATAAACTAAATGGGAAGCCCCAAATGGCAAGCGATTTTTGAATTCCACTTCCAAAAACACCTAAAAACCTTAAACAAGCAAATGGCAAGCGGTTTTGGGTGAACCGCTTGCAAAATTGTAAATGACAAGCGGTTTGAACATTGAACCGCTTGCCATTTGCTAAAAAAACCCTAAATATTTATAACCCATAGCTATATATTTCATTCTCACGCTCTCTCTACTCCCTCCGTTCTCTCTCCTCTCTCCCATTTCCCCTCATTTCTCACGCTCTCTCTCCTCTCTCTCATAGTTTCACGCTTCATTTCTCTCTCCTCTCTCCCCTCCATTCTCACACCCTCGATCTCCCTTCTCCATCTCCTTGTGTTTCTTCTCTCATCTCCTTATTTACTCTCTCCTCTTATCACCGACCACAACAACCACTGACGAGCCGTACAATGATCAATCCACCGAGCAAGACCGAGCAGCCCACAACAATCAACCCACCGAGCACCACTGAGCAACAACACAGCACAAACAACATCGACGAGGCAACACCCACTGCACCAAGCACCACATTCATTTTTCAGATCTAATTTTAATTTAGGTAAGAATTTAGATCTAGTTTTTTTTTTTTTTTTTCAAATTTCATCTTTTTAAATTGTTAGGTTATGTTTTATTGCTTTGAATTGGTTAGATTTATGGTTTATTCATTTTTTGAGTTAAAATTTGGTTAGGGTTTGTGGACTCCAATTGAAGGCTGCGATTTTGTAGGCTGTTAGGTGCAGTGGAGGTGCTAAAGCCAGCGACTGGAGGTGATTGCAGTGGGGAGCAGGGGATTGCCTAAATCGGTGGGCAGAGATGGTGGTTAAGGTGGTGCGCTACGAGCTCCGTTAATTGCGGCTGGGCAGTGATGAGTTGGGCAGAGTTGGTGTTGGTGTTGGTGTTGGGATGAGGTGATTATTGCGGTGGTGGTTTGCTTTGGTGTGGTGGAGGTTAATAAAGTGGGGTGATTTTATTATTATTTTTTGTAATAATTTTTTTTTTATGAAATTGTAATATTACAACGATTAAGTAATGAAAATATTAATGTTTTTACTTATATTTTGTTTTTCTATCAATTTAAGTTAAAAAAACCAATTTTTTTTTTTTTTATTTTTTATAGCCATAATGGCCAGCGATATTGGCACCAAACCGCTGCCCTTTCTCTACAAATGGCAAGCGGTTCTTAACCGCTTGCCATTTAAAAGGATATTAGAAAGCCCCCCAAGCACATGCGGTTCAAAATCTCTTGCCATTAGGGGGTTTGAACCGCTTGTCATTTAGTTTTATTCTACTAGTGAAACTAGCTAAAAAGATCATTAGCTTAAAAGCTTATGTTGTCAGAAAATAAGTTAATTTGACAATTAGCTTGTAAATAAATTTTGTTAAAATTTAAAAAAGTTCCCTCTAGAGCACGTCTCTTGGGAGGGTTTCCTAGGGCTTCTACGTCTTCCTTCATTTGAAGAAGATTTATTGTTTTCCCGTGGAGAATTCATCTAAAGAAATCGTATCGGTAATCAATAAAGGTCTAAAATAATTAGAGTCAGACGATAGCAATCTTATTACAGAAAGCAATCTAATCACAAAAAGTGTTGCAGAGAAGAATGAAAATAATGACAAGCAAGCGGACGAGGATGCATGTAGTGGAATGGGGTGTAGAAGAAGAGGAAGATGAGGATTCTAGGGTTGAATTGAGCCTTATTGGTAAGATCCGGACTTATCATTTTGTTAATGTTAATGCCTTTATTAGTGTTAATTCGGATGATATACTACAAGAGGGGGGATGAATTGTAGTATGTTCCTAGTGCCTACTTTTCGCGAAATATAAAACTGATTGCTGTTAGGAACTTAGACAATGCAAAGCGGATTTTACGAGGAAACCATCCAGGGCCCAAATGGAAGTAAAACCTCGACCCTACCTTAGGGATTTCAAACACACTTCACTATAATAGGGCAAACACCAAGTTACAATCTATTAGACACGGACCTTTATTTCACAAGTTCCTCACTGGACTTGCTACTTGATAGGACCTTATCCTACCCAATCTAAGTACCACACTTAGATTCACTCATACCACCAAAGTACTACACGTACTGCCAAAGTACAAACTACTTGTACCACCTAAGTACAAAACTACTCGTACTACCAAAGTACTACCCACTCGGCCTCACACTAGAAGCTCAATCGGCCTCACCTAGAAGCTCATACATTGCACTCTTACAAAATAATTATAACGAGAATCCTCACGAACTCTCACACCCAAATACATAAAACACTCAAAACCCTTTTTCCCAATTACAAGCTCTCAAAGAATAACTCTAAATACATATATACCAATGAATAAAGAGATAAAACTAATATGCTGGACACTCGAGATCTATCTGGAACTTACTGGACGAACTGTAACTGGAACCTGACTGGAACTTCGACCTGGAGGTTTGACTTAGCTTCGTGGTGAAGGATGAAACCATTAAGCTTCTTCAGCCTCAACTTTGAATGAATACATATGAGCATATTTATAGTACACCCAAATTATTCTTTTCATTAAAGATAAGTTTTATTAAAAGATAGAAATAAAAGATATTTTCCAAAAATAAGTTTTCCAAAAATATATCTTTTGTTAAGAATATATTCTATCAATAATAATGAGATATATTTACCATAAAATCAGATTTTATCTAAATCTTATGTTTTTCAAATATACTAATATATCTTTTAATAAAAGATATACTTACCATATCTTTTTAACAAAAGATATACTTGCCATATAATTAGATTTTATTTAAAACTTATTTTATTGAAAATATTTTCCAAAAATAACTTATCTTTTTCCAAAAGGGATTTATTAGAAAATAAATATTTTTATTCTGTAAAACCAAATCCCTAAAAGATATGCACGTATTAGGTAAATATTTATATCATTAAATTCGACCTGCGACCTTTAACGACGTGCAGACCTGAGTTCCGATTAGGTTTCGGAACTCTGACAGTCTTTGAGTTCCTGACAAGTCAGTAACTCTAATTTCATTGACTATCATGAGTTCACCTTGGTTCTTTAGACTTGTTCCAGACTGAATTTTATGTCCAACATACTTACATGAATCCTAGAGCGATATACTTTGATTTCTCCGTCTTCATGTTGTTTCTTTGAAACTCTTGTTCTGGAATCTTGTAGTATTAATGTATTCTAGATCTCGGGGCAAGTTCCTGTTAGGGAACTTAGATAATTCTTGTTAGAGAACTAAGTTCCTGTTAGGGAACTCTTCATGTACCTGTTAGGGAACATGGAACTCTTCATGTACCTGTTAGGGAACATGTTCCGGCTTTCGTGGGAAAGCCTGCCGAAAGTTCCTTCTGGATCTTGTTAGAGAATACCTTCAGGTTCCTTCGTGGTTTGGTTCTCATGGGAGAACCTGCTTTAGGTTCATTCATTCTCTCTTGTTCCTCTTGAAGTCTTCTATGTTCCAACCCATTGACTTCACCTAAGTCAGTTCCTGTCTTCACATAAACACTTAAGAGAAACATTAGATTGAAGTTTGTTTGTCATAAACAAACTTCAAGTGAGAGAACTAATTAAACTTAAAGCTTATGTAAATACTCCTACACATATACAACTCATGTATGCATAGTGTACTTACCTTATGAAGCTAACATATGCAAACACCTATTTACATAGTTACCTTCATGGTTCTTTAGCCATCATCATGTTTATCAACCAGAACACTCATCATTGTTCTTGTTTCTCTATTGCTTATCATATATTGCTCAGGTTCCTTACATATATATATATATATATATATATATATATATATATATATATATATATATATATATATATATATATATGTGTGTGTGTGTGTGTGTGTGTGTGTGTGTGTGACTGCTCAGGTTCCTTGTATCCTGTTCCAAGTATAACTTGTTCTTTCTATGCACAACTTAACAAACACATTAGATAGATAATCATCATTAGTTTACAATCATCAAAACCTACTTACTCAACAATTTCTCCCTTTTTGATGATGACAAACTAATGATGCTTTTCACACATTAAAGGATAAATCGTTGTACATTTATTCCCCCTTAGTTCTTCAAGGAAATAACATTCAGAACAAGTTAGGAACATACACAGGAACTTCACATAGTTAGAAACTTAGCAATACACATCCTTATCAATATATATATACTTTCAAAGATCATGTTGTAAGAACTTTAGACTTAACTACTACATACCATAAGCATCATACATATTCTTCCCCCTTTTGTATTTATCAAAAAGGGTATTGTTCCACAAGTTTGTTTTCCGTAAATTACACACACATAAAGTCATATGTCACACCTACCACCATATAATAAGTAAATATATAATGGTTAAACACTTGTTGTTCCTGAAAGCCTCAAGGTACTCACTTTTCAAACTGGATACTATTTCCACACTAATTTCCAACTCACAATCCAAAGGCCCAACTTCAAAACCCTTAATTGAACTTGACAAATAAGAAGTTAAAAATCAAGTAAAGATCAAAGCTAAAAAGTTAGAAATGGATTGTATGAATAGGCAAATGAAAGCGCAAGCTCAAAGGATATATAAAGAAGCATATGGAACAAAATAAGTAGAGGGAACATGAAGTGGAATTTGTGCTCTTCGTTTAGACCCTTTGAGATGATAAGGTTCACCACATTTGTTCTTCATTTCATACTCTTGAACCTCCTACTAAACACAACACATATTCATCTTGCTAATTGATAACCAAGTTCCCTTAATTCAACTACCAACTTCTTTGAGAAACATTCTGCTTACTGGAACTTAAACAGATTTCAGCTTCATAGTCAAGTTCCTTCAACGTTTAATGTTGCTCCTTCACTAGCTAGCTTACCAAGTATACGAGTACACGACATCAACATAGTCAATATTCTTCATATTTAGATATCTAGGAAATTAAATATTGGATCACCCTTATTTTTTATTTATTTATTTATTTTTAACATAGGGTGTCATTACAAAGATTTCGCATGCTTTCCTAGAATAACAAATTTTAAATCAATGAAGAAAATACTTACTCATACACTTGATTTCCACAACCAAATATGAACCAATTTGATTTCTTGGTTCCTACCTTATTCCCCCTGAGTTCCTTACCATTCTTCTTCCTTTTCAAGTGCTTACTTCTTTTCTTTTTCTTCAACTTCCCCCTCAACATGTAATCACTTTCTTCACGTTTCATTGAACCATAAAAAGATGATAAACAAACTTAGAGCACATGGGAATTAAGAATAAGAAGTATTATGGTTATATGAAAAGATAAGGAAATAGGGTCAATAGAATTCCGAATATATGAAAATATGAAATAAGTATAGCGCAACACGGACACACAATTAAAAGTTGTTGAATAATGTTGCATTCGAAGAAATATGGTGTGGATGCTTGAAAGTTGGCTAATAGATAGGTTAGTTCCCTCTGAAATTTAAACGGGTGAGATACAAACGGTTTGGGAACTTACCTGTCTTGTTCCATCAAAGTTTCTTCCATTGTTCCTTTGGCAACTTAGGAACTTCGTGTTTGACAGCACCCATAATTATATTATGAGACCTCTAATACTCTTAGGCAAGTGAGTATGTCTTTTACAACACAAGAACTAAGTGTGACACATAAACAATAAGCGTACATTTCTTGCTTCAAGTTTAACATGCATAAGAACCCCAACTTGACATAACTTAAGGGAAAAATACTTTATACTCATGTTATGTTTCATCAAGTCTTGTTCCATTAAGCAATATACAAGAATATGACAAGTTAAGACAGAACCATAAGTTAATCAATTCATAAATTCACATATTGCATTCATACCAAAAATATATCAATTCAATTCATCTAATGTCGTCATGTGAACAGGAACTTATATCTTATGTAGTCTTAAACCAGTAAAAATATAACTTTTAAAACTATTGGTTGATATGATGGCTTACCTTGGAGTTCTTTAAGTGGTTGTTTTGTTCCTTGATGATCTCAAATCTAATATGAACTTCCACTTCTAACTCAAGTTCCATTGTCAATGGTTAATGCTTACAAATATATTTTCTCATCATAGAATCATCAAAAACCAATGCACAATGACTCGTTAGTTGTACTAAAAATATAATCAACGTAAATAAGTACAACTAGTACCTTAGTCCATCTTGAAAACAAAAATTGACAATTTTAAAGCTCAATTTTCAAGAAGGAACTTGGATAACAATCTATCCTAGAGTATGTTCCACATAGACATCTATAACAGAAAGTTATACAAAAGACATCCATGACATCCATGTGGTACAACTCTAATCCCATATAAACAACAAGATAAAATAATATTCAATTACCTTCAAGTCTAGCTATACGAGCAACAAGTTCCTGAAAAACAATACATACCTTTGTATTGGTTGTTTCCTATAAGAACCAACATGGCTTGTTCCAATCACGTGCCTTACTCAACAAGCTTTTTCCATAACACCCTTTTTAATCTCCGACCCTTTTTAGGTGTTCTAGAATAGGTTCAGGATGTAACAAACACCTTCTTCCTTTTAAGCTCATTGAGTTCTTGTTACACATCTAACCTTCAAGCTCCATCCTCAAATGCTTCAATATCTTGAGGCTCGGTCTTAGTTACATATGCATATAAGACACTGTAGCTCCATAGTTTGTTGAGATTTTGCTGGTCGGAACAAATATTATCTCAGTTCTGGAACTTCGTCGGAACTTGCTTTCTTGTATTGAGTTCATTGAACTTTGCTGCATGAGTTGGAACTTAACATCTAAAAGTTCCTCAACATGTGTAGCTAGCCATTGCTGTTATCCTTAGTGACATATTTCTTTATTAGGAACTCAGTTAGTTCTACAAGAATTTGTGAGTTCATCTTTTATAACCTGCCTAGGCGTTTATGGGTAATCGCCTTGGCATCAAACATCCCTAAGTGGAACATAGGGTGTCTTGTTAATCAAAGATCTATTGCTTCAGTGTTGATGATGTAGTAAGAGACATTGAAAACTATTCCAAAGAACCTGCAAAGACCATTAGCATATAACTTTGTTCTCTTCTTGTCTTTCATGATTCAAAGTTGGAAACTTGTTGTCAATCTTGTGTTCCTACTACAAACATCAAACATGACTGGAACTAGGTTCCATTGTTAGATCCATAACTTCATAAATAATGAACATTTAGCAACAAACCCTGTGATAGAAAAGCCTTTCAACCAACAGTTCATCATCTCTTCTATTAAGAAAAGTAACCAAGTGTCCATTTGCGCTCATTACTTATAAACAAGACATATCTTTCAATTAGTCTCTTAATATCACATGATAAACAAATCCATATCACTGAGATCCAACGGATTAGTGTTGCTTACCATCTACCCGAGGTTGAAAGAGAATATAACATGTTTTAATCCTCATGCTTCTCAGTTTTTACCTGTTTGGAACTTACGTATACATATACCTATTATCAAGTTCTTACTAGGTTTATCAAGCATAAAAATATTAACATGTTTACAGTTTGAAGCATAGAATTATTTTGTAAAACATCTAGAGTTCCAAGCATTTAAAACACCAAAATGTGCATCAAAAACTCGACAAGAAAAATGTTCACAATGGTATAGGAACTTGACTTACTAACCACCTGTTATGCAACAATTTTACCTTATGTGTTAGTCTTATAAGTCAAAGTTATTCCATTGTAGGTTTATAGAAGAAAATATCTTGATTTAACAATCATCATCCCTTTGGAACCTCGCTGTCGAGATACTACGAGTTCCTTCCTACTATGCACCTTCAACTGTTCATGTTCCTATTGATATCAGGTTGGAACATGCCCTTCTAGTCCTTTTGACCATTGTATCTTGGGTAGAGGAACGTGTTGGTTTAATCTCAAATTCTTCAACACCTTGTCAAAGTTCATCAAATATTCATTCTGAAGATATAACCTGAAAAATCAAAACCCAAGAGAATTCTTTTGTGCTTTCAAAAGGATATTAGGTTAGTCAAGAGAGATAGATAAAATCTAAAGCATAAAAGTATTGAAACATAAAGTTCCAGTAAGAATACTCCCTTTTGGATGTCGTTCCATAAACGTAATTATGGATCTCCAACACGTAGTCAAAGATAGTCATCTTAACTCATCATCCTTCATAAGAGTCTGCTACAGGAATTTATGCTTGGTTCCAAAGAACTTTGAACAATAGGAACTTGACTGGAACTTGCATAAGAAGCTGAACAGGAACTTGTACACTAACTCTTATAGCACCTTGATATAGAAGCTTTGTTATTCCTGTATCCTAAATCTATTTTATCAATTCAAGTTCATCAAGTTCCAACTAGTTAAGCACCAAGTTCCTAACGAAATAAACTTTTATGCACCGATTTATCTCAATGGACAAACCTACAAAACAATCATTAACAACCAACACCAAACTAGAAGAGAAGTTAGTTTGTCATGATATATGCTATAAGCTTTAAAACAACTTATCTTTTACATCCATTCACAAATATATACCACCTTGGAAATATGTAATTGAATTTCAACAGGAATCTGTGAAGGATTATGATATATACCAAAAGAAAATGACCAATATTTACATAGAGAAGTATAGGCGACTTACACACTTTTCCATATTGTCGCTTCACCTACAAACCTCTTATAAAGGCTCTCTAGTGAGAGGAACTTGCACATAATTCCTTATATAAACAACCAAAGTATCATCATTATTAATAGGTTGTCTCCACTCACATAGCCTACAAAATCATTCACCTTTTGGCTTTGGTTACCCAATATATATTGGGTACCTTCTTGTTAGTAATAGTCGTCAATAATCCATAATTAAAACAACTACGATTAAGCCAACTATCTTTACTAACAATTAACATCATGTGTCTACATAATAAATATTCAGAATAATAAAAACACATGATTAGGTCATTCTTTTGCAAATATTCAAAATATTCGTTTATTACCTTGTCTAAAGAATTAAGTTTCCATTCAAGGGTATTCCAGGTTCCAAAAGACCAAATATGCATAATTCTAAACAATAAGTTCCTTAAACTATTTCCAGTAAACAGATTCTTTATTAATAAATCAATTTATAAATCTGAAAAAAAAATGATTTTTAAATACACTCAAATCAGATTTGAGGTTACACAAAATTGATTTAAAAACATTAATAATAAAATCAACAATTTAACTAAAAATACCGCAAGGAACTCGCACACATAATAACATGCATATAACAAAGAATTCAAAGACGAAACACTTACCTCAAAGATGTTAATCTTTGAATTACTTCTGCTTTACAAGAAGATTTTGGTCTTAATGTGGAGTTGGGAACATTCTCGGGCTGAGTTCCAATTGCTGCATTTCTCGTAGATATACATCCTAGCCAGGAACTTGCTCCTCGGGGTTACCCGGTTTTATCTAGAGCATTGGCTCTGTTACCAATTGTTAATTCGGATGATATACTACAAGAGGGGGGGTGAATTGTAGTATGTTCCTAGTGCCTACTTTTCGCGGAATATAAAACTGATTGTTCTTAGGAACTTAGACAATGCAAAGCGGATTTTACGAGGAAACCATCCAGGGCCCAACTGGAAGTAAAACCTCGACCCTACCTTAGGGATTTCAAACACACTTCACTATAATAGGGCAAACACCAAGTTACAACCTATTAGACACGGACCTTTATTTCACAAGTTCCTCACTGGACTTGCTACTTGATAGGACCTTATCCTACCCAATCTAAGTACCACACTTAGATTCACTCGTACCACCAAAGTACTACACGTACTGCCAAAGTACAAACTACTTGTACCACCTAAGTACAAAACTACTCGTACTACCAAAGTACTACCCACTCGGCCTCACACTAGAAGCTCAATCGGCCTCACCTAGAAGCTCATACATTGCACTCTTACAAAATAATTATAACGAGAATCCTCATGAACTCTCACACCCCAATACATAAAACACTCAAAACCCTTTTTCCCAATTACAAGCTCTCAAAGAATAACTCTAAATACATATATAACAATGAATAAAGAGATAAAACTAATATGCTGGACACTCGAGATCTGTCTGGAACTTACTGGACGAACTGTAACTGGAACCTGACTGGAACTTCGACCTGGAGGTTTGACTTAGCTTCGTGGTGAAGGATGAAACCATTAAGCACGACCACTAAGCTTCATCAGCCTCAACTTTGAATGAATACATATGAGCATATTTATAGTACACCCAAATTATTCTTTTCATAAAAGATAAGTTTTATTAAAAGATAGAAATAAAAGATATTTTCCAAAAATAAGTTTTCCAAAAATATATCTTTTGTTAAGAATATATTCTATCAATAATAATGAGATATATTTACCATAAAATCAGATTTTATCTAAATCTTATATTTTATAAATATACTAATATATCTTTTAACAAAAGATATACTTACCATATCTTTTTAACAAAAGATATACTTGCCATATAATTAGATTTTATTTAAAACTTATTTTACTGAAAATATTTTCCAAAAATAACTTATCTTTTTCCAAAAGGGATTTATTAGAAAATAAATATTTTTATTCTGTAAAACCAAATCCCTAAAAGATATGCACGTATTAGGTAAATATTTATATCATTAAATTCGACCTGCGACCTTTAACGACGTGCAGACCTAAGTTCCGATTAGGTTTCGGAACTCTGACAGTCTTTGAGTTCCTGACAAGTCAGTAACTCTAATTTCATTGACTATCATGAGTTCACCTTGGTTCTTTAGACTTGTTCCAGACTGACTTTTATGTCCAACATACTTACATGAATCATAGAGCGATATACTTCGATTTTTCCGTCTTCATGTTGTTTCTTTGAAACTCTTGTCCTGGAATCTTGTAGTATTGATGTATTCTAGATCTCGGGGCAAGTTCCTGTTAGGGAACTTAGATAATTATTGTTAGAGAACTAAGTTCCTGTTAGGGAACTCTTCATGTACCTGTTAGGGAACATGGAACTCTTCATGTACCTGTTAGGGAACATGCTCCGGCTTTCGTGGGAAAGCCTGCCGAAAGTTCCTTCTGGATCTTGTTAGAGAATACCTTCAGGTTCCTTCGTGGTTTGGTTCTCATGGGAGAACCTGCTTTAGGTTCATTCATTCTCTCTTGTTCCTCTTGAAGTCTTCTATGTTCCAACCCATTGACTTCACCTAAGTCAGTTTCTGTCTTCACATAAACACTTAAGAGAAACATTAGATTGAAGTTTGTTTGTCATAAACAAACTTCAAGTGAGAGAACTAATTAAACTTAAAGCTTATGTAAATACTCCTACACATATACAACTCATGTATGCATAGTGTACTTACCTTATGAAGCTAACATATGCAAACACCTATTTACATAGTTACCTTCATGGTTCTTTAGCCATCATCATGTTTATCAACCAGAACACTCATCATTGTTCTTGTTTCTCTATTGCTTATCATATATTGCTCAGGTTCCTTACATATATATATATATATATATGTGTGTGTGTGTGTGTGTGTGTGTGTGTGTGTGTGTGTGTGTGACTGCTCAGGTTCCTTGTATCCTGTTCCAAGTATAACTTGTTCTTTCTATGCACAACTTAACAAACACATTAGATAGATAATCATCATTAGTTTACAATCATCAAAACCTAATTACTTTACAATTAGCACTATTAAAACTCTCTGAAACCCCTAAACATGGTGTAGACATTAGCAATATTGGTATTAACTTATTTATGTTCCAATTCTACCATTGGAACGATAAGAGAAGGGTTCTTGAGGATCAACCATGAAATTTTGACCTCCATGCTTTAATCCTAGGAGAAGTTGGATGCAATGAAAAACCGTATGATATTGAGTTATATAATTTGCCAATGTGGGTGAGAGTGTATAACTTACCTTTTAAAGGTAGATATGGCTAATGTTGAAAAGCTTGGGAACAAGCTTGGTACTTTTGTTAGAATGGATAAAACAGCCTCGGTAGGGATTGACAAATCAATTCGGGTGAGAGTGCTAATGGATGTTCGAAAACCTTTAAGAAGGAATGTGAAATTAAAAATGAGAGGTGGCGTGGAGGAGACGTTTGATGTAAACTATGAAAAAAACCCCCTATCTTTTTCTTTTATTGTGGTATGATTTGCCGTGGAGATAAAGACTGTGATGATTGTAGAGAATCAGAATCTGATGTGCTTGGGTATGGCATGCGGCTAAAAGCATCACCATGTAAAACTGAGTAGAGGGGCCTGAAGAAGAAAGGCAAGGTCAAATGACTTCTTGTGCAAAGAGGTTTTTTGTTACCAAGCTAAAACCAAGTGAGAAGAGGCAATATGAGCCGAGCGTTCAGGTGATGACAAAAGGAATTAAGTGAGATTGAGGTGTCGGGCTCTTTCAACTCTGAACAAGTTTCTTCAAGTGAAGCACCTTAAAATGAAGCACCTCTAAATGACACAATTGAAGGGGAGAATGTTGAGAATGTTAAACAGAATGTAGGACAGAGATAGGTTTGTGAAGGAGGATGATAATGATACTGATATGATGAATGTGGATAATTGGGGGTGAGGAGTGATTGGAAAAAAGAAAAAAAGAACCTAGAGAAAGTTAGATAAAGAAGAGCAAGGGGAGTGGGGAAGAGATAGTGAGTATTGGTGTTAAAAGGGTAGTGAGGGAGGAGGGAAAAATTGAAGGCACACTTATTGAACGTGAAGCTGGTGTTGATGTGAAGAGAAGAGAATTTGTTACAAGATTAGAAGATGTGGCGATGGGTCCCACAACATGGGCTCTTAGTGACTCATGATTTACATCATCTCTTGGAACTGCAGAGGCTTGGGGAGTGCCTATGCGGTGAATACGTTTAAACCCATTGTCATAAATGAACATCCCCAATTAATTTTTCTTTCAGAAACTAGGCTGAATCGTTTGAGATGGAAAGGGTAAAAGTGAAGCTGGGGTTTGAGAGTGTCTTTGCCGTGAGTTGCGAAAGTTAGGGTAGGAAAAGAAGAGGTGGGCTTGCTATCCTATGGAGGTCTGCAATTGACATAACTATATTCAATCCTTCTCCTCGAATCATATTGATATTGTAGTCATTAGTGAAGATGGTGATGAGTGGAGATTTACAAGGATATATGGACATCTAAAAGAAGAAAGTAGATCCAAAACAGGAGCTTTTCTTGAGAAACTTGCTAGCATGGAATAAAAACCATGGGTATGTGGAGGCGATTTTAATTTTATGTTAATGGCTTGTGAAAATCAAGGAGTTAATGTATTTAATGTCTCAGAGTCTGAGATCTTGAGACATGCTGGAAGTGTGTGTAATTTTGAGGACCTTGGATATGTAGGATACGATTTCACTTGGAATAATAATGGGGGGGGGGGGAGAGGCTAACCTACAGGATGGTTGGACCTCTTTTTGCAACTGAAGAGTGGAAAGAATTTTTCCCAGGTTCTTTGTGTCACATATTTCAAAGAGATGCTCTGATCACCTTTCAATTTTGCTTTGTCTGAAAAAGAAGACCAGATTGAAGTTAAGGAGAAGAAATTTTTTTTCCAGATTTGAGGAGATGTGGACACGTGACCCGTATTGCATTGACTTGATAGCGATGGCATGGTCTAGGTAAGGGGGAGTGGCTACAAAGATTGGTGCTTCTACTTCAAATCTTCAAGCTTAGAGTAGAGAACATTTAGTTAAATTTGCTAAGGAGATGAGGGATTGCAAGGGTAGAATGGACTGTCTTATGAGGGAGAAGCAATCAGACACTGTTCTTGCAGAGATGAGAGCTCTTGATGATCGCATGGATGAACTGGAAAAATGTGAAGAAGTCTATTGGCGACAACATAGCAAGCACGAATGGATTACAAGTGGTCATAAAAACACGACTTTATTTCACCAAAAAGTTAAACAACATGTTTCCAGGAGTCACATTTTTGCAATCAAAGATGAGGGTGGAATAACAAACGACAATGAAGAGCAGATCACTGAGGTCTTTGCTAGTTTTTATGAGCAGTTGTCCACCTCTAGAAACCAAGTGGAGTGTGACCCAGTTGTTCATAAAGTTTTTATGACAATTTAGGTAATCAGGTTAGTATGCTCGAGGGGCAGTATATTAGAAATTAAAGGAAGTGAAGGAGGCTTTAGATCACATGCATCCCACCAAGCAAGGCACCGGGGGCGAATGGAATGTATGTAATGTTTTATCAAAAATATTGGGGCATTGTTGGAGAGGATGTGTGTGACATGGTATTAGGGGTGTTGAACAATGGAGATGATATTAGTTCCTTTAATCAGATTCATGTGGTGTTGATACCAAAAAAGAAGATTTGGGAGTCTCATGTTGATTTTAGATCGATCTGTCTCTGCAATGTGTTGTATAGATTGGTTTCGAAAGTTCTAGCAAACCGATTAAAGAGAGTCCTTCCTCATATTATCATGGACTGAATCATGAAGTACCATGTTGTATTAGTCCCATTGCTATTGTTCATTTTCATACAGTTGATGCATGCCAAAAAAATCAGATTCAAAGAATTCCATGAGTCCCCTTGTTTTTTTTGTTTTTTTTTTTTTTTTTTTTTTTTTGCAGAGCAAGTGAAGGTGATGAAGTGGCAGCTGTGGGTTTTTTTTTTTTTTTTTTTTGCAGTCTTCAATGGAGCCTAATTCGGTAAATATGGATGTTGTTGGAACTAACTCAACACTTAGAATTAGGATTATTAACAACTAGTGTTAGTGAAAATGTAATTTACTAGGGCTGCCTGTATTTTGTGAACTTAACTATTGTTGGTTTTTGTGGAAAACAATTGGAAACTATCACCCCCCCTCCCAAATTATCCCATCTGAAATGTAGTGAAAAAAAAGATGGGTTTATTTGGAGGGGTGACCTCTTTATAAAGAGGTCATTTTGATTGACTTAAATGAAAAATTTTGAATTTGGGTGAAAGTTTAAATTTTCGTGGAAAAAATAGGAGGGAAAAACAAATTTCCCAAAACAAGTGGGAAACTTGTTGTAAAGTCAGAAAAAAGGGGGGGGGGGAACCCACTAAAAATATTCCCCCCACATGCAACCAAAAAGTAAACAAGGAACCACTTGCTCTCCCTCCATTTTATCTCTCCTAATATTATACCCACCCCTTAATTAACCACACTTCAATCTTTTGCCTCGGCCTCCGCAAACTTGTACTTTGTTGCAAGTAACTCGAAGCAGAGGTAGTATATATAATTTGTATTTTCTGTCTCATATTATGTACTTTTCAATAAATTATTGATCTCATTATCTTTGTTTTACTATTTATTAATACTCCAACTAGCTCACTCACCTCTTATTTTATTTAAGTCAATTAAGGCCTTGTTTGGTTGATGTAGGAAGTAAATTATCATGGGAAATTTCTTAATAGAAATTCCTAGGAATTACATAAATGTGTTTGGTTGTCATGTGGGAATTTGTAAATCCTAGGAATTGTGAATTACCAAGGGTGGGGTGGGCAGGGCCGTTTCTGACTTTTTGGGGGCCTAAGGGCAAATAAACAATTAGGGGCCCTATAAATTTAATTCTATGTGCGATAAACACTAAAAAGTGACCGTGAAATCGCGAATGGAGAGTATTTTTATTAGGCTATTTTACTATAATTTGTCGTTCAATTTCAAACTAAACTACACTTCATAATAGTATTAATTTTAAAGTGAATATGAGATAATAGAAAAAAAAAACTTATAATCTACAAAATTTATTGACATACAAAAATCATCGCTTAATTAAGCCTTACGGAGTATCATATACCTAGCAATAGCATATGTGTATATCATTTTTTATGCCATAAAATGTTATTATTATATTACTAGTACATACTTTATAAGTTGGAAAATTTGCAGATTGCAACCATTTAAAGTTTGTATTTTGCAAATTGCAGCCATTTGAATTTTTTTTTTGCAAATTGCAGCCCAAAAGTTCGTATAAATTGTAAATTGCAGCCCGATTCAATTTTTTCATCGGTTTACATGTTGAAAAATCTTCGGCTAAGATTTTAGGGGTCATTTTAGATCTTAGGGGCCCAAATTGAGCTCGGAATTAACAAAAACATAGCGTAAGTGTCTCATATTTACAGTTTCCCACAAATCGATACATTTTTGTTACGCAAAACGAGATACTTACGTTATTTTTTTGTTAATTCCGAGCTCAATTCGGGCCCCTAAGGGCTAAAATGACCCCTAAAACCTTAACCTAAGATCTTTCAATATGTAAACCGATGAAAAAATTAAATCGGGATGCAATTTACAATTTATACGAAATTTTGGGCTGCAATTTGCAAAAAAAAAAATAAATAGCTGCAATTTAATTACAAAATACGAACTTTAAATGGCTGCAATTTGCAAATTTTCCTTATAAGTTTATAATAATACTCCCTTTACTTTTTAAAAATATAAAGTTGGGAGGCAACAACTTAAAATAAAATGGTATGATAAGAAAGAACTAGAAAGGGAAAAATAAAATAAAAATGAAAAAACCAAAAACTGTGAAATAAGTTTCGAACCCAGTAACTTGACTAAAAGTAATAACATACAACTAAATGACCACTGAGCTGCTATACTAATTTGATAATATAGTTATAAGATTAATTTTTATAATTAGGTACTTTAGAGCATTTCAATAAAAATGGGCTTTTGGTTTCGGGGCCCTGGGCGCCCGCCCTGGTCCAGCAACGGCACTGGGGGTGGGTAAGTAACTTCCCATATTTTGTGGGAAGTGAAAATTCCCATGAATTGTGATATCCCCCATTTTTACTTTTTAATGTCAACCAAATAACGTATTCAAAAGAAATTTCATGGGAATTTTGAGTGCCTATAGAAATTAAAGGCAATCAAACAACACCTAAGTTAATTAAAATGATGTGCTGGTTAAAGTGTAACACTTATTAAAATACAAAAGGAATAGTCAATGAAGATAAGAAAAGATAAGAAACTTCCTGTTTTTGCTTTAACATGGTCTACTTGTATAGTTGTATGGTAAGTGGTTGTCAAATATTCGTGCAGCATTACTAGTTGCCTAGTTGGAAAGATAATGGAAGATTTGAAATATAGAAAAGTAAACTCATCGAGTCATCCTTGTCCCCTTCAATTTACTTTTTTTGCTGTCCGGTAGCATTCATGGATCACATCAACATTATTTGTACCGAAAATTTTGTAGACCATGTTAGTGGTCCCCCAAGAATTTCTTGGTCTCTACTAAGTTGAGTCCACTTTGGACTCAACTAAGGGCCAAATAGTAATTGTCCCTTGTCTTGTTGTTTTTTCTGAATAAACCAAAGGATGGTGGGGCCTATTAGTCTGAAGCAGCCTGTTAATAAATTTAAAAAAAAAAGGTGAGAGAGAGAGAGAGAAAACAAAAGGCTTTGTTTTTGAAATTTGAAACTAAAAGGGAAGAGAGAGAATAGAAATTCTCAGCAAAGAAGAGTGAGAAAGAAAGCAAAGAAGGAGTGAGAAAGAAAGCGCCTAAGAAATCCTCAGCAAAGAAGAGTGAGAAGAGAGACCAAGAAATTCTCAAGTGAGAAAGAAAGCGCAAAGAAGAGTGAGAAGAGAGACCAAGAAATTCTCGAGTGAGAAAGAAAGCGCAAAGAAGAGTGAGAAAGAAAGCGCAAAGAAGAGTGAGAAAGAAAGCAAAGCGAACGACGAACGGTGAACGGCGCGTCGACGGCGAAGGGCTTGACGACGACCACTTAATTCCGGTGAATCTCCCTTCGTAATTGTAATTTGTTTCTACATGCAATTTTGAAGTTAGGGTTTATGGGATTTGGGTAATTCGGGGGAATTTTGAGTTATTTTGTCTTCTATTATGTGTGATTGTGCTAGATTGTCTGGGAAATGAGTATTAATTGATAGTATATAGTTGTATGTAGGGTTTTGATGTTACAAATGGAGTGGTGTTTTGGAATTTGGGGGAAAATTGTTGTTCTCGTGAAATGCTGAAAAGTGGTATTAAAACAGTGTATTTGCGAAGGCTTGATCTGAATATAGTATTAATATATAACCCAAATTCATTGTAGAAGTTAGTGGTTTGCAATATGATAAGAAAGTAATTGTTTTGAGGGTTTCTCGGACTCTGGGTTCCCTTAATGTTATATTAATAAAAAGCTTTATTTTGATAAGTTTTCTAGTTTTCTCGAACTGTTAGTACCCTTTATTCCCAAATTGAATTTGGGAGTGTTGGAGTTCCCTTTTTCAATGTTGCTGATCGGTTATTTTGTTGTTATTTTTTGTGAAACCGTGGACTTTTTTTGTTGGTTGGTATTGCCTTTTTTTAATTTTTTTATGGTGAATATGTAATTAAAGTTATTCATGTGTTGTTGTGGTAATACAATTATGTACCATTAATAATGTGGCTATTCATGTGTTGTTGTGGTATTACATAAAATTATGTTGTTGGTATGGTAATGTGTACCAACAATAAAGCTTGTAATCATAGCTGGTATGGTAATGTGTACCAACAACAACGCTTGTAATTATAGCTGGTATGGTAATGTGTACCAACAATAACGCTTGTAATCATAACTGGTATGGTAATGTGTACCAACAACAACGCTTGTAATCATTGCTGGTACCTTCTGAATTATATTTTGAAAAATTGTAAGAAAAGTAGAGGGGGTGATTGTTGTAGGGTTTAAAATGTTATGATTCTAATTAGTTGAGTTTGGATTCTCAGTTGATTTGTAGCTTAATCTACCCCATGGTATCAATTTTGTGCTAATAGGTACTGCATTAGGATAATTATCTGTCTTCTGCTTCTATCTTCTTATTATTAACACAAAACTATGTTAAATTGTTAATTTGGCAATGTAGGAGGTGTTGGAAAGAGTTTTTTGTTCATGATCTAGTTTCTTGAAGTTTTACTTGTGTTGTTTCTTTTTTATTATGTTTGATTAGGCGGGGTGAATAAAAAACTTTGATGTTGTAGTAGATGTTATTGTTTGTCCTATTTGTTTGATTTGTATTTGTGTATTTGTGTTGGTTGTTGTCCTAAAACATCTAAATGGCTTGTGTGTGTGAAACAACCGCAGCCATGGTGTTTAAGAAGGGCGACTCTTCAATTGGACCACGAAGTAGTATTGGGGTGAGTAAATTGGATAGTGTTATATTTATTGGTATTATGTGTAATGTTAACCTGTTTGTTGGTCCCTTAGGGTGCAACTTTATTGATTTGTGTATTCGCTGGCCAATGTCCGTGAGATAATGAGGGATCAACCTGCTTGTTCGAGCGATCCTGCTCCTCGCAAAAGGAAGCATGAAATTAATTTGGAGCCGGAAGCAAATGTTGTTTATGATGATGATGATTTGGAATCCGAAAGTGAGGATGAATTTTCTGAAGATGAGGATTATGTCGCTACTAGTGAGGATTTTATATTCGATGATGATGAAGCAATGAGGGAAACTATTTCGGTCCGGCGAAGACGCATTCCAAATGTTGAGGAAACGCGGAGGAGTGTTGGTCGGAAAAAATCAAATGTACTACCACCTAGGCCACAACCCAAGGCAACATCTAGGCGACGACCAAGGGCACCACCTACGGCATCTCCCGCCCCACTGCCGTCTAGTAGCAGGAAGCGGGCTGAAGTTCCACACCAGTTGATAAGCGAGGTGTGTGTGAACTACCTGTACATTATTGTTTGTTTGTTTCTGCACTAGGTGGTAGTACATTATCGCTGATTTGAAGCCATTTTATTTTTGTTAGAAACTAAATGTGTGGATTCTTTTATTTGCTACTTTTGATATTAGGTTAAATTTAGTGATGCCTAAGTCTTGTTCAATTGATTTATTGGTTTGATTTTGATGCAATGTTAAACAATGTAGTTTAGGAGATTTGATATCAGCCATTGTACTGTAGAATTTATATGATTTAATTGGAGATTGTAGCTACATTGAGCTTTTATTTGGTTTGGTTTGATTGAGGAATATGCTGAGAATAGATAGGTTTATTAGATTTAAGTATAGGAAAGTAGTTGGGTTGATGAAGTTTGATAAAGTTTTAGTCTTGATTAATGGTTGTTGTAGAAGGTGGGTTTCGGAGTTTTTGTGTTTTTATGGTAAACTTTATTATTGGCATATTTGATCAAAAGAAACACTTTTAGCTCGCTGTTATGTTCTTTGGGTGACGAATTAAGATTTGTTAGACAAGTTGGATGCAATTTTGGAAGACTGATTCGAGCTTTATACAATGTCTATGAATGTTGACATTGAGTTTCTTTCTTAAGGAGGGATTGCTGATTTATTTTGGAGAAGCTTTATGTGGTTCAATAATCCTGAATAGTGAATAGTGCTGCCTAATTTAAACATGTGAATTGGTATGTGGCTCATACATTGATACTCTTTTAAAAAGATAACTAGGAGGCAAATCTTCCGTAAGTTAGGTAACATGAACCTGAAACTAGGTTATTAAAAGTATAGCTTTTGGTCAGCTTTCTTTTTTGTGGTAGACCCATCAATGTTGAGGTACTAGAGCTCATTAGATTCTACATATGCTATTACTTAATGACAGCTTGAATATGGGGTGTTCGTAAGAACTCAGCTCTCCTCTGATCAAGTAAAATATACAGTTTTATTATTGTAATCTGAATGGTAGATGGTGAGTGGAAATATGAGTTTTGTTCTTGAGAGGTTTTGCTTATACATCTGTAAGATGTAGCTATGCTTTCCCCGTTTGCATGTCCTGGTTCAATTGGACTATTTGTTTTAGTCCTATGTAAAGATTGGTGGTTATTAATTTGCTATATCAATACACTTAAACTGTTATATATATATATATATATATATATATATATATATATTTTTTTTTTTTTTCTTTCTTTGTTATCTTTTTTGTTACTGACATATATCAGATTTTTAATTAATGTGAGTGAATCTTTTGGTTTCTCAGTGTCAATGTCTTCAATGACAATAAATATGTCCCCAATGTTGTTTCACCTCTCGTATTCTGCAGACTATTAAGAAATATGAAATGCTTGTGATCATCAATTACAATACTTAAATTTATTATTTTTTTTTATTTATAGACATTACTTACATTGAGGTTATTATTTGGGATAATATGGGAGTTGTCTTTATGTTTTGGGGTTTGCTAAGTTTTGTTGGTTTCGCAAGTAAGGGAATCAAATCTTGAATTGCTTGTGCTTCATCCTAGTGTTGTGAATAATGTGCATGAATTATTTTCAGTTGTGGTCTTTTGTGAACTATATCTGTCAATTTATTATGCCCTATGGCTAGTATAGTTCTTTTTATTGTATAGAGAATACATATTCTATCACTTGGTTGATAGCTTAAATGTGTGCTATTTGTTGTTGCAGGAAGAAGGATTTCATCCACAAGGGTTTGAACCACAAGGCTTTCAACAACAAGCGTTTCAACCACAAGGATTTCAACCACATGATTTTCAACCACAATCTTTTCAACAACAACATGGTTTCCAGTCTCAAAGTTTTCAACCCCAAGATTTTTGGCCACAAGTGTTTCAGCCTCAACTGTTTCAGCCACAAGGCCAAGGTGTTCAGTCTGAAGGTCAAATGGTGAAACAAAAAGGCATAGTTGTTGTTACACAAAAAACTTACTGTTCTAGGAAGGTATAAAGTCAATCTTTTATTTAATTTCGTAATTTAGTGATCTTTTTAGGTGGCTTTGTGATATGATATTAATGACGCATTTGTAATATTTTCTTCCACAGTCCGCAAACTTCATGTGCAAAGTTGATGCAATGGGTGGATTGTTGGAAAAGTTGAAAAAGGATAAGGATAGGCTTGCTATAACTGAAAGATGTGGCTTCGGTGATCTTTTCCATGTCATTAAGTTGCAGAATGGAAAATTTTGTCGGGGGTTTGCTTATTGGCTAATGAGTAGGGTTGATGGTGAGAGAGGACTTTTTGAAATGGGTGATGGAAGGATGGTGCCGCTCTGCCCTACACAATGGCGTTGCATCTTAGGTCTTCCTGCCGGAAGTAAGGATCTTCCAAGGAAAGTAAGTGATGGTGGTTTGGCATTGGAAGAAAAATTTGCTTTTGTGATTAATACATTGTATGGTGTTAAAGACAAGAATGGTAGGTGTGGAATGTCTGTGGACCTTGCTGTTGAGAAAATTCTGACAATGCCAGTAATTACGCGGAAGGATCAAGATGAATTCATGATTGGTTTTTTGGTAGCAATGATGGGGGGCCTGATATGCCCGACTACAGGAGGAAAACATTTGGCAGCTTCCCTGGGTCCTCCAGTTTGTGTTGGAGTGGAAGCACGGGATTATGATTGGTGCACTTTGGCGCATGAGTGGCTCATGACATGTGCTAGGGACTTTTCTACAAGATTTGAAGCTTATGGTTACGCTCCTGGGGCGGGTGGTTGTTCTCTTTTTCTGATGGTTAGTTATTGTTTATATAGTAGTTTATTTAGTTTATATATTGGTTTTACGTTCACATTTCATAGTTTACTAGGCTACTTTTTAAACCATGATTATGCAAATGGTGTTTCTCCGTCTTTGGGTTTTGTTATTTTATATCACACACTCTTTAAAGGCTGAGATTTTGTAAATTCGTTTAAGATTTTCTACCTCGATCGGATTTGTATGACTCCGATGAGGTGGGTTGTGTATCCGAGGATTGAGGTATGGACTGTGGAGAAGATAAGAGAAGGATATGAGAAGGATGTGAGGAAAACCAAAGACTATGGGTTGATGAAAGTAAGTAGTTCGTTTGTAATGAAGTCGGTAATATGTTGTTATTTTATGTGTTTTCCGCTAGTGTTGATTGTGGTGCACTTGTTTTTGTAGTCATTGGATGTGGCGTGTGGGGAGAGGCATCCTTGGGTCCCGCGAGACAGTGTGGAGCCCTTTGAAGTCACGATTGCAAAGGAGGTAGGCAAACTATATTTATTTAGTAGTAGGACATGATGGGGGTATGGTACTTATGGTATGGTAATTATGTTGTGTTGGTATGATTATTATGTTGTGTTGGTATGGTAATTATGTTGTGTAGGTATGGTAATTTTGTTGTGTTGGTATAATTATTATGTTGTATTGGTATGGTAATTATGTTGTGTTGGTATGGTAATTATGTTGTGTAGGTATGGTAATTTTGTTGTGTTGGTATGATTATTATGTTGTGTTGGTATGGTAATTATGTTGTGTAGGTATGGTAATTTTGTTGTGTTGGTATGGTAATTATGTTGTGTTGGTATGGTATCTAATAAATTAGACATTGAAAAGAATCTAACAAGATGTCACTTGAATATATTTTCATTAAGATTTAAATAGCTATTTACAAGTGTCTGGTATGACTGCTAACCTGCATAGTATATCCATGAAACCTTAGAGATTCTCTAAACAGATGAATTCCAATTCCAAACTCACCACATCATGTGCAAAATAAAAGTTCCAAAAGCCAGATTCCTATGTGGTGGTGCATGTGGCTAAAATGGTAAAGAAGTCGCACATTTCCTTAGAGAAATCCACTTTGTATCCCTAACTTGTCTTGCCAATAACAGACCATATTTCCGATTGTGCCTAGCCAAATTGCATCGGGTAGAAAACTTTACTAGTCCCTACCCTTTATGCACCCTAAAAAAAAAAAAAAAAAAAACTCCCACTATATTAGTATTTTATATTCACCTTTAATTAACCAAACCTATAATCTTTTTCTAAGTATGTGTGCAAAAAGGATATTGAACTTTAATTTGGGTAGAGTGGAATCAAAGTGAAAAAATTATAAATGTCTAATCTAGTGTTTATGCATCATCAGTTATCATCTGTTATGGTTTAGTTAAATTGTTCAACTTTGTTAATTAAAATTTCCAACAATACTATAGGTGGCCATAGCATTTTTCATTAAATGATGATGCCAAAAGCCAAAACTGAATCAAGATATCAGATACATGATATTTAATAGCTTCCTGTTACATCCCCCTATTTCCGTTCATGGACTCCAGATATGGGAAGGTATTGGACCACTTCTGCAACTCTGATGTATGTTTTCATTAGACTTAATATACAAAATATAATTGCGTCCTATGTTTGCAGTGGTCTTACTTTGATTGCCTGTGAAGGCCAGGAGGTATGCAAGGAGTTCTGTCATGGTGTTATTACTCCATCCAGCCATGTGGGGACACAATATGTAAGGATAGCTGCAAAGATGTACACAAAAGAGTGGTCTGTGCAGTTCAAGGGGCGTAGTCACAGATTGATGTTCGATCCTTTGGTTGCAGTACGTGGCATTTCTATATGTTGTTACGTTTATTTTGGTGCTATATTCACAATAGTTTATATAAGGTTGTTTTTGTTGGGTATCAATTTTGCAGATGACCATAATGGATAAGTCTGGTTCGGCTAAAGACATAACTGACAAATATTGTGATGCTTTTCGTGGTGTCTTGACAAAGAATATTGCTGTTGTGAGTTGTATACTCTATTTATAGTTCTCATAAATGAATTACTATATGCCATATTAAGATACCTAATATGAAGAGATTGATGTGCCTGACATTTGGAAAAGGTATTTGTTCCTGTTCTCGAGGAAGATCACTGGTGGTGTGCAGCCTTTCACCTGAAGGATGAAAAGATTTGGCTTATAGATTCCTCTCATTTTGAACCGGCTTTCATCCACGATGACGTCCTAGATGATTTGGTGAGTATTTAAATTTAAGGGATGGTTTAATTGATTTCATTTTTTAATATTGAAATGGTAACTAACATTTTTTCATTAAATCAGAGGGGCGAAATGGACAAAATTCTCAAGTACTTGGACGACGACTGGCAAGAAGGACTTATGATGGAATGGGTCGTAGAAGCTATTAACATCCAAGAACCTACTGATAAGTAAGGAAATTTTTTGTATTTTGTAACCAACTAACTTTTTAAGTATGGTTGCTGATTATTGACGCCAACTAATGTTACTATTTCATTCCCACGTGCCGATGTTACAGGTTCAGTGACGGCCCATTAATGCTAGCTTGCATAAAAAACTCTGTGGAACGGTTTGAAACCAAGTTTGGTTGGGTGAGTCACTAACAGTTTGTTTTTGTCTCTTATTTAAGATTATACAAGTCCATGAATATTATATAGCAGGAGTAATAACTTAATATTTCAAAATAGGAGTAGTAACATAATATTTGACTTGTCTATAAATGCTCTGCAGGAGACAATAGAAATTGGTAGAGCGAGACTTTTGTTGGGTGACCTTTGTTGCTCATCGAATGAACGTCGTGCGGAGGTTCAGAAGTTAGTGCAAGATTGGGATACCAACGTAGGAAACTGATTTCCTTAGTGTAGTGCAGCGTGTAATTATTTTGGGTGCCGATACATTTGTAGTTTATGAAGGCTATTAGGTTTACATCATGGTATTAGATGATGATGGGTTCAGGTTACGTTAGTATCCCAGTGACAGAACATATGGTATTTTTTGATGCTCAGTTGGTATATTGTCCCATGGGTTGATGATTTTGTTAATATATAGCTCAACCCATGGATGCTTCCTAAGAGTAGAGGTGATGCCTTGTTTTTTTGATGGGTATACAAAAATAGAATCAAATATATTTTGATAGTACTACTATGGTAATCGGTGATAATTTCAGGTTACGATGCATCACATTTTGATAATTTTGTTAATATGTATGTGAAAATATGTTTGAGATTTATTGGTTGTAGGTATACCAAATTAAGTCCCATTTATATTACATATTAACACATTTGAGATTCCTTTAGTTGTAACTTTGAAAACTTAACACATTTACAATTAATTCATGAGAGGGAGGAATTAATTAAGTCCCATTTATATTACATATTAACACAATTAATTCCTTTAGTTGGTATCAATTTATATGATGATCAATTAAATATTGGTATCAATTATATTATGTTAGGAATTATGTGTACAAATATTAGCATTGTGTTATGAATGAATCCACAATAGCATATACCAATGAATTATAGCTTTCATACCATTACGGTTTAAATTGGTACCAGTAGTTGTGAAATTGATGGTGTAAGTTGGCGTGGAATCTTGAAATCCATACCAACAAAAGAAATATTGGTATCTAACTTTCATACCATTACGGTTTACATTGGTACCTTTCATTACAAATTGATGGTGTTAGTTGAAATCTTGAAATTCACACCAATATTTTGTCATATGATCATACTATTTATGTAAACATAGTATTGTGGATTTATATGATAAAGCAATGTATTTTAATAATCGTCTTGTGACACCATTACAAAACATAACAACCATTACAAATGGAAAATTTTGCACCAACAAACATTTGGAGTAATTAATTGTGTAATTAATTCCATGATTAACTTGTAAACACCATCAAAACGCATGATTATATTTCTTCACTCCCATCCGTATTAGTGGTGGTGCTGAAAGAGTTCGCATCCGTCACAGTGCCCACTGTACCAATACCAATTAAAACCAGGATGGTGTTGATGTTTGTATTAACTTATACCTAATGCAATTAGGATGGTATTCAACATTGGATTAAATTAGAAAAATATAGCTAAATAAGTATATCAATTACAATACTAGATAAGGGTAGGTATGTTGTATTATTACACTACCATCCAACCATGAATGGTACTAAAATAAGGACACTAATGGGTGATGCCATTTATAGGCAATGTATTAGTATTACAGAAACATAATACGCTAAATATTATGAAATTATAGTGTAGGAGATAATAGATTCAATATCACAAAATGTTCCTTAGTATTACAGAAACATAATACGCTAAATATTTTGTTGTAATTCTTAATTAATATGTTTGTTGTAATTCTTAATTAATATGTTTGTTGTAATTCTTAATTTCACTTGGACCTATATGTTTCGTATATATTGTACACCATCAACTATTTCATTAACGTGAATTAAGTGTGTTGGTTTCCAAATCATAAACAAACCGAAACATAAGTGAATAAATTGATGTGATTAAATTCAATACAACCATCACAAGACTTACTTGTTACATGATTCAAATTCAAATGAATGAATACAACCACAACTATTGTTATAACCACAACTATTGTTATACAATTAATAATGCCTCAGTATGTTGGTAATAAAAAACCTATTGTTGGTATTAATCATATACCATCACACCATAAATTGATATTTACATCATAACGTCAACCATATGTTGGTATTTACATCATACCATCACACAATATATTGGTATGTGTTTTATACCATTAGATCCTATGTTTGGTATTTAGGAGTGAGAGCTTAAATTGTATAACTACAGATGAAGGCAATAAGATTGATAAAGGCAATGTGAATGGTTAATGAAACCTGAGTTACTACATACAACTAAGTCATCTTCCTGTCCAAAAATCCTTTTTTTTTTTTTTTTTTTTTTTTTTGTAGTTCATACTACTATCGAAGCCATAAATAGAGCACAATTACAAAATTTCAGTACTATCCAATCCATAAATATGGTACAAATAACAATATGTCAGTACTAACAGTACTCAACAGCTTGTGAAATGAATTTGTTACAAGCAAATTAAGTAATTAATCAATTATTATTCCTAGAGAAATTAGAATGAGTTTGTATGGGCGTGTTGGGGACAAAGCCAGGATTGATAAATTGGCCACCATCCCCAAAATCCAGTTGTCCTTGGTACGCATTCTTAGTAAAGTAACCAACCGCCTCACTTTGCGGATTGATATGAATCCCACAAGCTAATACCCTTCCGTTCAACGCTGAAGGCCCCCTGCTCCCAATTCCACCATAATATCCTTGGTTGACCTACACATATGAGGTAAATGTTTATTTATATCATCTAATACACCAAAACCAAAACGCAAAGGTAAGACATTGAATGTATTACTTAACTAGCCGACAAATACCTGACTATTGTGAATTAAACCATTGTTATGCTGCTGTTGGAGGTGTAACATATCCCCCCTAAAATGAGAAATGGGATAATGCTGAGTAGGTAACACGTTGTTGGGGAAACAAACCTGCACGCAATACTCTTTGTTAACAATACTGATTAATGAAAATAATGAACATATGACATACATGATACACTTATTATACCCAAATCAGAAAACCTTACTTGTTGGAACTCCGCCGAATGTTGCAGGAACTCAGAGGGATGATGTTACATAGTCCCATGATCATATTGTAAGTGATCATCATGCCCCTTGGCCTGTTTCTTTTTACCACATGTCTTTGGAACCTTGGATTTGGGCTTTTCTGCTGGGGATACAAGACGTGTTGTTCAAGGTCTGCCTTTGTTATTATTACCTCCTCGAGGTTTTGGATCTTTCACACAAGTGGAACTGGGTGTGTCTAAGGAACCTGCAACGCTTGCTTTATTAACTGAGCTTGGGGTTTTGGGAGTTGGAGGTGTAGCATCTTTCACTGCCTCCACATCAACATTATGCCTTTCATCCCCACCGGAACCTTGGCCCGACCCTTCTGCCAACACACAAAGTTCATCCACCTTAATGCTCATTAGCTGAATCAAGTCCATCAAGACTTCAACAGCTTCATCTGATGCCGAACCACGCAATACAACAGGTTCAAGGGCTAACATCAACTTATCATATCTTCGAACCAGGCAACTTTAACGAAAGTGTGTTTCCTACTAATATCCTTTCTCCACCTGTCTAGTATGTACATGGGAGGGACATTAGTTACTCCACTCATGTCTAAAACCTTGATTATGTGCCTACAAATTATCCCATGACATTCAAAGTGGCGACAATCACAGTACGCCTCCTGTCTCTCTGTGTTGTACAAAACCGTATAGTCCTTCAACCGACCTTTGAGAGGAGTCTCCTTCTTTTTATTCTTGCAATATATCCATACACGGTCTGAGAACACATACTCCTCCTCTTTATGTGACACCGACTTCTTTGATACAAGAGTAACATATGCGAATCGGTTGCATTGGTTTTGCACTTCTACAAACTTTGCATCCGTGTACAACTTCTGAAATTTACGTTCCAGCCCAAATTCTGATATCAATGGCCTCACAAAACGTGTACAATTTGCATCCGCTTCCTTCTCATCATTTGCTCGGCTTTCCATCGCCTTACAGTAATTAGGAGCAAACTCACATAGTCGGGTGTGCCTTTTAATATAACCATCGAAAAAGCTATTTATGCTCTCAACCCTTTGAGTTGTCTGCATTCCTGCCCAAAACACACCTTTCACATATGCGGGAATCCACATCTCTCGTTCCTCATATAAGCCTATCCAGATAAATATGGCATTTTAACAATCAATTTCATGTGAATTTTATGTACCAACAAGCTTTAATAGAAACTAATAATAACTAAATATTAAACAACTCGGTAACAACACAAATCCTATAAACAAATCAGGGAGTAAGAACCCGAATAAAAAAAATACCATTACTAAAATAATTTCAACCTAAATTTCATCAACCAAACAATTTCTTAAAGCAGACAGAAAATAAAATACCATCAGCATAAGCAAAACATCAATATTAACAACTACTAGCTATTATTACAGTAGGCAAACGCACCTTCCAGCCACTCGTAGCATTCATACTCTTCTAGCTTGAATTTTTTGACAACTTCCCACCAAGAATCAACAAACTCCTCTGGAGTAATGCTATTGTAGATGACATGTTGCAATTCCTCTTTAAGATCTTCGTAATTAGCAATAGCACCAAGTTTTTGACCAAACTTCTTCATGATGTGCCACAAACACCACCGATGGCGTGTTTGCGGCATTGGGAACACCGCTCTTATTGCCTTCCTCATTGCAGGGTCCTGATCTGTCATGATTGCAGCTGGGGGCTTTCCACCCATGCAAGAAACCCAAGTCTTGAATAGCCACTCAAACGTCTCGGCATTCTCATGGGAAACAAAAGCACATCCAAGTAGGATTGTCTGACCATGGTGATTCACCCCAACAAAGTTTGAAAAGGGGAGCTTATACTGGTTTGTCAAGTATGTTGAATCAAAGCAGACAACATCCCCAAAATACTGAAACGCCTCCCTACTCCGGGCATCCACCCACATGATGTCTTTCAATCTCCCCTTTCCATCAAGGCGATGCATGTGAAAGAATTGTTGATTATCCGCAGTCATTTTATCAAAATACTCCAACATAGCCGTGGCATCACCATTCTTTAACTTCAACCTCCTCTTTCTATTCACCAAATTATGAATATCTTTTTTCGTGAATCCCACATTCTCCACACCATGTCTTTGGCCCGCCAAGTTGTTAAATATTTGACTTACCGGGGCGCCAGATGCATGGTCAGTTTCAATCCTATGCTCCAAATGTTTAGTGGTTTTTTCCTTCCTATACATTGCAATGTGTCTTGACAGCTCGGGACTAACTGTGTGATTGTGCTCATTCACTACTTTCTTGATATGCCACCCAAATTCATCGTTGCCTTGCCCATACATCATAACTGGGCAGTTGCATTTTTTACTCTTCTTCTTCACAGATGGCTCATCATAAACCACAACCCTCTTCCCATTAACCCTCCTCCTGTATGCTGTCATACCGTAACACTCACACTTCCAAACATAAGTGCTATAAGTTCTTGTCTTCCCACCACCTATACGCACAACACCAAATCCCTCTTGCTTGCCATAACTACGATAATAATTATTCATGTCATCCCAAGTTCTAAACTCCATACCTACTTCTGGGGGCACTACTCCTCCCACTACACATCTACCTGAACTTTCTAAGCTTGCATTATGTAAATCCACACTACATTCGCCCTCGGTAATGGTACATTCAGCAGGGTCTTTATTCAAGTCAAAACCCTCCCCTATATCATTATTCAAACCGTCAATGTTCAAATCATCATTCAAATCAAAATGATCACTTTCATCACTGTCAGAACTACTATATGAGCTGCAGCTAAGGTATGTGCCTCCTTGTGTATTATGGTTCGGGTGCACAACATTACACTCCTAACCAAACCAAACAACAAAGTTAATGAACACATATTCTGCAATCATAATAAACCAAGAAAAGAACACCACAACAAGATCAATAGAAGTCATGAAACAACAAATAGTAGACAATTCCTCCTAATATTTCATGCATGGTTGTTGGTATTACAACTACGTACCATTAACCATGTAGATGGTATACAAAGGTTAACATACACTTTGATTGTTCCTACATGTAGATGATATGGTAGCATAAAAACAAGATAACTACAAATTAATCAATTACTGAAAATTACACTTGATCACACATATTGATCAATTTCACTATATTGTTCAATAACAAACAAATGTCACAATTCTCAGCATTACAATTTATCAAAACATTCTTTATATCCAATGATGAAATTACAGCAAACCGAATTACCATAATCAAAATCAATTACATTTTTTGGAAAACAAAAGGAAAATAAATCAAAAAATAACTTACCTCATTCATCTCACTGTCTTTGTTCCCCGAATTACAAAAATCCATTCCCCTACAAACTCGCACCCAAAGTTGCAGCTCACTCAATTTTTACAAATTAATTACTCCAATAATAAGAGTCGAGCTTCTCACAAAATTGAGGCCTAATCTTCTTCTATTTCAGATCCACAATTGCAGCTGGCTCAATTTTCAGAAATTTATTACTCACAAAATATAAGAGCTTGTCTTCTCTGAAATTTTGGGACTGTACAACCCTTTGGAGATTCAATTTACTGTTTTGTGTTTTTATCTTTGCTTTGGGTGGGGGGGTAAGGGAGGGAACCCCATAAATTATTTCACCAAAATTTAGGAGGGAAAAAATTGGGGAAAATTTTAGGGATTTTTTTGCCCGCCATAGATTCATTGTTGTGGCTGGTGAAATTTTGGAGAGGAGAATCTAAGAGTACAAAGTGGTCCCTTTCTCTTTTTCAGCTTTTTTGTTTCATTGTGCCTTTTTCATATTTTTTTTTTTTTTTTAATATAGTTGAGTCCAAAGTGGACTCAACTTAGTAGAGACCAAGAAATTCTCGTGGTGCCTCATTGATATTTTTTGTTCAGTATGGAGTAATAATTTTTGTGAAAGAGGTTTAGCTCATAGGACAATTCGTAAAAAAGTTTATTTGATACCTTGTGAGTTGTTGCCCATAAAACTTTGTATACCAAAAAGTTTACTCTCTCCGTTTTTAAATACTTGCTCCATTTCTCAATGCGCGGAGTTTTATGAGAAATTGTATAAAGTAATAAAATATAGAGATAGTGTGATAGTTAAGAGAATAAAAAATTATAAAAAGCAAAAGTAGTGGAAGAATAGGAGGAGAGAGAGTATAATGTAGGGTCCACTAGGTGTGAGAAATGAATTAAATATTATAAAAACTTTCCAAAAAAGAAAATGGAGCAGGTATTTAAAAACGGCCGGAAAAGGAAAGTGGAGCAAGTATTTAAAATCGGAGGGAGTATTTGATACCTTGTGAGTAGTACTGTCCAAACGGTTTGACAGTTCGAGTTCGGTTCGGTACTAAATCGGGTCAGTTTTAAATCGGTTTAAGTGTCTCGCAGGTTGGTTTCAGTTCGATTTAAATAGTTATCGGTTTGATTCGGTTTCGGTTAATTCTTGAGCGGTTTTAATTCGGTTCGGGTTGTAAACAGTTCGGGTAGTAAATGGTTCGGTGCAGATGGGTTGCAGTTTGTTAATGGTTCGGTGTAAATAGTTTTTATCCCGATTCAGACAGTTTTAAGTTGAAAACGATTTTAGGTTAGTTTGAAACAATCCGGTTCTTTTCCGGTTCAGTTTATAACTAGTTCAGTTCTTTTTCGGTTCAATTTATAATTAGTTCGGTTCTTTTTCGGTTCATTTTATAACTAGTTCGATTCTTCAACGATTTAACGTTATTCGGATCGGTTCCATTTCAAGTTTACTAAATTACGGTTCGAGTTGGTTTTCAGTTTCAAAAAATCAATTGTTTATTGAGTCGTTTGGATTCGGGTGGTTAAATGGTTTGGTTTGAAATTTATTTGATAGTACTTGCTAATGTTTTGTTGGTTAACAAGTTTTATATTAAGTCGAGACTCCATCATTTCATATTTAGGCATCATATTATATACAAAATCTCTTTGATTTTATAAATACATATCATAATTTGTTTAAAGTTTAGCCATACTGATGTTACTAGTTTGTAGCCGATTTGTTTATAAGCGGTCCGGTTCATAAAACGATTTGGTTTGCAAGCGGTTCGGTTTATATACATTTCGGTGCAAACGGGTCGCGGGTTGTTAAGGTTCGGTGTAAACGGTTTTTATCCCACTTCAAACGGTTTCGGGTTGAAAGCGGTTTCGGATTAGAAACAGTTCGATTATTTTTCGGTTCGTTTTGATTTCAGTTCGGTTTAGAACTGGTTCGTTTCATTAACGGGTTAGATTTTTATACGGTGTAACGTTATTCGGATCGGTTCAGTTTCGGGTTCATTCACATACGGTTCGGGTCGGTTTTCTGTTTAAAAAAACGGTTTTTAATCGGTTCGGTTCTCATCTGGGTCGGTTTGTTTCAAGCAGTTAAACGGTTTCGGTTTGAAATTTGATAGCACTACTTGTGAGTTGTTGCCCATAAAAAATTAAGTGATAGAAAAAATCTGGAAAAAAATGAACATAAGAACACGAAAAACAAGAACATTAGAAGAGAGAGAAGAGAGAAGAGAGAAAAATTGGACCTAAAAAAATCAGCCAAAAATAAGGGAGGATAGAGAATGGGTTGGTTGGGAAATTGGGTGCATTAATTATGTCTAGAAAATACAAATCAGATAATCAGATTTTAAATTTGGTTTAAAATTTTGGTTTGAATTTTAAATGAAATGTTAAAATATAATATTTTTAGGCCCCAAAACAAACACTTATCAAACAATGCCATATTTTTTTTTTTTTTTTTTTGAGGGAAAGTTTAGGAGCTATTTCATTAATCAATGGACAAAGTGTCCATAAGTACATAGGGAGCAATAACAGAAGGATAGTGATTCTCCTAAACCTGTTCACAACCAAATGACACTAAACTAGTAAGGTGATGAGCAACCAATTAACAAAATCAAAAGAACTACAAGAAGAAAGCACATCCTCTAAGATGGAATCTAAATCAGTAAAATAAGTGACTGCTTTCGAGAGGTAAGAGATGATAATTTGGCTATCGGATTCAATCATGACTTTCTTAAAACCATAGCGACTTGCTAGTTTAATCCCAAATAAGACAGCATTAAACTCCGCGATCTCAGGTGGCTTGCCACCCCTGCATCTTCTTGCCCCTGCAAATAACATCTCGCCATCTTTGTTACGAATGATAGACCAACCCAACCACTGTCTTTCAAAGAAGCGTCACAATTCACTTTCACAAAATCATCAGGTTGGGGGATCCAAACTTTCGGGCTCCTTGGTTTCTTTTTGCTGGGGAGTAAGTAAATCCTCGTAGCATACTTGTTGCACTCCTCAACGAGCCTCACCACTCTTTCACAGACTACCATATGCGACACCTCCTTATTGTTAAAAATAAGGTCGTTTCTCCTTCTCTATATGAACCAAAGCAGAGCAGCCCCTTTCAACACCTTCTTTCGATCTTTTAATTTCCAGCTTGCCACCACATTCATCAAATCTGCTTGCTCATCAGTGCACACAAAGGTTTTAACGAGGCATTCTTTCCTTCATTAAATTTTTATCCCGTCATATTTTCTGTAATAAGATTTTAACTAGGCATGATTTTTTTATAATGGACATCCAAAGGAAAGTGTTATAAAATATTTTTAGATGATCATTTTACCTTTTATTCCAAAATATTCTAGTTTAAGATTTATTATTTTTCAAACAAACTCTATGGTATATAGATCTAGTTTCTCCCAAATTCTCTTTATTTTACAACATAAGAACAACAAATATGACATAAAAAAAAATTAAATAAAGGTACATTTATTGAAAATTTTACCATACAGCAGGTGGTATGCTGCTTGGTACATCTCTTTAAAAATCACAGCAGCTACTTTCCTTTTTTTTAAAAAAAAAAAACCCAACCTCTGTTTTTAATAAGAGGATCTTTCCATATATATTTTGGTTGAATTAGGATATTCATAAATTAGAAATAATATTTTCAATTTAGATATGAATTTCTAGAGAGAGAATTTTCTAGAGAGAGAACTTCATTGATAGAGAGAGAATTTCTAGTTTTGGAGAGAGAAAATGGCTGCTCAAGAATTTAGACCTGATTTAGATCGTTGATTTGCTGGTGATGATGATCATGAGAATGATGATGGTGGTGAATTTGATGATATTGTAATCGAATGAAAAGGTAAATTTATTTTTCGCATTGATTTTGTAATCTTATTGAATTTGATGAATTTAATTGGCAATTTTATTGAATTTTATGCAAATTATTAATTAATTGCTAAATATATATATATAATTGTATTTAATCCTGACCTTGTTATTGTATTTATGTTAAATTTTAATCAATAATTATTGCATTAGTTTATGCTCTGTTTTTTTTTTTAATTATACAAAGGTTGAAGATGATGTTCATTCTAAATTGCATTTATGTTCATTCTGCTCTGTTTTTTTTTTTTATAATAATTATACAATGGTTGAAGATGATGTTCATTCTAAATTACAATTATGTACTTTTACTCAGTTTCTTTTTTTGTCCTTTTATAATAGTTATAATGTTCTTTATTGTATTACATTATGTACATTTAATTTAAACTCTATGTTCTTTATAATATTATACAATGAGCAATACATCAAAGTTATATTTATCTTTATTATAATGTACATTTATCTTTTCTTGTCCCTTGTATTGAATCCCGACCTTGTTTTGTATATATGTTAAATTTTAATCAATTATTATTGCATTAGTTTATGCTCTGTTTTTTTTTTTTAATTTTAAATACAAAGGCTGAAGATGATGTTCATTCTTAATTGCACTAATTCTCATTCTACTATTTTTTTTATTATATAAAGAAGATGATGTTCATTCTAAATTGCATTTATGTTATTGTACTCTAAATTTTTTTTTTTAATTATACAAAGGTTGAAGATCAGATGATGTTCATTCTAAATTGCAATTATGTTCTTTTATTCAATTTCTTTTTTTATTCGTTTAGAATGGTTATAATGTTATTTATTGTATAACATTATGTACATTTGATTTAAACTCTATGTTCTTTATAATGTACATCAGTTTCTTCTGCTCATTTTTGTAATTTAGAATTAATGTACATGTATATATATGCCAAAGAACATTATGGTCTGTTCAATGTACATTGTGTGAAACGATAATGAACATGTGTTAAAATATATTATATACAAGTCAGTGAACATTATATATTATTTTAATGAACATAATTCATATATGTAATGAACAATTTGTAATTTTACATGTACATTCGTTTCTTTTGGTCATTCTTGTAATTCAAAATTAATGTACATGTCTGTATATGATAAAGAACATTATGACTTGTTTCAATGTACATTGTGTGAAACGATAATGAACATGTGTTAAAATATACTATCTACAGGTCAATGGTGATCAGCTTGCCATGATTACTAGTTTGTCTGAAAATGGTATACCTGTTGCTGATGCATATCGTTTTATAAGGGATCAAGCTAGTGGTGAAGCCAATCTTAGTTTTCTTCAAAGAGATCTTTATGTTGCTTTAAGTAGAGAAAAAAAGGAGTTTGATGGTTGTGACACAAAATAGTTGATTTGTTACTTTTTTTAAAGGAAAACAAAGGAGTATGACTTTATTCCTTCAAACGATTCTTTTAGTTTTCATAGTATATTACCTTGAAATTCTTGTAATAGATAACATTATTATATTTTAAGTTTTAAAATTCGCCTATCTCTGACTTTAATTATTTTACAATTCCTTTTGTAATTGACTAAATAGCATTATACAAGAAAGAACATTCTATGTGATTAAAAGAACATATTGTATCATATAAAGATGATATCATATAAAGTTGATATTGTTTGAATCAAAAGAACATGGTGTATGAATTAAAAGAACATACTGCATGAATTAAAAGAATATACTGCATGAATGAAAAGAACATAGTGTATGAATCAAAAGAACATGCTCTTTTTATACAAATATCATAATAGGAAAACCTAATTATATGAATCCAACATCAATCATGGTTGTGTTTCTTAGCAAGAAAACGTATCTCTGGTTTCATGTTGTTCTAAATGTGTTTATGGTCATAAAGACATTCTAAAGGTATGTTTGATTAGCACTAATAGAGATGGTGCCAAATTTCAACTAAATTTTGAAACAAAATCAGATTGTCAGCTTTGTCTATTGAGGAAGTAACCCACTCTTCTACTAATGGTGCTAACCATGCCATAAAACAACATAGTTGCCCTTTACGACAAAAAAAAAAAAAAAAAAAAAAAAAAAAAAAAAAGTTGCACAGAACAAAAAATAGCATGAAAAATGAATTATTAAAATACACTCACAATAATTGAACAACAACGGCTTGATTAGAATGATTAGCAAAACAATAATTAAAATATGATAGATGATTTTCTAATCTAAGCAACTTCCTATCTATCTTTCTTTCTTGCAAAACAAATGAGGCATAATTCATTAAAGAACATGAGTATTTAATGCAAAGAACATTATATAAATTTTTTAAAAAAACATTAGTATTAAATTCATAAAATCAAGCATTTAGAATAAAGTACAGTCTACCTATTTAAAAGCAACATGCGAATATATATTATTATGAACAGGAGTTTTATATACAAAGAACATCAATACTTTATACAATGAACATTGCTTTCCTTTTTAATTTCTAGTAAAAGTGATGGGTCTACAATAGCTAGCTTCTTTTGGATCTTCAACAATCTTTGCAACTTTATCACTTTTTTCTTTTTTCCAGTCTTCTTATATATTTTAATGGGTTGATTGTCTTCAATTTCTTCATCTTCAACTTTTTTATCACTGTATGTAGCACAAACAAATGAACCCAAAATCACAAAAAATATCAAACGAATTGCAAAAAAAAAAAAAATCGAAAATCAATCAACAAAAAAAGTAACAAAGTGGAGCAAACAATTTCCGTATAAATTGCAAAAAAAAACAAACAAATTCCAAATTAAACACTTAGGCATTGCGAAAATTATACTTAACTGCAGTTTTTGTCCTCCATATTCAAGAATTTTTGATTTGGAAGTACAAATTTCTTCAAAAATTGCTTAGGGTTTTGAAGTTTGAAGTTTTTTTGGGGTTTTTTTTAACTTTTTGAGAGAGAAAATCTAGAGAGAGAGAAAAACATTTCTAGAGAGAGAAACTATTTTTTTGTCAAAATTCTAGATAAATTATTATACTGTAAAAAAATAATTTACTTCTAACTTTTTACCTCTTTCTTTTTCGCGTTGTTTATAAACTAAAGCTATGTTCTTTATGTAGGAGTTTATAGGTACTACGCAGCGGAAAAACATGAATCATATTCAATCAAGTACCAATCCCAAGAATCACATGCATAACACACAAGACACATAATCGTACCTTTGACGCGTGAATTCCACGAAGCTATTCGACAGGCAAATCAGGGAGAGAATAGAGCCCCAAGCGTTGCTCCACTACTTAGTCCATGAGATTCGAACGAGTCGTCCACCAATACTAGATTGGTCGAGTGATTGAGGAAAACCGCGATCACCACCTTTACGGACAACCGACCACCGCACGAACTACCACCACCGCGACACACCACCGGCGCCTAGGAGGAGGAGAGAGCCGTGTGAGAGAGAGGACTTTGAGAGGGTTGGGTTTCGTGTTTGCTAATTAGGGTTTGATCACACTGATCAGTTAATTGCTTACTTCTGCAAACCTAGGCACCTAGTCTATTTATAATCTCATTATAATTAGACTAGGGCACGAAGCCCAAAACTCCCTTGTCCACTCCATATGGCCGGCCACCTAGAGTGATGAGGCCCGTGATGGGCCTCGTCCTCTAATGCTCGATCTAGCCCCTTTGTGTGACCTTATAGGATCCGTCCAATTGGGCTTTGGCCTATTTTACTAGTCCAAAGATCGTTAGTACCTCTAGCTATGGCAAAACGACGACCCAAAAGTACGAACTTAATTATCTCCATAATTTGATCCAATTATATATCTAGTAATTGCACACGACGAAGACATAACTCCTTCAATCTCCCACTTGTCTAAGACAAGGGTGCAATATTCAAATTCCTTAAGTCAATATATGTGTCAATTTGATAATATGATTGCATCACATGTCGAGATCATATTAATCTACAAATCGTTTCTTGAAATCTGAGTTAGAATTACAAAACCAAATGATTACTGTGTAATGCATTTGAACGCGGCCACGTATTTTCTGAATTCTCCCTCTTCAAGCGGCCATGACACATTTCCTAATTTAATAGGTAGACTTTATCCAATCTTGTGGCAACATGACTCCCACTCAACTTCTGAAATAACCGGGAAACACCCTTTATAATCTCCAGTTACGGCTAGACGTTTGAGTGTACCATAGTCACAACATCCATTGAATGAAATCAATGTTCCACTCATGTCAAAGGAATCCACTAATATATACGGAAGCTCTATACTTGAACTTCAAAGTAGGTCAATAGTTCGATCATGCATCATTCATGCATATCCAAGTGATTGACCGAGCATCACTATGCCCCTATAGCCCATGAAACTGCGCTATCCAATCAATCTTACATGCTAGTTCTTTTATTGAAATCATTTATGTCCACTTTAATGATCTCGAATTAGGAACTGTAAATAATATATGAATTTTGTTCACCTGTGGGGTTTCAATTCACCAGGTCATCAACCTGATGAGCCCATCAATTCATAATTATTTTAGACATTTTATTTAATTTCCAAAACCATAATTAAATAAGAGAAATAATAATTTCTATTTTAAACATAATTCTGCAAATTGATGCATTTCTCATGTAATATGTTTTCTCAAAACATATACAACTTAAATTACATAACTTGCTTCAATCCTAAGACTTTAATATGACTCTCATATCTTAGTCCATGGAAGGGGTTTAGTGATTTCTCACTCATAATAAAACTTTGCAGAACACGACCTTCCGCTGGTCAATGATCTCATAATTGAGGTGATATCTCATATCCTTTTGTTTGGATTTGTGATGTGACTCTGGCTCCTTTGTTCTTGGCAAAGGTGACCTGTTAGTCATATGACATTCTAATCCAAACTTCCTCTGTAACTATCCGACTATAGTTTAATACACATATTCTGACATTGAGTATGCAACAGTGCTCTACTTTGAACTCTTCAAGCTCACTGTCCTTTTCATCCAGACACAAATATGCATTTAGATCACTATCTAGAATCATCTTGCCTGTTTGAAAAACTTGCATTCGTGTAACCTTTTGACAACTTGCTTAAATTACCATTTAACATAATAGCTAGAAGAGTTCCTTTAGTGCTTCTGAAGTAATCAAGGATCTGTTCTTGGTAATTCTCCGTATGCTTATTCTGAATTTGCTTGAAAACTGTTACATATGCACAAGTCACATGCAACATCCTGCTTTGTACATTTCACGTCATAAGTAATGGACCCTTTTGCAAAAGCAAGAGGTACATTATCCATACAACTCAACTCTATTAGCTTTTGAAGGCACTGAGTCTTACTGAGTGTAATACCATGAAACATGGGAAGATACCCTAACTTAGAGTCTTGCTTCATGAACTTGTCAAGATCCTTATCAACATAAGTCTCTCGATTCATTCCAATCATTCTTCAAGATTCACTTCATGGATCTTAATTCCCAATATGTACTCAACATCTCCTAAGTCTCTCATATAGAAACAATCTTTCTAACCATTGCTTGACTTATTCAAGCATTGATATATCATTTCATATGAACTGTATGTCAACTACATACTAGATTAAGAAGATCAATTGCTCCCACTAAACTTCTTGTCTCTACAAGATTTCGTTGTTCTATTAAGGAAATTAAACTGTTTGATTGCCTAATCAAAACGAATGTTCCAACTCTCTGATGCTTACTTCAATTCATAAAATGAATTTATGAAGTTTGCAAAACTTTCTAGGAATTTCTGGATTTCAAAACTCTTAGGATGTATCATATACATTCTCACCATCAAGAACATTTCATGAAAGTGACTTTGATATCCATAACTAGAATAATCTGAATAGGCTTACCCAACTAATAGGTTTGACCCTATTTGTAAGACTATTATGGACTAACACATTTTTACAAACATGGAGTCCATACTGGATTTCATAGCTTTAAGCCATCTCTTGAGTTGGCATTTGTCCAAAGCTTGCTTGTAGGCCATGGATTCCAATCATTCCAATAGGAAAATTTTAAAATCCACCTTTTCTCAGAATTTCAACAAACTGTTTGTTTTGATCCCAAGTAACCTACGATAGGTATGAGCGACAATAGAATTATTCTCTTCAACTCTTTGAAGTCTTTCATTCTAGTGGAACGATAGAAGCCTCGCTAGTGGAATTAGCTTGCTTCTACACATGGTTTATCAAATTAGCTGATTTCATATGCCTTCGTCTCTGATGTAGTGTTATCCACATTCATTTGTTTCTCGTCTCGAATCTTATCGAGATCTAACTTTACTCCCACTTGGCTTTGTAGGAAGACATTCTTTCTATAAAGACACTATCGCGAGCAACAAACACTTTGTTTCTACGCGATTGTAGGAATAATACCTCTTAGTCTCCATGAGAAGACCCATGAAGAACTACATTTCTGATTTAGGGTGTATTATGTTATCTTTGTAAACATTTTACATTGATTTCATAACCCTTAATCCTGTTTAGAAAAGATAACTCTTGGAACATTTCCAAATCATAACTCTTATGACATCTTTTCTACTGCTTTGGTTAAGTTTCTTGTTTAGTTTATCGTAATTGTTGTTGTTCGAATGCATATCCTCAAAATGATATTTGTAAATCATTAAATCTTGGATCGAACAATGGCAAGCAAAGTTTGATTCCTTCTTCATAAACATACAATTTAATTGTAATGTTTCTGGATTGTGAATTAATTCAACAATTCCCTTTAGATGATCATTCCTTTTTGAGTTAAATATTTATCACAACAATCATATTGTGGTGTTAAATTGTTTATCTCAAACTGATTTTACATTTCATTTGGAAATTTTGAACATTTCAATGTTTCTAAGCTTTACTTCATTAAGTAATTATCGATATATTTACTTAAATCGTTAGTAAAAGCAATGAAATAGTTAAATCTCTTTGCTAATTTTGAACTTATTGGTTCACGTACATCATATGTATGAGTACCAAAAGGTCATTTTAGCTTCTTTTACCCTTTCTACTAAAAGGCAACTTGGTCATTTTAACTTTTATCAAGCATGACTTCTAATTCTCAAGTGATTCATAATCATATAAGAATGAGAGTCTATCCAAAACTTTAGATGTGCAAATGGTTAATGTGACCTATCCTTACTTTGTTGTAAGTAAGTGTACTTTAAATCATCTAAATTTACTTTTGTGATCTACTTATATCAATGTCATAAAACAAAATTAACTCATATCTAGCAAAATGAAAATAATTTATTACCTTGGTCATGGATCAACACTTGTCCAAGCCAAGTAAACCAAATTCAGTATTCAAAACAAGAAAACCGAAATATTGTCTCATCAAAACTGGAAATTGTTCTAAAATCATGATAAACTAATCAAAATTTTAAAACTATGAAGCTATCTTTGGCCACTCAAACACTTCTAGTGAACCTTCAAGCTCCATTTCCTTGCTAGCTTCTCTTATTTGCAGTTCCTGCGCAACATCACTATGTTAAGCACTGCAACTTGGTATCATATACCTAAGTGAAAGTTAAAATGTTCATAACATTATACCTGAGGTTGATGCTCCATTCTTCTTGAGGAAGTCATGGTATTTCTGGCAATTTCGCTTCCAATGCCCCTTCTTCTTGCAGTAAAAGCATTCACTTTCACTTGCAGCCTTGGCCTTTGGAGCCGTCTTAGGCTTCTCAGGAGCCTTGGCAACTTGCTTGCCCTTGCTCTTGGCACTAGCCTTTTGCCCCTTCTTCTTGAACCTCTTTCCCTTTTGAATCATAAGAACTTCCTTCTTAGGTTCCTTAGGGATTTGTTTCTCAGCACTAACCAACATTGCATGCAATTTATTAATAGTCTTTGCAGTGGCAGTCATGTTAAAATTCATGATAAACTGGTTGAAACTTTCTGGTAGTGAATGGAGAATGATGTCTGTTGCCAAATCATCACTGTATGGGTGCCCCAGTTTTTCCATACTTTGAATTAGGCCGATCATTTTGAAAACATGATCATGAACTGTGGCTCCCTTCTCCATCCTACAATCCAGAATCTCACGATGGAGCTCATACCTTTCAACTCTAGCTTGTTTCTTAAACAAAGTTTTGAGCTCTTGCATGATTGAATAGGCATCCTGGTCCTCAAAACGCTTTTGTAGACTAGGTTCCATGGTAGCAATCATTAATCAAGTGATAGGTATAGCTCTGTCATAAGCTTCCTTGTGCTTCTTGATCTCTACCGCAGTTGGATTTTCTGGCAGAGGTCCTGGTAATGGGGTATCAATGATATCCTCTTTACCCTCAGATTTAAGAACAAGTCTTAGCATTCTTTCCCTAGTGGAAAAGTTCTCCCCTGTCAACCTATCCTTCTCAAGGAATGGTCGAAGGTTGTAAACGTTGTTGTCATTGTGGTTACGGCTACCCATCTATGTCAAAATAAGGCAAAGTTTAATAATTATGTTTAATTTAAAAATAAAGTACCATAAACGCATTCATTTGGTAACTTTAAAACACTTTATTCAATAATTAATTGATCCCAATTGAATTTAAGTGATTCCGAGATCCTTTATTGTGCAATAATTGACCGGACTGAGGCCCTACCATCAACCATTACATTTTCAAGGTGAGTAAACTCTTTACTGATTACAACTCTTGTAACTCTTGGTTGAATAATTAATCATCTCATGCTTAATTATTACACTTAGCTTCAAGGTTCTAAACTCTTTAGGTAACCTTGTTGAGTATAACCAATTAAAAGTGTAAAACGTGATTTACCCCCACTCCCCTAAGATATAGTATGACACCCAGCTGAGGCATGACCCATCATAAATATCAAAGGTTTCATCGGGTTTTTAATTGGAAAAGCTATCTCAATATTACTGGGACCTAGATTTATTATGTTGTGATTATTTAGTGAACTCTAGCGCATCATCAATCAACATAAATAAAATCTAACATGCATAATCTACTAATGCAATAAATCATGACATAGTATGGCCCCTTAGTCCTAATAAAACTAGAAATGAAAAGGCTTCAACTTGAATCATCATGGATCTCCATCCACCTTACTCCTTTGGGCCTTCACTTCATGGGCTTCTTTGGACTAACACTATTTAAATAACTATTCTATTTACTTTAAATAAAAGTTACAAAAATACTTAACGGTACGCAGACCGTATTTTAGATTACAAAAATACATCACGATGCGCAGATCATATTTAAGAATCTATGGGCCATACTAGTCTATATATAGCAACATAATATCATATATTATATATAAAATTGCCATATAATAAATCACTCAACATGCTTGTCTAAACTACAGCATCGAATGTTCATTATAAAGTCAACGCATTTCCTAAAATATCTTATATTTTAATCATAATTAGATAATATCATATATTATTCATGACCGTTTATTAAATATCATATATTTAATTTAGTCATGAGATAGAATCAAATCATATTTTAATCTAGAAAGATAAATCATATTTAATCTTTCATGATTATCCTAACAAATTTAGGAGATTCTATCCTAATTACTAGCCAATCAAATAATTTTAAAATCAATTATATCCTAATCTAATTATGGGATAATCACATTATTTAAATCAATTATTAACCTTTTGGAATATGCTCAGAATATCCTAGTCAATCTTATCCAAAATTATCCACTTTAATTAGGATAATTACCAATTTAACAACTTTAAACATGGATAATATCAAATATAACAACTTTTGAATATTTGATTTTATCCTAAAATAAAAGATTTTATCCAAATAAAACCAATTTTATCTTTTAAAAATAAAAGATCATATTTTCAAAATATTTTATCCTATCCAAAATAAAACTGATTTTATCCCAAAATAATTCATAATTATCTTGAAATAATTTTAAAATAAGATAAGAAAAATTTTTTTTAGTTAAAACCGCAAGCCACCACCGCCGGCCACCGTGGTTGGCCAGCCGAAGCTAGCCACGGTGGCTGGCTGCCTTTACAGCAGCCACTGCCGCAAGGCAGCAGCGGGCAGCTGCTCTGGCAGCCGTGGCAGCAGTCGTGCAACGCTTGCACGCTGCTGCCCACAGCCACCCCATACCGCCTGCCCTCCCTCCCTCCCTCTCGGACTGCCACCCCGGTCGGCAGCCGCCGTGGCTGCGCCACCCAGCCGCGGTTGCCGACCACTTAAAACAATTTTTTTTTTTTTGAGTTTTAATTTAATTAAAATAACACTTATTAAAATTAAATTAAATCAGTCCAAAAGATTAAAATTAAATCATATTCAACTCTAAAATTAGGGTTCTTCATAAAATTAATCCCAATTTAATTCTAACTTTTAAAATTAAATTGATGATCATACACAAAACACTTTTATGCATAAATCAATTTGATTAAAATTATGAATCATAAAATAAATCGAATTAAATCAAAATCAAGCATAAAAATCATATTTTAGGGCTAGGTTTTTCGAAAATTTCGAAAAATAGGGTGAGGGGGTTCGAAAATTTCGAACAATTTAGGGCTTTAATTCGGTCTCTTCATGGCTATTTTGAGCATAATTAAATCACATTTAATCAATTCCAAAAGTTTAATCACATTAAATATAATAATTGAACCATAATTAAATTGATTTCTCCCTCTTAATTGATTATAAAATTAACGTGGACATCAAATAATCGTATTATTATGATCTAGCGCGTTCATGCAAGAGGCTAACTGATACCACTGTAGGAGTTTATAGGTACTACGCAGCGGAAAAACATGAATCATATTCAATCATGTACCAATCCCAAGAATCACATGCATAACACACAAGACACATAATCGTACCTTTGACGCGTGAATTCCACGAAGCTATTCGACAGGCAAATCAGGGAGAGAATAGAGCCCCAAGCGTTGCTCCTCTACTTAGTCCACGAGATTCGAACGAGCCGTCCACCAATACTAGATTGGTCGAGTGATTGAGGAAAACCGCGATCACCACCTTTACGGACAACCGACCACCGCACGAACTACCACCACCGCGACACACCACCGGCGCCTAGGAGGAGGAGAGAGCCGTGTGAGAGAGAGGACTTTGAGAGGGTTGGGTTTCGTGTTTGCTAATTAGGGTTTGATCACACTGATCAGTTAATTGCTTACTTCTGCAAACCTAGGCACCTAGTCTATTTATAATCTCATTATAATTAGACTAGGGCACGAAGCCCAAAACTCCCTTGTCCACTCCATATGGCCGGCCACCTAGAGTGATGAGGCCCGTGATGGGCCTCGTCCTCTAATGCTCGATCTAGCCCCTTTGTGTGACCTTATAGGATCCGTCCAATTGGGCTTTGGCCTATTTTACTAGTCCAAAGATCGTTAGTACCTCTAGCTATGGCAAAACGACGACCCAAAAGTACGAACTTAATTATCTCCATAATTTGATCCAATTATATATCTAGCAATTGCACACGACGAAGACATAACTCCTTCACTTTAAACACCCATGTTCTTTTGTTTCATAGTATATGTTCTTTCCGCCTTTTTATTAACCAAAGCAGCCAAAATACCTCCGCGTTTTATTTACAAAGTGTTGTCGTTTTGAATGGTCGGTACGGTACTCTGTACCGGCGCCTGCAGGGACCAAGCATTGTACATTTATAAGGTTTAACGATGAGAGTGAGGGATAACTCAAGTGGTTAGAGCTTCCCTTCCGGTTTCAGAAGATCTTGAGATCGATTCTTACCCCCACCCTTGTGGCTCTCTAAACACCAAAATAAGGTCTAACGATGTTTCATCCCATAATAATGAGAGTAGAAAATAATAATAATAATAATAATAAAAAGAAATAAAAAATAAAAAATAAAAAGAAAGGATTACTTATACGTATTGTTTGGCTAGGATATAATTCAACAAGTATCAATCATGGATTACCATAAAATATCCACATTAAAGTTTTTTACAAGAAAAAAAACAAAATTAAGAGAGTTTGTAAGCAACTAAGCATTAGTGGAAAATAGGACATAGTTCTCCCCCCTTGCTCACGCTCTTAAGAGGACCACCCATTATTCATCTGTTTAAAGAGAATATCAGACCTTACAATTACAACACTCCAACCAAAACAACACCCTACATACTTCCTCTCTTACCTTCATACTTTTTCTCTGCTTATTGTTACCTCAAAACTTAGCTTGAAGATGGACGTGGCGACGGCACTGAGTGTTGCTCAGACACTTTTTGCAACACTGCAGTGTGCGGAAGTGCGGAAGCTATGCTCAGTCTTTAAGTATGAATCGGAGCTTGAGAAGTTACTCAAAACTGTTGAAACCATCAACAGTTTCCTCCTTGATGCCAGCTCTAAGTGGCAGGAGCTCAGCCATGAAGGCCAATGCTGGGTTCAGAACCTGAAAAACGCTGTGTATGATGCTGATGATCTGTTTGATGAATATAGAACCATTGCTCAGCAGCTGAATGGTATGCCTGGTGGTCAACTCTCTAAGAAGGTACGCCGTTTCTTCTCCTCTAAGAACCAGGTATTATTTGCTTATAAAACGTCTGCTGAGGTTAAAAAGCTTAGGGAGGAGTTGGATAGCTTATCAACAAATCATAAGAATTTTGGGTTCAGTGAGCTGTATAAGCCTGTCAAGGGTAGAGTGGAAACATATTCTTATGTGTATGAACATAATATTATTGGGAGAGATGCTGATAAGAAGGAGATTGTGGATTTATTGTTGAAAGATGACTCAGACAAAGATATATCTTTTGTGACTGTTGTGGGGATTGGAGGGTTGGGTAAAACAGCTCTTGCTCAACTTGTGTTTAGTGATCATAGGATTAAAGCAACATTCAAAGATGAGATGTACTGGGTTTGTGTGTCTTTTAATTTTGATACAAAAGATATACTAAGTAAGATACTTAAGGAGGAGTACCGTACATTCGAAGATCTAAATAGTAAATTTCAAAAGCAGATTGAAGGGAAAAGGTACATGCTTGTTTTAGATGATGTGTGGCATGAGGGAGGTATAAAATGGAAAGAGCTGAGAGACATCTTGAAATTAGGTGGAAAGGGAAGTAGAATCTTGGTGACCAGTCGCAGTCAAAAGGTGGCAACAGCTATTGGAAATTATCCAATGCACAAGTTGCAAGGTCTTTCTGAAAAGGATTCTTGGGAATTATTTAGAAAAATATCACTTGAAAATAAGGAAGACGAAGTCATTGCTGGTTTTGATGAAATTGGCAGAGATATTGTGAAAAAATGTGCTAATGTGCCTCTCTCTATAAAGGTGGTCGCTAGTTTGTTGCGTGATCAAGATATAAATGCTTGGCAGTCGTACAGAAGAATTGATTTGGCTAAAATGCCTGACGATGAGGATGACTTGATGCCAATTTTGATGTTTAGCTATTATCATCTTGATCCCGCTCTAAAAAGTTGTTTTAGCTTTTGCTCGGTCTTCCCTCAGGATTATAGAATATTTAAAGAGGAGTTGATTAGGTTATGGTCAGCACACGGCTATCTTGTTCCTAGTGGTACAGATAATAGCATTGAAGATACTGGCGAAAGATACTTTTCAATTTTATTGCATAGGTGTTTTCTCCAAGACGTTGAGAAGAATGATAATGGCGGGATTAACTCAGTCAAAATGCATGATCTCATACATGACCTTGCTCGAAAGGTAGCTGGGAAGGAGTCCGTGACATTGAAAACTTGTAGGAATGCTCGTCATGTGTTTTTTGATAGTGAAGAATGCCTGGTTAACTGGTCAAGTTCAAGGAATTGTACCAGTAAAACATTGCGTACTTTCTGTACAAATTTTGTAGACTTTAGTGATGTGGAGTTTTGGAGCTCAATTATTTCAAAATGTAGTCGTTTAAGGGTGTTGTCTATACAGCGTTTATCTCTCTATAGATTTACAGACACACTAGGTAGTTTGTTACACTTGAGGTACCTTGATCTCTCATATAATATTGATTTGGAGATGCTCCCTAAATCGATCACCAACCTTTGCAATCTACAAACATTAAAACTAGTTAATTGCACGAAACTAAAGGAGTTGCCAGAGGACACATGGACATTAGTAAATCTTAGGGTGTTGGATATGAATGGATGTGAGAGCTTGACTCATTTGCCAGAAGACACAAGCAAACTAGTAAATCTTAGGGTGTTGGATATAAATGGATGTGACAGCTTGACTCATATGCCAGCAGGGATGGGCAATTTAACAAGTCTTCACACATTAACGATGTTTAGAGTGTGTGGGGATGATGATTACCTCATAGACTTGAAACCTGTTATCAATAACCTAAGAGGTGTTCTCCGCTTCAAGGAGTTCGGCAATGATAAACGGAATATTTGTATGAAAGTAAAACTCGATTCTCTTAATATAGAATATGATATTGATCAGGATCAGAAAGGTCAGAAGAAATTGCTGGAGTTCCTGTTCTGTAATAGGCAAGCTCGGGAGTTATCGATTGTGGGCCTTATTGGTACCGAATTCGGCAAATTGCCAAGTTGGGTGTCAGGGCTTGTGAGTATCCGGTTAGACTGTGAGGAGTTGCTAGATCTGCCATTATCACTGAGTCAACTTTGCCATCTCAAATATCTTACCCTTAAGAATATGCAGAGTATGGAGTACATAGAGAGTGATGCCGATGCATCATCTCCGTCTACGAAATTCTTTCCGTGTCTTGAGGAGTTACAGCTAATTAATATGCCGAAATTAAAGGGTTGGTGGAAAAATAAAACATGGATGGAGAAGGAAATTGTTTCCATTCCATCATTTCCTCGGCTCTATAAGCTGGATATTTGGGCTTGCGAGAGTTTGACGTACATTCCTCAATGTCCACATCTAAAAGAACTGGATGTTAGCCGCGGTGGATCTCTAATTAAAGGCTTTCAAATCTGCGCTTCTCTTCAACACCTTAGAATTGATTATTGCGGGTATCTGAGGATAAAGCATCTCACCAACTTGAATTTCCTCGAAATTAGCCGTTGCGTTCAACTAGAATCATTGCTGGAAGAAATTTGCCACCTCACCTCTCTCACTACACTTGTAATACGTGATTGCTTCGAACTGAAATCACTGCCAGAAGCAATAAAACACCTGACCTCCCTCACTACACTTGTAATGGATGATTGCCCAAAACTGAAATCACTGCCAGAAGCAATAAAACACCTTACCTCCCTCAATACACTAGAAATAAAAGAGCCCAGCTGTGAACTCAAGGATAGATGCCAGGAACCAGACGGGGAAGACTGGCTCAAAATATGCCACATCCCTAATATATATGTTGAAGATTTTTCGGAATATCGTAAGGTAATATATCCATTTTGTGTATGTAATTTATTTATTTATTCAGCAATGTTTTTATCGCTAAACTAGGTTATTGTTGTTTGTAATTTACTTTTTTTTTTTTTTTTTTTTTTTTGGTGTTTAGAGAATCAAAGAGAAGAAGTCTAAACACTTGAGGTATCCCTCACTCTCCGTTTGTAATTTACTCATTAGTTGTTTTCTATGAGCATGCCCAAATTGTTTAACTTGGATTTTCTCGTTTTCTATTCGATAACATTAAAAGTTATGCTCATTATTGAGAAGAAAATGCATATTTCTACTCCAATAGAGCTTCGTAATTCTATGTATATATGGATGTTTTAACTGTGTTGATCGCGACACCTACATCGCAGCTTCTATGTATATATGGCCTTACTATTACAGTTTTGTGAGTGGGGTTAGTAACACCCGACATGAGGTAAAGCCAGTCACTCATCAGTCCTATTATAGTGAACATTCTGTATATGTAGTTCGATCTCATGTAAATATACAAATCAAGTCTTGTTGTGCTGCTTGATTAATGTACACTAACATACTAACCAAGTATGTTAGGCTGTTAGCTTAACTTGCATTTGTCAGATAAGTTCTATTTTATTGATGGTTAATATTGGTATATTCTTCGTTTTTGCATGAATTAGGTGAGGGGTGCATTTCATACCTGACTGACTGGCTGGTGCTATTGATCGCTATTCATGCTTAAAAAGAGAAGATCTTCTGACATTGAGAGGTATTTCAATATATAATTCATCATCAATTAAAACTGTATGAATATAAAATTAATTTTTCCTGGAAATTTGACCAAGGGAACTGAGAAAATTGGGTCATATGTTTTTGCATCAGTATAACATCTCTAAATGCTTCTTGATGCATCAATTAACGTTTTTGTTTTATGAATCTGCAGAAACAAACTCTGTTGGCAATGGTTAATTGGCAGTAACTTTTGAGCAGTAATTAAAGAGATAAATTCTTGCTTTCTCTGATGTAAATAGTAAGAAACTCTTGCTTTCTCACATATAAGCTGCTTTATCAAATATTTTTACTGCAACTGAGAATTGACTTTATGCTTGTTCTTTTCTTGCAGCTCTCTAAAAGGATATGTGCTTAAATGATCACTGATTGTATTACTTGATGCAAAAACCATGGTATTATGTCGGTATGTAATCCTTGTAACCCTCAAGTAAGGGGAGAAAAAAATAAATAAATAGAGGGGGGATATTGACTTAAAAATAACTCCTTTTGTATAAATGAATAACTCTATTCCTGTGATATTTCAGAAAGACTCTGTAGCTACTTGGTATTGAATGTGGCTCAATTCTGAATCAAACAAGGGACGGTTTGTACACTTGTTGACTAGGTAATGCACATTTCCACTCGAGTCTAAACACAGTTTCTTTATGGATGTCATACATAACCTCCAATAACACCTACGTCTGTTCTGTATGGTCATAAACAAGGCAATTGACTCCTCAAGCAGATACAGTTATGGGATTAGGACTAGAAGCAACCGACATGGGGGTAAGTCAGCCCTTCAGTTCTAATATGGTTATGATATATCTTGTTGTGGTGCCTAATTAATATACACTGGCATACTATCTCAGGTAGTGTTTTGTTTCTTATACCCTTTACAAGCAGGAACAAAAATGGTGGAATTTGTTGCAATTCATGCTCCAAAAGAGAAGATGTTCTGATGTAATGATATCTAAAGGTATTTAAATAAGTTCATCATCAATAAAATTTAGATGAGTTTAAGATTTGTTTAGACTTGGAAATTAAACATGGGAACTGAGAATATTACATGGGCCATATGTATTTGCATTAGTATAACATATCAATTTGCACTCTGATGCATCTATCAAACCGAATGTTTAATTTTACTGCAGAAACTTTGTTGGCCATAGTTATTGGGCAGAATTTTGAAGTTGCAGAAATCTCGAGCAGCAAAGAGAGCTTATGTTTTAGTGATAAGCTTGGTATGAAACTCTTTCTATCTCACATAAAGCTGCTTTATCAAATTTGTCACAACTTAAGAATATACTGTATGCATGTCCTTTTCTTGCAGCTCCCTTTTAGGAGAAGTGCTTAGGTGATCACATATTTTGTTACTCGAAGAAAAACCTTGGGATTATGTTGGTATGTAATCCTTTTAACCCTCAAGAAAAAGGAAAAAAAAAAAAAAAAAAAAAAAAAAAAAAAGAGAGCAGAGAGGGATGTGGTTAATATGGTTAACTTGTGTATTTCATACCTGACTGATATTGACTTGAAAATATCTGTCCTCTTTTGTTGATAATTCAGAGACTCCCTTGCTACTTGGTGTTGAATGTTACTAGCTCAATTCTGATCAGACAAGGGACAGTCTGTACACTTGTTGACTGAAAATATCTGCTCTGTATCATCTTAAATAAGGCAATCGACTCCTTAAGCAGATACAGTTTTGGGGTTATGACCAATAGCTTTCGACATGGGGTAAGTCATTCCTTCAGTTATAATGTAATGAACATTATGGATATTGTTAAAATATCTTGTTGTGGTGCCTAATTAATGTACACTAGCATACTATCTCAGGCTTTGTTTTGTTTGTTATACCCTTTATAAACAGGAACAAAAATGAAACATAATGCTGGGCTTTTACCTTAACTATTGTCTTCCTCAAATTAGTTCTATTCTTTAATTTTGCAACAGTTAGGCAAGGGTGATCTTCATACTTGATTGATTGGATGATGGTATTGGCTGCTAGTCATGCTCCAAAAGAGAAGATGTTCTGATGTCGAAAGGTAATTAAATACATAGTTCCTCATCAATCAAATTTAACTGATTTTATGATTTGTTTTGCCTTGGAAATTAACCATTTGCTCTCTGATGCATTTCCTGCAAAATTCTGCTGGCAATGGTTATTGGGCATTAAATTTGAAGTCGCAGATATTTTGAGCAGCAAAGAGATGAAATATTCTAGTGATAAACTTGGTAAGAAACTCTTGCCCTCTCACATAAAGCTGCTTTATCATATTTGTCACTGCAACTGAAGATTATACTGTATGCATGTCCTTTTCTTGCAGCTCCCTAAAAGGGGATGTACTTAGGTGATCGCAGATTTTGTTAATCGAAGAAAAACCTTGGGATTTGTGTTGGTATGTAATCCTTTTAACCCTCAACAAAGAGGATAAAAAGGGGAAAAGAAAAAAAAACAGGGGGATATTGGCTTGAAAATATCTGTCTTCGCGATATTTAAGAGAGATTCCATAGCTAGTTGGTGTCGAATGTTGCTCATGTTTGAATCAAACAGGTGGTCTGTAGACTTGACTGATTGTCTGGTTTTGGCATTGGTTGAAGTATATATTGGAATTGTGAGAAGATAAACCAGTCTGAACTCTGAAGGTATTCTCGTTACAAAATTTATCAACAATCATTAAATGACTTTTAAATATTGTTCAATCATTGATGGGCGATTCTTGCAAAGCATATGCACCATAATAAGCTCCTATTATCTGTTTAATTGTTCTCTATTGTGTAAGTAAGTATTTAGTACTAACTTTTATTTTTGTGAGCTTTTGCAAAGACATTATGTTGCAGTGGTTTCTTAATGCAATGGTTTTCCATTTGTAATATGAAATGAAGCCTTAGAACTGGAGGATAAATGACACTTATTTGCTGCAGGCAGCTCTTATGATTATAATTATTCCAAAGAGAATGAGTTGGAGATGCGCGATGCAGGTAAACAAAGGTTCTCTTCTTACATGTAGGCATCTATTCTTAAAAATTTGATTGCTGCAACTGAAAATATATACTTCAAACTACATAAAATTTTAATTTTTGCAGTGCCTCAAGAGATGCTATAAATTTTCTCAGAACCTTTTAGCTTATGTAAGTCCAAAGAACATATACGTTTTACTTGAATTGGTTTTCATATGTTTACATTGATAGATTTACTGATTTTCTGGTCACTCCTGCAACATTCATCTCCGCGTTACTGGGCATAACTCTTAAAAGTGTTGTTATGTGGACGTCTCTACCATAGTTATATTGGAAGCCCTAAAGCATTGGATTCCTATTGATTTTGATTATGCTCTTGCCGCATGATAACTGGACGAGTTGAAAGCTAACATCAACGAAAATATGTAGGTTAAGAAGCTCTCGATATTTGTTTTTTCTCTGTCAAATATTTACTTAACAGTTTTAATTTTTAAAATGTGAAATATGGCTAACTATTTACATGCGCTTGTACAATGGACAGTCCAGCTGCATTCACACAGAAATCCCTGACAACTCAGCTGATGGATAGCAATTTCCCTGCTCTTGACAGTTTATAATGGAATGGAAATGATGTTACTGCTCTGAATGACTTAGGAGATCATGTTGCAAACTTGGGACCATAATGCTAACAATTTTAGACTCAGCAAGTCAGCAACTGTGGTTCTAGCAGCGTGTTTCTGACATTCAATGCTCATGTTATTGGCCGGCTTGCTCGTGTTGATAGACATGGTGACCTGTTCCTACATGATGCAATTGTACCTGATGAAGAGATGGTTCACTGATGCACGATTACCTGTTTTCATTTGAAGTGGATCATGGTTGAGCTGTTGCTGCGCGGTGCTACCATATCAGTCCCTATCAGATGATGCAGAGCTACCTCATCTTAGCTTTCTGTAATTTCTTTGCAAATTTAAGTGCTTATATTCTAGTTTTACGCTTTCACCTAAGCACATGATGTGGGGGCAGTTGACAACCCTTCCTAGAAGGTGGGTTTTCTGTCCCTCTGATGCTTTGTACAGGTGAGAATAAATACAGCAATGCTGCTTTATGTAATGCCTGATGTTGAAATTTGTAGTGTCTACTGGTGTAGATATGTCTCGAACTTGTAGGCTTACAATCGGGCTATGTTTGTATGTATAACCTATCACGATTCACGAGCATCAGATTGAATAGGGAGACCCACAATTGCATTCTATCTAGGACTATCCAAGGTTTTCCTATGTTTTTTCTATGTGCTTGCTCAAATTACTCCAACAGAAGGATTCAGAACTGATGGATTTTGCATTCTAGTCTGATTGATTTTCTATTGTATTTCTGTTAAAAATATCATCAACCAAGGCTGCCAAGCCCAATGTTAGTACATACATATGTTGCTTGTACTATTTATCTTACCTCAGGTTCCCGTGTCCTATCCCCAAAAGGTATAATTGGAATCTTAATTGGATGTTATTCTAAGGGTATGTTTGGATAACAAAAAATGGAAGGAAAGGAAGGGAAGGGAAAGGGAGGGAGACAAAGTTCCTTGTTTGGATAATATGTTGGGGGAGGAAAGGGGAGGGGGAGGGAGGGATCCATTTTCCCTCCTCCTTTAATAAAGACCATCCCTTCAAAATTGGAGAGATTTGGAGGGAAAATGGAGCTCATCATTTCCTCCACTTTTCCTTCCTTCCCCTTCCTCCTATTTCCCTCCCTTTCATTTCCCTTCTAATTTGTTATCCAAACATAGCATAAGTGAGCTACGATGTATATCTACAGAGAACATCATAATTCAGAAAGTTGAAAATGTCTCAACAGAGGACAAGAATTTTCGTGAAATTAACCACTCCATGATCATACATTGAGGACAATATACTTTAATTATAAAATGTTTCAATATTCCACTTCATGTTGTTTATCAAGGCAGGCTTGGTCCGTAAAGTACTATACCAAGGCCTTATTTACATCAAACCACCCCCCCCCCCCTCTTATTCTTATCATTTTTTATTTGAATCTTAGTAGCAAAATTACAATGATAACCTTCCAAAGTTCAAACACAACAAAATCATTTTTGTTGGGTTGGTGATAACAATAAAATAAAAGATCTCATAAACAATACAAACCTCATAATTAAAAGTAATATACTGCGTATCTAGGTTGCACAAAAACGGATACTGACACGATACGGGTATGAATCGGATACGGAAAAACGTCTATCTCAAAATAAGGGACACGGGTACGGGATGTTAAAATTCATAAAATACTTTTAAAAAAAAGAACTTGGCCATATATTTGTCATTCCATCCTCTCATTAGATCATATTGTATCATATTAGCTCTCAAAAAAAAATATTGTATCATATTAACAATGAGCTATATATGAAGGCACCCATATTATTTAACAATTACCTTATTTATCTTACTCTACTTAAAATATCTCATAAAAAAATAAAAAAAATAAAAATAAAAAAATAAAAAAAGGTTGAACAACCTATATCATGGATACGGTCTAAGACATATCGTTGTGTGTCCCACGAGTGTCGATGTCTGACATGGTGTCCGACACATAAACGGGAGTTGGATGAACCCAAATTAAATGACACGTTATATCACATAACCATGTTTTTTTATTACTCTATTTATAATTCCCAGAAGTTTGCCAAGCAGAGTATGTACTCCCTCCGTCCCCGAAAGAACGACCCTTTTGGGTAGATTTCACTAGTATTAAGAAAGTTAAATAAAAAGAGTAAAAGTATAATATTAGAAAAATAATTTTATATTGGGTTTGTAAAAAAATAGAGTGAAAAGTAATAAAAATACATGGAAAACCAAAATTTTAATTTATAGGAAAAATTGTCCGAAATAATCCCACCTTTGGGTCGTCCGCTAAAAATAATCCCACCTTTGGATTATTTTTAAATAATCCCACCTTTATACCCACTCCGCTATAACTGGTCCCATTTTACTTGGAACCGGTTGAATAGGTAATTTTTTTTAAAAGTAGAATTTACACGTGTCGCTACTTGATTAGTCAAAAAAATAAAAATAAAAAAGTAGTAAAAAAACACCACCACCACCTAAGCCACACCAATTCAGCCACCACCACCACCCAACCTAAACCCTAGAACCACCATCCCACCCACACGTTAAACTATCGCGCTAACCGGAATCCCACCAAGCCAAGCCAAGCCCATTTACCCATTAACCCAACCCTCTAACCCCATATAGACGGAGACAAGCTGCCGCTAATCGGGTGGCAGAAATTTTGACGTGGGGACAATGAGTGAGGTTGAAATTGAAATGGGGAGGTTGAGGGAGGTCGAGATTGGGGCGTAGGAAGAGAGAGAGACCGAAATCGCGACGGGTGAAAAAGAGAGTGTCGAAATCGGGAAAGGGGGTTGAAATCAGGACGGACAAAGGGAGGAAGGGCCGGAATTTGGATTGGCAGGGGAGGAGGACTGGGATCGGGGCGAGGGAAGGGGTTTTCGAGGGTGGTTGGTGGTTTTAGGGTGAGACTGTGAGGGGAGGGGAGTCGGCAGTTGAGGGGGAGGGAGAGGGTGTATAGCGCGACGCTTGGGGTCGGGCTGGGAGGGGCTGCGTGGCCGTGGAAGGTGGTCGGGCTATTGGGGTAATTAATTAATAACTTTTATATTTTATTTTTATTTTTTATTTTTTCCACCAATTAAATGTCGACACGTGTCATGTAACTTGCTATAGCAAGTCAAATGACCGGTTGGAACCATTTAAAGCAGATTGACATCAAAGGTCGGATTATTCAAAAATAACCGAAAGGTGAGATTATTTTGGGCGGATGAGCCAAAGGTCGGATTATTCCCAATAATTTTTCCAATTTTATATGGAGAAGCTAATTTTGCACAAATATTGTAGCAAATTAATGGGTATTTTAATATAAATGGATCGATAATTTTGGAACTAAAATTAAGTCAAAAGAGTCAAAACTTTTGGAGACGGAAGTAGTAGATAATTCAGAAGTCAAAATATGTTACAGTGATTGATTTTGAACAGGAGAAGTACCACCTTTATCACTTTCAAAAGAAACAACTGTAAGCCAGTGATTCCCTGAATGATGAAATGATAAAACCCAAAGTTTTGTTACCCTGTATTTGGAATATGTGGATCAAAAGGCCTGGCTATTTATCGATGATAATTTCTGATTATGTTCAGTCAAATATCTGGTGTGGATCAAAAGGTATGGGCAGTAACAAGGAAATAATTTTGTCATTTATTTATCGGCATTAAATTGATATTAACAATCCATAATAACATAATGAAATTTTAAACAGTATTTTATCCTTTCAGTTCTACATAATGACATTCATACAGTAAATGCATTTCAGATGGAAGGCTGCCCTTTGCCAGTTTCAATTAGATGTTTGGTCCTCCAACATCCAACTTCCATGGAAATGGCAAATCAGCTGATTTAGTAGCACGAAAGGATTATATCAACTATGTATCAGCACAGCCACAGGCCACAGCCATCTTACGAGCCATCAGCGATGATCTCCGTTGGCTGTTAAATTAGATAAAGCCCTGCAAGAACCACACATCATCAATTTAGATAAAATAATATATGCTATTGTGCATGAAAGGGAAACGCTGATGAAGCCTAAAGTCAGTAGAATGTTACTTGGGCTAAATCGTGCCAGACAAGGGATGTATCTAGCTATCTTAAGAGATAAAGAGTCCAAGTACCACAGGACACAGGCCTGATAACAGTCCAACTATTGTGATTTATTGCTTTACATATCAAGATTATCAACCATCCACTTCGGGGTAAGAAATAACAGACACAAACACACACAAAAGGGTACATATATGAAGTAAGAAGTAAAGGCTATCAACTTTGCTCATCCAGGGACAACTGGGTCTTACATGCAGTCTCTACCACAAACATATAAATAATAATCTATAGAAAAGTGTCACAGAAAAGCCCTGACCTGTGAAATACAGAATATTACTAATGGATCATATCAGCATTCAAATGAACAAAATTATCATTGTACTGCCAGTGATAATATCTTGAGAATGTAAGGGCATGTGAATACCAACAATTTATCAACTAAGACAACGAATTTAGAGGATGCTATTACAATATGACATATAGATTTGAAAATAAACAATAGCAGAAAGGCATATCAGCCATACCATGGGATTCCTAAAGCTAGACCACAAATAAGTTGATTAAATTTGACTAAATTATCACAACTGTCAACCTCAACCAGCACCTATCAGATTATGTATGATGGGGAGAAGCTCTGGTGAATTGTTCGAAAAGGCCATGTAATACAAGGAAGACTGAAGAGTTGAGTTAGGAAAAGTGAAACTGAGAGGGCTTGGGGGGAAGGGTAAAAAATTCACAAAGTTCAGTCACTTTATAAAAATTGAGTGAAATTAGAATTTGATGTAACAGGAAACACTTTGATTCTCCCTTTCTAAATGGTAGTGTTGATCAGAACATTTAAATTCAAGATGCTGAATTATTGATTAACCAGTCAAGCACCTCCACAATTACTGGGTTCATCAATGTGGGATTCAGGTCATGTATCCTATTGGCTTTGGGTTGGTTAAATTGGGCTCAGGTTGACTCAATTCGAGTATGATACGAATTTGTAGCAGGTTATTTTAGGCCAGATCATCATCGTGTTCGAGTCAATTTTGGGTTGGGTCATTGTCAGATCACGTTAAATTTGGATCAGGTCAAGTTTAGGTAGCGTCATTAGGTGTTTGGGTCATCATCCATGTACATTTTCATATAGTATTAAACAAATTCTAAAAGGAGCATGTACGTAAGTAATGTAATTGTATCAGATAAAGGCTATCTGGGTTATATTAGAGTTGAGTAGGGTTGTAATATTGACAAGTCCAGATGAATTCGAGTTGGGTCAATTATAGGCCATGTTGAATTTGAACAAGGTCAATAACAAGTTGAGTAGGTCAGTTTGAATTTAGTATTCAACAGGTTAAGTTTGGGTCATCTCGAGTTCGGGTTGGGTTTGGTTCAAATCAGTAATTTGGGTTAGGTTGATTGGTCTAATAAGGTTCAGGGTTTGGGTCTCGAGTTCGGAGGACAACCCAGGTCTCAGGTTGATTTCAAGTTAAGTCATATTAGGTCCAAGTCTGGTTTGGGTTAATTTTACACGTCAGGTCTACTTTTGACAGCTCTACACACTATGATTGTTGGCCTTATGGCCCTCATAAGTGAATAAAAAAGAAATTCCAGTAGCTACAAAACTTGTTCAGATTTTGCCAATATAAAGTACAGCCTCTTAAAATGTGTTATAGCAGTAATTACCTTATATTACAAGGCACTATTAGCATAGTACAGATATCATCTCTGATCAAAGCAGGCAGAAGTAGCACTCAACTGAACCACCATTCTAACATATTACTTCTCATACAAACAGATAAAAGTTGCTATTAACATCAAACACAACTTCTTTTACAGCAGCTATATCATTCAACAGTTCAACCAGCTGGTGGCTAATGATAGTTTACCACACCAAAGATTAACTTATGAAATTTATAATACTTATCAATACTCAATTATTGCATCATTCTTAGTTTGATAGTCAATAAAAAGTATGTCCCTAATTTTAAAAGAATATTGGAGCCTTATCAGGTTTCCATCAATAAGCAGCAACTAAAAGGCATCAATATATCTTCGATTTGACAAGCCCAAAGGAGAATAATAACCTTTCTTTACAGATTGCAAAAGAACATATTCTTTTGCCCCAGGAGGAATGGAAAATCCAACAAAGAGGGAAAAGAATAACTTTCAGTCCAACAATAAAAGAGGACAGGAAAACTACACAGACATAAAAGCTTCCTATATCAATAACATTTGAAAAAAGAAATTAGGAGATTGGTGCCAAATAAATTTTGTAGTACAAAGTATTAGTCCTGGAAAGAAAAGAGTACTGATGCAAATAATACAAACATGCAGGAACACATCTTTTGATGCTTGTGCACACATATTAAGACTAAGAAACAGAAACTGCATCTAAAAATAGCTAATGCCTCCCTCCTCCACACCCTAATTCAAAATCACATATCCACAGTCACAGACAAATGCATTTAAGCGCATCCCCACTCACACAATCACACATACAAAAACTAAGACTAAAAACAGTTACTGCAGAACGCCAGAACCTCCTCCTCCAGTTTTTTCAATGTACAACCTTATACTTCCTCCGTTTCTATTTAGTTGACGCGTTTGATTTAGACACATATATTAAGGAGAGGAGAGAGAGTGAGAGAGAATGTAAAAGCAAGTGGGGTAGCTAGTAAATGCAAGGTAAATAAGTTGCCCCAAAAGGAAACGTGTCAACTTAAAAAAACTTCCTAAAAAGGAATACGTGCCAACTAAAAAGAAACGGAGGTAGTATATGATAACACTAAAAATTTTCTGTTAGTCATAGGCAGTTTCAAATCAAGGATCGCCTTAACGGTGCTCAGAAGATGATATATCCTATAGCTAATAGTTATTTCCAAAAGTTACGGTACCAAACTCATTCAAGAAATCTGAACTGACTACGAAGTTTTTTCCTAGCATCAATAGAGCATACAGTTTCAAGTCTGACATGTATTATGTAACACATAAAGAGAAGCTGGAAGCATGATGCCGAGTGTAGAAGCAAACTGGAGATATGACCTTTATCCATACATCATCAAGAGCTAATAGTTATCATTGCCCCCAACCACATTTGATAGCTCTTATTAATTATAATTACATGATGGTAGCAACTTCCATACTTTATCAAGTCAAACAAAACCATAACCCACCAGGCTCTACAGCAAAATAACCCCAAAGCAATCCTCATCACCTGCATACCCATTAAATACAACTGTCATATGCCCATAATCAAGTGACTGCGTGCAGTTCATTCGGCTATTATCCCCCTGGATGCTTCATCATACAACAACCAGTTCAATCAATATTTTGACTACTCCATTCTCTGTCCCTCTCATGATCTCATTCCAATCCACAAGCCCTCCAACAACTCACAGTTTCTTAACAAGTAGTTAAGATACCTGATCTAACCACCAAAAAAAAAGATTTCTGACAGTCCAGCCTTGGACCTCAAGAAACAGCCACAACCAAAATCTCAATTGATCGTGCCATCACAGGGAGCAGTAAAAATTGCACACTCAGGAATTTGTGTTTCAAGTAGATATTTCAGAAAGTTCCCTTTTATGTCCCATCCGTTAGTTTAACACCAAGGAGAGCCCTGGTGACTACAGTACTTGACAAAATACAGAGAATTCAAGCTTATATGAGATAACAACAAAGCACATATTTTTAAATATAAAATAAAATAGAGGTCTTCGAATTAAGGATAATTACTTAATTTGTTATATATCAGTGAACAAGCAAAAACAGATTTTTTTAACAGCAAGATTTTGACTACACCATCAGAAAAGGGGGGAAAGAAAGGGAAAGGAATTTGTGTTGTTCTTAGACACTGATGGAGCTGATATAAAGGCCATCTCACATCTCAGGAGACAAAAGGAAGTAAGAGTGAGATAACATCAGGTTTACTTGATAGGTGATTGCCCTGATGGGTGTTGGAATGACGAATAATGGATGAGCTTGAAGAATATATGGCGGAGGCACAAAGGATGAAATAAGCATGAACAAAATTATTTCAAGCACAATCTAACTCTAAAATAAAAAAATTAAAAATAAAAAAATACAAGGAAACCTGTGGAGCAGTGTAACTGAAAGCCATCAAGTTATTACAAACTTGGTCCGGATTGGATATGGAATTGAGAGTGAGATAAAAACAGGTTTAAAAGTAACTGAAGATTGGTGCAATAGCAAAAGCTCATTTGTCATCTGCAGTCCTCTTTGATTTCCACACCAATCACTGGCATAAACACCTTAACTTTAAGGGAAAGAGAAACTAACGATTATTAGTAGTCACAAGAAGTACACAAATAATTCTAAAAGCCAGCAGGTCACAGCACAATAGCCCTAAATGCCGGTAGTCAGTCAAAACCAATCAAAAACAAACAACTTCACTTTAGCACCATTTCTGTCAAGTACAATATGCTCTGTAACCTGTTTCTGCAACTCTGTTTTAATATCAACCGACTACACCAAGTAATATAAATAGAAATGATACGCCAGTTGGTAGTTCAAACAAAAAATAAAATGAATCTCTTGGTCTCATTAGACAAAGAGGGCACAAGGGAGGGGATTGTTCACATAGAATGAGTTAGGTATTTTGAAGACAGAAACAGAAGGCTAAAAACTAACTATTCAAATGATAAGATTGATTGAACAAAATACGTTAGTTCTCTGACTCCACTACACCCTCTCTGCAACGACTGCAATTAGAATGGATATAATGATGAAGAATCCAAACATCAATCCTACTGTCATTAATCTACATGGGCTAACAAAACTTAAGCCAACAAGCTGATAGCAGATAGTTTCAGTGATGAAATTGCCAAAGCATTGCTTTAGGGTAGTGCAACACTTTACTGGCCGGACCTATTAGAAGCTTTACATTCTGAGCCTTAACCGCATTTTTGAGATAACAATACAACTAATGGCAACCACTATAATTAAACTACACCACTCTACAGGTTACCAAATGAATTTGAACTAGATAAGCAGTAACTATGTAACCTACGTAACTATTGAAATACCACTGAACAATATTCATCAAATAACAAAACACAAGTTATGACACAAGTTTCTGGCTTTTTTCATTCTGAAAGCAGGTCAATCATGAATGTATAATCCGCAAAGAATCCCATAAATTATTCATTTCAAACACAATCAACAGAGAGATTTCAATAATCCTCAATATGATATTACAACCACATCAACATATATTTCAAAATCATCAAATATAAGTTCAATTGGAAAACTCAAATTACTTCCAAAAAAAATCAATCAGTACATAATTCTATCAATCCACTGATTCTTCAATCCATCAAAAACCCCAAAATTATATCAATAGTCAACTAACCAATTAATCAAAATTTCAATATCTAAAACAAAAAACCCATGATCAAAAACCAAAAAGAAAGAAAATTTCACTTACTTTTTATGCTTCCGTCCTTTCTTAGGTCCCCAACCGATCAATTTGGCAATCGGGCACCCACATTTAGCACGAAAAAGAAGAACAGCACGACCATTAGGCGGCGCCATCTTCCTCAACTCAGCTCTAAGACACTCATAATCAGGATTAGACTCAGTCCCACCTTTCCACGGCAATTTATCAATATCATTCGTCCCCGATTTCAAGCAATCCTCAGTCTGCAACTGCAAATCAAATTCCAGAGCCTTCTTCAACCCTTTACACTTAGGGTTATGACATTTCCGAGATCGAAACCCAAACCCAAATCCCCCGCAACAGCAAATCTCGAAGGAAACAGCAACGAGTGCGAAAGAGAGGAGAAAACCCAGAAGGTAAATAAGAGGGAATTGGTGGAGGAGAGAAGAGTGGGAGATGAAGAGGGGAGGAAGGAGGAGAGAAAGGGAGTTGAAGATGTAGGAGAAGTAGGAAGTGAGAAGGAAGGTGCCGGAGAAGAGGACGAGGATGAGGATGAGGAGATCGAGGGTGGCGGTGGCGGAGGGGGAGTGGTGCCGGCAGAAGAGGGTGGAGGAGTGGTGGTTGACGGCGGAGGAGGTGGAGGAAGAGGAAGATGGTTTGCGGGGTTTGGAGAGAGGAGAAGAGGAGGAAGAAGGAGGCATGGTTGTAATGGTGGTGGGGATGGAAGTGAGGAGAGAGAAAATGGGGTGTGGGTTGGGGTGAAGGTGAGGAGGGTGATGGCGCATGTTAGTGTAACAAATGGAGGTGGGGTGATGGGTCAAGGTAGTGGCTTTTTTGGGGTGAGAATGTGAGATTATTCACAAGGAAGGTGGGTCGTTTTTTTTTTAAAAAAAAAAAAAATTAATAAAAATAAAAGGAAAATGATAAACATATACTCTATGACTCCGTGTATAAGTGGAATTTGTTATATACACCCGGCTGCACCGTATACCCATAAATATTTTGTTCTCATTTTGATAATTGTTTTTTTTAACTAATCATCAAATTAAAAACAAAAATCAACAATGGGTTAGTCGGTGTACGGTACACCTAGGAATATATAACAATCTCTCATATAAAAAGCTAAATAAAAAAAATAAGGATATAGTAGCATTAATTGCACCGATCTACGCGTGATTTTGTGATAAATTCCCAACTTGATTTCATTTTAAATTACCTAAAATAAAATTCAGGGAAATTTTTTTTTTTTTTTTTTGGGGGGGGTGGTTTAGTTATTTTTGTTTTTGTTCTTAGAATGAGTGATTTTTTTCCCGTGAAAAATGAAAAAAAATATGAGTCAATTTTTTTTGTAAAGTTGGGGGGTTGAGATTTGTGGTGAGGTTGGGTGGAGAGAGGGGAAAGACATGGGGCGCATGTTAGTGAAAATTTAGTTGAGTAGAATCTAAACTGTGATGACATTTGCAAGTAAAGAGTACACTTGTACTTAAATGGTTTATTTCATGGGATATATTGTTTGTAAAAAAAAATAATAAAAAGGAAAATTATACATGGTAGGTAGAGATGGCAATGGATCGAATTCGGATCGGGTGGAGCTTCACCCGCATCCATCCATTACTCTAATCGCTCCATCCACATTCATCCATCATCCGCTTCACCCATCATCCATATCCATCCGTCCATCATCCGCGGATGAAACGGGTGGAGCAGATGACTAATGGATGAGTATTAAAGTTGAAAAAAAACTCAATAACTTTAATTTTCGGTTATTTGTACAATAGTTTTATTAATTTTATTAATTAAAAAGGAAACAATAACAATATATTGTTTGAAAAATTAATTTGCAACAAAAAAATACATATAATTTTCTTGCACATTTCATATTTTATTATTAAAATTCTTAGATTAAAAAATTAATATATGTTAAACGGGTGGGTGGATGATTAGCGGGTGAAAAAAGTATCATCCATATCCGATCCGATCCATCATCCGCTTCATCCGTCACCCGCTTTTCATCCATTTAATTCGGGTTTTCATCCATTTATTTATTGCGGGTGGAGCGGGTTAGTGGATATCCACTTAATATTGACATCCCTAATGGTAGGTTTAAGGATTCCATTTTTCTACGTGGAAGAACAACTTTTTTTTTTATTTCCAACTCTCTTAAGTGGCACCAAGGTTTTTAAAAATTAATCATAGTGCCCATTTTTTAATTTTTTGGCTAACTTTTATAGTTTTTGGTTAAAAATTAAAAAAAAAATTAAAAAATAAAAAAAAATAAAAAAGAAAAGAAAAGAAAAGAAAGAAAGAAAACCACCAGTAAAGCCACCCACGGTAGCCGGCCCCTGATGTACTCACTGCCCTCGACGCGCCACAACCCCCTCCCCCGCGCCGGCGCACCCTAAACCCTCTCCCTCGGCGTCGACACCTCCCCAACCTCCCTCCCTTCCCTTTCCCTAACCAATTTCGTAATCCTAACACCCATCAATCAAAAACCCCTAAAAGAAGCTGGAAAATTCTGGTTGCCCCTCCCCACACACACAAACCCATAGCTTCGACCTTATCGAGGTGTGGGAGAGGGGCGACCGGATTTTTCCAACGAATTATTAGGTTTTTCGAAGGGTGGAGGTTGGGACTTTTGGTTACGAGATTGGCCTAGTTAGGGTCAGGTTACAGTGGTTAGGTAAGGGGAAGAGAGAGAGGTCAAGGTGGCACCGGGGGAAGAGATCTGGGAGCGCCGACAATAGGTAGCAGTGTAGTTCGCTGGTGGCTAGGTGGATGGTTGAGTGGTGGTTTTTAACCAAAAATTAAAAAAGTTAGCCATTTGTAGGGAATAATTTCAAGCCTTTAAAATCCACTAGCTTGAACCCCACTGTGATCATACACTAAAGTACGGTGGCGTCCAAAAGGGAAGAAGATAGAGCAAAAGAGTCGCCAACAAGTTTTTAAGGAACTTGTAAACCGTTCATAGGATGAAGGTTACACCCCTTAACGATCCAAGAGATCGTCAACTCCATAAGGTCTAGAACCAAATAAGGGTTCGGGGATGAAGGTACAAATTCAACCTAAAAGAGATTGAACCTGCCCTAATAATAGGCCTCTACTTTATTCTGATCGTATTCATGTGCGCTTTGTGACTAACATACAATCAATAGGATTAACCCTAAGCCTGTTTATCTATGTTGGTTGAATATTAATGCACAAATAAATCTATTATTGGCGATCACTTGAATTATAATCAAATTAACCCTAACAAGATTATTAGTATCTTATTAAGCGTGATTACAAGTACCAATTCCCTTTAACATGCATAAAAGGTGTGATCAAGCAATAAATATAAAATAATATATATCAAGCAACAATAATCATAATATCATGAATAATAATTATAAATAAAATAATCATCATCAAAATAATAATAACAATAATATTCACAATCATCATAAATTATAACAATTATAATCATAATCATGTTCATGTTAATATTAAAGCATAATAAAAATAGCAAGATCCTAGGCATGATACTAACAAGATTAATAACAAACCCTAGCATGTCACTAAGCAATAAAAATCAAATCTTTAACCCTAACATGATACTAACATGAATAAATATTAGGAAGAGATCGAACAAAAGACATCATAGCAATCATATTTAATATTAAAATTACCCTAGACATGATACTAGGAATATCATAATAACAATGTAAACATGATTTCTACATCATAATATCAATTAATCAATTAAAGTACTTACTTTGATGCTTCGTACCTCTTTCTAATAACAAAATACACACGTTAGTAACTTCAAGGAAAATAATAAATCAAACAATTAAATTAAATAATTGAAAGAGAGATTTGGGACCAAACCCTCAGAAATTAAACCTTTCACGTCTAGGGCGAAGGCAACTTCGAATATGGCTAGGTGTTTCTAGATCTTGTGAATGCGGAATTTTGTATGAAAAAGCAAGAAAGAATTGAATGCTAAAGAATACTTGAGAATGAGAGAATTCGTGAATTGGTGAATTGGTGAATGAAAACGGAGTTTTTGATACGATATTTATAGAGAAAATCAGCCAAAAAAGATAATTTAACAAAACAGAGTCTGGCGATCGCAAAACAGGATTGGCGCCAACCCTGGCTAGCTGGCGCCAGGCACCAATGGCTAGCGCCCGGCGCCAAGCCTGGTTCTAGGCGCCAAGGCCTGGGGTTGGACGCCAAACTGGATTTCAACGCGTTTTCGAAAATCTGATAAAATTCCCGTACTGGAAGATAAAATAATATAATTTCCTCGAAAATGCTATTTGATCTTGATTAAAACTCTGAAAAGTCAACAAAGTCAACTTATCAATGCTAATTGAATTGGGAATGAAAAGAACCTTCTAGAAGATTCTAGAAGACTAAAACCATTCCTAATTGCATTAGGAATGATAAATCATATTAGGCCCTCCCCTAGATCATTGGGCCGTACATAAAGCTCAAACCGGGCCCAGTTTAGTAAATTGGCCATAACTTCCTCAATATTCATCGGAATTGGGCTTATAATATATCGTTGGAAAGGTCTTTGCAAGCCCTATCCAACTACACCACTATTGGACCCATATCATGGACCAACAAAACTGGATTAGCTGTTTTCTTAAAATAAAGTTTTCCAAAACAGGGAGAAAAGAAAAGAAATAAAACTTTTCGCAACACTAGACCTTTCCACACTTTCGTTTCATTCGATTATGATTCGACGTGAAAGGTACTCATCACCGGGTTTGGTTTTGGGGAGACACAAATGGGTGTCTACAGAAGCCCCCACTTTGACTAAGTTTGGAGAAACGCAAGTTTCGAAAACGAAAGTCAAAGTAACGATAGGGACGGAGAATGATTCAGAACGTTCTGCGATCCTAAATCAATCTTGTAACGCCGATACCTGCAAAACTAGCATTAGTTAAACAGATAAAAGAGTTAAGAAACGCGTATCTTGCACCGTCGAGCACACGTCTCTGAAAGTAACCGATTGTTGCTGCCGCTTTACTGTTGTTTTGATGACCTCCTGCAAGCTAGAGAATGCCATCCCGCTTGAAAACTGCTACGCCTGTAACTGCTTCCAAATTAGAAGATTGCTTCGCCTGAAACTATCCTCTCCGTAATGATAATATTCCACATCCTAGGGAACATCATCGAAGATTATTTCTCTTGAAACAATCCTCATCCGTATTGATAACATTCCACGTCCAAAGGAATACTATCGAAGATTGCTTCTCTTGAAACAATCCTCAGTTGTTTGTGACAACTCTCCACGATCCAGGGAACGCCACCTTGTTGTTTCGATGTTCACTCGTCTCTGAACAATGAGCTTCTTTTTTATATGAATCCAATTTTCGCTGTGATAGTCTTCGAAAAGATCACCGCTCTTTAATCCTTAATGCTGCCATGCTAGTACGTCGGCGCTTTGCTGCTTGTGAACCAGTATGTCGGTGCTTTTGCTGTGATGACAATCCTCTTTTCTTTGGGAATAGTTGCCAACACAACTCTTGTATGATGTATGACAATCCGATTTAGGGAAAGTTGTCAATACCACGTAACAATCCATCCTTGGAAATGTTGCCACGATGAAGCGACAATCCGTATCTCGGAAAATTTGCCAAAATCCAATTTTTGGAAAAGTTGCCAATGCTTCGTAACAATCTTTCATAAGAACTTTGCTACGATCGACAATCCACATCTTGGAATATAACTCTTGAAAGCAATCCACCTTGGAAATTTGCCAACGTTGTGCGACAATCCTTTTGGGAAAATATTGCCACTATTGACAATCCGCGTCTTGGAACATTTGCAAAAAAGAGTCGATCGACAATCCACTTCGGGAAAATTTGCCACTTGCTGAAGACAATCCACGTTGAGGAACTTTTGCCGAAATTTATGATGAGTAGAGACCTACGACAATCCTTTGGGAAATTTTGCCATAGGGAACTGGGTGTATGACAATCCAATCTCAGAAAACTTGCCAGCGATCTATGAATGTATGACAATCCGAACTTGGAAAAACTTGCCAACAAAGAAGGAGCACGACAATCCACGCTTGGAAACCTTGCCAGAGATGACAATCCAATCTTGGAAAAATTGTCGTTTGAAGAAGATGCACGACAATCCATTTTTGGAAATATTGTCAGTTGGGGATGACAATCCAATTTTTGGAAAACTTTGTCGTTTAATAAGAATGCGCGACAATCCATATTTGGAAATATTGTCGTTTAAGTGCTTGCTTTTGAACCGATTGTAATGAGCCAGTGTTTTAGGCGCTTAAGCTAAGCGAGACGATTTTTTTTGTCAGGTCAATCACTTACTACGATTGTAATCGAGCCGACTACTAATCATGCCAAATTGCTTATAGGGGCTAACTGGCGTACCAAGGAACCCGAAATTGCTGCATGAGGTCGAAATCACCTTTCTGGGAGGCTTCGAGCTCTGTCGTTGCTGAGATATCTCTGGCGTGAAGAATTGGAGTAGGGTCTTCCCTATTCTGCTGCACCTGTATTTATTTTTGACTATAGAACTTTGTCAATTTCTTTAATTATCTTAGGGTTGACCTAATGTTTAGCATTGCTTGACTCATCGACTTGACACGACTCAAGGCATAAACTTGACTCGCTGTGATTGACTCGACTCAAAGTGTTTGACACATGTATTAGACTCAAATCAAAGTGATATGACACGACATGACTCAGTGTGTACATAACTTGTGTGTGCATTGTAATGTGATCGTGCGACTCGAAAATGCAGAAAAGCAAAAATTTTCCGTCATTTTTGTGGAGGGTACCGACTTTCTCCCGAAAAAGAAAGACGCGAAAAAGAAAATCAAAAGTTTGAAGATGCATGTTGAATGAGCTTAGTCAAATGTTGTTTGATACTATCTCTCAAGGTTCAAGGATTAATTCATCCTAGGCTATCTCAACTGTTGACTCCATGATGAAAGTATTTGGGTAACTTAGGCACGGAGGCTAAGCACTTCATACTTCGTGATGCAATGACCATTATGGTTGATGAGTGATGTTGATATGACAAGGCATGCTTCAGCGTTGTGTTAAGATTTCATGACAAAGGGTTCCTAAGGGAAGTATATTTGGTCATGTATCTGTGTAGTGTGTGAAAGTGACACTAAAGCTAGGCCGCAAGAGCTAAGTGTGTGGGAAAATATTATTGTTAGAAGAGCCAAATAATGGTGACTCTTAGGCTAGGTAAGCTAATGATGTAGGGATCAAGCCCCCAAGTCTAGCTTTAAGTGAAAAGGGATGAGCATAGTAAATCCCTTGATATGATCATGGTAAAAGTGTGTGAATGTGAATATGAATGCATTTTTATTACGGCCGCACCTCGATGTGAGGTTGCCTACGTATCCGTTAGTAATCAGGCCAAACATAGCTCTAGCCGAACCTCGCACAAGTGTGTATACCTCAAAAAGATCTTTTTAAGGGTTGTAACGTGGTTAGGCTAAAGGCTGAAGAAGAAGGGGGATAAAGGCTCAAGACCCTAGATAAGCCCCCAAGGTGTGCAACCTCGCTTTTGAATCTTTATATTTTTATGCTTGAGTTTCTACTCTTTTTTAGCTCTCTTTGCTTTAGCATTTATTTTATTTTTGCAAGTGTGGGCAATCCCGATCATGCGGTCTTTCACTCACTTGGCATTCATGTTTCTCAGGCACGGTACTGAGCACTCGATAAGAGACGCAATCTGAGACGTGTTCTTATCAAAGATACTTTCATATCAAAGACATTGGAACACTTACCCTTTTGTACACTTTTATTTATTTATTTTTTGCTATTTTTGCTATCTTTTGAATTAGTCAAATCACTCAAGCTTTGTTCTTTGAAAATTGCATAAGTTGCACACCATCCCATCCCAAGGTTAGGTAGATGTAGGTTGAAAAAAGAAGGGTCTATCGTTAGACGAGGCTCAAAGTGGTTTATGAAGAAAGGATCGCATATTTGAAGGGTGAAAGGTGACATGATGTGGCTACAAGGGGTGCCTCAAATCATTGGTATACCTTATGCTTAATTCGACATGGTTTTTTTTATTTTTTTTTATTTTTTACGATGCAATGTAATGTGATGATCATATGCAAGGAAATAAATGCTCATTTTATTAAAAGAAAATAAAGAATCTACAAAATTAATCTAACGAAAGGAAAAGGTGCTTATGCTAGACTTATTGGGGAAAGAAAAGATGAAAAAGAATAGAAAAAGAGGCCATGAGATCTTGTCGTTGAAGCTCGCCTCTTGTCTTGTGTCATTCACTTCATCATCACCCAGTCTTCTCGCTAGCTAGAGGCAATGGGACCTTGTTTGCTTCTATGAGGTCTTGAATGAGATTTTGAAACCTGTAGCATTCATCAGTGGTATGACCGTTTCCTCGATGGTACTTGCAATAGGAATTTGGATTCCATCTCGAAGATCGATTTTCTGGTGTTGGGTCCTCGGTAGGGCCAATAGGTTTGATTAATCCTCTATCATAGAGACGATCGAAAGCAGCATCGTAGGTCATTCCGATGGATGTGAACTCTCGCCTGGGTTTCCTTTTAGATCCTTGATTGTCCATGGCTAAGACATCATTATGGTCAAAGGTACTAACATTATTACTAGAGTGGGCGTTTTCGGAAGAAGAAGGATTGTCGCTCTTGTTTCCTTTCCAGCCACCGTGGTTACTATTGTTAGTAGTTTTTTGCTTTGCGAGGTCGTCTTCGATTTCAATTTCGATGTCATAAACGGCCTTGAAAGTATTCAAGTTGTGTTGATATTTTAAGTGCTTTGAATACTTTTCTTGGAGATTCTTGATAAACATCCTCACAGACTCCTTTTCGGTGGGGACCTCAATCATCTTAGCGGAAGTTTCCCTCCATTTATTAAAGAAAGAAGTAAAGCCTTCATTCTCTTTTTGTCTTAGCATCTCAAGTTGTCTATGGTCGGTTTCAACTTGGATATTGCACTTGTACCTATCAACGAAAGCGTTCACTATCGATTCCCAGGTAGAGGTTTTCTCCTTGTCAAGGGAGAAGAACCATTGTTGGCAAACGGTTTCAAGAGATAGTGGGAACAGAGAGGGGAAAACCTTCTTATCGATACCCTTAATGCTCATTATAGTTTCAAAAGCTCTTAGATGGAAGTAAGGGTTATATGTTGCCTTGAATTTAGGGATGTCAGTGGCGTTGAACTTATGCGGAAGAAGTTCCTTGTCCAGCGAGACCCCTTGTGAACTCATGCCCTGAAATTTATAGTCACTAGATAGCTTGCTTAGACTCTCTTGCATGAGGTTCATTTGTTGTTGCTTCACGGGATCATCGACCCTAAGTGCGAGAAGTTTCAGTGTCTCAGTCACGTTAGTCAATTGACTCCTAAGTTCATTAACTTCCTCTTGAATTGCCATTATCTTCTTAGCCTTTCTCTTTTGACGAATCGGTTTATCAAAAAGTAAGACTTGAACAAAGGTGTTGTCCTTGATTAATCGCCCTTCTCTCCTCGACCAAGTACTGTGGAAAAGGAATTTGGGGATACTTATTGTTAATTATTTGACTCAAACTTTATTCAACATGCAATGGATGGAGGAAGTGAAGAAAGATGGAAGAATGCGAAAGAAGATTTAGATGGAGGGATATGAAGAATTAGGAATAGAATGTACCCCCCAACTCAAATGACGGAAAAGACCGACTCATGCATGGACCTAAGACATGGCCATGGTGATGTACTCAACGTGTGTGCTAAGACTAGTGAGTGTAGGTGATATATTAAGACTCGTGTCATGACCATGTGGCTAGACTATGTGACTAAGACTCGATTAATGACTTGACAAGGTGTTATTGACAGCGAAAATTAACCGAATTAATTAGTAAACTGGTTAATTAGACTTTAGGTGACGACTCGACAAATAATCCAAACTGTCGGCCAAGCGACAGAACTGGCGTCACACTGTGGTGGTTGGCGCCAGACAATTTAGTTAACGTCTGGCGCTACACACCATAGTGTGGCGCTACAGCTCAGACTTTGGCGCCAATAGTGGAACTTCGGTCTGGGACTATTTTCGGTATTATTAGTCAGCTGGGGTATGCCTAAAGTCGTACTAGGTCAATTCCGATTGAAAACTAAAAGACTTTATTGACTCAAATTAATTAATTAATTAGGCAAAGTTCTTTAAGTCATTAATTTACTTATTCTCAACACAAATCAACAAACGATTAAGGGAAACATAGAATATATATGCACAACAAATAATGCACAATTAGTCAAGTAGGCACAATATGATGCAATGCGTTCGCAACCTAACCATGGCTCTAGTTCTCTAAAGTTCGGGATATGGTTTAGTCAATAGAGGGTCCATGGTTAATTGTCCGGATGCACCGCGCGGAAGCCTAACCGTGAAGGGTTGGCGCGAGTGGATGGGACACCGCGAGTTTTAGAAAAAAACTCGCTTCCATGGTTTGGTGAATTCAACATCTCGGATGTACCCTTTGTTGCACGGAGCGTTCAATCGGGTAGATGGAGCATGAATTCCCAGAGGGTTATGTCCATATGTAGAACACATATGGGTTTCAGAAAAGTGAGAAAAAATTCAATCAGGAAGTAGGATCGAGCAAACAATACGAAAAACCGGTCGAAATTAGAACGCATATTTCTGGCTCGGTATTGGGGGAAATTGGCGCCAGCAAACAGAGACTGGCGCCAGATTTTAACTGTAGCGCCTGGCGCCAATGCTGGCGTCTGGCGCTACGGCCAAAAGTCTGGCGCCAAGCTCTGGCCCCTGACGCTACTTCCCACATGCCTCAGCAGCTTTCTGTGCTCGATAAAATCTTCCAGTTTCGCGCGATGTTATTTCGGTCCTAGTTGTGAAAGATATTTCTCAAATTTCCTACGTGTAAAATCCTATGTTTTTTACTCATTATGGATGGTCTTTCCAATGAGAACCTTTTTATGCATATGACAATAATGTTAATCAAAATTACGCACATGAAATACTTAGAACTTTTCGAGTCTCATCCACTCATTCTAAATCATTGCCGAAACAAATTCAGGAATTAAAATAGAAACCCTCCCCAGTGGAGTCGCCAAAAAACTGTAGGGAATAATTTCAAGCCTTTAAAATCCACTAGCTTGAACCCCACTGTGATCATACACTAAAGTACGGTGGCGTCCAAAAGGGAAGAAGATAGAGCAAAAGAGTCGCCAACAAGTTTTTAAGGAACTTGTAAACCGTTCATAGGATGAAGGTTACACCCCTTAACGATCCAAGAGATCGTCAACTCCATAAGGTCTAGAACCAAATAAGGGTTCGGGGATGAAGGTACAAATTCAACCTAAAAGAGATTGAACCTGCCCTAATAATAGGCCTCTACTTTATTCTGATCGTATTCATGTGCGCTTTCTGACTAACATACAATCAATAGGATTAACCCTAAGCCTGTTTATCTATGTTGGTTGAATATTAATGCACAAATAAATCTATTATTGGCGATCACTTGAATTATAATCAAATTAACCCTAACAAGATTATTAGTATCTTATTAAGCGTGATTACAAGTACCAATTCCCTTTAACATGCATAAAAGGTGTGATCAAGCAATAAATATAAAATAATATATATCAAGCAACAATAATCATAATATCATGAATAATAATTATAAATAAAATAATCATCATCAAAATAATAATAACAATAATATTCACAATCATCATAAATTATAACAATTATAATCATAATCATGTTCATGTTAATATTAAAGCATAATAAAAATAGCAAGATCCTAGGCATGATACTAACAAGATTAATAACAAACCCTAGCATGTCACTAAGCAATAAAAATCAAATCTTTAACCCTAACATGATACTAACATGAATAAATATTAGGAAGAGATCGAACAAAAGACATCATAGCAATCATATTTAATATTAAAATTACCCTAGACATGATACTAGGAATATCATAATAACAATGTAAACATGATTTCTACATCATAATATCAATTAATCAATTAAAGTACTTACTTTGATGCTTCGTACCTCTTTCTAATAACAAAATACACACGTTAGTAACTTCAAGGAAAATAATAAATCAAACAATTAAATTAAATAATTGAAAGAGAGATTTGGGACCAAACCCTCAGAAATTAAACCTTTCACGTCTAGGGCGAAGGCAACTTCGAATATGGCTAGGTGTTTCTAGATCTTGTGAATGCGGAATTTTGTATGAAAAAGCAAGAAAGAATTGAATGCTAAAGAATACTTGAGAATGAGAGAATTCGTGAATTGGTGAATTGGTGAATGAAAACGGAGTTTTTGATACGATATTTATAGAGAAAATCAGCCAAAAAAGATAATTTAACAAAACAGAGTCTGGCGATCGCAAAACAGGATTGGCGCCAACCCTGGCTAGCTGGCGCCAGGCACCAATGGCTAGCGCCCGGCGCCAAGCCTGGTTCCAGGCGCCAAGGCCTGGGGTTGGACGCCAAACTGGATTTCAACGCGTTTTCGAAAATCTGATAAAATTCCCGTACTGGAAGATAAAATAATATAATTTCCTCGAAAATGCTATTTGATCTTGATTAAAACTCTGAAAAGTCAACAAAGTCAACTTATCAATGCTAATTGAATTGGGAATGAAAAGAACCTTCTAGAAGATTCTAGAAGACTAAAACCATTCCTAATTGCATTAGGAATGATAAATCATATTAGGCCCTCCCCTAGATCATTGGGCCGTACATAAAGCTCAAACCGGGCCCAGTTTAGTAAATTGGCCATAACTTCCTCAATATTCATCGGAATTGGGCTTATAATATATCGTTGGAAAGGTCTTTGCAAGCCCTATCCAACTACACCACTATTGGACCCATATCATGGACCAACAAAACTGGATTAGCTGTTTTCTTAAAATAAAGTTTTCCAAAACAGGGAGAAAAGAAAAGAAATAAAACTTTTCGCAACACTAGACCTTTCCACACTTTCGTTTCATTCGATTATGATTCGACGTGAAAGGTACTCATCACCGGGTTTGGTTTTGGGGAGACACAAATGGGTGTCTACAGAAGCCCCCACTTTGACTGAGTTTGGAGAAACGCAAGTTTCGAAAACGAAAGTCAAAGTAACGACGTGTGATCAGCATTATGTATCCCTTCAAGGTCAAATCAAGTTAACAATGTTAGATAATGAAAACGTTTGTCATCATAGAAGAAACTCAAGCATCTCACTAACTGTTTTATTCACTTTTGCTGTCCGATGCTGGGAGTTCAGAGAGGAGTGATGAAAGAACTCATCCCTCATACGATAACATTGTTGGATGGCCGAAATGGACTAAAACATCAGGAGAATGCATACTACATGATTACATTAAATCCTTGTACTCCGGGAAAAGATTGAAATCCTAGCTTAGGAACATCAAAGTAACAAACATTCCAAGTCGCCGCTCATTTGGACTCACTAGATGATCAAAGCAATAGCTACCAAAAAGAATATAATGAGAAGAGAGCTAACACATTGCATGACTATCCTTATAGTGGATTATTGCGACAAGGGACAGAGGGAGTAACAAAAATTCCAACAGCGTTTACTCAGGCACAGTTGCAATCATTATGAACATATTCGATTGATCTTCCATAAGCTACTTCCTCCTCGAAAGAAAGTTGAACAGACAAAAAAAGCTAAGGATTTAAACCCAAAAAAACTAATGAATGAATCCCATATATCACAAAAATATTCACAAGCTTATGAACAATTAAGATTAAAGTAGATAAGACGGGAAAAACATACAAGGGAAAATTTGCAACAAGGGAGCAGCAACTTGTGAAAGAATCAAGGAGAGAACAACAAAGCCAGTAAAGAGGCCACAATAGGCGATCCTAGCTGACTTCTTTGTCATCCAAGAGAACCCTGGCATTATCACTCACTCTATAACAACGATTGCTACGTGTTATTATATTCACCTGAATGTTAATCAAGGACATAACAGGGGAGTTTCTCGTGTTGTTAAACCCTTCAATCTCCTTGATGATACGAGTCAACCCCTCATATTGACAATGACAAGTTTGGATTAACAGGTTGGTGGTTTGGAATCGAATTTTCACCAAAATCATACATAGTAGTACATTATAACTATAAATCTTCTGTTGGAAGTTCTTGAGTGAAATACAAAGAAAGGTGAGAGGAAATAAAAGAGGTAGTCCCACTTTGATAATTTATCAAAGCTTTATGTCGTTTATTCATTGGAGTAGTTTTGTACTACTTGTTTGAGAAGCGGTAAGTGGGTTATGGATATATCTCTTAATACCCATTATTATTGACGGTTTATTGTTATTGGAATATTGTATCTATTACAATATTCATGGTCTATTCGTTTGAATTAAGTCGTTGAGAATGTCATTGATAATTCGGGGGTTACGCTCATTCATAGTCGATTATAAATGCCTAGTCGTTGCCTCCTTGATTACTCATTTCATTAGTTGGTCAATGACACTTAATACTCCACTTATTAAGGTTGGCCGTTGTCTTCTCTACATATATATATTCAAGCTTCTTTGGGTTCCATAAGACACGCAAAAATCAGCTATCTTTTACCCTCTTTAAATTTATCCCTTCGGTTTTTGGGCAAGTATTCTGGTTCCTATCGGGTTTGTGAGTGCACACAAATTCCGGCGCCGTGCTTATCCTGGAGGGCGACCGCTCGATATCTACTGCACCGGGGTAGCGCGGAATCGTTTTTTAGGTCAGTGGTTTACCACGACGCGGCAATTGTCCATTTGATCTACACAACATTGAGATAAGTATTTTTCGTTTAATTTGCTTATTTACTAACAATCTAAAAGACGATGTATTGATTCCAAATATATGATTGCTTATATGTCGAAATTGCAAATTCTTTGTTTTAAGAATTATGAGCTTTCACATGTTAGTTAGGATGCGGTTTTATTTGGATCAATTTTGTGTTGTGTACTTGTGTACTAATTCTATGATGAATAATTTCATGGAATAGAATTTATTAAATTGATGGTTGTCCGTTACTATGAGAAGGGCTATAATGTGAATAATGTATAATGGAAAGTTTGGTCTAGATTTCGCAGTTGACTAATCTGAAAGAATTTTTCGGTTATTCCTTATTTGTTGAATCATTTAAATTATCATATAAGGTTTTGGTTTTACTTGGACCATATTTTGTACATTTGTTGCGTATGTGACGAGATGAGTTGTATTGAAATAAGAACCATCTTCTTGTTATTAGTTATCATGTGTTTATAGAGTATTTGTTCTATACTTTGATTTATAATTTATAATTAGTGGGTAATGCTAAAGCTTGTAGAGTATATTGCTTTATGTCCATGTTATATATGAATGTTAATTTTATTTGCAATGATTAATATAATGGCAAATATGTTGGTTATTGACTTATTTTATATGTCCACTTGGTTACTCATGAGCATGTGAGAGTATACTACGAGGTATATGAGTATACCTTATGTTATTTAGTAATTGGACCTTTATATTTTGTTATCAATTCTCCACTTTTCTTAATGGAAATTTTGTTTGGTTTATTGCTGGGCTTCTTTACATGAGCAATACTAATGATCTATATGTCTAGTACTAAATTTATTTTACTAATGACTTATGGCATGTATACTGTGACTAATTGAGGCTTAGTAGTGCTTTCATATTCTGTAAGTATTTGTAACATCTATTTAGATTATGTTTTTGGGTTAATCTTTAATTGGTTTGTGATAATTGTGGTGTGCTTACAGTTGATGTGTTAGAACCTGAAGGGTCTGCATTATTAGTTTTTATTTGGGATACACAAAGTTAAATAGTTAACGATTATCATGTGATTCATGCATGGTACTTATATGATTCCCATGCCATTCTTGCTGACCAAACTATTGAGGAGGCCAAAGTTGTTAGTACATTTTTGTTGGTCAGGAAGTCATTGATATTGGGATTTTTCAATTATATTGTTGTCCACGGAATTTCGAGAGCAGTCAATTGAAGTTACGATGGCATCTTGAAGCTCATATTTATAATGAGGACGATTGGGTATCTCATAGAGGTCTTACTCATGTTACTTGATTTGATTCAAGGGAGGTTCATTCTAAACCAAGTCTCGTGTTATTATGTTTATCATCTGGTTTAATTCCTAGTAATCATCTTAACAAATATATGCTTTTGTGGGTGTTGACAAAGTACGTTGAATGTTGAATTTGTCAATTAAATATTTGTTGAATGATTAATAGAAAGTAAAAGTTATAATGTCGATATTTTATAAGTATGACAATATATGGCACATAATCAGTTGCCGTTAATTTGTTGGTTCTACATTTTGTGGAGTAACTTATTATTCAGTAGGATGCTTTTGAGCAATGTTTTAATTTTTTTTTTTGAGGTGCATGTATGTACTCCGAGTACTACTTTTATCATGATTCATGTATGTGTTGAGTATAGAGTTGAGATGTACTATATATGTCAATTGCTTGAATCCATGATATGAAATACTCGTATTGAGAAGCTTTATTCATAACTCAATTGATCTCATTACTTTATCCTCGGTTTAACATGTTTGTGTGAAACTTATAATTCTCAAACTTGTTGAGTTTTGTGAAGGGAAATTATGTGATAATTTTACTTAAGGAGATTGTATGGCTTTCTCTTTGGAGAATTTTCGAGTAAAGTATTTTGGGAATTGACTACGATTTTCTAATATTTTATGATGGTTTATTGTTACCGCCTATGACTCTTTATTGTGTTATAATTCTTTATGAATAAAGCATGAGTAATTTGTAAATGCCTTGAATTTTATATGGTGGCTTGGGAGTTAATATTTTGAGGTATTGTTGAATTATTATCCTTGATTAATTCAATGTTTCAAAGATCTCTGCTCTTGTCCACCTTATATGTTATTATACCCAGTGTTATGACATAGTTGTGAATTTTTCCCAACCATATATTTGTTTATGCTCTATTTTGGTATTTGAACCTTGTCCTTTCATGTGGGGGTTTTTATATCCAAATATTTCATTCATTAAGAATGTGGGTGCATTGGTAAGGGTTTTGAATCAGACTTTGTTGTCCAATGTGGGGGAAGTAATAAAGAATCAGTGTTGGACTCAAAGTCTTGCTTAGTTTTTGCTTGATAAATTGCATATCCTAATTGATTCTTTATTGAATAAATTGTCTTTGAGCATATATGTGTATTATTACTATGGTTCAAGTGGTTGGATATCCAAGCTGGATTACTTGACTCTAGTAGGAATGAGAGGCATTAATGTTAAAATTTTCTATTGTTTAATGCAAAGCCTAAAAGTGGTTAATTGAGCTAAAGATGGTTTATGATTGAGTTTTCCTTACAAGTTTGTTTTGGTATCTCTATGTCTTTAGAGTATTTACTTTAAAGCAGTGAAATATCATGAATGATTGTTTCTGTGGAAGAAGTCATTGAATATTAGTTAGATTATGTCTAACTATGTATAGATTTTTACAGTCTTTTTCCTGGGATTGTGATGCTTAATATCTCTTCTATGGATTGTGTTGCTAATTCACTGAGTTATCGTTGGAAGTCTTTAAGGCTAAACTTGTGATGGATGAGTCATTGCTATAATATAAAGTTTTTTATCTTATTGATCATATAGGAGAAATTAGTGTCCATTTGGTAGTCTTATGTTTCTTGGGAACTATGCTTAATCTGATATTGCTTTTTATGTAAGTAGATTAAGCAAGTATACTCTTAACTCGAGCAATGACCATCGGATAGTTTTGAGGAGGTTGCATAGGTACTTGAAAAGTACAAAAGATAAGAGTTTGCACTATTGCAAGTTTCCATGAGGTCTTGAAGTTCGACAATGAGTTCAAACTCAAGCGGTTATGTTTGCACCACTAAGTGGTGAAACTATGTTTTGGAAATTGTGCAAAGCAATCTTGTTTTGTTATGTTTGTTTTGGAATAATCTAATTTATTTCTCTTGAATTGACAGGTTATGAGGCAAGATGGTCAAGAGTGCAGGGCTCTTATGAGCAAATGTGCTTGCAAATATCCCATTATAGGGGAATTTGTTATGATTTGCAAGTTGAGGTTACTTTTGATTGAACCATGCCTATAATAGTTGATGTCAAAGATAATTTTGTCGAATGGGGTGATATCACTAGACTACATAAAGTCTAAAAATGTTACGGATCCGTTATCTAAAGGCCTATGGAAAAAAAAAAACTAGTTTTGGAAACATCGGAAGAGATGGGGCTAAAGCCCGTGGTATGAATTGTGAAATAGTGAACTCCTACTCACCATGAGTTCAAAGGGGAACATTATGTCATAATTCGGAAGCACATTTTTATTTTATTTTTCCATCTCTAGATGTTTGTTTGTGCTTAGCTACAAATGAGAATGAGGTTGAGCATACGACTCTTAATGAACCCATATCCATATTTTTGGAGGTGTGTTGTAGCTCACACTTGATGGAGTTCACCTACTTAGGTGTGGAAGTGTGGCCGCTTCCTATGAGTATTTCGTGGGCTTATACTCTAGAGCACCTATGAGCATCCAGGCTGGACGTATGGCCAGTATAATGCGTCACCTTTATTCGCGGAATTTCAGAATATTATACATGCTCAATTGTGTGGCTCAAAGTGACGGGTTCCTAACTCCCTATTAAGTTCAAGACGAAGGTCACTTGGTAGGTGAGGGATCATAGCTTGATGTCCACTATGTGTTAATTCAAGTCGCGAGACATTGACACTTATGCAATTGTTTTGTTTTGCCCAAAACCAATTTTCTTTCTTTCTTTCTTTCTTTCACATCTTCGAACCTGTGGGGGATTGTTGGAAGTTCTTGAGTGAAATACAAAGAAAGGTGAGAGGAAATAAAAGAGGTAGTCCCACTTTGATAATTTATCAAAGCTTTATGTCGTTTATTCATTGGAGTAGTTTTGTACTACTTGTTTGAGAAGCGGTAAGTGGGTTATGGATATATCTCTTAATACCCATTATTATTGACGGTTTATTGTTATTGGAATATTGTATCTATTACAATATTGATGGTCTATTCGTTTGAATTAAGTCGTTGAGAATGTCATTGATAATTCGGGGGTTACGCTCATTCACAGTCGATTATAAATGCCTAGCCGTTGCCTCCTTGATTACTCATTTCATTAGTTGGTCAATGACACTTAATACTCCACTTATTAAGGTTGGCCGTTGTCTTCTCTACATATATATATTCAAGCTTCTTTGGGTTCCATAAGACACAGAAAAATCAGCTATCTTTTACCCTCTTTAAATTTATCCCTTCGGTTTTTGGGCAAGTATTCTGGTTCCTGTCGGGTTTGTGAGTGCACACAAATTCCGGCGCCGTGCTTATCCTGGAGGGCGACCGCTCGATGTCTACTGCACCGGGGTAGCGCGGAATCGTTTTTTAGGTCAGTGGTTTACCACGACGCGGCAATTGTCCATTTGACCTACACAACATTGAGATAAGTATTTTTCGTTTAATTTGCTTATTTAGTAACATCTTCATCTTGTCACTATCATGGAAAATAAATAATAAATAAAGCTCTAATCATTCTGTTGATGTTGAAGTGTTGAACTTGTCCATCTTACAATGTTTTTTTATGTGTCTCGTTATCCATCACCATAATAAATAACAATTATTGTGTGATTCTTGACCATGTTGGTGGATTGTGTTAGGAATCTTTTAAGACGTAAGGAAAACCATAAAAAAAAAAAAAAATAAGCCACAGTTAGTACATATGGTATGAACATTTTGATTCCTGATACGCGAATACAACTTTTATACAGATTAAACCAAATTTCATTCATTCCATACGTCTGTCACCTGGCAACCCAAACTTGTCATTGTCAATATATAAATTGTCTAAATAATTTCATTTCATTCAAATTTAAAGAACCAAACCATAAAAATGTCTTGCAAAATTTTAACAATCTCCCAGGAAAGAAAATGTCATTCCTTGTAGCAAACCACATTCCTTACACACTAGATTTATATACAAATATCGTTATTCGAGATCTAAGATTTGCTCTACTGGATAATTTTGACACATGAAGTCTAAGAGAGGGCATAATTACACAAGCCTTACCTAAACACTGTACATGCTTTCTTACCTATCTCAAGCTCCAAACGTCAAACAGTCATTGGCATGAAAGTTTGAGAATCGAGCTATTGATAGGCATGGTGAGCTATATAAGAATTAAAGAACATAATTCTCACAAATTAACTAAAGAATTCGCGATCTGGCATCAGTATAGGCGCCAAAAGAGACCAAATGTAAAGTCCTGCAGTCACCCATTCTGTGCAAATTTTCACCCAGACAGAAGCCCAACCAACATCAATTAGATCTGCGCTGTCAGACGAACTGGTCCATCCCGAGAGCAGCATGGCAGAGTACATGCTAGCGAGGGCAAATATCAGATGAAAGAAAGTGTATGAATAACTGACAGGACGGGATTCCGAATCCTTTTTGTCGCCAGCTTCTGGGTCGTCTGAGGTCAGAAGAGGGGTAGTAGCACCTGCAATGGACACCAAATTCAAGAATTGGTGAATAGTCAAGAAACGTGTCAGAATTCAGTTAAATTTTACTCTAGTCGGCAGAAGGGTAAGACAGCAATGAGAGAACATAGAAGACCAGGTGACTGTAGAATTGAGAAATCCTTACAAGCCTGCAAGATCTAATCATGCGTACATAAAGCATTGAATTTCTGTGAATACATTTGGGTATTTATACCTGCTCTTGGAGATGAGGGGGGTGATAGAAATGCCTTTGATGAGCCAGCACGAACAGCTGAGTACAAGACTGAGAGCACGGTTGTGATCAATCCAAGGACAAGGGTGCTTGTGGAAACAGCTTTGGATTTGTTATGTAGGCCATTGCAAATGTAATCACGAGGTTCACTTTAAAGACCAGTGTAACATACATAAGCACAGTAGACAGAAATTACTGAGGTCAGCAAGAGGTTTCCAATGACCTGTTCACAATTTAACACATCAATAGCTAAATCAGCATTGTCTTTCCACACAAAAATTATCCTATATAGATAAAGCAACATTCTCTCATTATGCATAAATCCTAATCTTGGCATCAAGCTACTAAGGCCAATCGAGCAGAGATCATAGCCGAATTGACATCCACTGTCCATAGAGAGAGGGAGAGCATACAATTGTACAAACCTAACTAAGGTCAATTATGCTCATATGAAGTCGAATTTTGCAATACTTTTGCACATCTTACCATGGGAAGTTCCTATGGGGTAAGACCACAATTCAAAAGAAATTGGTTCCACAAGGGTACAAGCAAACTGGGCAATACGGAGAAATAAATCTACAAGGATTAGGGATTTCTAAGAGGTGTAATGCAAGCAGTGAAGCTCTTCAGTTTTCATGACCAAGACAAAGGTTCTATGTCCTTTTGATTATGATTTGCAGACTGGTTAGTTCCAATGGTGATACAAATGATGCACGTGAACATAATAATAGCGAGATGCATGTACATATATAATAATAGATCTAATCAGAAACTTAGTGTTATCTTTTTTAGACTCAGAATTCTCAGTTTCCTTACTTGGTTTAATTTTGTGGTAAAATTCAAATTTGGTTGATGATGAGCTATATATTTAAGTACCTCTAAACATCAGATTATCTTCCCTTTCCGAGCATCTATTGCGACCCATACCAACAACATATCAGTCAGGCTTGAAGACCACCCATCACCTAAATCATGCAAAAAAATATTTTGAATGAGTTATGGGGAATTGAGATTTTAATTATGCAATAGATTTTTATTATTAAAATTCTTTTATTTATGGAAATTTTGTCAAAAACTGTTAGTGAATATGCTTAATATTCCTTCATCCCTTTGTATTCTTGTAATTATTATTGAGTAGCTTTATGTATTCTCTCATAATTAGGTTGTAATATTGGACCTATATAATCTGGCAATGAGAATGCAATCTCTGAGGAGAATCACACAACTTCATTATCTTACATGGTATCAGTTGCCTACGGGTGACTCTTCATCCCTTTCTCGACCCTTAGCCTACCGTAGCATTCTAACAGCCATCATCTCTCCTTCCGTCATTGATGGCCGGCGATGATGCAACTCCTCCACCTCCCCCTAACACCTTCCAACCCGCCTATGCCGTCAACAACATCAAAAATCTAATTAGCATCACCCTTGATCAAGAAGAAGGGCAATACGCCACATGGGTTGAGCTCTTCCATATCCAAGCCTGTGCGTACAACGTTCTTGACCATATTGATGCCTCCGTTTCTCGGCCAACGGATATTGATGATGCGACATGGACAAGGTTAGATGCCATTGTGAAAGGTTGGATTTACAGTACTATCTCCAAAGACCTTGTTCACACCATCATGAAGCAAGGTGCAACCGCTCTTGAATTATGGAATAGTCTTGAAGAGGTTTTCCATGACAACAAGCACACTAGGGCCGTGTATTTGGAGGAGAAATTCAACAACACTCGACTTGAGAATTTTGCTAATATGGCAGATTATTGCAAAGAGATCAAGCTTCTTGCCGATCAATTAAGCAACGTCGACAACCCGGTCTCCGATAGAAAGATGGTTCTCCAAATGATCTCTGGTTTACCAAAAGGGGAGTATGACACGGTTGCCGCTCTTATTTCCCAAACCGAACCAACCCCAAGCTTTAGCAAGGCTCGTTCTATGTTCTTGCTAGAGGAAACACGAAAGTCAAAGCAAGATGAGCATGGTCAACAAGCCCTCATTGCTCAACAACCACCACCTGCCGCCAGTGCACCGCCGCCACCTCCACAGCAGCAGTCCGATAACCACCGTGGTGGGGCAGGACGTGGGGGGAGGGGTCGTGGCAGAGGACAAATCAAGAATGGGAAGGGGCGTGGAAGGGGGCGTAATTCGAACCCCTCACAACAGCAGCAGTCCAACGACCCACAATTTGGGGCCCAACAGGCTCCTCAATGGGGAGGGCAGCCCATTTGGCAGCAAACCCAACCTGGCCAGTGGGCCTCCCCCCCTTGCCCATTCCCTACAAGCCCAATGCAGCAATTTAGAGGGCAGCCCCAACCATCTATTTTAGGCCCAAGACCAAATCAGAATCAAGCCTACTTTGCTAGCCCAAGTCAATCCGGATATGGTCCTCTCATGACTCCCACTGAATTTGGTCAAGCCTATAGCTCCATGAGCTTCCAAACTCCCGACAACGGATGGTACATGGACACGGGGGCCACTTCTCATATGACTCGTGATTCGGGTAATTTTTCTAAATTGTATAATTTGAGCATTCCTCAATATATTTTGGTCGGTAATGGCAACCGCATTCCAATTCATGGCTATGGATCCACCACTACTCCCCCACCTAACTCCTCTTTCCATCTCAACAATGTCCTATATGTTCCTAGCATCATTAAAAACCTTATTTCTGTGAGAAAATTCACTTGTGATAATTCTGTTTCTGTTGAATTTGACCCTCTTGGTTTTTTTGTGAAGGACCTTCATTCGGGGAGAATTCTAGCGAGATGCAATAGTGTGGGGGACCTCTATCCTCTATCCACTACTTTCGCTTCCAATACTCAACTCTCTTTAGCTGCAATATCTCCTTCAACTTGGCATCATAGACTTGGCCATCCCGGCGCACCAGTTTTTGATTATCTTAGGAAAAACAATTTTATAAATTGTAATAAGCATTCTAGTACTCCTTTTTTCTATTCTTGTCCTCTAGGAAAACATGTACGACTCCCCTTCAAGTCGTCTACTTCTGTAACGTTTTCCCCTTTTGATATAATTCATGCGGACTTATGGACTTCCCCTATTACTAGCAAATTGGGTCATAAATATTATTTGGTGTTCCTTGATGACTACTCTCATTTTCTTTGGATTTTTCCTCTAAAATTCAAATCCCAAGTCTATGACATTTTCTTGAATTTCCGTACTTTTGTGAAAACACAATTTGAAAGGGAAATTAAAACCTTCCAAAGTGACAATGGTCGGGAATTCGATAATTCTCCCTTTCTTACCTTTTGTGCGAAAAATGGCATGGTCTTTCGACTTTCTTGCCCTAACACTTCTTCCTAAAATGGAAAAGCCGAAAGAATAATCCGCACTATCAACAATATGTCCCGCACAATTCTCTTTCATGCTTCTCTTCCACCTTCTTTTTGGGTTTATGCAATCCATATGGTTGCTTATATTCTTAATATTCTACCTTCAAAGACCATCCAAAACAAAACACCAACCGAAGTTTTATATCGTAGATTGCCAACATACGACCATCTTCGTATTTTTGGATGTCTTTGCTACCCAAACTTGAGTGCCACCGCTCCTCATAAACTAGCTCCTCGCTCAAAACCATGTGTTTTTTTGGGGTTCCCTTCCAACCATCGAGGTTATCTATGCTATGATTTATCATCTAACAAAATCACCATTTCACGACATGTCACCTTTGTAGAGGACATTTTCCCCTTCTCTAACCTCTCCAAGTTTCGTGAATCAGATTACGGATTTTTAGAATCCCAAATTCCTCCCATTTCAGCACCTCTTCTAATCCATGCTCACCTTGGCCCAGCAGGTCAGCCCACCACTGCCGGCCCAGATTCACCACAACAAACCCCACCTACTTCCCCACAAAATTCGCCCTCACACTCCAATCAGTTGGGCCGCGGCTCGGCCCAGCAGGCCACACCCCAACAGCCCAGTTCGCCTACTTCCCCCAATTCTCCTATCATCCAATTTGGATCAATTCCCACAAATGTTGTCCAAACTCCTCAAACAAACCCAATTCCTATTCAAACACATTCTATGTCTACTCGTGCTAAGAATGGGATTTTTAAGCCTAATCTGAAGTATAATTGCTCGGCTCAAGCTATTTCCTCTATTCCTAAACATCCCAAATTAGCCAAACTTGATCCGAATTGGAATGCCGCCATGAATGAGGAATTTAATGCTCTTGTAAAACAGCAAACTTGGGAACTTGTTCCAAGACCGGAGGGGGTGAACATTATTCGATGCATGTGGCTATTTAAGCACAAATACAGGGAAAATGGTGACTTGGAGAGACACAAGGCGAGACTTGTTGTAAATGGCAAGTCTCAACAGGTTGGAGTTGATTGTGATGAAACTTTTAGTCCGGTGGTAAAACCGGCGACTATTCGTATAGTTTTAAGCATTGCTATGGGGAGAAATTGGCCTATTCATCAGCTTGATGTCAAAAATGCGTTTCTTCATGGGGATCTCAAAGAAACTGTCTTCATGCATCAACCGCCGGGTTTTGTGGACCCTCGGTTTCCTCATTATGTATGCCGGCTTCGAAAATCTTTGTATGGACTGAAACAGGCTCCGAGGGCATGGTACCAAAGATTTGCTAATTATCACCTTCGGATTGGGTTTGTATGTAGCAAAAGTGATAATTCACTATTCATCTTCCGTCATGGCCCGAATGTTGCTTACCTACTCTTGTATGTTGATGACATTGTGCTTACCACATCTTCGGAGGCTCTAAAGTCAGAGATTATTGGGCTCCTTAAATCTGAATTTGATATGTCGGATCTCGGTAAGCTCCATTATTTTTTGGGAATTTCCGTGACGAGGTCTCCTAGTGTTATGTTTATCAGTCAATAAAAGTATGCGGAGGAGATTATTACTCGTGCCAATATGGGGAATTGCAAACCGGTTTCCACCCCAGTTGATTCCAAGTCCAAATTGAGTGCTCTTGTTGGCAAACCGGTCGCTGATTCTTCTCTGTACCGTAGTCTTGCAGGTGCATTGCAATACCTCACCTTCACACGTCCGGATATCGCATATGTCGTTCAGCAAATTTGTTTGTTCATGCATGACCCTCGTGAGCCTCATTTCAATGCCCTCTAACGCATCATTAGGTACATCAAAGGGACTACCGACCATGGACTGCACCTCTACCGGTCTGCTCCTAGCAGCCTTGTCTCGTATACGGATGCCGATTGGGGCGGTTGTCCGGATACTAGGCGGTCGACTTCAGGCTATTGCGTCTACCTTGGCGATAACATTGTTTCTTGGTCAGCGAAGCGGCAAGCTACCTTGTCTAAGTCCAGTGCCGAGCTGAATACCGTGTCGTCGCTAATGTTGTTGCGGAAACTTGTTGGCTTCGCAACTTGCTGCTCGAACTTCACTGCCCACTTAAACGGGCTACCCTTGTCTACTGTGATAATATCTCGGCTGTGTACTTGTCTAGCAATCCCGTCCAACATCAACGAACAAAGCACATCGAATTGGACATCCTTTTTGTTCGTGAGAAGGTTGCCTCGGGTCAGGTTCGTGTGCTTCACGTCCCCTCTTCGTACCAATACGCGGACATTTTCACAAAGGGTTTACCTCGACAGCTCTTCTTGGATTTCAGAAACAGTCTATGCGTTCGGCCTCCTCCCGCTATGACTGCGGGGGTGTGTTAGTGAATATGCTTAATATTCCTTCATCCCTTTGTATTCTTGTAATTATTATTGAGTAGCTTTATGTATTCTCTCATAATTAGGTTGTAATATTGGACCTATATAATCTGGCAATGAGAATGCAATCTCTGAGGAGAATCACACAACTTCATTATCTTACAAAAACCTCCTTTTAAAAACATTTTTTTTGTGAAAAACCTCCTTATAATTTTTTTTTTTTTTGTCAAATCATACCTTAATCAATTTTTTTTTTACAAAATCATACCTTATGACGGAAAACGGGTTTTGACCCTGTTTTCAAGCGTTGACCACCAACATGTTTAACGGAAAACCACCACCAAAATTAACCCACCACCAAAGACCAACCACCACGCCCACCCCCACAACACCCACGCAAACACCAACAACCCCATCAATCGACACCAACAACAGCCGCAGAACCAACTACCGCACGCACCACCTCCAATCGCCACCAATTCGAGCCAACCAGACCCTCGCAACTCGCCTACCCCCACCTGTCCAACCACTCCCTTCGCGGCGACAATACCCTAGGCGATGGAGATGAAGGCTGCTAGGGATTTTGGGGCTTAATTGGTGTGGATTGGGGTTGCAATTGGTGCGGTGTTGCAGCGGTGGAAATGGAGGCTTCTGGGGATTGATGTTGTTGTGCTTGCGCAGAGATAGGTGGTGCAGAGGAGCAGGTGGTGGTGATGTGGTTGCGCGGAGATAGCCACCGTGTTAGGAGGGTTCTGGTTGCAGTGGGAAGAGGAAGGAGAGTGAGGGTCGTCGACGGGGTTCTGGGGCTGGGATAGCGTCGCCGGCGGGGGGGACAAGAAACCCTAGACGCTGGTAGGAGGTGGTGGTGGTGGATTGGTGGGTTTGGGTGGTTTTCCGTTGAACACGTGGGTGGTCAACGCCTGAAAACGATCCCTGTTTTCCGTCTAAAGGTATGATTTTGTAAAAAAAAATTTGATTAAGGTATGATTTTACAATAAAAAAAATAAATTAAAAGGAGGTTTTTGACAAAAACATGCTTTTAAATGAGGTTTTTGACAAAATTTCCTTTATTTATCAATAATATATTAATGTTAGCTCTGGTCAAAGAGCTCAATAAAATGTATGCTATTTATTTATTATTTGTTTTTTTTTTTTTGGAAGAATGGTTAATGGAAATATCTTTATTCCAATACTTTGTCTCCAACATACAAGTAATTTTATTGATTAACATAAGTTACAAAGAATGTAGCTAATTTTAAGAGGAAAAAAAAATTTTTGTTCAAATTAAATAAATCCGTATTTGCACATCTTAAATAACTAAATAAATTAAAAAGATATAACGAGTTATTTTACCTTGACTCCTTGTTGATGACGATAGACGTCAAGAAATATCCAGATTCGGGATATGGCATATATTGGGCCAGTCTTCCCCGTCTGATTTCCGGCATCTACCCTTGAGCTGAGGGCTAAGTCTTATTTTAAGGGTAGTGAGGGACAGGCGTCGCATTGCTTCTGGCAACGATTTTAGTTTGCGGCACCAGTAAAGTTGAAGAAGTTGCAGAGATGTAAGGTAGTTGATGCATTCCCCAAGCTCCTCCAAGTTACAGCAGTCATGCAAAATGAGGGATTGGAGGGAAGTCAAGTACTGAATCCCCTTTGGCAGTATAACTACCTTTTGATCAGCTATTTCCAAGGAAGAAAGGGAGTGAAGAGATTCCCATGGTATCCCTTCTAAATTACTTTCTAATGTGAGGGATTTCAGGTTGGTGAGATGCTCTATTCCCAGATTCTCCATTCCCCTGCAATAACTAATTTGAAGATCTCGAAGAGAAGAGGAGCAGCTCTGTATTCCCTCCCTAATTGTTCCTAACTCTATAGTCGACAATCTGATACAAACCGCACTTCTGATAAACTCCCTAGGTAGGGAATTGAAAATGCGTGCTTCATCAATATGTAACCTTTCCAAAGAGAATGGAACGCGTTGATCTCTGAAACAAAATGTCAGTTCTTCATCGACTAGAAAAAGATTTAGTTCTTTTACATGTGGGCAGGGAGGAAAGTATTTCAATCGTTCACAAAAGTAAATAGTCAATTTATGGAGCTGAGGAAATGACGGAATGAATACACTTTCCTTCTCCGTCCATCTTATATCTCTCCACCACCCCTTTAAGTTTGGCATTTTATTCAATATTAACTCCTCAAGAGATGGGAAGAATAATTGTGCTGACGAAGATGGTGCATTGCTCTCTATGTACTCAAGTTTATTCAAATGGTCAAGTTCAAGATATTTGAGATGACAAAGTTGACTCAGAGATGATTGGAGATATTGCAACTCATTACATCCTACCAATTTGATACTTACAAGCCCTGACGCCAAACTTGGCAATACGGTGCCAGCATACTTCTTCACCCTCGTCTCGTAAATTTGGTGATTGTAGAACAAGCTCTCTAACAATGACGTTTGACCTTCTTTGTGATGAGAACGAAGCTTACAATCTAACTCTATAGACTTTATATGGACATCAAAACAATCGAAAAGTAGCATGTTATTGTATGAGCTCCCATGATCTCCAACATAGAGAGTACCTCTGAGGTTGTTGATAAGAGCTTTCAAATCTATGGACTTGCCAATTTTATCTTGATTGAGTTCATCATCTTCCCTACCCAATACAAACATTTCTAGTGTGTGAAGACACGTTAATTTACCCATCCCTGCTGGCATATGATTCAAACTCGAACATCCATATATATCTAGCACCCTAAGATTTACCAGTTTGCTTGTGTCCTCCGGCAACTCCTTTAGATTGTTACATCTAAGCAATATTAAAGTTTGTAAATTGTGAAGCTTGGTGATCGATTTAGGGAGCATCTCCAGCTTATAATTATTTGACAGATCAAGGTACCTCAAGTGTAATAATCTACCTAGTGTGTCTGGTAACTTCCTAATATTCAATATAGACTGCAAATATAATACCCTTAAACAACTACCCTTTGAAATAATTGTTTCCACATCACTCATCTGAATACACCCATTCTTCAAAAAGGTACGCAATGTTTTACTTGAAGTTAACCAGCTAGCCAAATACTCGTTACTCGCACCAACAAACAAATGACGAACTTTCCCTTCAGCTTCATGAGTACTAGAAGCAGTCCATGTCAAGGACTCCTTCCCAGCTATCTTTCGGGCAAGGTCATGTATAAGATCATGCATTTTGACTGACTTAACTCCACCAGAGTAATTACGCTCAATATCTTGGAAAAAACATCTATGCAATAGAATTAAAAAATATCTTTCCCCTACATCTTCCATGCTATTATCTGTTCCACTCGGAACAAGATAGCCATGTGCTGACCATAAACTAATCAACTCTTGTTTATCTATGCAGTAATCCTGAGGGAAGACTGAGCAAAAGCTAAAACAACTTTTTAGGGCGGGATCAAGATGGTAATAGCTAAACATCAAAGTTGGCATCAAGTCATCTTCATCTTCACGCATTTTAGCAAAATCAATTCTTCTATATGACTGCCAAACGGTTATATCTTGACCGCGCAACAAACTAGCAACCACCCTTATGGAAAGAGGAACATTGGCACATTTTATCACAATATCTTTGCCGATTCTAACTAGGCTAGTGACCGCTTCGTCTTCCCTATGTCCAAGAGATATTTTCTTGAACAATTCCCAAGAATCTTCTTTTGAGAGACCTTCTAACTCATGTATTGGATAACTTCCAATAGCTCCAGCCACCTTTTTGGAGCGGCTAGTTATCAAGATCCTACTTCCCTTCTTACCTAAAATCAAGAAGTCTTTCAACACATCCCATTCTTTACTGTTCTCAGACCATACATCATCCAAAACAAGTAAGTACCTTTCCCCTTCTATCTGTTCTCGAATTTTTAAATATAGATCCTCGAATTTATTTATCTCCAACTCGCTATGCATTTTACCTAGGATATCTTTCATGCTAAAATTTTCCGACACACAAACCCAATACAGTTTTTGAAATGCCTCTTTGATCCGAAGATCATTGTACACAAGTTGGGCAAGAGCAGTTTTTCCTAATCCCCCAATCCCCACAATAGTCACAAAAGAAATATTCTCCGAGTCATCTTTTAACAACAAATCCACAATGGCCTCCTTATCTGCATCTCTCCCAATAATACTCTGTTCATAAACATAAGAACAGGTTTCCTCTCTACTCTTGACAGGCTTATACAGCTCACTAAACCCAAAATCACTATGGTTTTTGGCCAAGCTATCTAATTTCTCCCTAAGCTTCTTAATGTCTTTTGACATATTAACAGCAAATACCAGTTGGTTACTAGAAGAAAAGAAGCGACGTACCTTCTTGAAAATCTTACCACCAGGCATTCTTTTCAACTGGTGAGCAATGGTGTTGAATTCATCCAACAGATCATCAGCCTCATAGACAGCATCCTTGAGGTTCTCGACCCGGTTTTTCCCTTCTTTTGTGAGCTCCTGAGACTTGGAGTCGGCATCCAGGAGGCAGTTCTTGATGATTTTGACAGTATCGAGCAGCTTCTGAAGTTCATATTCATAATTACAGATGGAGCATAGCTTTCGCACTTCTGCACACTGCAATGTCGCAAACAACGTCTGAGCAGCAGTGAGTGCAGTAGCAACGTCCATTTTACAGCAAACTTTTCAAGAAGACAAAGCAGGGAAAGGATACAGCTAATAAGTATGTTATGGGGTATTCTTTATGGTTGGTGAGAAATATGAATTCTATGTCATATTAATAATGGGTGAACCTTAGCTTTCTCAACTATATAGGATACTAATTGGTCCTCTTTAAAATAAACAGAAAATTAGTTTAACCTTTTAAACTTTATTCACATGCAACCCAAAGATCAATTTTGTAAGTTTTCTAAAATTTGAAAACCGAAAGCAAACGCGTATCAAAAGAATCACTCCTCCCAAGTATCCATAATGATGTTCCAACTATGGCAATATTCAATTATATCTTGCTGTAATCCATATAAATATTATTATACTTCTCCATTTTTAAAAGTATGCACCAAAAATAATGGGACCATAATACCATATGTCCGTATGACCAACCAAGCTAAAGGATTAATAAATGAAATCAAAGACGGAGTGTAAATAGAAGAAAATAAATAGAGAAGAAAGACATGATATGGTGATGTTGTAAACCCAAATAATTATCATTGTCTAAATATTTTCTTTCAAATTTAAAGAACCAAACCATAAAAATATCTTGCCAAATTTTAACAATCTCCCAGGAAAGAAAATGTCATTCCTTGTAGCAAACCACATTCCTTACACACTAGATTTATATACAAATATCGTTATTCGAGATCTAAGATTTGCTCTACTGGATAATTTTGACACATGAAGTCTAAGAGGGCATAATTACACAAGCCTTACCTAAACACTGTACATGCTTTCTTACCTATCTCAAGCTCCAAACGTCAAACAGTCATTGGCATGAAAGTTTGAGAATCGAGCTATTGATAGGCATGGTGAGCTATATAAGAATTAAAGAACATAATTCTCATAAATTAACTAAAGAATTCGCGATCTGGCATCAGTATAGGCGCCAAAAGAGACCAAATGTAAAGTCCTGCAGTCACCCATTCTGTGCAAATTTTCACCCAGACAGAAGCCCAACCAACATCAATTAGATCTGCGCTGTCAGACGAACTGGTCCATCCCGAGAGCAGCATGGCAGAGTACATGCTAGCGAGGGCAAATATCAGATGAAAGAAAGTGTATGAATAACTGACAGGACGGGATTCCGAATCCTTTTTGTCGCCAGCTTCTGGGTCGTCTGAGGTCAGAAGAGGGGTAGTAGCACCTGCAATGGACACCAAATTCAAGAATTGGTGAATAGTCAAGAAACGTGTCAGAATTCAGTTAAATTTTACTCTAGTCGGCAGAAGGGTAAGACAGCAATGAGAGAACATAGAAGACCAGGTGACTGTAGGATTGAGAAATCCTTACAAGCCTGCAAGATCTAATCATGCGTACATAAAGGAGTAAAGGTAAAATACAGTCCCTAAACTTTTGTATTTGTGCACTTTTAGTCCCTGTCAACTTTTTTGTGCACTTTTAGTCCCTCAACCACCACTCTTGGTGTTTCTGACCAAATAGTTTAGGGACTTAACCTAGTCAGCATAGTTTAGGGACCATGACTCATATTTTTTTTGTTTTTCCATTTTTTTTTTCTTCAGAATTTATTAAAAAATAATCTTTTAATTACTTTGTCATTTTTCCTTTTTTTTTGGCAGCATTATTTTTTACTTTATTTTTTTTTTGTTATTATTATTTTTTTTACGGAAAATGCTAAGAGTTTATTAGCTTAAGTTCAAAACATCCAAAGTTACAACATCAATAGCACTAACAGGGATCTCTTCTAACCAAACCCGCATAGAGTCGTAGTTCTTGCTAATATGGGCAAGTTTATGTGCTACCCCATTCCCTTCCCTTCCTACATGAGTGAAATTAATCCTTGAGCAAGACTTAGCAAGAGAAAGAATATCCTTTATAGTTTATAATCAAACCAAAAGCTGATTGATCAGATTTGCTGCTTTGAAGAGAACGGGCTAACTTCAAGCAATCAGTCTCCAAAGTAATTTGCCTGAAACCAGCTTCAATAGCAATTGACAGACCATGTCGAGCTGCCATAGCTTCACCAATTTCCACATCAAACTCTCCATTTATATTCCAACAAGTTGAGTCACGAACCACCTCCCAAAGCCGATTGTATCATCACCAAAACACGCAGCATCAGTATTTTTAAAATCAGCTTTAATTATAAATCTAAAGTAATTAAAAATAATACTTTTCTTTATTAAAAATAAAGGATTGTTTTTTTTTCTCTCTCCTCCCTTCACCCATGGCTTCTAACTCCCTCTCCTCCTTCCCAATTTTCTCTCTCAAGAGAAGGCACCAGCACTTGTTTCAGCCGGGAATCGGAGTCCGAAGAAGCCATTCCCGATTAATTGTCGTGATCTGGGTGAAAATGGTGGTTGAATTTGGGAATTAGGGTTCAAATTCCCGGCAATTGATCGGAAAAATGGTGATCGGAGGAGAGAGAAATTGGGAAATTTTTGGGGAATTTTTAGATCGAGAAATTTGAAGGATTTTGATTGATTTTTTGTTTGTGCTTATTACTTTATTAGTGTGTTTGTGACAAAAAATAAAGGATTGTTTTTTTTTTTAAATAAATTATTAATGGGTGTTTTGGGAATTTTTTAATAAATTCTGAAGGAAAAAAAAAAAGGAAAAACAAAAAAATATGAGTCATGGTCCCTAAACTATGCTGACTAGGCTAAGTCCCTAAACTATTTGGTCAGAAACACCAAGAGTGGTAGTTGAGTAGGGGTGAGCACAAATTCCGGGTACCCGATCTTGGAACTGGAACCGGTTAGGACCCGGCGGGTCCGGACCCGGACCCGGTACCACCGGTTCCAGTTCCGGTTCCAAAATTTAGGATCCGGTAGCAACCGGTTCCAATTCCGGGTCCAAATTTTTTGGACCCGGTACCCACTGGGTACCCGGTTAAACCAATTCCGGTACCGGGTACTGGATCCAACAATAACGGGTACCCGGTTACTGGTACTGGTTTTTTTAAAATCTAAGTAGGATTTTTTTATACCCACTTACCCAGAATCTAGATAAATTTGGCCCATTTATTAAAAAGTCCAATATGAGGAAAAACCCTAGTTCATTTCTCAGCCACCATCACTTCATTTCACACTCTCTCCTCTCTCTAGCTATTTCAATTTTCAAAATTTAATCCCTAGATCTCTCAAAATCTCAAGTATAATCTTTGTTCATCGACGTCATACACTCTCCCATGGTTATCTAAGCGAATTCGAGGTAATTTTTGTTTAATTATGTTTGTTTTACTTGAATTTTTTATGTTTATCAAGTCATTTTCGTTTAAATATGTTCATCTAATTTTTTTTTTTTTTTTTTTTTTTTTTTGATATTTAGTTGTTCACCTTTGTCCGTTTAATAATGTTTGTTCTAATTTGTAACAAAATTTGTTGTTGATGATTTGAGGTGAATAATATACAAATTTGCTTAGTATATGAGATTAGATGAACAAATTTAATATCAAAAATTTGTTATAATTATTATAGTATACGAGATTAGATGAATCTGTTTGTGATTTGAGTTGAGAAATTTTGCCTAGTATATACGAATTTGCTTTGTGCGTAGGTTTAGTCAAGTGTTTTCAACTTTTCATGTCCACTAATATAATTTTCCTACATTTTATTTTCTAATTTATGAATTATACTTTATGGCTTGTTATAATTATACTAGTTATTGTCGGTCAGAGTAAGGTTTTGGAATCTGAATATCTATACTAGTGGAAACCTTACTAAAATTGTATATTTTTGTTACTAACTATAATTTTTCAAACTAGTAATGAGCGAATCTGAATATGAACGAGGCCCTATGGATGATGAAAGTGATGTCGGTGGAAATGGAAATGCAACAAACAAACAACCAAAGGTTAGTGACAAGAGGAAGTCAGAGCTATGGAACCATTATTGGGATATTAGAGATCCGGAAACAAATAAAATTGTTCTAAGTCAAATGCAAGTATTGTGAGAAACTTTTAACAGGTAATACTAATAATGGCACTTCATCACTAAAAAAGCACCTTAATTCATGTCCAAAGTTCCCTGCTAATATAGACAAGAAGCAAAAACTCATTTCTGTTTTTAGAGCTTCTCCATCCGATACTACAATAGTCTCTAATTGGGAATTTGATCAAAATTCATGTAGACTTGCATTGGCTAAAATGGTTATTGTTGATGAGCAACCATTCTCTGTAGTTGAACGGGAAGGTTTTAGATACTTTTGTCATGTTGCTGTCCCTCAATTTCATATACCTTCACGTTTTACGGTTGCAAGAGATGTGAAAAATTTATTTGTTTGTGAAAGTGAAAAATTGAAGAACACTCTTAGAGGTTTGAGATCAAGAGTTTCTTTAACAACTGGTTGTTGGACTTCAATTCAGAATTTTAATTATCTTTGTTTGACTGTTCATTTCATTGATGATAATTGGAAGTTGCATAAAAGGATTTTGAATTTTCGGTTAATGGATAGTCATAAAGGTAAAGAAATTGGGAAAGTTGTTGAGGCATGCATTCTTAAATGGGGACTTGAGGATCGATTAATGTCTTTAACCGTTGATAATGCAAGTTCTAATGATGTGGCAATTGGATATTTGAAAACAAATTTTCATGAGAAACTTTTTCTAGATGGGTCACTTTTTCATATGAGATGTGCTTGTCATGTTCTAAATTTGATTGTGAAAGATGGTTTATCTAGTATAAAGACTTCAATTGCTCGTATTCGTAGTGTCGTTAGATATGTGAGGAGTTCACCTTCTCGAGCTAAATTGTTTGCACACTCTTCTATGCTTGTTAAAGTGTCTTGTAAGGGCTCGGTTTGTCTTGATGTATCAACTAGATGGAACTCTACATTTATCATGCTTGAAACCACATTGAAGTTTGAAAAAGCCTTTAATAGGTTTAAGGAAGATGATCCCGATTTTAGTAAGGAACTTAAGGATGGAGTTCCCACGAAAGAAGATTGGGTAAATGCTAAAGTGTTGGCTTTGTGTTTGAAGCAATTTTATGAGTCTACAAAGAAGATGTCGGGAAGTTTGTATGTCACTTCAAACATGCATTTTCATGAGATTTTAGGTGTGTTAAACTCTTTAATAGAATGGGAAACCTCTACAAATATAGATATTCGTGTTATGGGTAAGCAAATGAGGAAAAAGTTTGATAAGTATTATGGAGATCTTGGTAAGACTAATATCATGATGTTAGTTTCGGTTGTTTTAGATCCTCGGTATAAGCTTAGGTTTTTGAAGTATTCCTTTAAAAAGCTTTATCCTAATGACTATGCCAAGGTGGATGTTATGTGTGATGATTTGTATGATATGCTCCAGAAATTGTTTAACCATTATGATGCTATTGTTGCTTCTTCCTCTTTCAAGAATGGTGCTCGTGATTCTAATTTTTTTAGTATGGATAATAATGGTCAAGAAAATTCAAGTTCATCAAATAATGAGCAAATGAAAAAGTTTTATGATGAATTTGATGAGGAAGGTGAATGTTTGGTTGAAAAATGTGAATTGGATAATTATCTTGAAGAAGTTCGAGAGAAAAGGGTTGAAGGGGATATGTTTGATATTTTGCAATGGTGGAAGGAAAAAAGTGAGAAATACAAAGTATTAGCAACAATGGCTAAGGATATTTTGGCTATACCGGTTTCTACGGTTTCTAGTGAGTCCGCATTTAGTACATCGGGTCGTGAACTTGATCAATTTCGTAGTAGTTTGGGGCCCAAAACTGTGGAGGCTTTAGTTTGTGCTCAAGATTGGCTAAGAGCATCAAATATAAGTGTAGACATTGAGCGCTTTCTAGAGGATGTTGAAAAATATGAAGAAGGTATTGCCATTTATCTTAGATGTTTTAATTTATCTCTTAAATTATTAAGTCTCTTACTAATCGTGTTTATAATTTTTATTTTTACAGAGTTGGATGATAGTGGGCTTACACAAGTTGATGATATTTTAGGAAACAATTGATGTAAATGTCTATTTTATTATCTTCTTTCTTATTAAAATTTTATTCTATATTAATTTTTTACTCACTAATTTTGTTGTATTTTTGTTTTACAGGGAGTTAGAATAGTGTGGTTTGTGCTTGGATCCATCATTGGATTAATCAAATGGCTTGGAGCTTGTATTATTACTTTTGTATTATGTAGTGGACTTTTATATTAGTTGGTTGTTTGTATAAGCTTTTAATTTTATGAAACTTTTTCGAGGAACTTTTAATTTGTAATTTATATGTATTTTTAGCTTTAATGTGTACTCCTTTTAATAATTATGTGTATAATATTGTGTGTTATAAATTAAGATTGTACAGGTTGCGGGTTTTACATTATCATAGAAACATAGCATATAAGCAATTAAGTAGGAACAAAATTTAAAAAAATTGTTAAAAAAAGTCACAGGGTACCCGGTCTTGGAACCGGTTCCATCCGGATCCAATACCAAATCCAAATATTTAGGACCCGGTATAACCGGTTCCGGTTCCGGGTCCAGATTTTTTGGACCCGGTGTAACCAGTTCCGGGTCCGGGTCCAAAATACCCAACCGGGTACCCGGGTATGCTCACCCCTATAGTTGAGTGACCAAAAGTGCACAAAAAAGTTGACAGGGACTAAAAGTGCACAAATACAAAAGTTTAGGGACTGTATTTTACCTTTACTCGTACATAAAGCATTGAATTTCTGTGAATACATTTGGGTATTTGGGTATTTATACCTGCTCTTGGAGATGAGGGGGGTGATAGAAATGCCTTTGATGAGCCAGCGCGAACAGCTGAGTACAAGACTGAGAGCACGGTTGTGACCAATCCAAGGACAAGGGTGCTTGTGGAAACAGCTTTGGATTTGTTATGTAGGCCATTGCAAATGTAATCACGAGGTTCACTAGAAAGACCAGTATAGCACACATAAGCACAGTAGACAGAGATTACTGAGGCCGGCAAGAGGCTTCCATTCACCTGTTCACAATTAAACAACACGTCATTAACTTAATCAGAATAGTCTTTCCACGCAAAAATTATCCTAAATAGATAAAAGCAACTTTCGCACATTATGCATAAATGCTGATCTTGGCATCAAGCCATTAAGGCCAATTGTGCAGAGATCATAGCCAATTCAACATCCACTGTTCAGAGAGAAAGAGAAAGCATCCAATTATACAAACCTAACTAAAGGCCAATTAATTTCAGATGAACTCGAATATTGCACAATACTTTTGTACATCTTACCATGGGAATCTCCTATGGGAATAAGATAACAATTCAAACTGATTCACAAGGATAATTAAAAAAGAAATTGGTTCCACAAGGGTACAAGTAAGCTTGGCGATCAGGAGAAATAAATCTACAAGGATAAGGGGTTACTAAGAGGTGTAATGCAAGCAATCAAGCTCTTCAGTTTTCATGAGCAAGACAAAGGTTCTATGTCCTTTTCATTCTGATTTGCAGAATGGTCAATTCCAATGGTGAGACATATGATGAACGTGAACATAATAGCCTGATGCATGAAGACATAAAAAATCTAACCAGAAATTTAGTGGTATCTTTTAGACTGAGTATTTCGATACAAGTCCTACAGTTCTTCAATCCAAAGGGTTTCGAACAAATGTGGAGCTGGAATTAATGCAAAACAAGACACTAAGTCCTGTTGTAGAGTGAAATGTGTAGGATTTTCATAAAGCATAAACCCAATATCGATTGGTCAAAGAAAATTCAAAATTCAAATCAACTATAATTGTTCTGCAACCCTTATCACTCAATAGCTAACAATTGAAAACTGTGACTATAAACGGTTCCATAGCCTTATAATGTGGCAAGGCACATATAAAAAAGTATATAAATGGAGGCTTGGGAGAAAAAAAGGGACGGGGGGGTCATTGCCCTCCTATTGGACCTTCTAGATAGACCTTCCAAAGCACTTACAGATGTTAATGTTGAAGTTAAGAGGCATTATAATAGCACAAAAATGCTACTTTTTTTATTAAAAAAAAAAAAAAAATCATACATTATATCCATTGACAAATGAGTGCATGTTACAAAAGCACCGACAAAAGTTTCAAATCTACTAAAACAATGGCTAAAGCCCATACATGTAAACACTGTGTAAGAATTAGCATTGTGTTTACATAATCCTTCAAATTAGATTATTTGTAACAGGTCATTTGGCAACTTTTTCTTTTTCCCTTTCCCTTATTTGACTTGGGTCAATATCCTTTAAGTCAATGTCCTAGGTTTAGGTGATGTGAGTTGTACATACTTGATGGACTTACCTACATGGCTACATGATTATTGGGGGGAGGGGGGGGGGGGGGGGGGGGTCACATATTTAGTAGTTAAAAGCCCATCAAGGTGTGCATTTTATAAGACTTTGCGATAAGGTGCTTTCTCACAAATTTTCTTTAAAAATATTAATGTTTTGAACCTACTCAGGAGTGTGTGTGTGTGTGTGTGTGTGCGCGTGTTTGATAGTGTAAAATCCTAAATATTGCGATTGAAAAAAAAATATATGTAATGGAAATATAGTATCAAGCAAGTACTAGATTCCATTCACATAACTGTATAAAGAAGATTCCAAACAAATACTGTTATTAGTTATTACAAAAATGAAAACTAGAAAAAGACAAATATAAACAGTAAAGTTTTATAAGTCAATACCGGTCCAACAAATATCAATTAGATTAAGAATCTTCCTAAATCAGCATAAAACAATTCACTAAAATAAGTTGACGGGACTTCTAACAACTTTCACTTTTAATCCAAACTTTAAAAAAGAGAAAAAAAAATTTTAAAATAAAATCACTCAAAACTAAAGTGTTTACAAAATTGTACTTATTATTTTGGCTTTAGCCCTTAGATTTAAAAGAATTACATTGATATGGGTCAATAGCTGATTTGCATCTTGGTTCAACGGATTCAGATAACACGTGACACAAATGGCATCCGATCCCCCCCCCCCCAAACACACATAATAACCTGACTTGTACAAAGCATCAATATACATTAAGTTAATAGGTTCCCGCAACAAGAGGCATTCCCCGTGATACGAAATATAATTTTGACATCATATTCATATTCACCATCTCTCAAAGTCTCAAAATTCATATACTTCCTCTGTTCCACAAATATTGCATCGTTCACCTTATTAGGAATTTCATATTTACCTAGTGCATTTACCAATCTACCCGTACTAAAACCCATGTAATACGTCCCCCACCCACTTGCCTATACTTATGAATAAAAGTAATTCCTCAAAAGTACAAGGACACTTTTGTCAATTTGCCTTTCTCTCCCCCATGGTGCAATTTTTATGTAACAGAGGAAGTAATACATTTAAGATATAGCTTCTACTTCACCCTTTAACTTAGTTGCCTGCGTAGCAAGGCTAATTCTGACTAAGACAGGTGATTCCACCCTTCCACCACATAACAAGTTATCTAGAATCAAATTAATTGTTATTACACTCTCACAAGTCCATATTATGCTAGGTTCTCCTTCCATCAATATTTCCTAAATATGGAATCGGTTGGAAGAATTCACTGTTGCCAATAATGTGTAAATGACACCTAAAATAAGATCATAGTTGTCTTACTGTTTACTAAGCTTACAGAAAAGTAATACTATGGTTTTGCATATTATCTGTGCCACCTCCAATTAGCCACAGTCTCAACTCTCAAGCCTATAATTGTCAGCATAGTGTCCTTTGAGTTAGCAAATGAAGCTTTGATGCCAGAATTGACCAAATAACTAACATATAACAAACTAAACAAAGCGAATAAAAAGTACAATGTAAGGAAGGGCCAAAAAGGCCAAATTAACTGCCTTATGATTAAACAGAGAGAGATAGCATGAGCCTCACCTTTGGATGCAAAGCAATGACAGCAAATGCAAAAGCAAGTATCATGGTCATCACAATGAAGAACACATTGAGGCCACAGTCTTGGCCAGAAGGGTTGAACCAAATGAACAAAATTCCAGATAAAGTAAAAGCAGCAATATAGCAACCTACTGATACTGCAAGCAAAGCCATGTACCTGAAAAATCAATAAAATTTTCTTCAGACAAGAATATCAGAGATAAGTAACAGCTTTAGTTGCTAATTTACAATAGTATACCATTTATGCTCATCTTTCTCAACCCAAGCATCATTCCATGTGTAAGTGAAATCCAATAGTAAAATAACCTGAACCAATAAAAACAGTCCTGCACCAAATTTTGACAGAATACCTGCAAAGTACGGAGGAATGATAAGATAAAATTGTGATACGAACAGAACAATGCATGCTGACTCTACACCCTGTTATCACTCGATGTGCCCCTTAAAAGACCATTTTGTTTTGTCATACCCTGACAAACATGCTCATTTATCCACAAAAGAATATATAAATTGCTTAAATACCCTTTTAATCGGCAGCATTACAGTATTAGTTTCCCATAAAATCCTCTATAATCAAATAGCTACCATAAAATAGGTGAATGTTAGAGCATAATAACTTCAAGGAGTTACACAAATCTAAAAAGAAAAAACTTGGTTGAGTCTCACAGTAGATATTCCACTATTACTTAATTTGCAAGTACAAGATTGAGTATATAATAATTTACTCCCTAGTTTAGTAAATTAGGCTAAAATGTACTACTTTGATGTGTAAATTCGTCCTTTATCCGACTCATAGTTGACAGGGTTTTAATACTTTTTCAGACAGATCTCCAATCCCTACAATTTTAATTAAGATCAGGGGAGTAAGTGACGATATTTTAGAAGAGTTAGGAAACTTCACTTGAAAGGCAACGGTAAGTTTGCTAAAATAATGTACTGCAAGTCAAATGATTTGAAAATGCAGCCAAGTATATATCAGGAGGCAAAAGATATTATAAAAGTTTGTTTACCATGATGAGCTTACCATATATATCTACGACGACATTTGGCATAAAAAACATCAGAACAATAAGTAGAAACCAAATAATCATCTTCCCCATCCATCCTCCATGATGCCAAGAATCTCGTCGATCGTTCTGGTCTTTCACACCAATCATTATTATGGCAAGCACCACGAAAAACAGGAAATTCCCCAAGCTGACCCGAAGAACTGTACTTGTTTGGTACCACTCTTTCGTATGATCAGCATTGTTAATCCCTTCAAGGTCAAATCAATTTGATATGTCAGAGTGTCAGACACAGATGTAAGACACAAAGTTAATTCAGCAGGCATGCAGACATTATATCTAGCTCACATCTTCTATCTCGAGCTAAAAATTAAGTCCTAAACATGCACATGGATACATCCCAACAATTTGCCCGAATTATAGTGATTATGCTGATACAGATATAACTCTTCACATTTCCTAGATCTGCGTGAAATTATACGAAGTATATAGTTGTGGTTGTTTTCACCTGCCACATGTTTCTTGTTGTTTCTACTTTTTTCCAATATTACAGTATCACCAAATACTTCCTCCATTTTTATATAGTTGCGGCATTTTTATTTTCACACTTGTCAATGCACAACTTCAACCATTAAAATCTTTAGTTACTCATAAATTAAAAAATTAAAAAAAAAAAAAAAAAAAAATCTTACCAATGTTGATGGTCTGAAAGTATATGTTGAGGTGTATCTAACAAGATCTCATATGACTATGTCTTTCCCTATGTCACCAAATATAGTCATAGTAGAAAAAAACAGAAGTGCAACTAAAAAAACAGAGGCTTTATGGTTACCCTCATATGTTCTACTTCAACCAATCCCATTCTTGGATTCACAATAAACACATCAACAAATTGCTGAATTCTGAATAATCTTGTTTGCAAAGCCTGGATGTTGGGAAACATGACCCATTTACGGCGCAAAAGGGGAAGGGGGTTTCCACATCCCAACTACTGGTGGCCAGGAAACAAAAGACTACTAGTGCCAAAGGAACTCGCCAACTGGTTAACTATCAGAAAGGATCATAATCAAGTTAGAATTTCAGGTTCAACTCTTAAGATTTTAAATCCCCACATCATTATGCCTACACCCCTGGTATGAGCTCTTGATACTCCATACATCCCTAATTTATACTCCTGCTTAATTTGATAACGATTTGCTTTAAATAAATTCAATTGAAATATCATAAGTTCATAACTAACCTTCCCTCTTTAAAGTTTCACTTCTCAATCATACCAAAGAAGATAAATCCTTTGCTTCAAGTTTTCAGTTAATGAATTCATCAAGTATAATATGAACGTGGTTGCTTAATGCTTACACCTGCCATTTCTATCTTGTTGATCCTACTTTCTACCAGAATTCCAGTGTCACCATATACTTTCCCCGTTTTTAATAGTTGCAAATTTCTATTTTCACACTTATCAATGCATAATTCAACCATTAATAACTATAGTTATTGAAAAGTAAATTTTTTACAAAGTTGATAAACTGAAAATATATGTTGAGGTGCATCCAAAAAGATCCCATTCACCGATGACAGTCATAATAGTGTGTGTGAATAGTGTATAAGTGCAACTAAGAAAATTGGAGGCATTAGTCTATACCCTAAAAATGTTCTACTTCAACCAACCCCGTTCTTGTGTTCACCATAAATCCATCAACCAAGTGTGCTGAATTCTGAAAAGTCTTGTTTGCAAAGCCTGCATTTTGAGAAACATGCCCCACTTAAGGGTGCAAAAGGGGGAGAGGGTTTCTCAACCCAATCATTGGTGGCCAGGAAAAAAAAAGACTACTAATGCCAAAGGGAACCCACCACTAGTCGGTCAACAATTGGAGAAGATCATAATGAAGTTTGAATCACGGGTTCACCTCTTAAGTTTTAAAATTCCCGCATCACTATGCCTCCACCCCTGAAAACAGCTCTATATCTGCAACCCATCTGCCACAGCCAAGATATATAAAAGATACTCCCTACATTCCTAATAAATACTTCGTAAGTCATACTCCGTATTTGATAAAAAAAATAATTCATTTTTAAGATATTTAATAGATTATCATAACTAATCTTCCCTATATGAAGTTTACTTCCCAATCATGCCAAAGATTTTCTTGCTAATTTGCTTCAAGTTTTCAGTTAATGAATATATCAGGTGTAATATAAAATTTTAAAAATTTGAACTTCCTACAGAAAATAACCTAATTTTATAAGACGGCTTCAGTTAGAATTATCGCCTACAATATAACGAATCATCTGATCAAATATACAAAATCCATGCCACGAAACCATTCTTCTGTCACAATGCAGATACTATTGTTCCAAACTGCATTAGCTCAAGCACAACTCAAATTCTTCCGATTGTGATAGCCTACCTAAGGGTATAACCCCACATTTTTAGCATGTTGCTTTCCTTATGCCTAAGTTAGCCAGCCATATTTATACCATTTGCAACATGAGAAGACTATTATCATCTTCTAAAATCCCACCGCCAGCTGGTTAACTATTAGAAAGGATCCGAATCGAGTTAGAACTACAGGTTCAACTCTTAAGATTTTAAATCCCTGCATCATTATGCCTACACCCCTGATATGAGCTCTTGATACTCCATACATCCTTAATCAATATTCCTGCTTTATTTGATAAAGATTTGCTTAAAAGATATTCAACAGAAATATCATAACTAACCTTCCCTATTTGAAGTTTCACTTCTAATCATGCCAAAGATTAATCCTTTGCTTCAAGTTCTCAGTTTGTAAATTCATCAAGTATAATATGAAAAATTTTGTGGTTGCTTACACCCCGAAAATCTATCTTGTTGTTCCTACTTTTTTCCAGACTTCCAATGTCATCATATACTTTCCCCGTTTTTAATATTTGCAATATTTTATTTTCAAACTTGTTAATGCATAATTCAACCATTAATATATATTGTTGTTAAAAAGTAAAATTTTTACAGAGTTGATAAACTAAAGTATATGTTGAGGTGCATCTAACAAGATCACATCACCGAAGACAGTCATAATAGAGTGTGCATTTGTATAGGTGCAAGCCGTGCAACCAAAAAAACTGTTGGCACATTCTTTACCCTAAAAACGTTCTACTTCAACTAACCCCATTCTTGGGTTCACCAGAAATCCATCAACCCGTGTGCTGAATTCTGACAAGTCTTGTTTCCAAAGCCTGCATTTTGAGAAAAGTGCCCTACTTAAGGAGTTTAGGGTGCAAAAGGGGGAAAGGCTTTATTCAACACAATTATTGGTGGCCAGAAAACAAAAAGACTACTAATGGAAACCCATCACCAGTTGGTCAACTATTGGAGAAGATCATGATTAAGTTTCAATTACGGGTTCACCTCTTAAGTTTTTAAATTCCTGAATCACTATGCCTGCACCCCTAAAAACAGCTCTATATCTGCAACCCACCGGCACAGCCAAGATATATAAAAGATACTCCATACATTCCTAATAAATACTTCGTATTTGATAAAATTTCATTTTTAACATATTTAATAGATTATCATAACTAACCCTCCCTATTTGAATTTACTTCCCAATCATGCCAAAGATTAATCTTTGCTTATTTGCTTCAGGTTCTCAGTTAATGAATACATCAGGTATAATATGAAATTTTCAAAATTTGAACTTCCTACAGAAAGTAACCTAATTCTATAAGACGGCTTCAGTTAGAATTATTGCCTACAATATAACGGATCATCTGATCAAATATACAAAATCCATGCCACGAAACCATTCTTCTGTCACAATGCAGATACTATTGTTCCAAACTGCATCAGCTCAAGCACAACTCAAATTCTTCCGATTGTGATAGCCTACCTAAGGGTATAACCCCCTTTTTTTAGCATGTTGCTTTCCCTATGCCTAAGTTAGCCAGCCATATTTATACTATTTGCAACATAAGAAGAATATTATCATCTTCTTAAATCCCACCAAATTGTACTAATTCTTCTACAAAATTTTCCATCTCAAGACTAAATCTTCTGTTCCCATAAACTACTTCTTACCCCCTTTTACCCAATCAATGACCATCAAAAAATGATTGCAAATTTCAACAATAGATAGCAAAATCAACAGAAAAAAAAAATGACAATTCAACAAATTGGGCAATCAACACCAAATTCCAGCACAAAACCCATAAAATCAACAACAAATTAAACCCAAAAAAACCAACGAATTAATAAAAAAAATTGCAATTCAAACATAATTGAAGGAAAGTGAGAGATACCCAGATGAAATTAAACAGTAAAAATGACAAAAACATACAAGGGAATTTCTGCAGCAAAGGAGAAGCGACTTCTCGAAGAACCCAGGAAATAACAAGAGAAGCACCAAAGAGACCACAATAAGCAATACGAGCAGACTTCTTTGTGATCCCAGAAGCTACTGATGTGCAACACCCGCACGCAAGAGATGCGCAGCAGGAAAACAAGCACGACATCTTTTTCTCTCTCTTCTGATTTCTGGGTTTTGTTTGTGTTTAGCTTTTTGTGTGCTGTTTTATGATGAGATTAGTTTCTTGATGGGATGAAATAAGAAGTATCTGGAAACACTGACGAGTTCTGTGTTTCGGAGTTTGAATTTTGATTTGAATTATTGGAGGATTACAAAACATGTGGCCTTGTATTTCTTCTTTAATCCATGTAGGTTAACCGTTATTACGGCATAGCGTAATATTGACCGTGTGTGTGTACCGGTTACTCATCTAAAATTCTAAATCAATAAGTATTATTCTTATAAACAAATGTGGCCACATAAATGACTTGATGTTTAAATTTTTCTTAATAGGTAGTACATTGTTTTCAAAAAATTCTACGTACTCCGTATCATTACTTGGTGTATTTTAGTTTCTTATATGAGTGTCTCACACTCTCACATTGGAAAAAAAGAAGAGATGGTATCACTTTATAAACTAGAATTGTTATTCATAGTAATTCTACGTATCGTTAATTGGTTTAGTATGGACCGAATTGTTTTTGTTTTTTTTTTTTTTTTTTTTTTTTTTTTTTTGAAAAGAGTGTGGACCGAATTGTTATTCCTCCTTTATTTAAGTTGTCTATCTTTAATTGCTGCTCCGTACTAGATAGAGATAAATACATGGTCCCACTAATAAATGTGTCTACATTTATTACACTTTTCTCTTTTTTAAATAATTTTTAAAAATATTTCACTAATTAAATTTCTCCATGCATGATTTCAATTTTTAATCATTCTCTTTTTCTAATCACTACAGTAATACGTTGTCCCTTTTTCTTCTTTGTCAATTTTTTTTTTTAAAGTTAAACTAATTACACGTTCATACTTTTTTACCAATGAAATAGTATCGTATCGATTTATTTGAATACGAATGGTCTGAGCCAATTTGATATAGCCAGCAATAAATGTCAAAATACTTAATCCACCTAGTCTAATCAAAATATTCAAATGATCTACCCGAATCATATATGATATTTTCCACACTCAAATCAATTGTATTAAATACTCCAATAATGCATATGAACACATCTTTTTCACATGATATTCTACCTTATATGACATATACAACAAATCCTTACATTATTTCTTGTACCATATCATATACCCCGGTCAAAATTATCCCTCGTTTTCTTAGAAAACATAAATAGGTTTGTAGTATTAGTAACTGTTACGAGCTCAACATCTCTCTTAGACATAAAATCAACGTGACTAATACATAAATACTGAAGCAAAATAGATATCACTAGCATAAAGTGTGACAGAGTATTGTAAGAAACAAAGACTCGCTTCAACGAGAAGAAAATGGCTGAACCAAGATGTTCATGGGATGATGTCTTGGTTTATAATCAAAACAATCAAAGGTGGCCTGATTGGCTTCCAAATGATTGGTGCATTCATCGAGACATCAACACTCCAGAAAACCAAATGGTAATTATTTTCTCTTTAATTTAAATTGTAATTTATTTTGTATTAGATTTAATCGTTTGTTTAATTTTATCATTTTTTTCATGCATAAAAAACTAATCTTTCTGTCTATATACCATTAAAAAAGACTTTTTTTGTATTAAAAATTATATTTATTTATAATGATTGATACAAAATTATTGTATTTGTATGTAAAGAAGACATTTTTTAAATTGTTTACATGTATCTTGATTAATTGGAGACATCAAAGTCATTAAACAAGTTTATTATCTCTAATTAATTCTTAGAAAATGACGTTTTGTTAGTCTAAATTCCCTCAATATATGTAGATCACATTTGAAAATTTAGGCTTTTACTGAAAATTGGTAATTCTGATGAAACTTGATTAGAATTCTTAAGATTAAGGACCTTTTTGCTAGCCAAAACCCCATCGCCAAGCTATGAATCTCAAATTTGTGCTAAAACATGGATCAAATATAAATAGCCGTTAAATTTATACCCGTATATAGCTTGGATATGTACAAGTACAACGACACTTATTTAGTTTTATTTTTAAAAAGGCGCGTAAAGTGCTTTTATTTAATTTTGGAGCCATTAGTTATTGTACACTTTTATTATCCTTATTTGCTTAATTAAATCTTTCAGCAATTGTCTTAAGTTTAATCATGCCTTTTTTATAGTCTTACTCAAATCCAAAAGGCAAAAGTTTTCACTCTATGGAAGAGGTTGTTCAATACCTAGCTAAAGAAGCAATGAAACCGGTACCACCGATGCCTAGGCGAACCAAGAGGAAACTTAATGGTAATTACATAGTTTTATTTAGTAATTAATTAATATATTTCTCTTGTATAATTAGAGGGATTTCTCCAAATAATAATGACATTTTTAATTAATGTAGCTATAATTAATTATAGTGGCTTGATATTTTTCCATGAATTTTAAATGACAGATAAAGTTGAAGAACAGATTCCCCCAAAAGAAAATGAACCACCAGTTATTGTCAATCCACCACAAGACTGGCCTGATTGGTTGCCACACGACTGGTACATTGAGCGGAGTTTTGCAAACCCTACTAATGTGGTAATTGTATTAGTCCAATTCAATAATTTGTCATTTTTTAGCTAATTATTTTTTTTCTAATCAATGCAAACATTGTAAAATAATTTAAGTGTAAATTCAAGGCAAAATCAATTATTCATGAAATAATAAGATAGAAAAAATATTATTACGTGAAATAATATATAATCAGTGTAAAATAATCACTTTGAATTGTTTATTTATTGGTAAAAATAGTTTGTTTATATGGACCGTATCTTTTATCTGAAATTTATCATAAATTATCTAAAGTTAAAAATATGAATTTGTGCCTGACTAAGGTAAATTTGTATACAATTTTTTTTATCACAATTATTTCAAATTTCATTATGCCTTTTCATCACATTTCTATGATTATGTACTAATCTATGCCAAGTAATGATATAATTAGATGATTGTACGTGATTATGCAGATTTACTGTAGTCCTAAATGGAAGAGGTTTCAATCCAAGGAAGAGGTTCTTCATCATCTCGATATATCGAGGTGAAGAAGAAGAAATCAAGGATTGGATGAAGAAGGTTAGTTTTAAAGTCTAGTAACTTTTGTTATATTGTATGTTTCGTATACTTTTCTAATACTTTATATGGAGTTTATCAATAGGTAATCATTTTTTGTAATTTTCTTTTCAAGCAAAGTGTATTGTTTATCAGGAGTACAATGATACAGATAGCAATTAAATCGTGAGATTACAAGAATAGGGTTTTATTTATAAGACTATATATATTGGCTGATTTAATAAAGGAGTTTTTGAACATAATAAAAATAATATATTATTGAAACTGTGATTTAAGTTGTATGTGTAATTTAATTTTGTTTTCATGAGAAAACAAATCAAAGCTTTATATGCCTGTTTATCATGAGATTTTTGTTTTTCCAGTGTGCATGTGTAATACTTCCTCCGTTTTTTAAGTTGGCACCATTTGACTTTTACACTATTCGCAAACTACACTTTGACTAGCTTTTGTGGTTTATAGCTACGGTAAAACATAGTCAAGTAAGATCTTGTTTGAATCGTCTTAATGTATATATTTTATTAATATCCACTTTTTTAATTTTAAAATATTGAGAATTAGATATATCAATCGTGAATATAGTGCGTTGACAAGGGTGATAAAAAAAAAGATGTCAACTAAATAAAAACGGAGGTAGTATATATTATAAAGCTAAAAGTACAAGTGATGTTGACAAAGTCATGATGTTCTTTTCATGATCATAGATGCATGGAAAAAGAAATGTATGATTTTAAGGTTTTATTTGGTCTCAAGGATTATATTGAGACTCTTACCATTATACATCTAGCTAGCTAATTACAATTATTAGTTTTATACAAATTTCACATAAGTTATTTTATTCTTTTCTTTTAGTGAATCTAGCTTTCCATGTTACAGCATAAAAAAAAATGGTCTAAGGATACAAAATAATTTACATAATAAATATATAATCAACCAGTTTGCTCAATTTTATTCGTGAGACTTCTATTATTACTGAGAAGTCCTTTTTATTCCATTTTATTAAAGTTTATAGTACATACATCAAAATGAGAAAATCGATCTAATATAACCTATGGAGTAAATGGAAATATATCAAACTATTCATAATATAATAAGCGATAAAATTAGTGTTTTAGTTTTTGCACCTAAGCTTTCAGTCAATGAATATAACTTTTATTGAATTTCTATATAGTAAAATGACTATCATCTAGAATGAGAAAAGAATCAGTCATATTTTTTTCCTAGCTAGGCTACTCTAATTAGTGGGAAGATGTCTTAAGATTGTTTTTTTTTTAAATTTAATGAGTTGATGAATTGAAATGGATAGACACAACTCATATACTATACGTTTTGTTTATTAGCACATTTCAAGCCTTAAATTATGAGGTGATGAAAATTAAATTTAGGGAACCTTAAGTAATACGGAGTAATTAAAGTTGTTTGGCAAGAACCTTATAGGTATTGAACAATTGTATATTATTTATTTATAATTTAATTGAGATTGTACTCTAAATGTCATCTCAAATTTAGGTATTGAACAATTATATAATTCATCATCTGAAAGAACTAATTATAACAGGCATTCCTATAAGTAGCTACCTTATCAATAATTAAACACTTTCTCATTTTCAGCTAGTCCCTTTTTTATTTAAGTGTAGCTTTGTTGAAGCTTAAAGGTTTTGATGATGATGAACTTAAACAAAGCAAAATTCAAACTAATAAGAGTTCTCTAAGTGTTGTGACTAGAACAAGTGAAATTGACTTTGGAAGTGGAAGAGTAGCCTAGCTTTGAAGACTCATAGGAGAACTCAAGGAAAGTTAAGGAAGATAGAAGAAGAGTTCCCTCACAGGAACTAACGAAGTTCCCTAACAGGAACCTGAAGACAACATGTTAAGGAGTTGACTTGGTCTACGATGAAGACAATAAGTTTTGGAAGAACTTGGCCTCCGAAGTTCCAGTTTGGAAGTTAAGGAGTTGACTTGGTCTACGATGAAGACAACAAGTTTTGGAAGAACTTGGCCAGCGAAGTTCTAGTTTGGAACTGGAATAAAATTGACAGCAGGAACTTAGTCCTGGACTGCGTGAAGCCCAAGTATCCTACGCAAACAAAGTATTGGTGCAGCAATTCAGTTTTATTAAGTTCTTATCTTTTAGAATTGTTGTAAATATGTTAAGTAGGTTTACTTATGAGATTTATTAGAAACTTGACAAAAGCTTGGCAAGCTTCTTAAAATTTGGAAAATTTAAAAAGATAAGTTTTTAGGAAAAGATTTTCTTTCTTAAAAACCGATTATCAAAAAGATATTATTCTTTTTGATAATTTATCTTTGATAAGTTTTCTAGAAGATTTTCTTCTAAATAGATTTACTTAAAACCGTGTTTTAGGATTTTGGAAAATTAACACGTTTATCTTTTGAAAACCTTACTTTCTATACAAGCAAGTCTTGTATAAATTGTAGAAATGCGAATTCGTTATTTTGTGTGAGTTTATGTGTGAAGAAATCAAAGTGTGCTTGATTGTGTAAGTTTGCCAAGTCTATAACCTTGTCATATTAGTTTTGGGTTTCAAGCTTAGCTTGCATTTCATATATTAGAGTCAATATTTTGTAATTGGTTGGGTTCTTGGGGGGGTGTGTGTATTCATCTTTGCATACAATAGTGTAGGCTTCTAGGTTGAAGCTGAGTGAGTAGTACTCAGGGAGTATGAGTGAATCTAAGTCAGGGACTTAGATTGGGTAGGATAGGGTCCTACTGTGTAGAAAGTTCAGTATGGAACTTGTGAGTAAAGGTCTGATTATAATAGGTTTGTAAATTGTGAGTTTGCCCTATTATAGTGAATTGGTTTGGTTTGGAAATCCCTTAAAAGGGTTGAGGTTTTACTTCTAGTTGGACCCTAGAAGGTTTCCTCGTAAAATATTGTGTGCTTTGCGAGTTCCTTAATATTATGTTTTACATTATGCAAAAAGTAGTCACTAGGAACTCACATACAATTCACCCCCCCTCTTGTACTGTTCGTATCAGCTAACAATTGGTATTAGAGCAAGGTTCTCACGTGTAAGCAGATAACTTTTCTGAGTAAGTTCTTGAGGAGAGATGAGTTACAAATAGAAACTTGAAGAAGGATATTCGACCTAATGTCCACCCATGTTCAATGGTAAGTTTTATACCTAGCCTACTGGAAGAACAGGATGGAAATATTCATAAAGGCTTAAAATTACCAAGTTTAGTGTGTTATTGAATCTGGTGATTTCGAGGTAACCACAACCAATGACAAAAAAGAGGTAGTTCCTAAACTTGTTTCTGATTTTGATAAAGAAGATTATCAGAAAATTGAGTTAAATGCTTTAGCTATCAAATATTTGCATTGTGGTCTTGGACCCCATGAACATAACCGAGTCATGGGATGCAAGACTACTAAACAGATTTGGGATCTACTGGAAGTTACTCATGAAGGTACAAATGAGGTAAAACTTTCCAAAATTGATTTATTAATGTCTAGATATGAGAGGTTTGAAATGCAATCTAAGAAAACCATAGAGGAAATGTTCACTAGGTTTAACGATATAATTAATGAACTGAGTTCCCTTGGGAGGCACATCTCTATAGATTAGCAGGCTAGAAAGATCTTGAGGAGTCTACCACAAGATGAATGATGGAGATCCAAGGTTACTGCAATGCAGAATCTAATGACTTTACAAAGTTCAACATGGAACAGTTGGCTGGGTCATTGATGACTCATGAACTTCACTTGAGCTCCAATGCTGAAAGTTCCAAGAACAATAGCCTCGCTCTTAAGGCACAAGACTCAGATGAATCTGACGTTGATGAGGAAGAGATGGCAATGCTAGTAAGAAGGTTTAAGAAGATGATGAACAACAAGAAGTTTGATAGGAATAAGAAGGCTGTAAGTTCCAAAGACACTACCTATTTCAAGTGTGGCTCCAAAGATCACTTTATAAGGGATTGTTCACTGAAGGAAACTGAAAAAGGGAAGTTCAAAGTAAAAGAACAAGCCAAGGAGTCCAAAGTTTATAAGTCTTACTTTACGAAAGAGAACATAAAGAAAGCTATGATGGCTGTATGGGGAGACTCAGATTCAGATTCAGAAGAAGAAGAAGATCAACCTTCAGAAGAAACAACTCAGCTATGTCTTATGTCTAAGACAAATGAAAAGTCCAAATTACAAGAATATGAAGATGAGGTATGGTATTCTTCTAATGAATTGAGACATTTCTCTATAGAGAATTTGATACATATTGTGTTAGATATTCAGGAAGATTGAAAGGAACACCATAGAGCTAAAGCAAAAAGTGACAAGGCACTTGACACTTACAAAGAACACAGTGAATGGATGGACAATATGAAATTTGATATTCTAAATAGGTTTTTTAGTCTTTTTTATGACAATATAAATTTGAAGGAAAATCTTGAAAGACTAAAACATGATAACACTCTTTTGAATGTGAAACTATCTTTATTTAAAATTGGTGAAGCAGCTCTAAACTCCGAAGTTCCTCTTCGTGATTAGTATCCAAATTTTGAAAAATTAAAATCTGATATAGAAGAATTAAAAATAGATAAAGCTAATCTTGAGGGGGAACTTGAAAGAGTTAAGAAGGGTAAACAACCCATTAAATACAATGTCCTTGACTGGATTGTTAATGCCCAAACCAAGAGAATTGAAGGGTTAGGATATAAGAGAAAGTTCCAGAAAGAAAAGAAGTAAGTTGACTTACCAAGTAGTATTGTTTGTTATTTTTGTGGTAAAACTGGACATAAGCAAGCTAAATGTCCTAAGAAAGAAAAGAACAATTTAAAGAATAAAAATCATGTTAAACATATATAGGTTAGGAAATCTGATTCAACATCTTTTACACAGTAACCCAATGAAACCTGGGTTCCTGACACTAACGTTTGATTTTTCATGCAAGTTCTAGTGAGGGGGAACAACACTTGGTACCTCGAGAGTGGTTGTTCAAAGCACATGACTGGAGATAAATCTAGTTTTCTCTCACTGGATGCCTACTATGGTGGAGCTGTGACCTTCGGTGATAACATGAAAGGTGATATAGTTGCTATTGGAAAGGTAAAAAGGTCAAGTTCCCATGCTATTGATAATGTATTCTTAATCGAGGGTCTCAAACACAACTTTTTACGTATTTCACAATTTTGTGACAAAGGTAACTCTGTTAGCTTTACTTCTACTAAATGAAAAATCATTCACAATGACACTGGGAACACTATATTAGAAGGAACTCATAAAGGGAACACATATACTGTGGATTTCAACAATATTCCTAACAGTAGTTTAACATATCTTAGTGTTATTGAGGATGATCCTCTTCTGTGGCATAAAAGATTTGGTCATGCAAGTTTTACCTTGCTTGACAAGCTTAGATCCAAGGAATTAGTAGAAGGGATTCCTTGTATTAAGTTTCTTTATGATAAAGTATGTCATGCATGTGTCAAAGGTAAACAGACTCGAGTTTCTTTCAAGTCAAAGAAAGGAAACATTTGCTCCAGTAGCCAGGTTGGAGGTTATTTGCTTACTTATTGTTTTTGCTGCTTATATGGAATTTAGGTTGTACCATATGGACGTAAAATGTGCATTTTAAAATGGTTTATTAAAAGAAGACGTCTAGAGCTTCAAATAATTACATGTATCTAGTTGCTATGAATGAATTCTGTAAGAACTTTCAAGTGAAACAAAGGGTAATTTCTAGTGAAGTGAATGAAATAAAAATTGAATTTGATGTGGAAACCTTAGGCAAAATTCTGAAATCTCCTACTGAGGGGTATGAAACATATGTGAAAGGAAAGTCCACTGTGAAGGTAGGAAACTTCCGAGGTGGTGACATTGTTGAGTTTTTGGAAGGTAAGTGGGGGAAGAACACCATAAGTCACAATGATCTGACCCCCTTGAACAAGTTGTTGTTTAATTTGGTGAAGAAAACAATCCTACGCAGAACTCAAAAGAAGGGTGAAGCATGTTTAATGGACATGGTTGTCATCTTTTGTTTAAGTGAAAAGATTAAAATCAATTTTCCATCACTCATGTATCAGCATCTGGCTCCCCGTGTTCAGTGGCGGATCTAGGATTTTTAGGGTGCTGGGTCACCGTTACTTATCGATCATCACCCATCAACGAATCGCATATCTATCGGTCCAGATCGAAGGTGGATTTTGCAATAGAGGATGATTTTGTGGAGAAGGAGGATGCATTTTGAGACTAAAGAAACTTTTTATATCACACAATTTTTTTTATGAAAATTAAGTCACAATTTCAGTTTAATTAAACAATCCAATATTGTCAAAAATAGATTAATTCAATGTTTTTGCAACGTGTCCATTCTACACCCAAGTTTAATTAAACAATCCAATATTGTCAAAAATAGATTAATTCAGTGTTTTTGCAACGTGTCCATTCTACACCACCCAAGTTAAGATTATTTTTACAAAAATAAAAATATCCAATTTAATTATACAAATTAAAAGAAAACCACTTAATGTAATGTCTTAACAACACAAAACATAATAATATTGAAGGATAATCAAATTAATTACATAATATCAAAAAAAGATTGAAGGAATTCACAAAAATGTAGACAACAGTCCTCGAACCTCAGACCTACACCACTTGCTTATTGGGCTTAACTTTATCACTCCAACCACTTTGCTATAAGTTTGCATGTGTAATTATTTCCAGAATTAATCTTAATATCTCATTTGTTTTCGGTGCCTTTATAAAAAAAATTAAAAAGTTTTTTTTTTTTTTTTTTTTGCTAGGTCACGTGACCCACCTTTTTGCTAGGTCACGTGACCCAGCAGGACCAAGACTGGGTCCGCCACTGATTGTGTTCCTAGCAAGAACAAGGTAGGCTATGGGGCCATTATGTCAACTGTGTTTGAGGCACTGGGGGTGATTCTGAAAGGGAACTATGGTGCTCTAGATGAAAAGTTAGAGAATGTGATTAATGAAGAAACCTTGCTAGGTATTAGCCTAGAGGTATTGAATGGGAAAGTACAGAATGTGGAGGAAAAGAAAGAAAAGAAAGCCACTGCCAGTGGAAAGAGGAAGGAAGGAACAACTTTTGGGGAGCGATTGAGAAAAAACAGAAGATTGTCAGTAAGCACTCTCCCTCAAACAAGCATGGAAAAACCTTTGGAGTTGGATGTAGATGAAAACGTGCTTGAAGGGCAGGTGTCTGAGCTTACTGACAAAGCTGAGGTTGTTGAGAAACAACTCAAAGAGGCTATGGAAAAAATTTAGAAACTGGAGAGAGGAGTATAGTGACTGGAAAAGAGTCTTAGGGAACTGAAGGTGGAGTTCTAGAAGACCATTCAAAACCTGGAAGACAAACTGGAAGCTAGTATTGAGCATCAAAAGGAAGATAACAAGAAAATATTAGAGTTTCTTAAGAGCTGACCAGTTTATATCTCTCTAGCCTATCATAAACCTAGCCTATCCTTAGCCTAGCCTAGCCTGAATCTTTTTATTTGTTGTCTTAGTCATGAACTTGTTTAATTTTATGTTTTTAAATTTGATAAATATTTTGTTTTGTAATCGGATAAGCATGATTATCTTTTTTGGTTTTTATGAATATTTGGAATTTTTCCTATACATGCGTGTTTTGTAAATTATGAAAACATATGCAGGACAGTGGAACTAACTAAAAGGGGTTTAGTAGTGCTGCCTTCAGTTTCCCACACTCGATAAATTTCTTGTGGGGCTGTGGCTAGTTGCTTAATAAACTTGAAATGCAGGACTTTTTGATAATGCCAAAAGGGGGAAAAGAAGAAGCAAACTTGAAGGCTGAAGTTTTTCTAGCCTTCTAGGTTCCAGTTGAGAAAGTATCAGAAGTTTCTTTAATGCTGCTGTAGTGTGTATGTAATCCCCCGTATTTTTAAAATATTTTATAATTGAAATTTTATTTTATTTATAATATTTATTTGTTATTTTCCGGAATTTAATTTCAAAAGTTTCAAATTATTAATCTGGGTTGAAAATTATTTAAACAAATTATTTTATGCACCTTTATTCTACAATTTATGTCCAATCAAACAAGCCTAACCCATTTGTTTACTTAATTGACCCATTATTTTAATTTTATGAGGCCCAATCTTCCTATTTACCCTACAATTCTCTCCTATAAATACCCCCATGAATCCCTAAAATTTTTCCACATAAAAAGGTTAGTCTTATTTTCTTTCTCCTTTGTTTTATTAATTTGTGTAATTATAATTATTGATTTATGGGTTTTAATTTTATTGTTTGAAATTAATTTAATTAGTATCAAATTGTATTTTGATGATTAAACTTTATAATTTCAGGTTTTATAAATGTCATAATTTTCAGATTTTGTAAATTTTATAACCTAGGGTTTTTAATTATTGAAGATCATGATTTTAGGGTTTTTATGAACAATTGATTTAAGGCTTTTATGGTAATGATGTTTTAAAATTTTGGTGATTATAACTTGATTAGTTTAACTTAATTCAAGATTATTTTGAACACGTAAATTCGTGTTTTAATTTTCAGATTTCCGTTCGTTAATATTAATCCCGTTTTAATCCTGATCAGGTTCTGAACTCATCTGATTTTGACAAAAAAGTAGTGTTTTCCATGTGGAAACAACGTTTTAAGAAGGGCAGTTAGTAGTGAGCACCACCCTCTCGTGGCCAAATTCAGCCTCTGAATATGATTTTCGGGCAATTTTTGATTTTAACGAAGTTTTTTTATACTTAAAATATAATCCTTGAGTTTGATTAATAAAATTAATTATGTTTAAAGTTAATTAAGCATAAATATATGTTTTTATTGAAGTTTTAAGTGCTGAAAATAGTTTCTAAGTACTACTTTTGATGTTTTATAATGAGGGTTTAATCACCCATTAAAAAGGGAGATTATTAGGGGGTTTAAAATAATTTTCAGATTTTTATTAAACTTTAAACTTGCTGTAATTTCATGTATAAGAGTGTATTTTAAGGTTTTTATGAAGAAAGTTTAAAGAACTATATATAAACCCTTTAATTTTAACAAAAGGGAAGGATTTAAAGTGTTGTTTGATTTAGATTTTGAAGGTTTTAAAGTAAGTTAGTATTGCTGTAAATTTGATTGATTGGGTACTGTAGGGAATATTTCAAGCGTTAATCCCTAGCTTGAACCCCACTGTGATCATACACTTAAGTACGGTGGCGTCCAAAGGGAAAGAAGATAGAGCAAAAGAGCCGCCAACAAGTTTTAGGAACTTGTAAACCGTTCACGAGGTGAAGGTTACACCCCTTAACGATCCAGGAGATCGTAAACTCCAATAGGTCTGGAACCATGACTGGTAGTTCAGGGATGAAGGTACAAATCCAACCTAAAAGAGATTGAACCTGCCCTAATAATAGGCCTCTACTTTATTCTGATCGTATTCGTGTGCGCTTTCTGACTAACATGCAATCAATAGGTTTAACCCTTAACCTGTTTATCTATGTTGGTTGAATATTAATGCACAAATAAAACTATTATTGGTGATCACTCGAATTATAATCATAATAACCCTAAAAATTGTGGCTGGTCGTACGGTGCGGCCAGCCGCACATAAAACTTCGTGAATTAATATTGCTAAACTTGAAATTATATTGTTGAAAACATTATTTTTGTTAAACTTAACTTATTAAAGTTGTTTTCGCAATCCAAATGGTTGCATTATTCATAATTTCTATGTTCTCTTTTAGTAGCAACATTTTGACTTTCACGCTTGTCAATGCATAATTTCAACTCGTTATATATCTCTAATTATAGATATAGGTAAAATAATATAATACTTTAATATTGTGAAAATTTTGACGAATTTAACAATACCCACATGAAACATGACTATATTTCGCCCGCTCAGATAAAATAGTGCATGCCATTTTGTAAACGTTGCAACTAAAACTAAATGGTGCAAGTATGATTCTTTCACCAAATTCTGATTTCAACGATCACAGTTGATATAGAAATAATCAACCTTATTTTATTGCCCATCATATTTATCCACGCGGTTCAATCTTAGAGGTGTTTCCACATCAAAATATCTTGACCAAAATGGATAGAAAAATCAAATAACGGATACAATTACAAGCTATATAACGAGTAACGAGTAATTCTGCTTGTACTCTTATAATTCATCCAAGCAAATTTTGCAATAAAAAAAATCAGCGGGAGGTCAAAATTCTTAGTTATAAGGTTGTCATTTTCTTTTTCAAAATCGAGATAATATTTTAGGAATCCTCGCACCATCCTTTATTTTCTTATTTTTTAGTTTTTTAATCAACATGGAAGGAAAGGAAACAACTCGTAGGTAGAGAAATTGAAAGGAAACGCTCGAATTTCGATTTTCCATCCAGTTCGATTAATCCAAGAGAAGAATTGGCTTATCCAGGTAATAGAAAACTTGCTCCATTTTTTAAATTAAAATCCATAAAGGATCTTTTTAAGTAATTTATTATTTATATTAAAAAAAGACAAAATTTTACAAGTTTTATTACGAGTGATTTTGCTTGTGATCTCAAGAGGTGTAAAGACTAAGGTTTTTTTTTTTATTTTTTTATTTTTTTATTTTTTTTTTATTTGTTTAGGTTACCTTATTTTTGCTTATTTGAACTGATCTAAACTAATATGTTCAGATCTGATCCGATCTACTCTGATATGATCTAATCTGGTTGATTTGATCTAATTGTCTAATTTGACCAAATTTTTACTACGATAATCTAAAATATTTTTAGTTGAAATTTGTTAGATTCTTAATAATGTATATTTTATTTGTACGTAATTTTTTTTTATAATTTATGAATTACAAAATTAAAAATATTTAGCGATAGAAAAAACCACACATAAAACGATAAAGTAAGTCAAAGCTTATTTTTTCTGATATAATTTGAACTTATTTTTTCTAATCTGATCTGAAATAAATTAAAATAAAATGAAGTAAATTAAACATGGCACGAGTCTTATCTCTTTTTGTTTTTTTCAATTATAAGATAGTGTTTTAGTAGTCATTGTATCATTTAATTTAGTTTCCGTTGCTTCTTTTGTCGTAGAAGCACTTGGATTGCAACATAAAAAGCAAGTCGAATATTTCGCTCCAAATCAACTATAAAGTCGTCATTTAAAATTATATCTAGATCACCAAAAGTAATTGGTTCAAAATTAGACATGTTTTCATGTTCATTAAAAAATGAACTTTTACCATCACCATTATTATTATTATTATTATTATTATTATTATTATTATTATTATTATTATTATTATTATTATTATTATTATTATTATTATTATTATTATTATTATTATTATTCATCCTTAACAATGTAATGAATAATGATGAATTAATTTTTTTGGGAGGAGGGAATTTGATTAAATGTGTGGTGTGTGGAAGAATATTTTGAGAAACAAACTAAATCAAAGACAGATTAATTTTTGTAATGAATGGTGTAAGGATGTATGAGTAGAAAAATGTTATGAATTTCATAGAGAATGTAAAACAAAATGGATTAAAAGTTGATATATATTGAAAAAGAACTAACTAGTTTTGGTTAAAAGGTTTTTTTTTTTAATTATTAGAAGTTATTTTTAATTTAAGTTGAAAGTATAGTTTGAAAGAGTTATCTATGTTCATTGGTTGACTACCATATCAAGCTATAAGAGCCTATTATGTTCACCTTTTTTTTTTTACTTATTTCAGGTGTAATAAGTTCTGTTTAATTAGAAAAAATAAGTTCTAACAAGGGTTATCCAAATATAAATTACAACTATATATCAAATTCCTATTTCTTCTCTTCACAACACGTTGTTAGTGCTCTTACATTCTTACTAGTCGTTAGTACATAATTGATGACACAAAATTATTGATGCTAATGTGACACAATTGCTGAGATAATCACTTTTAATGTGGTGGTAAACTCTTTACCACCTCGTTAATAGTGGTGATACAAACTTAATGTGAACATACATGCATTATGATGCACTTTGATTTATTTCCTTGTTATTATTCATTTATTGCAATACGAAATCAAAATCATGATTCATTATTAATGACATTGATGCATTAATTTGATACCATATTAATTATATGTGATATGTTTCTATATTATGTGATATGTTACCATATATTATATTAATATGTTAGTTACCATATACTACATTATTATATTAGTTACCATATATTATATTATTATATTAGTTACATATATATTATATTATTATGTTAATTACCATATTATTTTGGCATGTTACTATATCAATTTGATATTATTGCTAGGAGGTTAATGAATAATTAATAAATTTTCACATAATATGGTAACATATCACATATAATTAATAAATTTTCATCAACCTCCTAGCAATAATATCAAATTGATATAGTAACATGCCAAAATAATATGGTAATTAACATAATAATATGGTAATTAACATAATAATATAATATATGGTAATTAATATAATAATATAATATATGGTAACTAACATAATAATGTAATATATGGTAACATATCACATAATTAAAATGGTAACATATCACATATAATTAATATGATATCAAATTAATGCATCAATGCCATAAATAATGAGTCATGATTTTGATTTCATATTGCAATAAATGAATAATAACAAGGAAATAAATCAAAGTGCAGCATAATGCATGTATGTTCACATTAAGTTTGTATCACCACTGTTAACGAGGTGGTAAAGAGTTTACCACCACATTAAAAGTGATTGTCTCAGCAATTGTGTCACATTAACATCAACAATTTTGTGTCATTAAATATTTACTTACGGCTAATAAGAATGTAAGAGCACTAACAACGTGTTGTGAAGAGAAGAAATAGGAATTTGATATATAGTTGTAATTTGTACTTGGATAACCCTTGTTAGAACTTATTTTTTTCTAATTAAATAGAACTTATTACACCTGAAATTAGTGAAAAAAAGGTGAATAGAATAGACTCTTATAGCTTGATATGGTAGTCAACCAATGAACATTGATAACCCTTTCAACTATATATTCAACTTAAATTAAAAATAACTTCTAATAATTAAAAAAAAACCTTTTAACCAAAACTAGTTAGTTCTTTTGCTACATATATCAACTTTCAATCCATTTTGTTTTACGTTCTCTATGAAATTTATAACATTTTTCTACTCATACATCCTTACAGCACTATAAAATTCATTACAAAAATTAATCTTTCTTTGATTTAGTTTGTTTCTCAAAATATTCTTCTACACATCACACATTTAATCAAATTCTCTCCCAAAAAAATTCATTCACTATTATTCATTACATTGTTAAGGATGAATAATAATAATAATAATAATAATAATAATAATAATAATAATAATAATAATAATAATAATAATAATAATAATTCGTCGTCATTGTCCGGGTATTTCGCGGTGGGTTGAATTCTGCTACTCTAATCCAGCCAGATTATATTATGGGGACCACACCTTATGGTCGTCTCAGGAGGTGTAGCAGGATGATCCCCTTGGTCCTCTTCTTTTTTCTTTGGTTTTACAACCTCTTGTGTGTAAAATCAGAAATGCTTTTGAGGTATATCTTCAGGCGTGTTATTTTGACGACGGCACTATTATCGGCGACACTTTGGTGGTAGGGAAGGTTCTACAGTTGATTATGGAGGAAGGGCCTCATTTTGGATTGCATCTCAACGTGGAAAATACTGAAGTTTTTTGGCCTACAAAAGACCCTCGAAGCAGGCTTGTGGATGTTTTTCCACCTTTTATTGCTCGACCTTTGCATGGTGTTAAGCTTCTTAGTGGTCCCGTTAGTTCCGATTCCAAGTTTAGTGGCGAGATTGTGATGCAGAGGGTGACCAAGACCATTGCGCTTATGGATAAGGTTGCTATGCTGGATGATCCTCAGTGTGAGCTATTGTTACTTAGGGCATTGATTGGAGTTTCTAAACTCTACTTTGCCTTGCGTACTTGTCCTCCAAGTGCTTTTGAGGCGGCTCAACACGTATTTGATGAGGCTCTTCGATCTTCCTTGGAGCGTATTGTTATTGCTTCGAGGCCCGGGTTTGGTGATTGACAGTGGCGGATGGCCACCTTACCTTTTGCGTTTGGCGGGCTTGGTGTTTATTTTGTAGGTGATGTTTGTCATTATGCTTTTCTTGCTTCTCTTTTGCAGTCTACTGGGTTGCAGACGCAACTTCTGCGTCGTTCTGGTATTGTTGGTCTGGGTCAGGCTTTTGAGGATGCGTTGAGTCTGTTTACTGTAGCGGTTGGGTCTAACATTTTAGGTAATCCTTATGAGGTCGGTGCCCCGAAACTCACGAAGAAATTGGCAGATATATATTTCACAAAGGTTACCGCTTCTGTAGAATCCACCTTTTCTTTGTCTCCTCGGCAATCGACATTGTGGAAGTCACAATAGGGTGATCACGCCTCTGCTTGGCTTCGAGCAGTCCCTATTTCTGGATTGGGTCAGACGATGAACGCTAATACATATCGGTGTGATGTGTTATCGGATGGGTGTTCCATTGCTCTCTATCTCGACACCGTGCTCTGCGTGCTCTCGGGTTTTTACGGGGGATGTATTTGGCGACCATGCGGTGTCATGTGCTGGTATTGTGGGTATTAAACATCGGCACAATGTTGTTCGGGATATTTTTGTTGATATTTTATACAGATATGGGATTTTAGCAAGAAAGGAAGTTTACATAGGATTATCTGGAGGGAATGACGGGGCCCTTAGACCTGCCAATTTGTTACTTTATTCTTGGGATTGTGGTCGTGATGTATGTGTCAACTTCACAAGGTCTTCTCCTTTGATACAGACAAGGCTATCTGATTTTGTTCTGGGACAGGTTGTGGCTGATGCGGCTAATCGGAAGCGAGTTAAGTATGAAGCTCGTTGTCTGGTCATTAGATATGGTTTCATTCCCTTCTCCTTTTCTTCGCTTGGGGAATTAGAGAAGGAGGCTGTTGCATTGCTGAAGCGGATTCAGAGGTTCTCGACGACGCAAGACATTGGTGCTTGTGCTGCAACTCATATTTTCACTAGGGTAGGCTTTACTATAGCTAGAGGAGTAGGGGCCCAGATTGTATCTCGGCTTCCCACTAATTTATTGTAGGTTGTATGACTTTTGTTTTTGAGATATAATAATAATAATAATAATTGTAAGGAGGGTGATCCCATCGTAAGGGGTACTCTCCTTAAATGCCCATGGCCATTTAAAAGCCTAAGACTTTACACTTGTTATGGTGTATTAGGATTTGAATTCCTGACTGTTTGGGAGACCTTGAATTAGAAATGATACTCTCATCACGCTTTTTTGTAAGAAACAAGTAGGAGTCGCCAATGAGTTTTAGGAAAACTCATAAACCTCGTTCATGCCTTTCTTCCATGTGGAGTTCATGGAATAATTAGCACGAGTCATAAGTTTAACCATGCCCAAATTGGTCTACATAAAGCAGAAATGAGTTCCGGAGCGAGGGTACTAAGATAACGTTCCTTTTAGAGGGGAATCGTCATCCTAGCCCTAGTACGACCTCTACTAGCTCTTCCTTTTTCACAATTTCATTACCAAACAATATATGCAACGTGATACTTAAAACTATGTTAGTTGATTTTATTTACAAGCATTAATCACGTAGGAATTACATTGCAAAAATCATTTATTCTTATTTAATAATATTCGTGAAAGAACAATAAATAAACAAGATTCGCCTTGTCTTAAGTGATAAAACAACAATTAATTAATTCAATTCTAATCTTTATTTAACGCAAGATACTATGTGGAATTGATTAATTAATTATGTTAAAGGTGATCAAACAACACTAATTAATTAATTAAAGTCCTTTTAAACAAGAAAATAAAGGTGATTTAACTAAGTGCTCGGGAATTTACCACTTCTCTTTGCTAGATCTCCGTTTAGAACACTTATGGACTCCTTCTTGTTGGGAAACCTCCACTGTAGAAAAAAGATATCGAAAGGGTGAGTGTTTAGGACAAGAGGGCTAGGTTGCAGAAGTTCACAAGTTATTTCGGCAGAGTTTTTAGGTTAATTTCCGTCTGCTGAAGCCTTGGTTTAAGCTCGTATTTATAGGGAGTGATTAGGTTTAGGGTTTCGAGCATTCTGCCGTAGCAGGTGTCGCACGCAACAGATGAAGTTGCGCGCGGCATCCCTGCGCAAGTTATAGAGTTGCGCTGCTATGTGCAGCGCAACTAATTGTTTTGCGCGCGGCTTTATGGTAAGATTCGATTTTATATTTTCCGTATAATTTCGAATAATTCTGAATCTTCCGCAGCGCAACTGAATTAGTTGCGCGCGGCTACCTTGCGCGACTTTGTGAGATGCGCGCGGCTTTTTCTATGGCAGCACTAAGTTTTAACTTAGGCGCTTCTAAATTCGTCATTATTAGGGTTTAAGCACGGGCTTAAGCCTAATTATGATCGGGTTTAGTTGATTGGACCTTTGTTTTGGCTTTTTCTTTAACTGAGGCTAGTCTTTTGTGTTTTGTGGCTTAATCAGTTATCCATAAGTATTCTTCACTTCGATCCATCACGAAGATAGTTTTATTTATCGTCATTGCACTTCTTGTCGGGACAGGAGGCCAAAAGTACATGTGTACAATTAGCCTCCACTTTGATCGAGTCTAGAATAGACGATGATCAAAGTAGTCAAGGAAATAAATCCGAGACTCATTCTGCGAAGTTCTCTAAGGATATAGAATCTTTCAGTAATGTTTTAGGATGTTGAAGCAATCCTTGGTTCGCTAAGTTTTTGAAACGAGTAGCTATTAAGGCTAGAAAAAGTCCTTTATAGTCTTAACGCACTAAAGAATCTAGATTGATCCTTTGCATTTGTAGAACGCTCTTACAAGTAAAAGTATTCTGGGTGATGTCAGGTCATGAGAAGAGATTGGTTTTAAAAGGATAAAAGGGGAGGATTTCCTCTCAATCGTGTCATCGTTGGTCTAAAGTCCCTCGATATGTCATTGAAACTTTAGCCTGACTTTAACAAAGTAAAAGATGAAAAAGGGTTTTCGGTATTAGAGCCAAAATGGTTCGGTATTCGAGCTGGAAGTCCACAAGATAGAAGTACATGTCTCAGGACTGGAGGCATATATCGAAATTCAGTGAGAGGGAAGAAAGTCAGTAACTCTCTCATCAGTTTTATCCATAAGATGAGTACACGTGTCTCAGGACTTGGGGCACGTGACTACATAGGTGCGACATCGTCTCGTCGCTTCTTTATACAGGGGATAAATTCGACACCCTAACTGTCCTGTAAGTTAGTAAGTGCACTAACCACCGTATCCATTCAAGAAGTGCCTGTTCTTGAAGGTTTGGCGCGCCTTTTGACTCGTTGAGCTAACGCCTACAATAATTCTCTACCTTTTAGTCCTAAGAGGTAGATCTCGCAAAGCTTGGGCTGAGTGAAATTTTACGCAACACCTACGCCGTACAATACGCCATTTGCATTTTTATGCTGCATGAAAACGCCTTCCTTTTTGCTTCGGACGTGAAAAAAGAAGAAAACCCGGACATTTGTAACGTTAGTACAGTAAAATGACAAACCTGTCTATGGGTGCTTTTACGTAAAGCACCACCACGGAACGTCTTAAGGCACTCTTACGAAAAACGTTCAAAACTTATGCTTGGGGAAGACACAAAGCACGATGTACATGCAAGAATGATGCAAAAAACTAACAAAGAAGAAAAAAACTACAATATACAATGCAATTTAAAAAGATTTTGATAATTTGCTCGCCATTACGTTTAATAACGAGCAAAAACCGTTAAAAAATGACGAAACAGATCAAAATCAAGATTTCTGTCATTTCAGTGACCAGTATTTGCGCGCAACTCAGTAGGTCGCGCTGGCCAGGCGCGCGCATCGTTCTGAGTTGCGCTGGTTTGTCACGCGTAACTAATTCAGTTGCGCGCGACATTTAAGTCAGCAAAAAGAGAATCGTTGAGCGCGATTTTTCATTTCGCTTTCTCTCTCCTACCTTCACGATTTTCGCTTCTTTCTCTCTCTAAAGAGCTCAGATTTTCTTGTTTTTCGAAGCTAAAGGAAGTAGATCTCGTCCCTTATTCATATTTGCCATAATTCGTTCATTCTTGGTTGAATTTGGGTGATTTTCGAACCTTTAAACCCCAAATTTTGAATTTGGGGGTTTTTTATTTGACTTATTTTCATTAATTTGTTTGTTTGTCATTGTGACATGTTTAAGCAATATATTGCAACAAATTTCATGTGAAGTGATAAAGTATTGATCCTTTATGAGCATGTCAAGCATATATGTGTTTTTTTTGTTCTAATTTTGGCTTTGTGCTTGTACTTTATTTCTCTTTTGTTTTGCTCACATAGACTATACTTGTTATTTTTAATGTAAATTGAAGTGTTTAGAACAACAATTATGCATTAAAATTATAAATGAAAATTTTGAAATTTTATAATAGCATGAATTTGTTCTTGCGACTCATATATTTTTTCATGCGTAAGTTGAAAAATTGGTTTTATGAATGAACTAGGAAATTCTTGAAGAGATCATCGAACTGGAATAGTTTGGCTATACTTCGGGCTTTTGAGCCCCCATTTTATGTTTTCGAATGTTGTAGCCCCCAGTGTTGGGTGACTTCGATGACTTGTTTGTTTTTAATAACTAGACCCTTTAGTGTTGCTTGAGATGGGTCTAGAAATCCTGTGTTTCGTCTAATTATGATAACAATTAGGATCTTGGAAACTATTAAACTAGTGTGTTTAAATCGTTTTTTGACCTTTCATAGTTTTAACTAAGAAATTTGCTATGTCTAGTAATATTGGTCATTCATTAGAACAAGTAAGGGGAAAAAAAATGAAATGTTGTTCAAATTTTTCGTCTATTCTTGCTACTTTTGAATTCTTTCTTTTAAATTCAAATTTTGTCACTGTTTTGAATCTCGAGAAAGTAGATGTTATCCTCCTTGCGAAATTCCAATGTGTACAACAATGGAGAATAATTTAAAATGCAGACTCCTTAATTTAGAATTTAGGAGTCTTTTGTTTGCATTCTAACTCATGAAATTGTCTGTCTTATGTTAATAAAGTGTCTTGATACAATTTTCATGATGAATGATTGAGTACTAAACTTTTATATGAGCAAGTATGTATCATGATTTTGTTTCTTTTGCTCTATATTAGTCATACTCTCTAATCTCTAGAGTAAATTGAAGTATTGAAACAACAATTATGCACTAAGATTAGTTTTTGAAGTTGAACTTGAAAATGGCTCGACTATGTAACCTGTTTAACGGCCAAGTTCAATTGCAAACTTAGGTTTCAAAGGAACAACATGATTATTAAATCATTGTGATACATTTGAAAATTGTAAGGCTCGAGATCTACGTAAACCCTTTGTACTTTAGGCGATTCTCGAAAGTAGCTCGAGTGGCATGAATATATCATTTTGTTTTTTGTTGATATTGGAGCCCCCACGTGTCGGGTTATGCGCATTCTTGCTATTTCACAAGTCTTGGAGCCCCCATTTTGGGGTATTTCTAATGACTTGCTAATGTTTAGGTCATCCATATAATCATGATATTGGGATGGTCCTATGTATATATCCTATTTTTGTTTTTTTTTAGATATTTAGGATAATGACATGGCTTTTGCATTTTAGTTAAAGTCATGTTCAAAAAAGCAAGTTAGTTCTTTGTTTGTTTACAAACCAAAAACAATTGTGTTCAAGGTTTAGTAATCTTACCTAATGTCTAGACGTTTGTAAAGATCATTGCGGTGATTTTATTCTCAAAGTTGATTTAGAACATCAAATATTTTCTTTGTTGTTATCAATCTTTGATTTTGGTCTTGTAGGTGGTTCGTTTACCATCCCTTAGCCAATATTCGCGGGAGAACTAATCGAGAACAAGTTCGAGTAAAAAAGAAGTCGAATCTTAATTCACTCATTTTGGAAATATTTACGTATATACATGTATTATCCAAACAGTCATTGAGAATCTAAAAATTTATTTATTTGAGAAAACAAAATTTCAGAAAGGAAATTTTGAATACTATTTTTATTAGAAACATGTTTTTAACTAGAATTCAAAATTTGAAAAGGGTCCAATGAAAGTTTGTTTTGAAAAGCAACTTTTTCTTGCAGGCAAAAAAAATAATCATATTATTTTCAAAACTGGACCTAAAATGGAAAGAAAAGTCTAGCTCGTAATTGAGTGTGACTTTTTTGTCCAAGATTGATGAAGGTAAGTTGTAATTTGCAACTTATTTCAACAAAGATATGAAAATGTGAGCAAATTTTTGTATATCCAATTTTGCCATCTCTCCCTTTTTAGTGTTTGTCATCATTATACTTTGATAATTGAAAGTGAAGTTCTTCCAATTAAAAGGTGTCGTAGTTTGAAAATGAATATTTACCAAACTTAGGTTTGATGGAGTTTTAGAATAATTTATAAACTCATTCGAATCACTTTCCAGAATATGGTCTCATTTCAAAATGAAAGTTGAGGTGAGACCTATATTTTTGTAGCCCCAAGTGTAACCTTAGGTGGCTTTTGGAATTCATGTATAAACATGCTAGGGGATATTTCTCATGTTTATTTGAAGCCCCAAGGTTTGTATTTTTAATTTGTGGAATATTGCATATGTTTATCATGAATTGTTTGATCAAGTAACATAATTAATTATCTTGGTCAAATAATAGGAAGTGGTATTCTTCCCTTTGTCATTTAAAGTTATTAAGATGGTTCATAATTAGGTTTGCATGCCATTGATTTTTCAGCATAAATAGTGTGTTCAAATCTGTAAATTGAGAGAAGTGGGGATGTCAAGGCTTTTTAGCCCCCAGTTTGATGCAAAGAGCAAAATTTTTTTACTATTTTTCGAGTATTTTAGTTGCCAAATGGGAGGGATCATCCCGACTTACCCCCTAAAAAAGAAATGAACAAAAAAGACAGATTTGTATAAAAAGGAAAGGGAATCCAACTCTCCTATAGAAGAATAAAGAAAGAGAATTAGACATGTTTTCGAAAAGCAAGGATTATTGACTAAATATTTGAATCATCATGATGACTTGGCAGTGAGGTATACGTGTGATAGCGATAACGATTATTTTTTCATGTAGCGATCATGTTCAATCAATATTCTTCGCTTAGAGAAGATGGAGATATCCCACGTAGGCGGACATTTTAGTTGCTCATGACAAGTGAAAAGACCAATTCTCAAGAGTTGTAAAAGACATCTAAAGTTCACGTCGAGGTTGTCGACATATCAAATCAATTTATTGTATTAACTCTTTTTCTTTCTAGGCAATGTATATAGAACTTGAATTACCTTGGAAATAAATAGCCCTATTATTAAAAGAAAATAAGATGATTGTTTTTTTTTTTTAGAGTGATAGTCATCTTATTTTTCTTTGGCAAAGGATATGGAAAACATCGATTTTAATTTGATTCGATTGCTTTACTAACATGATGTAATCAAGATAATGGTTATCAAATCATCCAAATCATTTGAAATTTTTTTATATGATCTTGTAATCATAACTCAACACTTCATACATTTTATATATGGGCATGACTACTTAATAGTAGGTCCATATGTGCAAAGGCCTAAGATTGGCCATATTTTGATGGAATGATGATTTTGGTATATGATTATGGTCTACCTCAAGGAGAGCCTATCCAAGGTCGTAACATGGCTAGGCTTGGGGTTATGAACATTGGACAGGCTCAAGTATACTCCCAAAATCCCTTACTTTTGGTGCTTCTCAAATTTAAACCTTTCTTCTTTGTGTGGCAACTTCCTACATTAGGTAACTTTTCCTTGTCATCTATCCTGTCTCTCTCTCTCTATCTTTTTTTTTTCTTTTTCTTTTTTTTTTTTTTTTTTGACATGTTTTGTTTTGGGTTTAGAACGATTTTTTTTTCTTTTGCATTTGATCTTTCCTTTTGGGTTTAGACTAACTTTGTGTCCCCCTCTTATGTTTCGTTCCCCCAATTTCCTATTTGTATTTTTGCACCATTCCCATCCCAAGGTATGGAATAATGTAGGTTGAATAACTAAGGCTCAATTGACGAGGCTCAAAAGGGCTGCCAAAAAGATGGATTTTCTCTGAGGTTAAGAACATGGGATTATATTTATGGAGTTTCAAGTTGCCTCCTGTGTTGGTGAAATCATCATACCCTTTCTTTGTGAGCCTAAGATAGGCCTCTTTCCATTCAATACATCTTGTAAGCCAAAGCTCATCAAGATTCTTAAAGTGTTGAGTATGTATGCCTTTTGATCAAGGCCTTATTTGGACCAGGGCAGCCGGGGCGCCCGCCTAGGTCCCCAAATTTTGAAGCCCACATATGTTAATGCAAGTCCCAAATAGAAAAAACAAAAACAATAAAAAAAACAATTAAATTATGTACGTACATTGTAAATTTATAAGCACAAATATTAATTAATTCCCTTGAAACTTCAATCACATTTAATCATCTCCTAGAAAATAGCTCCTTCAATTTTGGAAAGTAGATAATCCTAAATAAATTCACCCACTAAATTTAATTTTTCACGTATAATATTTTTTTTATCTATGAAATTAATTTATTTTATCATTACCTTTATTTTTTTGATTTTTCATAGCACTGTCAAACGATTTGACAGTTCGGGTTCGGTTCGGTTTGAAATCGGTTCGGTATTAAATCGGGTCGGTTAAAAATCCGTTTAAGTGTCTCGCGGGTCGGTTCCTGTTCGTTTTAAATAGTTATCGGTTCGATTCGGTTTCGGTTTATTCTTGAGCGGTTTTAATTCGGTTCGGGTTGTAAACAGTCCGGGTAGTAAACGGTTCGGTGCGAACGGGTTGCAGTTTGTTAACGCTTCGGTTTAAACGGTTTTTATCCCGATTCTTTTTCGGTTTAGTTTATAACTAGTTTGGTTCCTTTTCGGTTCAGTTTATAATTGGTTCGGTTCTTTTTCGGTTTAGTTTATAACTGGTTCGATTCTTTTTCAGTTTAGTTTATGGCAGGAGGATTTTTAGTGGCTGGAAGATATTTTATACTATGATAATAATTTGGCAGGAATATATTTTATACTTGTAGGGAATATTTCAAGCGTTAATACCTAGCTTGAACCCCACTGTGATCATACACTAAAGTACGGTGGCGTCCAAAGGGAAAGAAGATAGAGCAAAAGAGTCGCCAACAAGTTTTTTAGGAACTTGTAAACCGTTCACGAGGTGAAGGTTACACCCCTTAATGATCCAAGAGATCGTCAACTCTAACAGGTCTTGAACCATGACTGGTAGTTTGGGGATGAAGGTACAAATCCAACCTAAAAGAGATTGAACATGCCCTAATAATAGGCCTCTACTTTATTCTGATCGTATTCATGTGCGCTTTCTGACTAACATGCAATCAATAGGATTAACCCTAAACCTGTTTAATCTATGTTGGTTGAATATTAATGCACAAATAAATCTATTATTGGTGATCACTTGAATTATAATCAAATTAACCCTAAACAAGATTATTAATTATCTTATTAAGCGTGATTACAAGTACAAATTCCCTTTAAACATGCATAAAAGGTGTGATCAAGCAATAACAATAAATATCAAGCAACATAATAATAATCACAATAATTATAACAATAATTATAATCATAATCATAATAACAATCATAAAAATTAAAATAATCATGTTAAAGCATAATAATAACACGATCCTAGGCATGATACTAACAAGATTAATAACAAACCCTAACATGTCACTAAACAATAAAGATCAAATATATAGCCCTAACATGATACTAACATGAATATTAGGAAAGAACATAGGAAGCATCATACTTTTAATCATACTTGGTATTAAAGTTACCCTAGACATGATACTAGGAATTAAAATAACAATCTAAGCATGATTTCTATATCATAATATCAATAAAAACTATTAAAGTACTTACTTGGATATCTCATACCTTTTTCTAATAACAAAATACACAAGTTAGTAACTTCAAGGAAAATAATAAACAAAACAATTAAATTAAATTATTGAAAGATAGATTTGGGACCAAACCCTCAAAAATTAAACCTTTCACGTCTAGGGCGAAGGCAACTTCGAATATGGCTAGGTGTATCTAAGTCTTGCGAATGCGGAATTTTGTATTTGAGAAAAGGCTAGTTTAGAAAAGAGAGAGAGAAAGAGTAATCAAGAATTTCTTGATGAGAGTTGGTGAATGAAAACGAAGTTTTTAGGAGGCTATTTATAGAGAAAATCAGCCAAAAAGATAGAAAATCAAAACAGAGTTCTGACGCGTAAAACGAGGTTAGCGTCAGACGCTGACATTAGCGCCAGGCGCCAAGCTTAGCGTCAGGCGCTAATGTTGGCGTTTGGCGCTAACTTCATTATTGACGCGTTTTCTAAAATCAGATAGAAATTTCCGTACAGGAGGATAAAATCGTATTTTCCTCAAAAACATTCTTTTATTCTGATTAAAACTCTAAAAAGTCAACAAAAGTCAATTTATCAATGCTAATTGAATTAGGTATGAAAAGAACCTTCTAGAAGAATCTAGAAGACTAAAACCATTCCTAATTGCATTAGGAATGACAAATCCATATTAGGCCAGATCATTGGGCCGCATATAAGGCTCAAACCGGGCCTAGTTTAGTAATTTGGCCATAACTTCCTCAATATTCATCGGAATTGGGCTTATAATATATCGTTGGAAAGGTCTTTTCAACCCCTATCCAACTACACTACTATTGGACCCATATCATGGACCAACCAAACTGGATTGGCTGTTTTCTTAAAATAGGTTTTCAAAAACAAAGAGAAGAGAAAAGAAATTAAAACTATCCGCAACACTAAACTTTCAATTTTACTATTGTTATGATTGATGATTATTTCAATTTTTATTTGAATTATGATAAAGCTTAATTATTATAAAAATATTCTGTTTTTTTTAGTACAATTATGTGTTTTAAATTTTTTATAATTGTTCGTATATTTTTATTTTATGAATTAAGTACTTGTATCTATTATTCAATTACTGGATCTAACACCCAGAACTGATCCCGAATCCGGATTAGCCCAAAGGGTGAACCAAGTGGAACAAAAAAAAAATTACTGTATATCTTAATGTCTAATCTGTGTCATTAAAAATTACTTGTACGAAATTGTAGGTATTACTAAATCTACATACATTGTTGAATTGAGTAGTGTAATTGGGAATTCATGATTGATTTTTAAATCATTGATGGATTTTGGCTTTAACTAGCGGGATAAGGTGATATAATTATTTAATTTCTATTACGTTAGAGCATATTGATATAGAAATTATTATTATGTACTCATTTAAAAAATTGCATTAAATAGAGTGTTGTATAATTTTTTTTTTTTGCACACCCGATTTTTTTTCTTAATACATTAACCTATTAGGGCCTCGTTTATTTATTCGCCCTTAGGCCACCAAAATCTAAGAAACGGACCTGCTTTTGATATTGCCTACTTATACGTACAAGATAGACGTACTTGAAAATATATTTTTTATTCATTAATTAATGAGAGTACAAAATAAGTAGATTCGACAGCATGAATCCCCTAGTCTATCATAAAACAAAGTAAAGAAACAAAACAAGACCTAGGGTGCTACATCTTGAATTGTTGACAACTTCTTGAGATTGCGTCTTCGAGCTTTGTCCGTTTCCGACGTAGGTGAAATCTTCTCTAAAAATCAAGTTTATCTATATGATTCATGGTTTCATTTATCAAGTCCCTTTCAATTTATGTTCCCACAGTATAGACTTTTTGAAATGTGTCTAAACAAAGGTATTGTAAATGGCACTTGTATGGTGGAGACATATTTTCTATGAAATTTGGGACAAGTTCATGATCTGGAGGTCTTTGTGGAATAAGAGCAACCTTTGATTGCCACCTGGAAAAGAAGACAATGAAGCCTTCTTCTTCCCCTTGCTTAAGCAATTTGAGATCGCGCAAGGTAGGTGTGAGCTCGATTTTATCTCCATATTGGGTTAAAAACGCTTTTACAACGTCACTCCAAGTGGAAGTTTGTTTTGCATCAAGGTTATAAAACCATGATCTAGCAGTTGGGTCCAATGAAAGAGGAAAAGTACATGTATATAGGCTTGGCTCAACCCCTTCTAATGCCATAATTCCAATAATGCTCATTAAGTGAGTCCTAGGATTGTCTGCAACCTTAAAGGTTGGCAAATCCGTAGTCAAGAACTTTTCTGGGAGAGTCTTGCCACTAGGTTGTGGTGCAAGCTCATAAATGAAATACTTATTTCCTGAGTTATCTCGAAGGACAAGTTTCACCAAGGCCTCTACTCTTTCGGCTCTTGCCTTTTCTTGTAGAATGTCTTCTTTTTCTTTTTTTGCTTTTATTTTAGCCTTTTCTGCTTTTTTATGAGCCTTCATTTGGGCTTCTACTTCTCGTAGGGCCTTTAGGTTTTGGAGTTCCTCTCTAAGTTTCTCCAATGCTGCTTTGTCACCCATGATTAGACTAGTATGCGAATGTGGAAGATGATCTAGTAATGTGTGTCACGAGAAATTGAGCGCGTTCACTTAAACCTTTTCTGCCAAGCATTCAAACAATGAACCAAAGTCAAAATGATTGCTTTATTTCTTTTTTTAATCCTTGTAATACGAATTCACTTTAAGCAAGTTTGTTGATGAAGAATGTCAAAAAATTCACGAACAATCATTAATTGAATGTCATGATTTGTGTTGACTTCAACAAGGTAGTCATCTAAGGATTTTACTTTAAATGAATTGTTTTCGAAAAAGGTAAAAGAGAAAGTCAAGAAAGTTGGATTGAAAAATGCTGATCAAATTTTAGGAATATTAATCAACCCGAACATACTCCTTAAAATGACCAAATATACTATGGCATTTGTTGATCACTTAGATTGCAATAGAGATCTATATAATTTTTTTTCAATTATGATTCTCATATTGCTCATCTTTAAAGGATAATATTTTACTATTTGCTTAAAAAGAATGATGGCCTCCGAATGTAAAATCCAAGAAATAATTAAATCATTTTCTTGGTTTATCATTCACTATCTTTTCTCTTTTTTTTTTTTTTTTTTTGAGAATAATATTTTTTTTTTTGTATCATACTCTCTCTTTTTATTTTTTTTTAAGAACGCTATTTCTCTTTTTTTTTCGTTCTATTTCTCTTTCTCTCTCTCTCTCTCTCTTTTTTTTTTTTTTTTTTTTTTGTGTGAGTCAATCATCCCAAGTAAAGTTCTCGGGATTTTCCTTTTAAACCATAGAAAAGGTAAATAAATTATACTCTTAAATCAACCTTGAAGCGGTAGTATCGTTTTCTCCGTATGATATTGCTCGTAACGAGTCAAAGTCAACGTTGAATTGAACAGTGGGCGCGCGCAAGACACAGTGTTGCGCGGAGGTGCCGCGCGCAACTTTGACAGTTGCGCGTGCTACCTGGTAGGTTCGACAATTTTTTTGTTTGTTTTTTTTTTCCGAAAACGCTAAAAGAACGATAACAATTATTTATTTATTTATTTTTTTGTCGAACCATAGTTTTTGCGAATTTTTTATTATTAAATCTCTATGTAACAAGTTGGAATTAGTTAGATTAGACACGAAGCACAAATTCATGTAGTCACATAAGCACATAAAAGGAACCGTCAAAGCATACAATGCCATTCTAAGGTCAAGGCTTGGGTGTCCAAAGGTACCATATCTTAAGAAACGATGCATAAATCAATCACTCAACGTGTTGACTTATGGCATCGCCCTCTCAACATTTTGTTGACGATATGGGTGGGATGATTGTTATTGATTTTGGGATAGAAGCCTAGTGTTGGCAGCCCCTAATCAATGAGCCAATCCCTAATTGTTAAAGTGTGCTATGCTTATGCATGATCGATGCAATGTTGCTTGTATGATTTTTACTTTTGTGAAAAAGGAAGATATTATGCGTTCGAGTCTCTCTCTCTAACCAGAGAGTATCCTAGTTAGTTATCGTTACAATCCATAGGAAACCTAGTGTTGGAAACCTTGAACCATAACTACGAACTAACCTTGTAACCTCTAAGTCCTCAGCAGAGTCGCCACTGTAAGGAGGGTGATCCCATCGTAAGGGGTACTCTTCTTAAATGCCCATGGCCATTTAAAAGCCTAAGTGTAGGTATTGCTCAAAGTGCGCCTACGTAAAAAGCATGTGGTGAATATGCTTGGCACTCATAGGAAGTGGGAATTGACATATACAATAAGGGACACGATTAGGGACAAGGAAAGTAGGGAGCCGCCAACAAGTTTTTAAGGAACTTGTAAACCGTACACGGATCATAAAAGGCAACCACGAATAAGGGACAACGAAGGCAACAACGATTGACCCGTGAAGGTTACACCCCATTCATAATCCATAAGATTACTAACTCCATATGGTTCGGAACCACGAAAGGAGGATTGGGGATGATGGTACGAAGTGAGTCATGGAGTCACATTCGCCCGTATTGGCCTCTACTCGATTCTTATAGTGAAAAGCATTCCTGTGATCTCAAAGGCATACAAACAATAATTCAATTCGCTCCAAACTATTATTTAACTAAATTGGTTGAATATTAATGCACACATAATTCTAAAATATTGGTGATCACTTGAATTAATTAACAAGATTAAAAAGGATCCTAAACCGGCTGTCCAAATTATCTTATTCGGCGTGATTTTCAATTACATATTCCCTTTAAACATGCAATATGGTGATCATAAAAATAATAGAACAACATTAATATTAAAACCAATTTAATCACAATTCCAACAACATAAAATCGTTAGAAAAATAATAAAAATAAAAGGAGCATGACTCTTACTTTGATTCTGTTTGTTTACAACTACAAAATAATAAACGAGTTAGTAACTTCAAGTAAATAATAAAACGATAATTAAATTAAATTTAATAAAATAGAGTTGATTTTGGGGCCAAACCCTCAAACAATTCTACCTTTCACGCCTTGGATTAAGGATAGAACCACGAGTAAAGTATGGACTCCTTTGAGTACTTGAAGAAGGAATTTTGAAGTGAAAAGGGTAGCCTAGTGTTTAGGCTTAAGCATAGAAGAGAGAAGAATAAATTAGAGAATTACTCGGTGCCCCGTACATCAGAAATGAGGGGGTATTTATAGGGAAAATGTGCTGAGGGAGCACACGGAACCCTAAAATGATAAAAACCCTAAAAAAGTATCCCGTGACACGACAAATTGTACCGTGACACGGGAAGACCCACCGTCAGACGGTACACTTTCCCGTGTCACGGTACATTTTTGGCGTGACGCGGGAAATTTTCAGAAAACGGGATAGAAAACGCGTTAAGGGTTTACGCGGAAAAGACACGGAATGTCCCGTGTCACGGGAAATCCCACCGTCAGACGGGAAGGATTCTCGTGACACAGTAGGTACCTTCCGTGGCGCGGGAAATTCCAGCCCGTTTTTTCCGTCTAAATACATTTTTAACCCTAATTTCATTCGGCATTTTAAGTGCCGACTGATAATTTCAGGCTTTTTCAGACTTATTATTATTTGGGCTAAAATAAGAAAATAATTAAATAAAAATAAATAAAAGGTTTGGGCCAAAAATAAATAATAAAACAATAAAAAAGGTTTGGGCTAAAATTAAATAATAAGTTTGGGCTGAAATTAAAACTATGCTTTTACCAAACATCAAGGCTAATCCATGGACTGTTCAAAAATACGAATTTAATCAAATACGATTTTTTAAGCACTCTCGGGATTAAATACTGAACCCGACCAATAGTGGCGGTGAAAGGTTGTTCATCATCGGGTTTGGTTTTGGGGAGACATTTTTAGGTGTCTACAGAAGCCCCCACTTTGACTGAGTTTGTAGAAACGTCAGTTTCGAAAACGATAGTCAAAGTAACCGATAGGGACGGAGAATGATTTAAGACGTTCTGCGATCCTAAATCACTCTGTATACGCGGATACCTGCAGAAAAATGTTAGTTCTACAGATAAAAGGGTAAAAGGATAGAATACGTATCTGACACCAGTGTATTGGTGACAAACGGATTTGGCAGCTTCCTAAGCTTGAAGGAATCCACCGAGTGACATTTGTTGAAACACTTTCCATGCTTGAGGAAAGCCGACTGAAGAGTTTGGTAGTTTTCTAAGCCTGAAGAAACCTACCGGATAACACTTTCCATGCTTGAGGAAAGTCGACGAATGAATTTAGTGTCATTTTATGCTTGAAGAAATCCACCAATAATGCCTTCCATGCTTGAGGAATTTGGCGGTTTTCTATACTTGAAGAAAAATCCACCGATAATGCTTTCCATGCCTTAGGAAAGCCGACTTGGCGGTTTTCTATACTTGAAGAAAAATCCACCGATAATGCTTTCCAAGCCTGAGGAAAGCCGACTTGGAGATTTTCTATACTTGAAGAAAAATCCACCGATAATGCTTTCCAAGCCTGAGGAAAGCCGACTTGGCGGTTTTCTATACTTGAAGAAAAATCCACCGATAATGCTTTCCAAGCCTAAGGAAAGCCGACAATTGTTGAAATTTATAAGTGTATGATGGTTCGATTATCCCCGAACGTGGGCCGCAGATGATTCACACCTTTAAGTCGATTATCCGACCATATTAAGTGCTTAAAATGCCGAAAAATAGACTTTGATGCTTGCTAGGGGCAAAATGGTAATTTTAGTCCCCTTTAAGTATCAGTTAGAATTTTCCGCGTAATTCCAGCGAAAAATAACCGCCCAATAACCTCGAAAAATCATTCAAACTGGTCAAAAACGCCAGGAATATTCGTTGACAATGTGCAGAGCTGCCGTGCCACGTCACTTTTTTGCCGTGACACGGTAACTTCTCCCGTCAGACGGGATGAAATCCCGTGTCACGGGAATATTTTACATATATATATTTTTTTTGCTGTTTGAATTGGTCAACGCGTGAATCATTATGCTTTTTATCGACGAATCCCAACGTGCCACGTCATCAGTGTACCGTTACACGATAACGGTAACCGTGGCACGGTGAACGGGGTGCGTAACGGTTACTTTTTTGGCTTTAAATTCAAACTTCTGCTTCACTTCTTTCACCATTTCGCCATTTCCTTGTTCATCTTCTCTCTCTATCTCCTCCATTTTTATCTTCTTGCTCACACAAATCGCCGCGCCTCGGTTAAGACAACCGACGGTCGTCCGGCCTCACCGTGATGCGGGAACAACAACCGTGACACGTCGGTTCTGTTTTTTTCTTTATCTTTTTTTTTTTTTATTTTTTTTTATTTTCGCGACTTGCTGCTGCTGTTATTCGCTGCTGCCTACTGCCGTTGCTGTTTACTGCCGGAGCTCCGCCTCCTCTCATGCTCACCGTGACACAGACAGACTCACCGTGACACGTCATCCTTCCACCGAGCTGCGGTCAAGCGCAACCGTGTCACGGCGGCTGCACGGATTTTCGAAATTTTTTGAGCTTTTGGAGCTCAAATTTTCACCAATTTTGCTCTAATTTTCTGCTACTTTCCCCATTTTCGACTCTCTACAAGGATCTATGTAAGTTCCTCTTAATTTTTATCTCAAATTTGCTTTAAGTAATTTCATGAAATACCCTTAAAATCAATTTGGGGATTTTTAATTTTGAGGTTTTATGTTGAAATTCTTGCCATGATTTTACTTGTATATGTATGTATGTGTATGATTTTACTCTAGACTTTAGTATGATTAGCGGGCTGCGCTTCACCGATCGGGCTGTAGCTCAGATGTCTGATCTATCTTGGGGATCGGCTGAGGCAACTGATTTATTGGGTCCGATCGTTCAGCATATCAGGACTCGACCAGTGTCTCGAGGTGGTCCTAGGAACGGACAATCGGAGCTGGCTTAAGTTTTAGCTCGTGGCTTCGACATGGAGGATACGTCGGCTGAGCAGCGAGTGCGGATCTTTATCCT